>NC_051050.1:5513496-6183496 GCF_904848185.1 Acanthopagrus latus | reverse complement strand
TTACTGTTAATTTAGCATCTAATTATTTGGTTCACAAATAATTATAAAACAGTTAAATACACCCCTACAATTACCAAGGTAACGTCAAATGATTCAAATTCCCCACAAACAAAAACAAAAAAAAGGAAGATATCCAATTTACAATGACACAAAATGCAGAAAATCCTCTAACTGGACAAATGTTTAGCATGTTTTTCTTTATAAATGATTAAATCATTCACCTGTAACAAAAACAGGGAAAAGAGGTCCTTATAAAATTAATATAAAATAAATCAAACAGTTTTAGTTCAGAGCAAAAAGTTAAAAAATAATGACAATTCCCAGAGAACAAACTTCCCCTTCATGATTGCTAAAAAGGGTAATTGATTGTAAGGTAATGATGAGGTAATAAAGGTCCACATAATAACTACTTAGTATGCTGTATCATTCTATTGGGAGCACAAAAAGGGTAACTAATGATTAAGTGATTAGTAATGAATGAGACTTTAGCTTTTGTATATCGACTCGTTAATAGTTATCCATTAAGAACAACTCATGAAGAAAATAGCTGTTATTTTGATTCACAGAGACTAAATTTTTCCTGAGTAACTGCCCATATTTTTGTGCGCTGTATTGTGAAGTGTTACCCAAAAAACAGTACATAGTATTGTTTTCCAAACTTTGGTCTCTGTGGGTGTATACAATATTTACAAAAAATTATGTTTATGTCATGGTATATCTCTGAAGAGTTTCACACTAAATTGACAGGTACAAAAGTTAAATCTATTTTATATACAGAGTGCATTAATAGACAGAGCTGTTGATGGTACCTGTGGTTGTGTCAGGATTTCTCCCCCCTCAGAGGGGACAGATGAAGAGTTTGGGAGAGGAGTTGAAGGGGAAGGAGTTCTGCAGGTGGACTGCTCTTGTTGCGTCTGTTCCACCAGCTCCTTCAGCTCATCCATACGCAGCCCACACTGGAAAATCAGCCCCTCCAGCTCCCTGATACAAACATAAAAATACAGACAGAAAGAATCAAAGAGCAGAACCATGAAAGGGAGCACAAAAGCGCTTACTAAAAAATGCAAATTATGCTATATTTTGAACAGCACTCTCACCGTTCAGGGTCAAAGTGGCTGATTTCTGCTCCTTGCTGCTGCAGGAGTTTGTGCTGATCCCTCGCTAACAGGTAGCCCCTTTCTAAAGAGTCGAGCCCCTCAGTAAGCTGTGAGACGCCCTGAAGAAGAGTGATGGTTAAATGGAGGTAATCCTTCTGAGCAATTACATTTTCAAACCATAAATTGTTGCTCCCACCTTCACCTCTTCCAAAGGTTTGAGTTTCTTGCACTTCAAAAGATCCTCAAAGGTCTGCAGCTGAATGAAGAAAGCAGCAACCTTTATCTCTGATAACTGACATCAGTCACATCATCCAGTAGATTTGTGAGGATTTTCTTCCCTGTAAATAGCTTTAATAGTGGCTGCTTTACCTGCTGGAGGAACTTGTCAGTTTGAATGTAGAGAATTACAGCCAGCTGCTGTCCCACCTGAGGTACTGGGCTTCTTGTTGAAGGACCGGCTGATGAACTTCCTGTCCATAGGACAAGCGCAGAAGAAGAAATGGTATTTGATGCAAATTGTACAGAATGACGCAACCTTAGTGATTTATTTGGATGGGCATGTCAATACAAATTTTAAGAGACTGTATTAAATCATCCTCATTAAATCATAAATCAGGAGAGCAGTGTGACTCGGAGGATGAAGGGGAAGCTGATTCATTGATTAGATGATGTATGAAATATTGACTTTGACAAAAAAAGGTAAATATTGAATAGGAAGGATGTACTCTGAGGAGTGCTGTGTCCATTTGGATTAAGAGAAGCAGAATTGGTCTCTGCTCTCTGAGCCTGAGGAAAATCCAGCATCATGATCCTTGAGGCTCTCTGGTTCAGTCCTGACTGCACAGAGTGGCCAGGCTTCGGAGGGTCAGAGTACAGGTTCACCTGGTGGAGGGATGAAGAATAAGAACACACATGAACATGTCATGATGATGTCAATTAGGGCAGCACAATTAATCAAGTGCAATATCCAAAAAGCTGCAATTTTGTGATGAAGTTTAAATGTATGACACAACAGCTTGTCTTCATGATTTTAATATTTTTTCAGGGCCAAAATGGAGATGCAATAATGCTTAAGCCCGCTAATCATGAATTATATTGCTTTCATAATCTGTACAGTAATTAATACTCGGAATCTGATTTTTTTCATCCATTATCAATGACTCAACTGCTTTCATTAGAACTCATAAATTTACACATCTGTTGATATATTAGCACAGCTTTTTTTCCGTCCAACAAGAATTCCTTTATGAAGGTCATATCAATGCAGCAAAGACTTAGTTAAGTTGATCTGGACTGTGTGATAAAGGCTATAAACACATACTGGCTGTTTGCCCTTCCCTTTCCCTGTCAACATACATATAGAATTAATGTAAATGAGAACAAATGGGCCCCTCTCTATTATAAGCACTCAGAGCAGTAAATCAAATTGACCTTAAACTGACCTCAATTTTAAACACAAGCGCGCGTGCACACACACATATACAGACACTAGAAGGCGGGACAGAACGACAAAAGGAACAAAACTGAGATCATGAATCAGACCAGAAACCATCACGTTTCTGATTAAAAGAATGTGCGCTGAAGCATAACCAAACTCAAAAGAATGAGATATTTTGTTGAGTAATTTTATAAGGTTTTAATTTGAAAGATTAAGAAAAATGCAGTTTTGTATAACACAATGAGACTGCAATGTAAAAATGATGACAAGCATCCAAAATAGAGGAATAATCTAACATTTCATTTCAGTGTAAAGCCGCTCCTCCCACCCTGCCTGTGTGATGTAACGTGCAGAGGGACGGGGAGACAGATGGTGCTTCGGTGTTGTGGTGGAGGAGGTGGGGGAGAGGCGGAGAGCTCTGTAAGCTGATTTTAATTGGCGCTGATTGTGGAGCACTGTTGCTCCAACACAAGTGGGCCAATAATTCTTACAAGAACCTACTTCACAACACTCCTGTCTCTCCTTCTCCTTCATTTCTTTCTCCTCATTTCCTCTCCCACTTTTCTGAAATTGCTTAGCGTTTGCTCTGATGTACTGTAGCGCTCTGCCTGTGCCGTGCTGACATTGTCTGGGCTGCTGGATCACAAAAAGGAAATAAATATTTGAATATAAATCTGAAATAAAGTAATGATCATCTGCAGCTTTATTTCATAAATGCCCCCTTTTCAAACAAGTTTCACTAGATCCTTTCTTAAAATGTAATCATGTAATAATTCTATTGTTGTGTTTCTGATCTCTTGTTGGCTTCTATTGCACAGCTTGATATATTTATCAACAGACATATCACTATCATTATTTATTTATTTATCAGCAGGAATGAGTCCTGCTGCACTGAGAAGAAGAGACTGAGACTGAGACCTGGAAATAAGTTAGCATTCTGCACTTCCGATTCTCTCATCTTGAAGTCAAACGGTTTGTTCAATGCCTTTTTTTGTTCAGATGACTGAAATGAGGTCTTAGTTTAAAAAAAGCTCAAGAGATCACATTTTACTCTACATAAAATACAAAAGTCAATATTCCACAAGTGTGTTTAGTATGGTGTAGTGAGACAATTACTGGTGGTGACGCTGAAGTCATGAAACACAAGTATTTCATTTATAGCCTAGCATTAGCTTTTTTTTTCAGCCAATTTCATTTACACTTCAAAAATCACAAAAGTGGTGTAAGTATAAACTTGTACTTGCCTCAGAGATTTTTTCCCCCAATAATCTCAAATCCGATAAAAAATCTGATTGCCTTTTTGTCGAGGGAACCGGGCCAATGCTAACTTCCAGGTTAGTCTCCAAAAATAACGCATGCCTGCAGTACTCCATAGTCTGTCTGTTCTAGCGCAGCATAACAGTTGATTGTGACTGAGTGCTAAAAGTATTAACCACAACATGAACACAAAACACACACAAAGGGACAACTGAGATCAGCTGAAAGAGTCTGGTCACAAGAGGATCTTCTTTATAGTTGACTATTTATTTTTCTATGCGGCCTTAGGCCGGGGTGGGTTTTATAGAGGCCTCTTTCTTGGTTCCCAGTATACTGGAAACTCTGTGCCACCACTTTTGTTTGACATGACTCTTAATATCAAGTTCTATTTAGAAAAAACTACTGTTTTCAGTTCTGTTCCATGATTTCAATAAAAGCCCTATCTTTGCATAAATGCGTCTGGTATTACCGTTTAACATCCGTATCATCTGTCCTACGAAATTGACTAAATAATGTATTCACAATGCTTGAGAAAATAAACTTTCCATCATTTTGAAGCGTTCTCTTAACATGGAGGTGTTATAGTCCCTTAAAACTGAGCCAATGATAAATCTGTATGCCACCAATGTGCACTATTTTTTAGAGCCCTGGACTACTGCACACCATTAGATAGAGGCAAATTATAGCTGGATTTCTAGATTTATTACCTTGGCTTCCAGACGCAGACGATCAATGGTGTTCTCTGCTTCAGCGTACTTAGTCAGCAGTGTGTTGTACTGCTCCTGCAGCGAGAGGAGAGGGAGAGGAGAGGGAGAGGCAGAGGAAATAAGAAATGAGACAAAGGACAGAGAGTGAAAAGAAATGAGAGCATTAGGTGAGGAATGAAAAAACGGACGAGCGCTGAGTTGGACAGAAAAAAATAATAAGAGGGCCGTGAGAATTGAGAGGGAGTCAGGAATTATTCGGAATAATTCATAAATCTGTCACAAATAAACACAATAGATTAAAAAAACGCATGCACACCCAGGGGCTGTTTATTGTTTGGGCCCCTAGCTCCAATTCAGTCAAATCTTAATGCCATAGTAAACACAGAAATCTAAGACAATCATGTGCACCTAACTTTTTGCCAATAGTTTGTGTAAGTAAGTCTGCATTGAGCCAAAGACACAAATTACTAGGATTTTGATAAAATCAAGCTTCTCACACTTTCTTACTCATCAAATTCAAGGACACTGCAGGCCAAATTCCCTCAAAATCGAAGACCCAACACTATACTGCTTGAGACATGGACCAAGGTTAATTATTCTTACAAAACTGACAACGAGGCAGAGACAGTGTGAGACACACATGCAGACAGAAGAACATGATAAGCTAAAAAAAAAATCAAAAGAACTGCTCTTTGTATTGTTGCACAAAACACATAAATTCTAGTACTATCAAATGCTGATGTCATTTTATGTCTATTTTCAAATGCTTTTAAGGCCTTGATTTTTCCCCCAAACACCAACAAAGTTTTCAAAGACCTGCGAGAGCCCTGGAAAAATAAAACAAAGGTTGGGAAAATGTGAAAAAGCTTGCATGAAACTCTGCATCATGAGCTCCTTGTTCAAAGTTCTACACAGTATCATTTATGTCTCACAGGTTGTATCAATATAATGTTTGTTTCATGGTATCCTGCAATACATTTTCAACTTTTCGCATTTGAAGCAAAAAAGCATTTTAAACATAATCTTTTGGACAAAGTCACAAAACATTTGAGTCTGATCTTATCAGATTGGACTGGTGATTCCACACATGCAGTTATTCTTGACAAGTGAAAGTGAAGTTATGGTTTTCTCCGCATTCATTCAGAAAGGGACCTGGTGTTGTAAGCCTGAAATAACTGCCCAGGGGTGTTGCCAAGATGGTTGCTAAGTGGTGAGGACTTTGTTTTAGTCTCCTCTCGTACCTGCAGCTGTTCGAGCAGTGTGGTGGCGTGCCGGGGGGATCTGAACTCCTGAGGCACCGTGAAGTCGGGGGCACTGGCTGGTAGTGTGTAAGAATCTTGCGGGGCAGGAGATCCATCGGGGATGTTGAGCAGGACTTCTTTCACAATGTCAGCAGGGGATTTAAACACCAAGGGGGGCTCTGGTGACAGGGAGTCCCTTTTGAAAGAGCGTCTGCTTTTGGGGGGCTTGTAACCAGCTTTGGGAAAACGGACCTTGGGCTCCACTTTGGAGAAGTCTGGTGTGCGGAAGCTCAAAGACCCTTTACTGGAAACACAATACAATTCATAGTTAGTGTTGTTTATAAAACTGATGTACATATGTATTTTTTAAAATCTGGGATGGATTAAAGGGCGACAACATAACTGGCTCACCTGGGTTCATCCACTTCAGCAGCATTACTTCTGGCTCTGGGTGTCCTCAGCTCTCTGTCTGGACTTGAGGTCTGATGTTTACATTTTAAGGAGTCTGTGCCGAGGGAACCAGATGAATATGCAGCTCTAGGGGACTGCTGCTTCATCTTCCTTGGTGATGGAGTGGGCTGTTTGTCATGCTTGTCTGACTTAAATGATCCCGTTGAAGGCCCATTATTTACCCCACTGTAATGATTTGATGTGACTTCAACAGAAATTGTGGAGGCTGGCCGAGTAAAGGCCGTGAGTTTTATTTCGGGACGAGGACTGGACTTGAGGCTTCTGTGGCTCCTGTGTGAATCTGGAAGACTTTCTGTGAAGCTGATCTCTGGAAAAGTTTCAGCTTCAATCCTCGGGCAAGCAGCCATCTCCTCAGCAGTGAAGCGGAGCAGGTGGGCTAAAGAGGAGGCTGTGACGGGTGAGGCAGGATGGGATGTTTGGCAGCGATGACTGGAGTCTCCAGCAGGTTCCATGGCTTGCAGGTGAGCACTACAATATGGCGAAGAGCTTTCTGCCAATCCATAATGAGTTCTAAGCTCTCCTAAAGTGCTACTGTGTTCAATTATCTTTCTCTTCCGGTCACTCCTCTTACCCGCCTCCTTTCCATCTTTTCCCATCTCTGTCATGTCCAAGTATTTGTCTCTCTCAAGAAGGCACCCGATACCCTGCGCGTCCTCATCCACTGCCTGAGCTGTGAAGCTGCCTATCAAGTCATCATCTGCCAAAAAAACAGGAAAAGATCAGGAAATTTGTAGAAGTGGGGCACAGAATGATATATGCAAGGACACACACACTGAGAATGGAATTTTTTAGTGGTGTAGGAAACATTGTGCATTTATCATTCAATTGAAATCAACAACATTTTCAGATGTACAGAATCTGAACTTTTCAGTGAAGGAGAGGAATAATTCTAAGAATTTTCATTTTATTTTTTTGTCAAATAGAAGCCACAAATCAGTACTCAATGCATAGTATTTGTATGTCTTAGCCATGTGTGGGGGACGTCTCAAAGGGGAAATAAATTACAGTACGTATAGTACTTTACAGCTAGATAACATGTATTTTCCCTACTGTAGCAGGCAGCCACCAGCGTTCCTTTATTAATGATTGGAATGAACATCAACAGACTCTTGAAACTTGCATGAGTTACGTTATCTATCACAGTGAGCATCAGAAGTGGTGCACTGAGGGATTTCTTCTTTTCTTCTACTGTGTCAAACTGTAACCACAAACTATAAATACAATGAAAATGCAATAAAACATTTCAACCACACAAGAACAGTCTGGACAGTATCACTTATGATAGTCACTGTGATGGATAACAGCTAAAAAGATTAGTCGATTTGACAGAAAAGTATTAAACTATTTTGACAACTGATTAATAGTTTAGGTCATTTTTTGAGCAAAGATGACAAAATGTCACACATTCTGCTCTTCCAGTTTCTCAACTGTCAGGATTACTATACTATAGTTTTCTGATAATAAATTCTATATCTTTAGATTGTGGAGCGGTGGTCAGACAATATAAGCAATGTGTTGTGTGCAGTACAATAAAAAATTAGAAATGATTGTTGGCTGGACCTGTAGACTCAAAAAAAAAAAAAACCCTCAAAAAAAGTATCTGAACTAATATGACACAATTTAATGGTTTGTAAAATGGGTGTGAAGAAGGGTATGAGAAAGTTGTGGTTCATGTGCACAGATTGGTAAATCAAGGGGTATGGTACGTTAACAGCATTAGTATAGCAACTACAATGTTATTGCTAAGAAATACTTGAGTCAAGGTTAAATAATACATACATACATTATACATAATAATAGACTCACATGGTGACAGTATTTGTCCATCCTCTCCTGGTGATTCAGAGTGGGACAGATGTTCACTCAGGTTGTAACTCAGCTCCTCATGTGGTGTACCCACCTCATGCCTACAAAGATCAGGCTCCTCTGTGGTTCGCCGTCCAGGGTAAAAGTTTGGATCATATTCTGCATCTTCCACCAACTCCACATGCTCCAGTGCTTCCGACAGTCCAATGATGCCATTCTCGTCCATTTGGCTGACAAAGTCAGCATCCTTACCTGCCTGTTCGTCATCCTCATCCTCCCACAAATCCTCAGATATTACAGAGCTGCTGGGTGAGGTGTGGGCCGGGGCAGGGGTCCAGAAAAGAACCCCTGCTGTGGTGCTTTTTCTTGTCTCCATTCACCCCTTCAGCCAATTGTTGTCTCTTAAGTTGTGGTCTCAGCCAGGCACAGGAACCCTTTGCATCCTTTCTTGTTGACCCAGCTCAGCAGTGCGGTGCACTTTCAAAGACATGGCTACAGAAGTTTACAGATCCCGGATCATGTCAGTAAGCTGCTAACAGCCAAGAGGTGCAGCTAAGGAGGACTCGGACTTCAGTTTTGAGGAAGAGGAGATTTCTTGAGATGAAATTCCTGAAACAGGAAAAAACAACAGCCGTTTGGTATCTAAACACACACACACAAAAAAAAAATACTAATGTCTGATGGATTCTAAATGTGAAATGTTTTGCTTTCTTTGTCTTGTAGGAGTGCAAATTGAATGTCTTTGGGCTTTGGACAGGTGGTCAGACAAAATAAGCTATTTGAAGAATAAGCTCGAGAAAACTGTGATGTGAATTGGGTGGTCATATCCTGATACAATACTGCAAATTCAGCGCAAACTACCCTAAAACTGCTTAAACTTGACACGGTATGCTGGGAATGGTTTTATGTGCAGTTAAATGATTTATTATAGATGACAGACTGCTGTTACAAAACACAAACCAGCTCCAAGCCAGAGGTTGGTATAAAAAAAACAATCAGGCTACTGATTCAATAGAAGCTTAAAGTTGTGTAATGTTTAATATTTATTTCACTGTAGTAATGTGCAGTTGTTTTTAGCAGTGTCGCTGTTATTAAAAACAAAATAAAAGTCCCTTAAAAGGGTCAAAATATAAGTATCTTAGATGAATAGTGTTGTTTTTTTTTCAATTTAAGTTTTGTTATAATGTAGTACTTTAATTCTGATTATATTAGTCAATTAATTTATCATTTGGTTGCAAATATTTGCCACTTTATTGTTGTAATTTTAATTTCTAACTAATTGTGGTATTGCAAAAAATACTGATTTTCTTCTAGAAATAGCAATTCTAAATATTTGAAATGGTTTTGATACTGATTTTCAGTATTGACACAGGTACCACTTGCGCTTTCTTACTTAATCTTTCTTTGCTACAGCACAGTGACAGATGGACAGACATGATTTTGTTCATGTTTCTAAGAAAGTGTGATATGTAATGATTAAAACAGTTGTTCTGCTCTTTTCTGCTACTAGCCATGAAAAGTCCAACCTCAATAGAAATCTATAATTGTATGCCCTCATTTTTTCCTTGTGTCAACAAAAATGGAATAAAATATTGACATTTTTCTATAAAAGCCAACAAATGTATTTTACTGCCTCTTCCTGTGTTACTTAATGTGGGTTATTTAAGTCATTGTGGACTTGAATGTGGTAATTGTGTTGATGTTACATTTTGTGTGAGGTGTAGTGCTTAACAACTTGTTTCCATGGTGACATGAACTCTGTGTTAGTCTACACAACAGAAAAGCATTCATTTTATTGCCCCCTGCTCAAATCCTGGGCTATCAGGTTGCACCACTCAGCAATTACATTCTCTATCATATCATACATGTAACAGAGCTCGGATGAGACTGCTAGTTCAAGTCCCCCATGTATCTGCCTTGAGCTGCGCCGCTCACTATGGCAACTTCACAACATGAACAAGAGCTATTCTTTTTAGAGTCTGCGATAAAACATCTCTGACAAGTCTTTACGCTCCGTGTTACAGCTTCACTGCCTGTGCCTCAGCCCAGTGACAACATAATACATGGATTTATGCATAACCCTTTAAAACAACAAATTCTCAAATGTCATAAAAAGACATCAAGTCTATCTCGATACACTTTTTTAGCAGGTTCCTGCAATTATGTCCCTTAATGTGATTATCATTTGAAGTTTTTAAATCACAGTGCATTTTCCTGAACACAGGTACACTTTTCTGAACCAACATCATTATAATGGTGGTTGACAAAGCATGTGTCTCAGGGATTACAAATAAGAATAAGCTATTTGGTAAGGTTTGTATTTACTCTCTGCATTACACTGTTCTGGTTTTTGAAGCAGTTTTGAAACAGCCAGCAGTTAAAAAAAGACATTAATAAGTGTCATTAACAGAGAAAGGTGCTTTTAACTTAATGCAATTAAATTAGAATTAAAATAAGCAGAAACTTCAGTGCATTCTGTACAGTAGCACGCAGACTCTCATTAAGAAAAGTGGTCACTAAGCGTGTTTGCTTCTTTCATCAACATCGCAGATTGCTGCAAGAAGATTATCAGTCTGGTACTTTTAACAGTGCCTCTCATCCGACACGCAATCCTCTAACACACAAACCAGGACAGTATGTTTTTTGCTCACAAATCCATACACACGTCTGTGCTTTCACAAACACTTGTTCTGACTGGTAGAAACAAACATGGGGCTCAGTGTGTATGACTAACAGACTCACATCGTGCTCTCTCTACAACCCTTTCATACACAAATGAGCAGTGAGTCTCTGCGCTGGCCGACATGGTAAACTCACCATGCATTTAAAGTAGACCACAAAGACTGAGAGCACACAGCTCGGTGGATAAACTAATTGAAGAGGTACAGCATGTTGAGAAAAACAATAACTTCACAACAGAAAGAGTTAGAGCGCATGGTATAATTATGACATTATTTATTCATTTCCCGTTTCCTGCTCTAACACGCAGGAATCTCCAGAGACTCAAGACGCGGAATTAACTCTGAGAGAAGACAAGAATGAAAAGATGTGCAGAACTGTGACTGATTTAAACTTTTTATCCAGTGGTGAAAAGTAATTATATTACATAAGTACTTGAGCAAAATCTTTACTTGAATGTTTCATTTTATGCAACTATGTACCATGTACTCCCTTATATTTTAGTATTTTAGTAAGTATTATGCTTTGTTTTTGCTACAGTTACCTGATATTCATGGTAGCAGGTTTCAAATCAAGATCTTACATATAAGACAAGCTCGTAAAACATGACGCATTGTTATTGTTAAAACTGCCAACAGTGTACAAATTAGCTTAAATTAGTTCCACCACAATCAGCTATAACATGGTAAACAATGCAAACTAAGGCTGGGTACTGTTTGGTACCTACAGCTGCCACCTCAGTAATACCAACTGTCTGTTTTTGGGTCTCCAATTAACCAGTCACCAACACATGTCTTTAGACTGCTGGAAGAAGCCAGAGCACACAGGAAACCCATGGGGAAACGGGCAGAACAAGAACTTGCCACAAAGAAAGGCCCAAGCCAGGCAGCAGATTAGAGCCTCTTGCCATGAGTCGACAGTGCTAACCACTGCACGACTGTGACGCCCCAAATGTAGTTTTACTACAGCAAAACTTAGACCAAAGAACATGAGTATTTTGCACTGTGGTATTCAACTTCTATTTAAAGGGATCCTGTGGAACTTCTGTGCAGTTCTTAAAGTCCATCATTAGTTTATGTTAGCAACTCCTGTTAGCATCCACAGGTATTACCGCTGGTGCTGCTATCATGAAGACAACCAGATCATTCCTGCCTTCTCCTCTAAGTAGCAACAACACGGGACAAAACAAGAGTTTATTTACTCATTTAGTCTATACTGGAGATGTTAGAGAAGGTAGAAGTGCCACAATGCTGCCATCCTGACTGTTGATCCATCCAGGGAGATTTTGTGCCTGGTGACAGATAAGATTGTACCCCAATAGTGAGATTTATAGGGAATCAATCTAAATTGCCCTTATACTGAATAGTTAAAGCTAAAAAATTGTTTGTTGCCAGTTTAAGTAGGTTCTGAATGCTTCTTCTATTTCTGCTTATAATCAGCAGTCCCAGCTCTGCCAACTTTTACAAAACTCAGTCCATTTTGGGTGCTGCTGTGTTTCTCTCTCACACACACAGACATGTTGGGCTTTTACAGTGTGTGGACGGCAGTCACTAGATTCAGAACAAATACAGAAGACAAGAACACAACAACAACAAACCTCTAGTGAAATCTAAGCCATTTCCAGATTTAGAAACACTCAATGTTTGCCGTATGTGTTGGTATTCTGAGCTTCTCTTTGGTGAGAATGACGCAAAGAAACAACTCACCTGTCGCTCGGCTCATGCTCCCTGTTCAGTCCCGGGGGAGTGAAGGATTTATCTCAGCTGCCAGATGGGGGGGAATTAAGCTGCTCTAAAGCCCTTATAGGGGGCTTCACACTGATTGTAAACAGACAATGATCATCAGCATACATCCAGGACAGGAGACTAGCTCAGCTCCTCACAGACAGACAGACATACAGCAGCAGGACTGTAATCACCTGACTGTCAGGTGAGCTAAGGCTGCATCCGAGATGGACAGGTGGGGCGAAGGTGTAGCAATAAAAGACAGAGAGAGACAAAAGAGATGGAGGGAGAATTTCTGCCGGGCTCTACGGTCCTTTACAGAGCCGACAAACCTGTCAGCCCCGCCAACAGGGACATTACATGGTGCTACCGGTTGAATACTGAGCACAGTGAACAGAAGCGTAGATGGAGCCTGAGCAACAGTGAGCTGTTCAGGACGGACTAGTGACTAAGATATGACAACTAATCTGCTTAGGAGGCAGAGACAGAGCTGAGGACACAGCAGACACTGTGCAGAGGGGGGCTGGTGACTGAATAAACTGTGTGATTGTTTAAAATACTCTTGAAATGGATAGGTGCATGATTGATTACTAGATAAAATACTGAACGATGTTGATAATCAATTAACTATGAAGTAATTTAACAAGCAAAATTGTCTCTGCCTCCAGCTTCTCAAATGTGAGGATTTGATGTTTTGTTCTGTTCTGTATGACGGTAAATTCAATATCTCAGTAACCCTTAGGACTGTTGGTTGAACAAAAATTGCAGCATGTTATCGTGACCTTAGTCCTGGACTGTTGTTGGATTTTCAATCATTTCTAACACTTTTAAGAACTTTGATTTGCTTTTTGTGTATTAAAAAATTAATAAAGTTTAATGGAAATTATGTATCGTTTCATAATGTAAATTTCCAATTAATAGCTATTGGACTGTCCTTTATTGTCAACATCAGACGGGTCAAATACAATTTTCTCACAGATACAAAGCCTTGCTTAATATCTGTCAGGGAATAACTGCTATAAGTGCAGCAAAAACAGAGTATCTTTTGGAAAACACTGATATGTGTCCTTAGACCAGAGAATTAAAACAATCAGATCCTGTTCATTTACATTTACAATTTCAGGCTGTCTTGTACTTTGTGTGCAGACAAAATCAAACACTGTGGTTGAGATGTCCAGCATAATTTGTTAGATGGAAGGGGAGGGTTTGTAAAAAAATAAAATAAAATAAAATAAAAAATATATATATATATACTTAATCATCTTCAAATTGAGGTAATCAAAAAGTTTGACTTATGTTTAGAAAATATCTGTTTTCTTGAAAAAAGCACTGAAATGCCTGGAAGGGAACTCCACCCACAGCAAGTGTTTTCCAGCAACTTTTGCTAGCGAATACATACAGTGTTAATCATCAGAGGTCACACTGTCTGTGCAGATTGGTGCAGCCAGTTGCTTTCTCTGTTATGCTACATCCAGTTTCCTGCACAGACCATGTGAAAACGCCATCTATTGCCCTGAGAGATGTGTGAGGAAACAAGTGAAGCCAACAGTCTCTGTCTGATCCACAGTTTCAGGTAAGCGAGCATTAAGGGTGAAGAATAGGGCCCATATAGGCTGTACACAGGCTGTGTGAACACATGCCCCATGCTTTGCAACAACCAGAAGCTCAGGTAAATTCAACTCAAGATGACCTCAACACAGACTTGCTCAACAACATCCAAGTAACATCTGCGAACAACCAAGTCCAACCAGTCGGGCTGGTGGGCTGAGGAACACAGGGCAGAGCAAAGCATACTGTTCTGAGGACAATGCACACATAACGTTACATTTCACTCATGTGATGGTGAGGTAAATTTGTTAACACTTGCATAAACAACATTGCATTACAAACTTACCTGCTATATCAGACACATTTACTTCATCGACTCAGCGGACAGAGTTTTCACTAGACTAACGCACACAGGTTAGAGTTCTCTGAGGGGTCGGTTGTCTTGAAAACCGCAAAACTTGCCACCGAAGACCCACCCCTATGTCACCATGGCACACACCACAACAAACCACCGACTGTGAACAGGGTTATTACACTGAGGTTTCCTCGGGCACTTTAACGACCACACATTCCTTAAACAACGACATTCAGCAACGTGTTTGTCTCATTTGAAGAGCGGAGTGTGTTAACGTCAAACGAACGGCTGTAACTGTAACGTTAAGCTAGCTAACGTTACTAAGTCGGTGCCAGCCTCCGAAGTTGGTCGTGGTTACCTTCACTGTGACCAACTTTGAACATCAAAACAAACACAAACAGCCCACATTGAGATGAATTTCAGCCACGAGTGTTGGTACCTTAATTCCGAAGGAGTTGCATGACTTATTTCCCCAAATGATGCCGAGGTTTCTGATATTTATGAGGGTAATTATCTGTCTCGTGGAGTGTGGCACTGATTTTGGCTGGCAGAGTAACTACCAACCCGAAGCAAAATATAATGGGAAACTCTGAGACCTGAGTTTGATATGTCAGGCATTTCTTTCACTTTTAACAGACCGCCTTCAAATCTCTCCTTTTCCCAAACAGTGGCTCTGGCCCTACGGTTACCTTTACTAATCCTAAGGCAAACATAATCACTTGATTTGTGAAGTTCGGTAGGGTGGTGTTACCTGACAGACGAAGCACAGGGAAAAAAAATACCCATGTACAGCTTGAAGCAAAAGAGGGAGTGGTGATTGGTCAATAGGCCGCTCAGAGGCGGGTCTAAGCGATTGATATTTTGGGGATACAACAGTGGGCGGTGGCGGTTCAATCGAAACACCACAAGAGGGCGCCATTTCCCAATGTATCTGTCTCATCCCAGTGGACTATTATTAGTATATTTCCCCTCTGTTTCTCCTTGTGTATAGGTTTAAGGGAGCAAAATTTCATTTACTTTATTAATGTTCGATATACATACACATGTAAAAGAGATACAAATGGTCCAAAAAAGTGTTTTAGATAAAGTTTGGGAAAAGTAGATAAAACACATTCATTAAATTAACCAAAAAAAATTGTTGAGACATTTAGCAAGGGAATTAAAAATGTTTTTTTTTTTTTTTTAAATGTTCAAATACTTTTCAAACTTCTTAAATTCTTTATCAAAAGTTTTAAATATGTTGTTAAAAACAACAACATAAAAACAAAAAACATAACTGAATAACTTTTATATAATCAGCTTCCCTTCCTCCAGGCAGCCCCTTCACACTATGAAACAAAAAAAAGTGTGGTGCTGAACTTTGAAGAAAACTGTAGGCTGTTGTACTATAAAGCAGATGAATGCCAGTGATTTAATTTACGAATTACAGGTTCAGCAATAACACATGACTTGGCATAAAATGGCATTTAAATGTGCTGAAAAACTTCAATATTTTGGTTTCAAAACATATAATGAAATCCTTTAGGTACAGTTAGGCCTAAACAAAAATAATAACAGTAAAGAAAAAAAAAAAGTCACGGAATAGTAAAACCTATCCATCCTGGCAGACGACTTCGTACATTATTGCTCTATTACAGTACAAATGAGAACAAAGTGATTTATGTCACCTGGAGGTCAATGATATGCAGAAAGTGTCACCCCTCCACGTCATCCCACGACAAGCTTTGTAATGGCTCAGTGCTCAGAGTAATTAAGAACAAAGCAACAGGCTTACATGTGCATGCAATAATAAGGCGTGCGCACATCACATTAACACAGGATGTGTTCCAGAGATTTCATCATCTTTCATAGTTCCATGATCAGTTTTTAGCAATTACTTTCATTAGCATTTCTTTTTGATATTAAAATGAATGTAGTCTTTATCCAGGTTTGGTGAAATACATTTAAATCACACATCAAACAGAGGAGAAAGTGGTTGCACCTGAAACAAACAGAGAGAGAGAGAGAGAGAGAGAGAGAGAGAGAGAGAGAGAGAGAGATGACATCAATCAGCCCTTTCTTATCTCAGAAACAGAATCCTGCCATGATCTAAAACTCTACCTTCACACAAGGAAAACCGCAGATTGCTTTTTGGCAGACTATTATATGATCACTGGCACTGACCCAGAACCTGGTCTGCATGTCCCAGAGATCACTGCCTGAGGGGCTGAATCAGCAGGTCATAGGCAGATCTGGTTGGCAGAGGTTCACATCTAACAGTTTTATACACAGACAGAGCCAAAGATGCTGCTGCACCAGGAAAAATACATGTCAAAGCTGTTTTCTGATGATTAACAAACTGAAATATACCAAACAAATTCAACAAAAAGTCAGCACCCTACAGGATAATCATCTTGGTGCAGTGCAGCCATCAGAGAAACAAGCTGGTGACATGCAGATTTTTTAAATCAGGAAATGTTTTTGAAACAGCCTAGAGACCCAGTCGGACAGGTTAAGCCGATTTTAAATTAAAGCTGCCACCAATTAATATATTCATTATCTATGAATCTGTGGAACCTGTATGGCCATTTTAATTTCCCAGAGCCCAAATGAACATCTTCACATTGCTGTCTGAACCCAAAATATATTAAAATTACAAGGATATAAAACTGAGAAAAACAGAGAATCCTCACTTTTAAGAATCTGGAATGTTTGGCAAATTTGCTCAATAAATGAATAAAGTTCAGTCAGTTTTTTTGTTTACAGCCCCAAATCATAAATAATTATTTGCCTCAAAGGGCTTTGCCATGCTCTAAATACAGAGTAAACACAACACAGTCACAAAGACTGAAAAAGTAACTTAACCATTCACTGCTGCAGCTGTCGTCAGCTGCCTGTAAACTCATCCCATCGCACCCCTCCGGACTCTGGGTGGGATGCTGTCCTGTCCAGCACACCCTGCCTCTCACACACTGTTCGCCACAGCTCCAGTGCAACCATGAGCAAGATAAGCGGTTTAGAAAATGGAACAATTCACTTCAGTATTGCCCACCTACAGTATGAAAGCAGCGCTTTTGTTGAAGTCTCGGTGGGTGCATTTTGCTGACGCTGCCGAATCCTTACTTTGCAAAAGGAACAGCGATAACAAATCATGCCGAACTGAAATTAATCTATATGGACCCTGAAAGGACAGGAGATTGAATTTAATAGGAATGGAATAATGTGTGAGCAAAAGCACAGGGTGGCCAAATGTACGCAGACATTTACCCATTACACCAGTGTTAGTGCTGAAGAAGATGATGTCCTTACAGTCTCCGCTCCTCTGGGAAGACTTCCAACATCATTTTGGAACCTGACTGCAGAGATTCGCTCCTATAAAGCCACCAAAGTGTTAGTGAGTCCATGACTGATGTTGGGTGATGAGGTCACAGTCGACGTTCTCGTTCATCATAAAGATGTTGGATGGGGTCGAGGTCAGGGACATGATAAGACCAGTGAAGCGCTTCCACACCACGCTGGGAAAACAATTTATTTGTAGGCCCGGCTTTAAATACAGGGACATACTGTCATGTTGAAAAGGGAGAGGGGCAAACACTGAATGTCATCATAAAATGCAGCATTAAAGATTCCCTCCACACAGTTATCATGGCACACACACACACACACACACACACACACACACACACACACACACACACACACACTGCTTCACTAATATTTCACAAATAACCCAGAAAGAATAAAAATATAATCCGAAAAAGAGGGTCGAGAGAAAACAGGTTCGTCCTGCTCTGAATTAATTTTCAATCCGATCTGGAGGAGTGCTGTAAACCTCTGACAACCCATTCAATAAGAAAATATTCATGCATGTAAACACCGAATCTAATTGTTTCTCTATGGTTAGAATGGATAGATCCTTTTGCACATGTTTATCTCACATGAGTGTAAAATCAGGCGATGTTGCTTCTTGGAGGGACAGAAACATGGCAGTGGCAGCACAGACCTAATACAACTGTTTCACTGGAGATTTTGAAAGATTTAAGGATTGCTGGTGGTTGACAGGCTCGAAACATCAAGTTATTCAAAGTGTTTGACAAGAGACAGACAGCTGGAATCCACTGAACCAGGAACACAAACACTGTTCTCGAGACACAATGAGGGTCAGCGAATGAATGAATAGGTGACTTTTCTCAATAAAGTCGAAAAAAACAAACAACTTCTGAATATATTACTGGCAGATAAGACTCTACACAGCGGGTGGAGCCACTATGTACATACGTTAAAAAAGTTATATTACGATTTGGTGCATGTAAAAACACATCTTATTGCATTGTTTATAGCATCCATGTAAAGTCCATTCTCAGTGTATTTGTAATGGAGGCTTCGAGTTTCCACATCACACTTGCTGAATATTGGACCAGGATTGGCATCCAAACTATTTATGATGTCACAAATCATGTCCATAAGCCCCGCCTCCTAAATTTGGGGGCTTTTCAGTGATTTACACTTAGAGCAAATCAAAGTGAAACTCTCGCCAATATGCAACCAAGGCTTTACTTGTGAAGTATCGAGTCTTCTTTCTGCTTTTGTATGAAGGTGTGACTCATACATTCATAAAAAAAAAGCCTAGAGTTTCACTTTAACGTGAAATCAGTCTTCTAGTGTCAAACTCTGCACATACATCATTCTACACAGTGAAGCTCGAACATTCAACTGTAAGAACAAGATAAAGACATTTTTGACAGGAGGGGGCTTTAAGACCTTCTGTCATCGGAACAAAAGGGCCGAGCACCATGAGGAACATCCTCCCACCAACATGATGAGACCGCCCCTCCACAATGCCATGTTTCCCAGTTCAAAAATGAAAGCAGACAGCTTGCTAGTTTTTGTGCAGTTATCTTTATTGAAAAATTAAACACACTTTCTGTATAAATAGCATGTCATTGTACAACACTCCTCGTTAAAATGTGCAGGAAGCAGGCAAAAAGACAGATGGACTGACTGACTGACTGACTGAGAGGAAAACAAAGCAAAAGGAGGCAGCTGGAGAGGATCGCAGGGTGGGGAAATGAACAACTAAATTGACTTGTGCAGCTAATAAAGCAGGAGGCACACACAGTGAAACAAATAAACATTACCAATAGAGTCAGCGGGTGGTGGTGGGTGCTTGATGAGGCTGACCTTTGTGGGTAAGCAGTGGTTTGTGGGTGTGGGTGAGGGTGGGGTGGGGGGCAAACTGTTGCACTTTGCTACAGTGCGAGCAACAAGTCAGTGTCTTAGCTGTCGTGTCTCATGTCAGAGCCAAGGCCAGCACCTCTCTGTTTCTGTGTCTGATTAATGAGACTGTCAGCAGCTTCCATCGCTGCCCTCCATCATCCCTCCCTCCTGGATGGCCCTTTAATATCAGGTCAAAGAGAAGGCTGAGCCGCTATCGACATGTGTCCACGAGACGGGGTCATTTTAAAAGTGAACTCTCGAGAGGTTGATGTGATGAGGAGGGACAATTCGGCGCTTGTAATAAGGTTTTTAAATGTGTTGATAAATAGATGAAGGGTTAGTACAATAATGGCTGTTTCTCCTCCTGCAGAGCTTTGTTCATAAGCGTTCACATGTGACTGTCTCTGAGACATGTTTGCATTTATCTACATTTCACCTGAGCGCAGTACAGCCAGCAGCAGGGTGGGGGTTCAGTGTCTTGTTCAAGGGAACTTTGGCATTAATGGACACGTGCAGCTGTTGCAGTGATCGAAGGTGTGACTCTCAGGTCAGTGGAAAAAATGTTTACCTCAGTTGAACTTCAATAAAATGATTAAAGCATGTTGTCATATTTCTGTGAACACCATGCATCTCCAAAATCTCAACCTCTCACACACTGGAAGCAGGCTGTATTTGAAGATATATAAGGGCTCCACATATATGAATGGATACAACTAGTCAGAATAACTCTCCAGTTATTCTTTGGTGAGACACTTTGGAAAATGATTCTGAATTCTTTTTTAGGAATTTATTTTTAGGCAAAGTTCTCCTGTGGCTGCTTACATTTAACATTTGGGATGCTCGTCTTCTTCTGTCAGAGGTTAAGACTTAACTTTAAAGTCCCATGGAGGGACAAAAACAACAATGAATTGATTTTAGTAACAAGAATGGTCAGTGTGCTCAGGGCTGAGACCAAACAAAAGGTAAAGTAGTTACAAAGTACTGAAAGATTGGACAACAAACACGTTCTCACTCCCAGCTCTTCAAATACAGCAGCTTGGTCAGTGGCCTTACCCTTTGTCCACACACGCTGTTTGTTCAGTGAGTGGCGGCGGCAGCGCTGTGCTTCTACTGATCACTGGTGTGTGTGTCCTGTGTGGGGGGGTGGAGAAAAAGAAAAGAGAGTTCTTCACAGGCTGTGTGTATTCTCTTCACGTCTGTGACATGTTCTACAGATACAGACATCAAAACTGTAGAGAAGCGCTGGTATGATGTTGATATGACTGCATACAGGCCCCCTTTTTTAGGTTTATGTTTGCAGAGAGATGTGCGCTGCCAGTGTGGCTGCTCTAACCTGTTAACATCAGCGCTAGCCCTCTAGCATCATCAAGGCCTACCTGGTCAAGTTGAGCACAAAAACTACATTCAATGACCTGTTAAACTTTCAGAATAATGCTTGCTGACACACATTCAATAAATTATGATATAGTATGACTTTTAGACTTTTATTAATGTAGTCAAACAGTCACAGTTTAGTAAGGTTTAGGCACAAAAATACTAGTCAGGTTCAGGAGAAGAGCCTGCTTTGTAATAATATAACGTTAAATTATATAACTTTGGTTACATAATCTATTTAAGTGAAATTACTCATGGAACCTTGTTTTTATCTTGAAAACAATTCAATGTTGTGTCTTGGTCACACAACTAGGAAAGCCCCATATATGACCTAAGCATGGACTTTTCGTGCTCTAGAGGGCCCAGACACAGCAAACCAACATCACAGAACACGCTGCAATGAAAGCCGAGTGCTGCGTTGCCTCACGTTTGCCCGTGTCTCCGTCAGAAAAGAGGCAACATCTGCAGACATACAAACCACAGGGCCACAGACACTTTTACTACTATGCAAGAGGGAAGCTGGAGGAACCACAGCAGTGGAGGGTTAACTACAGAATTTCACTTGGAAGCATAGGTCAACTGAGCAGGCTGCTGTATTTGATACGTTGGGAGTGAGAGCGGCCTGGAATAACTCATTGTTGGTCTTTTCAAGGGATTTATTGACAATGAGGACAATACATTTGCCTCATCTCTTAAAGAAAAAAGCTTTTGTTAAAAAAAAAAAAAAAAAATCCTCTATATTTCTCATACTGTAACTATTCTGTTGGTATTGTAAAATCTGTTATTAGATTAGGATATCTCGTGCGGTTTGCATTTTTGAGTCAATCCAAAGGGCTTTAAAAGGGTTTTAATAGCCTTCAAAGTGAGAGAGCTCCCTCAAACCATTACATAAAAGAGTTGTCCTTAAGATTACTTGAAAGTGAAATTGCCTGAAAGTGAATCTAAATCAAATCAAACATAAAGATATTCCATGCACTGGACAAATTAAACCCTTTATATAATTTTGCATCAAAAGGCTGGCCACCTCATCTCCTCTCTCCTCCCAGAGGAGGGGTGTCACGCAAGACCTGAATTCTCATCTCAGAAAAAGAGAATTCTTCCTCTCTGTGGCTGCGATTGCTTCCAGATTAGATTGTTTAACGGAGAGTTATTCCACCGAGAGGACGCGCCGCAGCTCTCATCTGTCTGGATCTCTCTCTTTCTCTCTCTCTGTATTCTTATCTACCTCCTTATGCCTTTCACACATACACACTCATGTACACACCAACACATACGCTGGTGCATCCTGAATTTTAAGCCTCACGGTGGCGGTAGGGAATACGTTATTTTCCCAGATATTGTTTGATCACGTCCTGAGTGTGCAGCCGCTAAACATGTCTCCAAATCAAATTAACTGATGCACTCAGAAGCCTCCGTAATCTTAGAGACAGATATTTGTATAAATGAGGGCATTTCCACTTCCCCTCAGATACAAACTGGCTCGAGAGTTTAATACAGCAGCTTTTAATCATTCTCTTGACTTATAAATTGACAGAATCACCTATAAAATGTGATATAAATCCTGCAACAGGGTCAGAGTTACTGTTAAAGCCTTAACTGCTGATATTTTACAGGATTTACAGCAGCAGACTGTCTTTTAATAATCTGCAAAACACCAGTCACACAGAGGTTTATCTCCTCTCCGTTCACTTCTTCAGTTGTATCATGTCACTGCTTTTATGTCGACTGTCTTTTAACTTCTCGTTCCAGAGAGCCAGAGAGAATTTGAAACATTCATGAAACTCTAGTTTTGAAGGCAGCCACAACACATGTACTTTTGTCTTGAGTTTGTGGTCCTTTAATATACAGACAACATATGCATTTGTCTCCTGTCTCTTTGTGCCCAAAACACTTTTGAAATGTGCGGTAGCTGAAAAAAGGAGACTGTTAGATGGAAAAGTTACCATAAAAAGGGTTTTTGAATTAGACATGACCATAACCAAAACTGAAGATATCTTAGCTGCAGGCAGGAATTCTGTCTGTTGTTAGAAGAGGGTTTTTACTGTGCGGAAGCCTAGTTTGGTTATGCTCTCATCCTCTCTTTAAAGCTGCGTGAATAAATGTTTTTAATCTTAACAATGAATAAAATGACTCTCTGTAATGCAACACAGGAACACAGAGAATAATCACCTACTCTGGAGCTCTGCTGAGTTGTTTTAGCCTGTTTTTGCTTATTGTTTTGGTTTAAAAGCACGTATCTTGTATGGTCCACTGTGTGTTCAGACAGAAAGACAAGCAGATATTTCAGGGAAGTTTGACTGCTTGACCTCTGAACAGCCAAAGTATCCATGCATGTTAGCAAGCAGCCTGGTACACTGGTACACACCATGGGTACCTGTGTGTCTGTGTTCAGCTCAGCCTCTGACTAAACTCAGACCTCACCAGAAACTCTGGTTCTTTCTGTTATTTCCATCCGGTTTCTCTCCTTTGTCCTTTCATCCTTGTATATTTTCAAAACAGGTGCATGATTATACGCTCGTCTCAGGTTCAAACAGTTTCAGTTTGCACAAATGTGTCTCTGCATCAGTTCATACCACCCAGGCAAATGTGCATGTACTGTACGTAACTGCATATTTGCATTGACATTTCACACAATTGTCTTGCCTCTACTTTTCTTTCTGTCAGTATTCTAAATCTGGGAGCAATATTCAGTAAACAAGGTCTCAAAATGAAATGAGAATGAATGATCAACATAATCAGATAACAAATATGTGAAAATGGCGCACATGTCAGCTTCTCGTGGAGTTCTGTTTTACCGTTTAGTGACCAAAATCAATTTGGGCAGCAAAATCAGCAACAGAACTGGGAAATAAAAATTCTTTGGATGTGAAGCAATGTATGAGTATGCGCTGTCATGGCCGGGGCCTCTGGGACCCTCACACTTGGCATACTTTGAGGAGGCTCAGGCTGTCTGGTAGAGAAACTGAAGACATTAGAAATGCTTCACCTTCATTATATGCATTGAGGAAAACAGTGGGCCAGAACCTCCCATATGGTGGGATTTCTTCAAAGCTTTGGTACCATGTGAAGCTGAGACATGTGCAAGAATACATTTTGTAACGGGCATGCTATTTGTACTAAAATGTTCTCAGATTTCAGATTTGTGTTGTTGAAATAAACATATTCCAGCAAGGACAACTGAGGCAGTTATTTTCCATTGTTCACTGTTCACTGAACTAAAGACTGACCAGGCTGATGAGTTTCCTCATTAAGAGCCAAACACAAATATATCTCAGGATCATTACGGGGGAAAACATACTTGAAATGGGCATGACCTTTAAAAACCCTACGAGTGCATCCCTAGCATTTGTTTCTTCATTCATTAAAGGTTTGACATTTTGAAGACAGACAGCCGGGATATGATGTAAAAACAATGCATGTTCTCTCAGTTGTCACCAGAATGATTAAGGACTGTCTGATAGCAATTTCTCACACAGCTGCTCTGTCGGCATTCTTCAAAAAGCAAAGTCCACTTCCTCGATGTGTCTTCTACAGCAGCCCCCTTCATGAAATTTACATCTGTCTTTGTTTGTCGTCTCCTTGTTTTGAGCCTTTTTTTTTTCTGTTTTCATCCATTAACCACAGACAGCCACACACTGCTCACATTAAACATACACATACCACACACACAACGCTCAGATTAATTACTCCACTTACTTTCTATTTCTACCTGCAGCCGAATGTGAGTCTCTGGAGTGACACATGGAGGATGTTTGCCGTACATCCTCCCAGTGCTTCCACTCTTCCTGAGAGGAAGCAAATCATCCCCACCACAACAATCACGTCTCGCTCATTATTTGAGTCACTCTCTCACTCTTATACTTCCTCTCTCTCGCTCCATCTCTCACTCTACCTGATTGCTTATCTCCTAATTGCTTTTCTATAAATGGATAAATCCGTGCGTGCACACACACGTTCCATGTTTGAGCATGTGTGGAGGAGTGTTTCTAAAGTCTTTGGCTGTGTCGTCCTCTAAATGTCTCATTACTCCCCTCCTGGGCGTAATTGCTGCACTGAGCAAGGCTTCAGAAAGACCCCCAGGGTGAAAATAATTAAAACTATGAAATTACAAAATAAAATTATCAATTGTTATTCAGCGCTGGGAGTAGGAGCAGGACAAAGCTGAGCTGAACAGTCTGAAGGAAAAACTGAGGGATCATCCCCTCCGAGAGTACCTCCACTAAACTGGCCAAATCTGAAAACATATCTGTGATCCAGCTTTTTTTTTAACACATTAAAACTGAGCTTTTAAAATTTGCTCTCTTGAGTGAATGAAACTGGAGACAGCAGTCTTGTGTTTTAGTGTGTAGTGGGAATCTTGCCTCTTAAGTGTCTTAACGTTTTAATCCTTGAGTCTTTCACGGAATCAAACACATTTTTTAAAATGATTTATGGCTGCCAGTTTTAAGCTGTTACCATAAATATTCACTATATAGTAAGTAAACACTAATTTGAACGGTGCTTACACCCCTGGCTTGTTCGATGACCAAGCTGATCCATGTATTTGACACGCAAGACCATCTTTTACTTTGCTTAAACTGTTATTTACCATTTACTTTCCTGTAATTGCCTTCCTGTAGATTACTGTTAATAATTACTGGTTGGGTCCGCCTTTCCCGCACTGCATTCAGATTGCCTCTACACGCATGAGGGAATAAGAGGAAACGATGCAGCATGGTGTTTTCACACGTAAACAGCATTTTCAAATGTAGCTTGCTAAGTGTACTCAAACAGCATACACATGGAGACAAGAAAAAGGAAACAGGAAATTATGCACATTTGTGTGATAACCATATGAAGATCTTTCACCCGTATCACACTCACATGTGTCTTTTTTGATGTCTGATCAAACAAAGGTGAGCATGTAATG
The DNA here is from genome assembly GCF_904848185.1 of Acanthopagrus latus. NCBI lineage: Eukaryota > Metazoa > Chordata > Actinopteri > Spariformes > Sparidae > Acanthopagrus > Acanthopagrus latus. The sequence goes on along the minus strand of NC_051050.1, from coordinate 6,157,694 downwards.
TAAATTTTTGCAATTCTGACATGATTTGATCCATTTTTTTTTTGTGAAAGGGTGTTAATACACAGAAAGGTCGGTAGCATCACTGTAAAATTTGTAGAGTCCTGTATCGCCAGGATGGCCTGAATTATCATCATCTCTGAAATATATATATATATATATATATACTATATGTTGATGATGCAACAGAGGTTACGGGTTTTATAATTCATATAGGAATATCTTAATGTGTACAGTATATATGCATCTGTATCTACATTTGTTCATTTTTACATATACAAATCCAAGCTTGTAAAGTCGAGCATGATACAGTCCCAGGTGTGCAGTTGTCTCTCAGACAGAAGCAACAAATACATAAAATAAACAGACCGTGGGACGTGGGAGTGCTACGAGACGTTCCAGTGGGTTTTTAACACTGAGAGAACAAACAAAAGGTATAGGTTTCACTACTTTCCGTTTTAGTGCATAAAGTCTCACAGTGGGGAGGTAACACGTTGAGGAGAATCCTGAACGAAGTCCACAGCAGAAGTAATACCTTGTAAATTTGAGCGCCACGTGTCCAGACTCAAAGTTGGGGTTTCAGTGGGAGAGGAGAAGGGCTCAGAGATTAGTTGGTGGTTTGTTTATGTCTATCTAAAAGAGTTGTGCCATTTGAATAAATAGACCCTTGAATTCCATGCCCTCGCTTTGTCCTCCGACTCTTCTCCTTCTCTTGGTGCTGTCCTTGTCATCGTCCTCTCTCCTCCTCCACTCAGCTATAGCGCCACATTGAACTCGGTCACCAGGAAGTCCACGTGGTCCCTCTCTTTGGTCTTGAAGGCCTCAGCGATGATGCGTGCGGCGTCCCTGTGCTCACGGCCCCTCAGAGAAACTCCATTCACCTCCAGGATCACCTGACCCACCTTCAGCTGACCACAGTTATGAGCTGATCCACCTCTCTGAGAGAGAGAGAGAGAGAGAGAGAGAGAGAGAGAGAGAGAGAGAGAGAGAGAGAGAGAGAGACACACACACACAAATATAGAGAAAATGTTAATTTTAAGAGAACTTGAAGGAGACATATTATGCTCCTTTTCAGGTTGATCGTTTTGGATTGTTACAAGAATAGGTTAACATGCTTGGATGCTCAAAAACACATCAGTTTTCCCATCCTGTCCACTGCTGCAGCACTGTGTTCCCCCTCTGCCTGAAATGCTCCCTCCTGGCTCCTGTGTCTTTAAGACCCCCCTCCCTCAAACCCAGCCTGCTCTGATTGGTCAGCTCACACATGCCTGAGAGAGTGCCGCTAACGTCAACAGAGCAGCTGTGCTAAATCAGCTCTTACGTGCCAATCTAGCTGTGCCTTATGTGTTTATCTATCTCCTCTGGTGGCCCAGTGAGCTTGTAAAGAAAGAATGCAAATGGAATTCATGTATCAAAAATAGTGATGAACAACCATTAACCGGACAAAAAGAATCATTTTATGCTGTTATAATGTGATAATGTTGCTGAGTTTCCCTGCCTAAATACTTATAGCATAACATAAGCTCAGCCAACAAATAAACCACACAAGCATCCACTGTGAATTGAACAGAGAGCTTTCATTTCAGGCACTCTCTGTCTGGTTGTTTTTGAGTTCGATTTAACCATACCAAGATGGCTATATAAAAAGATGAGCAGGAACATATGTCATCTCTGGTTGCCATCTTTGCAGCAGAGACAACATTTTTCATTGCAGCAGAAGTCTTTGATAGGTCAGACATTTTATTTAGAACAGCAGCATGTGTTTGGTCTGCAGTTTCCCCTGAAAGAAATCTTTGTCTGTCAGTGCGTTTACATGACACTCAAGAAAACCGAATTACTGGGTTAGTCCGACTGTGATCAGATTTTTAAGATGCATGTATACACCTTAGTCTGACTAAAATTGGACCGGATCTGATTTCTCATAGTTGGATTAAAACACCTCGATTATTCAATTGATAGTCACATTACTCCTCCATGTATACGTTCTATCGGATTGGATTGGATTTTGCGTTCTGCACAGGCTTGAGACTTTTTTCCGGCTGGAAGTAGAAGGACAGCGATGGCGGCTTTCCTCCGAAATAACCGCAAGCAAGAGCGCCATGCAAACTAGATGTGCATCTAGCTTGTGTAATTATCATGTACACCAAATACCAAATGTACAAAGATGTAGCTTCTCCTTGCTCTTCGTACTGCATCTTTCTCGAATGCCGAGGCAGCTGGTGAGGTAAAGAGGTCAGCCGGAGGTGTGTCTGTTACCACTAGTGACTAGTGAAATGACTACAGCGCCACCTATCATATCGTGGTATGACATGCTTCGGCCAATAATGCGATTTTCTCACCTGCAAGTATACTCGGACAATTGCAGTTGTCTGATTGAGTGGCATAGTCGAACTATGGCTGTAATCTGACTAAGATATGCATGTAAACGCACTGGGTGAAGCATTATGGCAAAAATCTCAAGAGGAGAAATGAAGTTTATATCAAAACTGCAGTCCAGGTCCAAGGCTGTCCTGCCAAACAGACTGCTGTTTCTACCCAAATAAACAAGGTTTCTTTCAAAATCCCAAGTTCAGTTTTAAACGTCCTCTATAGATGTGACAGGTGCTTCATTAGAATACAGAAAGAGGCACCCTGTCAAAGAGAAACACAGTCACAGCCACATGGACACATAAATAGACCTACATACACCCCTGCAGGCGGGCCCCTCAGAGCACACAGCGAAGGCTCCACAGTAAGTGTATGCAGCCTCATGTGTGGTCAACAAAAATGAAGGCTTTCCAGGCAACCTTATGCAGCTATATCTTCACACATTTCATATGTGATTAGACAACTGCCGTCTGTTACTGACACCCAGAGGTACAGGACTCATGATGTCTCATTTCTTGGGTAAGTCTCTGTTCAGGCAGCAAAATCAGAAGACTGGGAAAGAACCAGCATCCATCCATCCATGGCCAAAAAGTCCCACCAGTATCAATCATAACTCTGGAAGTCCATCAATTTCAGTCTCTGTGCCCACAGTCTGAACTGCTGAACTGAGGCGGCTATCATCTGTTTGAAGTAAGGATCTGAGGCCTCCCTGTGCTCTGGAGCTCTCACTCAATGAAGTAGATCTCCAGAATACTTGATGCCAGCATTACTGGAACAAAACTGATAAAAAGTCATATTTGTTCACCTGCTTCTGCTATCTGCTTCTCCTCTAAGGTTACACACCCAAAGGACAGAATCAGGCGATGAAGTCAGGACTGCTGTTCTCTCCCACTCTCCAGTCTGAAGTGGAAATCATCAGCACTCTCCACATTTTTAATCGCAAGCTCAGAACAGCTTCTGTCTAAATTACTTTCATAATACATTGAATTCGGACGTCTCTGCTCTGGATGACTGACATCCATTACCAGCATTAAGTGGTTGTGCGAGAAATAGTGATTTCTTCATGTTGAGAGGCAAAATGTAATCACTCTTGTACCACTGTACTGCAAACATCTGGAATTATGTCAGTGCAGCTTGGGCATCTGGGTCACAGTTTGCTGGTGACACTGACTGTGGCTTGCCTACTTCCAAAATACATCTTCCATATACTGCAGCTGAGAAGTCTGGTGTGCACTAGCTGCTACAGTCGACCCCTAGTCAACTAATGACTCAAAGTTTCAATGACTCCATCAATCGCAGAAAGAAAAGACAACTCACACACTGTTCAGCGCTGTGCTTAAAGTATGAGGAGAAGCCCTTTAATTTCTCATCGGTCCTGTTCAAAGTTTGGTGGAAAAACAGATTCAAATGCTTATTTCTCACTTGTAGCATATGTTCTTTTTAAAAAAATATATATACTATTTGTAATCCCGAGTGCCACACATGCTACAGTGCCCAACAAGCTGTTATGGGCCGGTGCCTTGCTCAAGGGCATCTCGGCATTGCCCAGGATGTGAACTGGCATTCTCCAACGACTAGTCCACATCGTACATTTTTGGTCCAAGTGGGACTTAAACCGACAACCTTCAAGTCCCCAAGGCAAGTCCCTACGGACTGAGCTATTGCTATTGTTACTTATCCACCCATGTGTGTCAGAGACTCAAAGAAATCCTCGTCATAGCAAGTAAAAGAGCTATTTAACAGCCATTCAGCCCTTCTTTACATTATCTTTGAAAAAGCACAAATTCATGAAACAATTTAAGACTGCCTACTCAATGAGGAGAATTTTTCAGGAGCCTAACAGATGGATGGCAGGGATAACACGAGCCAGTAACTCACGAGTGTGCCGGCACAAAATGAGTGTGACACAACAGATAAACATCAGCCATGGCTATCTGTAAATTACTTTTTATTTTCTGATAGGCTGAATGCAGTCCACAGGGAGAACATACAGACACGACTAGAGCAGTTTGTCTCTCTGCTTGTTATGGACTTCTTCTGCCACCAAGTATCCATAAAAACACACTAATGCCGATTTAAACTTCATCTGAACCTCAAATGAAACATGTCTATAGATAAAAGTCGCAAGTTCCACTTTCTTGTGGTCTCATCATCAAGTAAGACTCTGAGCCATGTTTTCCTTTGTATCAGTTCCATGTTTTACCTCCACGTTCTGACAGCTGACCTCATTATGTGCAACTTGGATGGCTTAAAAGACCAGCAACAGCCTCCAGACAGGACGGCATCATCACATCTCTTATTTACTGAGCCTACAACAATTACCTTGAGCTAGTGGAGTGTCCTGATGGGAAGATGGCAGTGATGAGGGGTTGTCACCTCAGGAGACGCAATGCCGACTGATAACAACTGGCCGGCCCAGCAGCGGCCCTACTCATCTGTGTTTCATCCTCAGCAGGCATGATTGAGGCGACCTGAGGTGAGAGCCCTTGTGCCCAGAGAGATAGGTAATACAGAAGCCAGAGGGTTCTGCTGTGTTACTTCCACCACTGCAGAGAGACCGTATATTGTACAGGGCACTGTGTTTGATGTGATGCCATCATGTCCTCCGGATAGAACTGATGCCCATCAGAAAGCCAGAAACAAAGTTAAAGAATTTTTTCAGAGCAGATTTGTCATCCTGATGCCTGCTCCTGACTCTAGGAAGTGCCGAGGTTGTGTGCCTTGCTCAAGGGCCTAATAACACTGAGTTAGCTTTCCCCGCTGACAGAGCAAAGTTTTTACCGCTCACTTTTTCACCTTGAAACTTGAACGTGCAGAGAGTCTCCCTCCATATCTGTAACAAGTGACCTCGAGGCTGACGCGTTATTAATGTCTCTTAATAACTGTGAAGCTACACGGTGTTATTGTTCAGGGATGTAGCAGTGGTATTGTGTAACTCGTGGCTTAGTCTCGCTTGTGTCCCATTGAGTTTGCAGCTCAGCAAACCAAACTTGATGGATGACACTTATGCATTCTGTGGATAGCATGCAACAGTTTTAATCTAATCAACCGTTTTGAATTAACTTTAACTCTGTTAGACTGAGCTCATGAAATTAATTTCAATTTAGTTTCAGACCTCCTTATGTCTTTGTCCCTAAAAGCCAATGCCACAGGGAATTCCCTCTGCAATTATCCATTGCAATCAGCTTCCTTTTCATTTTTGTAATGCCATTTTTGCATCAAAACTAGCATGAATATGCAGTTGTTATTTTTTGTTGTTGTTGTTGTTGTTGTTGTTTTAAATAGGCAGATAAACCCACTTAAATTAAGAAGTTTCACCTTCACCATTATACTCCACATTACAAATGTGCTGGAAAAAGAGGAAACAGTAGAACATATACTTAATCACACTACACACAGATGTCATTAAACTTGTTATAAAAAGTCTTACTACAATTCTGAATTGGACAACTTTTTTCCCAGAGCTGATGATGGAAGTACATAAGGAGTGAGACATCTTGCTTCTTTTTTATCTCTGTTGAGAGTTTCACATGTGCAGTACTGATCAGACAGCTGGTAAGGATTGGTTATTGGCAGAGACAACATGGAGGCCAGTAACAAATTTACTGGTCACTTTAAAAGAATAAATCTTTTATTTCAGTCTCTTCCTCTAAAGCAACACTGACTGACTGATGTCGGAGCGCTGCTTTACGGGGATGGGTGGAAAGCATTCACCTGCCAGCATTGTGATGGAAGAGGGAAGAAAATTATTTATCCATCCAGGTGTTTTTAATCACAGTTAATGAGAGCTGGAGCATATAATTACCTGTGACTACTGCAGAGTCATTCGACCTGGAAATGAATGCTGATTGTAAGTTTTCCTAATGAAGACAAAAGCTTGAAGTTAGAAGTTAGAAGTGGGTGTTAATTGATTTTTTTGTTCAATGTGAAAGGGGTAATAGTCTCTCAATCAAATGTCTGTGAGCTGGAGAGGTATTGATGGGGACTGAGATGACTCAGAAGCTTCTTTTCTCAGGTGTAACTTTCTTGTTTGTGTGCTTACATCCTGGCTTACATAACAGGATGGCAATCGCATGAATATACAAAGCTGCGCTGCTGGCCTTCCTTATTCTTAAATTCTTTTCTAAGTATCTGAGTGAATGAGTACAAAGAAGCAGCTCAGAAATAAAATTAGGCGAGCTGTCGTCTTTCTTCAGGAGACAAAATTAGACACAGATGCATCTGATCAATTGTTTCAAAGGGGGAACACCTGATATCTCATCTTCCTGTCTTTGTTTAGGTATTTGTACCATGGGCGCAAATGGGAGCAACTGAGTTTGTTTACTTTTGGTCCTAATGCATCCTTCCAGCAATGACCTTCCAACCAAACAGTGAAACGCGGCATACAACCACATACTCATCTGTACAAATTCTCCTCCCCTTGTTCACACTTCTCTCCCCTCTTTTGCATCCTTCTATCACACTTTCTTCCAGTGCACTCTTTGATTTTGAATGTGCTGATTTCCAATCCTTTTATCCCTCCTCTCGCAATCAGCAACCCTTTTTTATTTCAATCACAACCTCTGTGGAGTGGGAGGCTGAGAGACGGCTTTGAAGGGGGTGTGGACTGAAGTCTGTGGCTGCTCACTGCACTGATCTGTAAATTGTAACTCCCTTCTTCCACATCGTTAAGTCATGATTAGTGCAAAAGATAGTGCTGAGCTATTACAAGGCTTTGTTGACTTGCAAAGTTACCATTCCAGACAGATATATGCACATCCAGCCACAGTGAAAGCTTTGTTCAGAGGTGATTTACCTGTCATTTCTAGTTAAGCTGTCATTATTTGGATCTCACTCTGTAAGCCAGGACATCTGAATATTCAGCGGTTGGCCGGATTGCACCAAAGCACGGCCAGGCCTATTAACAGAGAAGTCTGTCCCCGACTTACTGAATGACTGAGTGATGCAGTTGCACTATTGGTCGGTACTCTTTCAAAATTAATAGATACAAACAGTCCTCAGTTACATCCTCAGGGAGGCTTTACAGCTGTTCCCATCACTGATTGCTGCTCGTTTCAGATCTTTTAGTGGCTGGTTTTGGATACTTGTGTCTGATGACTGAAGGCTTCAGCTTCATTAAAGGTTTCTTTCTGACAAAAACATCTACGATATGAATGGGAAGTGTTGTACGTGTTTGACTCAAATGTGGCTTAACCAGGTCATGTGATGTGCTACTTCAGGACACTTTAAGAGGAAACATTACTGAGACCACTGCAGAAAATTCTAGATAGGTTTGGGTCAGTGATTGATCACTGACAGCCATGGACGACTGAACCTCTACCATCACAACGTGATTTAAAAGCCACCTACCGAGTGCCAAATGTGGATAGAGTTTCTGTTTCTGAGTGGGAGAAAGAGAGGATGTCTGTATCTTCCTTAAGAGTTCAAATATTTACTCAAATATTGTAGAAAAAAGGAAAGTGGCTGGTAGATGAAAAGGTTTGTTTCCAACACTGGTAATGAAACTTTGCAGATGTTCAGTCGAGATTGAAATGAAAGCAAAATTCGAACATGGATGAAGAGAACATTGTCTTTTTTTAATGTATTTGTTCAGTTGACACGGACAGCGCGCAGCTTCTTAGCTGTATCAGACTTAACAATGAGCTCATTTACATTTACAATTTACTGTAGTCCCTTGGCAAGAGACAGAGGCAACAGCTCTGTAGCTCAGAGAGACACAGACCCTTTTATAGCTAACACTTTGATGTGTATCAGTAGCTTGACCTGCAGGTATGTGAGAGTAGATTTTCCTGCAAAGTTTTCTTGGCTGGGTGAGACAGTTGGCGGTTGCTGTCATAGTGACTGTGGGAAACAGTGGTGACAACAGCGGTGAGCTGGTGAGCATTTACCCTACTCACTTGAGCAAGGTTGACAGTGTTCCTGATGGAGTAAAAAATGGAAATCAACACAATAATGAGTACCTAACAACAACTATGAGGGGGGTGAATGCAGAACGACGTAATAAACACAGGACAGTATGTTACTCCTGTACTTTGTTGAATGGCTAAGTAAAAACATCATCTTCCATCATGATGTTCTATGTAAATTCAGCAGACATCGCTCAACCCTTATTGCAGATGAACATTCCAAGAATTCACCCTACAGAAACTACTAATATCTTTGTAGCAATCTGGCCTGCATAGCACCCTGAACATGCCCTGTCCGGCCATATACCATGTTTCAGTGTAGTCTTGCAAAATGCCGACGTGCTGCAACTGCTGATGTGACTCTGTTCACCCTCATCATTTAACTCAATATTACAAACCTGACCAGAGCCACACTTCAACATTTCTATAAAATGTGCTATATAGTTTAATCTCCCATGCGTATTGCTAGTTAAATTAGCAGGAATGTCCATGTGAATCCAAATAAAAATTTTAAAGGATGTCAAATCCCACCTGGAAGGCCTTGTTTGACTGTCAGTGATGGCACGTGGTGCCATCACTGACAGTCAAACAAGGCACCCAGGATGTGATAAACACAGCTGAGATTATGAGGAGAATATTCTGCAAAATGGAGCTGACTGCATGTCACAAAGGAGAAAGGGTGAAGTAGAGGTGAGTCTAGTGGAGGTATTATTTTAAATATTATGCTGACTCACCTGTATTGTGACAATCCGTGGCAGTGGCTGGCGAGTGTTGGCTCCACCTTCAATGGCAATACCCAGTGTGCTGGCACTCTTTGCCACTCTCACTAGTGTGGACGTGGGCTCCAATAGCCCCGGCTAATGTGATGGGGAGAAGAGCGCAAGTTATAACATAACAACATTATTCATGCATATCTATAAATCTGAGTATATTCCTAACATTACACATTCTCCCTGTGTCTGCTTTCCCTCTGTGCCTACATGTATTTTTTTCCTGTCTTTTAACCAAGAAGAGCTTTGTTTTCTCTGAGCAGACATACTCAGGGGTCTCCCCAGTGGATTAACACATTGATAAAGACCAACACTACATATTCAATCTCTGGGCAATTATTTATAACAGCCTCACACATCAGAGGACAAAAGAAAAAAAACATTTGAAGAACCCCTTTACTCATTTTTAACAAGGCATATGCTGATTTGCTGATTGTTTGTTAGTATTTAGTAGAAATGTACCCTGAAACCTTTGACATGCTACTGAAGCCTCATGTGAACTGAGTTGGTGAAAGTGAACAAAATATTCTTTGTTCAAAAACAGTTTTTCAACATTTAGGGATGCCCAATATTTGATTTTTGATATGCTAAGATATGCTAATATTTTTCAACTCATTCTGGCTGATTCTGAGTCAGTAGGCACACATGTTTTCCATCTAATTGCAGGAAACTTCAAGTCTCTCCTGCACTGAAATTAGAACATTATAATCTGTATTCTTACGATTGACGCTGGCAGATACAGGCATATACTGATTTTTAAAAACTAACTTTTACTAATAAGTCCAGTACCAGGCATATATAAATCTTAAAATATGTACAAGAAACCACATAAGACTTGTTTAAGCTTCTTAAATAGGGTGAAAAAAATCAAACCCCTCTATAAAAATCACTCACTTAGCTAAATACTACATAAGCTAATGGAATGGAGGAACGGAGGAACTTAGTTGGTCGCTCACACTCAGTTCTTCTCTTTAACATAGTGTGTGGCTTGCAAAGTTTTCTTCAGTAACTTCTCCACAACTGCCCACAATCCTGCACCAGTTAACCTGCTGTGACATTTGACTGACATGAGAAAACTGACACTGAGAAAACTATTTCAAGGACCTTAAAGAAATGTTTTAATTAAAGCAACATTATGTCACTTTTTATCTTAAAATAACAGCTTCAAATTCATTTTGATGGCACAGTGTCTTGTAATAAGGTGAATAGAGTCTCTGTCTCAGCTACTTTTTCCCCCCCATCACTTGTTTCTGCGCTTTGTAATGTAGGATGACAGCGTAACATACATGTTAACCTCAACATAAAAATTTTCAAAACACATAAGATTTTTAGGACATAATGAGATTTGTTTGTAGTTAGGCATCAACATCACCCATCTGATAAATTGTTACAGATCCAGGATTTGTATTTACAACAGTGGTGTTGCACTCAGAAACTGTTGGGGGGCGCTGAGTCTCACAAAATTAAGTTCTAAATAATGTTGCTTCAGGTTTATTTAGGTTAGTTTTCATGAGCACATGTGTTGTCTTCTCAGCACACGCTTATTTGAAACAAACAGGTTAAATGCCCTATTCCTTCACAACAAAATGTAAATTCATTCAGCCTCTGTATTTCTAGCCTAACAATTTCAATCTAAAACAGGCACTGAATGCAGCGGCCCTCTCTCATCATAAACAATCACACCGCTCCCATCCTTACTTGTTATTCCTCCCATCAATCATTAAGAACTAGAAAGCGATTTGAGAGTTTTATTACGCTACACTGCAGTGAATGATGAAACAAATGATGGAGCATGTGAGCGAATGAATGACATGAGTGACAAATAAACAAATGAGCGAAACAAAGAAAACAGTCTGTGTGAGCAAACAGAGGGAGGAGAGAAGAGATCACGTTAGGATTGAGAACAGATTCTGGAGGAGAATAAGCAATAAAGAACATTGATCATCAACTGGTTAGTGTTTTCCAGCTGACGCACACACACATGTTTGCACATCTATACTTATGAGGACCCACAGAGCTACAATATTGCATTCTCCACCTCCTAACTATCATTAACCTGAAACTAATTCTAACCTAAACCCTTTAACTGGGTATTAACCTAAACATCAACATTTTTTTGGGAAAATGTACTGTATCTTTTTTTTTCACTTTCAAAAAGGTTTTCCAAGAATGTCCTCAATTTTCAAAAATGTCCTCACTTTCAAAATGTGTCCAGGATTCCAAAAGTCCCACTCAAATTGGTCCTCACAAAGATAGAAATACACACACCTACATAACTGAATTCATTCCTCAGTTTTACTACGACTCCACTCATCCCTCCACGTTTGGCTCACAGCTGTTCTGAATCACCCCCTCACCGGTTTTGAGGGGTTGTCCCCCCCACCCCCCTGCGTGTCTCGGGGGTGGCGTGTGCGTGAGGGATGGGAGCTGCTGTCTTTGCTGATGTGTCCTGACTCAGCTATGTCCACCCCGCTGTCCTCGCTGAGGGTCTGGCCGCTGTCTGACAGCTGAGACAGGGCGCTTCCTGAGAGCAAACAGGCACACAGTACACGATGATCAGAATCTCAATCTTATTTTACCGAAGCCATCCCTTTTTATTGGTTGTGAGTCTATAACTGCGCTGTGAAAATAAAGTAAGACTTTGAATTTGTTCTGAAACGATGATCTGATTTTAAGATTTAATACAAGATTAACAGCTTATTATGTTTAGTGAAGCATGAAGTGGCAGTCATACACAGTGTTTGGGTAATTGCTCATTTAAGCACATTAAGCCCAAATAAATGCATATTTGGAAAGATTCCACTTGATAGTCATACACATCTTCTACATAAGTGACGCTACATATTTTTGCTTTTTTATTGCAGACAGTGAAAATTAGCAAAGCCTCAGAGTTTGGACACCATCAGTAAACGATGAATCCCCACAGAAGTATCTGATCTGAATGTTTCATAATCACGACAAATAGTGTGGCTGAAAAGTTTGTTTCTGTATCTGTGGTCAATGATCACATTTAACATACATACAGCTCAAATGCTAAAAATAATAAATGAGTTTACCTTTTTTTTTGTTGGTTGGGTTTATGCTGGTCACTCATTTTTTAGGCTACACTAGTCTTGCATTACAGTATAAATACAGGTATCAAGAGTAAAACTGTTGAAATAAATAATTTAAAATAATTAGTTACAGTGAATGAGATGTGAATAGAGAGGAATCATAGGAATGGTTGTCTTCATTGTTAAACACCGACCAAAGATGCCACCATTTTGACTTGTCAAAGCAGGAAAAACACGGGTGGAATTCATAACATTAATGATGGCCGCATTCCGTTCCGGAGATATTCAAGATAATTCAGTCCAGGATGAGATGGACTCACAAGCATCAAAATAAGTACTCTAACTTGATTTTATTGATGAAGTTTTTCAATTGACCCTTTTCACGGTTGACATTTTGACTTATCAAAGCTGGAAAAGCACGCTTGGAATTTATACCATTAATCTTGGCTGCATTCCATTTATGTGAACTCTTCCCAGAGCTCTGAAATGATGCATCCTCAGTCACTGACATGACTTGGCTTGGGACACTTAGTAGAATAGAGTAATTGTTAATGTTGATGAAGTAATGTTTATGTTACTTTAAGCCATTTTGCCACCTTCCTCCCTCCTTCCCTGACTCTCTCCTGTCTTATAAAGACAAGTGACCAAATAAAACACAGTGTTACCTTGAATAAAATTACTGATTTCTCTGGTTTTGAAAGTTTGAAAAATTTAGGATAATGTAAGTACACATCTCAACAAAATATATAACAATTGTGTACTCGTTTCCATCACTGTATTTGTTACATTATATATCTATTTTATATCTACAATAATGACTCAAATGTGACCCTTTATGAATGTCAGAGTTCTACAGTCCTCACCTCGAGCTTGGGGCAGCGGGCGCACCTCATTGACATCGGGCTCTGCGTTTGGCCTGTGAACCTCCACTGTAACAAACTGCTGTTTAGAGCCAGGAGAGGAGGCGGCCGATGCTTTGAACATGGACACTGGCTTAAGGGGCAGCGAAGGGGGCGGAGGAGGAGCTGGGAGTGGGGGTGGAGGTGGAGGTGAAGGGGATGGGGCGGCAGGTTTGGTGCCTCTGCTGGGGGACTGGACCCTGGGGAAAGGGCCGATGTGGTGCTGGGTGACCATAGACAACTGAGCAGCTGTTATTTGTTCTTTCTTGGAAGGTACCGGGGGGTCTCGCTTTCTGACGGCCGCGTAGTCCCGAGATGGGTCCCTGGGATGTCTGTGGTGTAGTGAGGGCGAGGCGGCGGTGTGTCCTGGCTCCCTGCTGTGGTTGTGTGAGGTGGGGGCTGTGAAGTACAGGCCTGAATGGGATGATTCAGATGAGGGGCATTTGTTGAGCTGTTCCCGTCTACTGGGGTGCCTCTGCGCCCCTGGTGGGGGCGGAGGCTTGAAGGTGGGGGGAGATTCAGCTGGGGTGGACTGTACATCATCCTGGGGTGAGAGGATATATTCATTCATTGATTAGGGGTGTAAAAATGTGATAGCAATGTGTTGTGTGCATTACAGAGCTGAAAAATGTAATCCAATAAATCGGATCAGCTCTGGTACATAAATCCAATGCCAGAGGGCACGATATTACTACATCCATTTACACCGTCAACTGTCAAATATTCACTTAAGTCCAAAAGAAATGTTCTGCATCACCAACGTACAATCAGTTTGCACAAAGACTCTTGAACTAGGATCTGCTAAGAATGTTTCAAACATTTACTCTGCATGAGGGCAATTAGAATTACTTAATCTTCATTTAGGTTGTATGTAGTTAAAGGTATGTAGAGTTGTATACAATCATTTCGATTTTCAGGTTTCGGATATCTTTCTCTGAGATTTCTGCTGCCAATCCAAAACAGTAGAGGTGAGTTAGGTTTAGTTTGTGCGAGCCACAGCATCAAAAAACAACATCTTTAAAAAATCCTACAGCGACAGTAATGTCTGTCCAGAAAAAAAGGAATCCTCAAAGTTATTATTAGTGTGGGTGATGTGTTCAGGCTGTACGGCCCAAAAAAATAAAAAAAGAGAAAAAAGAGAAAAAAAATCAGCGGCCCTGCTGTGAAAAGTTTTATTACTAATAGATGTTCCACTGCAATGGCCAGTCACATAAGCTGTTGGTCAGAGCAGCTGGTCAATATTTTTTCCTCTAAATTTAGCAAATCATGCTATATAGCCTATAACTAGATAGAAGAAGATAGAAGTTTTGTCTGTTTTCTTATGAGGGTGAAACAGATCATATAGGTCAAAATTAGACATTCAGATACTTGTTAAATGGCTCTGAGTTTCTATTATGTTGCTCTCAAAATATGTCATGTTTCCACAACACTGAACCAGCAGGGGAGGACAAATATTACAAATACTCTAATACTACTGATGTAAAGACAACACCATCCACCCCAGATGTGTCCTGCGACACCTCCTGCTGATAGCCTCAATGCCTTATGCTGAATAATCCACATAATATTCCACACTGTCAAGAGTTTTCATTCTTCACTCTTCCCAGAACAACAGGGATGCTTAATTGGAAAAGATATGATAATACTGTTTTTTTAAATGTAATGTTTCAATGTTGTGGGCTCCACAAACAGAATGCTATCAGAGGTAAATGGCAAAACATTTTTTGGTTATAGGGTGAGAGAACCCTTTACAGGTGCAATATGGTTTTAAACATATATTATGTTATTACAGAAAGTGTAGAAATAACTGTTCTGACATAAAGTCAAAGCCATCTGTCAGCTGTGTTGCAGAGACATTTACTGCAACAGGTAAGTTAGCTAATCAGCTAGCCAAAGCCTGTCCTGTGCCGTAATACCACCTGGACTACTAACTGAGCTAACTCTCTAACTGCAGCTACGTTTAGTGGCAGTTAGCAGTTAGCAGCCCCCACGTGTTCGGAGAGTGACTTTGCGTTGACAAGTTGCCAATTTCAAGAATCTGTACCTTTCAGAACTAGTAAAAAAAAAAAAAAAAAAAAAAAAAAAAAAAAAAAATATATATATAAAAATATATATATATATATATATAAATAAATAAAGGGAAATAAATAGGGAGATACTACAGTCCCAATTTTTGTTCAACTGCTAACTTTGAACCCTTTATCTAGTATCATACTGAAAAAAGAGCTGACTGTATGATTAAACCCAGGAAGCAATTTGTTAATTGTCTTTCGTTAATGGGAATATCTTTAGTTATCTGAACCATGGTCGGGGCCATAGATTCTAGCTTGCTATAAGTGATAGAAAAGGGGGGATTGCAGGTTAGCAAGAGGGATGGCATCCCCCTCACATCACCTACTTAACAACCCAACTTGGTCACACGCAGAGGATATACATATAAAAGCCAAGTTTAAACCCACTGTTTTATTTTTTCCTTGCAAATCTCACCCATCTTTCACTTACACAACTGTATTTAACAGCTGTTTAACCACTCCAGAGGTTTTAGCGAATAAAACAGCAGACATGCATCCAAACCAGGCTGAACACGTCGTTGCTCGTTGGTTTCATTCTGCCGGTCTCCTGTGTTTCAAGGCAAGAGTGCTCCAACAGAAACTGAACAGTGAAATGAACAACACTGATACATGAGTGGCTCACTGGTGCATGGACAGAAACGTAAAATGAGCAGAAAAGAAACATCATGAAAGAAAAGTAAGGTATGATTTGAGTTGCAGGCAGCCATGGACGACGAGAGACTAAAAGCTTTCTCTGTGACCTTCTGCTCCTATCCTGCTGTTAACAGTAAACATGAGACCTCCTGATATCTCTTGTTTCTTTTAACCCAAAGGTGCAGAGATGGAGAGGTGGGAGCAGAATTGGACATGCCAGGTCTCACAATGATCAACTACGAAAAGATAAAGAAAGGCTAGACTGGCATTTACTATCCTGAAGCTCTCCTCTTTCTTTATCATTTAGTGGAAACACTTGTGTCACTCCACCTCAGTCCACAATACAGAGCCTGCGGCTCAGACACATCTCCGTCTCTGCCTTCTCCTCTATGCATTTTTCTCTCCTTTTTTCCATTTTCTTCCCACCCTCCTCTCTTCCCACCCTCCTCTCTTCCCCTGTGTCACATCCATCTTTATCAGGCAAAAGCAGGATTTGCACCAGCCTGCCTGCCGGCCTGCCTGCCAGGCTCACCAGAGAGATGTCGGTCAGCAGCGTGTTCAGACTCTCCGGAGGAACATCCTGGTTACTCTCCACCACGCTGTCGTTCTGAGAGGTTAGAGGCAAATGAGGCGGGTAGTAGGGAGGGTGACAAAGAGAGGCAGAGAAACAGAGAGGGTGGAGGAAGAGGAGAGTGATTAAAACGACAGAGAGAAATCTTGGGAGCAGATGTTAAACACAGATGTGTGTTTGTCCCAAAACAAATGCCAAATTAGATTTGGTGGATGATCCACATCTCCTAGAACAGAGGAAGACGTCAATATGTGCTTGCATTTGCTCACCAATCTCTAAGATTAAAAGGACGGTGAGGAAATATAGCACGCACACATAGACACACTCACAGCTATCATCTATTCTTCCACAGGCTAAACACACATGCGGTGAAATCGATAAAGAACCATCAGCTCAGTTCAAAGCAGGATTTGGCAGCTCAATCTCACTGCCGTGGTGAAGGGGAGGTTATTTGCGACAGATCTGCAATGTGATTTCAGAGCAGAGGAGCAGAGTTCAGAGAGACATTGCCCTTCATTTAACTCTGCCACTAAACCAAAACAAAAGCCTCATCAATTCAGCTTAATTACCCCTCGCTGCTACACATGGAGCACTTACAGACAATTTATTTATCACAAGAGTCAATCGACTTTCTACATGCCGAGATGCTGCTTTGCACTGTAA
This sequence comes from Acanthopagrus latus, assembly GCF_904848185.1. NCBI lineage: Eukaryota > Metazoa > Chordata > Actinopteri > Spariformes > Sparidae > Acanthopagrus > Acanthopagrus latus. Next base: position 6,140,763 of record NC_051050.1, on the reverse strand, counting down.
GCACTCAGAGCATGCTGTGCCTGCATGTGTGTGTGATCGTGTTCATCACCAGTTACCATCCACACAGTGTGTGTGTGTGTGTGTGTGTGTGTGTGTGTGTGTGTGTGTGTGTGTGTGTGTGTGTGCGTGCGTGCGTGTGTGCGTGTGTGCGTGCGTGCGTGTGTGTGTGTCTCAGTCTACCTGGGAATCATATTAGGCAATTCTGCAGAACATGATTTACATCCAGTGACAGCGTTCGATGCAGGAAGCAGTGTGAAGTGTTGTGTTGTGAAAGCAGAATGGAGGTGGCTGTGATATGTTTGACTGCAGGGATCAGATAAAACAATTTCAGCTCAATAATTCCCAGATTTGATGGATGTGGTGCATCTCGTAAATGAAAACCTGCCCTGTGTAGGTTTGTTATTGTGGAAAACAACCAGTTCTCGGCTGTGACGCCTCAGGCCGAAAAGACAAGCATGTCACAATTCCTGCACTTTCTCTTACAATGTTTGACAACGTCTATGACATGCTCTTTGACATTTATGATGCCATGGTCGTTGAAATTGGTTGTTTTCCCTGTCTGCCCCTGTCATCCCTACTGTCACACTGTAAGATACACCTGGTTCTTCATGTAGTCTGACATGTCTCTCAGCTAAGTCACAGCAAGAATTTAAGCACCCATAATCACCTAAACTGACATGGTGACCAACTTTAAAGACAAATGTTGTGAAATCTAGATTGAATACTCCAAGCTTGTCTGCATTTGCAGCTTTGATTCACATTCTGTGATGACTGCAGGGAAGCCTGACAGGGTCACAGACGTTAGACTGCAGCAACAGTGGAAGCAATTGTGAGTACAAAGACTACTGATCTGCCCACAGATGGTTGATTGTGGAAGGTGTTTTTTGGCACCTGGTGGCCTTGCAGTGTTTGGTCTATGCAAGGCCAAAACACATTGTGCTAGTATTTGTGTTATTATTTGGCTGCAGGTGTCTGCACAGAGGTTTGTTAATGATGAGACAAAAATACTCTGAAATAACTGTTAAATAACTGTCATCATGTCAAACATTTGCGTAATTTAAGCCTAGCAGCTAGTTTGACACGTGGGAATTTACTAAGCACATCTGCTCTGTTGTTTTGAGCATTGGCTTGGGCGTTTGTGAGCTGACCAATCAGAGGAGACTTGGTAATTGGGAGGCGGGCCTTAAAATGACAGGCGCTAAGACAGACAGTTTCAGACAGATAGATAGATAGATAGATAGATAGATAGATAGATAGATAGATAGATAGATAGATACTTTATTGATCCCGGAGGAAATTCAAGCAGAGGGGAATACAGTGCTGCAGCAGTGGACAGTATGGGAAAACGGAGATGTTTTTTGAGCACTAAAACATGTTCTAGTAGTTACCCAAAATAAAATTATGAACCTTAAAATTAGTGTAGTATGACTCCTTTAAGAGTTATTGCTGATTTGCTATTCACAACCTTGACAGATGGTGTCCACTGCTGTGAAAAATGACATAATTCCTTCAACACATATTGAAATAAAAGTTTGGCTGTTTTATATAGGCTTTCTGAATACAGCTACGTTTCCTTAACTTAACCATAAATCAACCCAACTGTAGCTGACATGTACATCAGCAGGAAACTGACATAGACATTGTTACTGAGAGTAATCTGAGGTTTTCCAGAATCATCCAACAGCAACATTATGTTTAACTATTCAAGCTGCAACTGTGTTCGTGTGTGTGTGTGAGTGTGTCTGTGATTGTCTCACAGATATGTGTGTGCCGCGTGTATTTGTGTACCATTTGTGCATGTGCACATGCATTGATAAGCAGTTAACTACATACCTGGTTGTGAGTGTGGTTCACAAATCCAATGTTGTTATCCTCCCAAACCCACCCAGTTCTCTAATCTGCTTAACACAGCAGTGGTAGCAGTCACCCATGGGTCCAAAACAGCACAAATAGACACACATACATGCGAGAAGAATACAAACCGAAACACACACACGCAAATGTTGTCTCTCAGAGGGGGGAGCAGAAAGGCAGAGAAAACCCTTCTGAATATGAAGGACTGTTTGCTGCAAAAATCTGCAGACAGTCAACAGCTTATCTCCGCCGTCAGCTTAGACGCTGTGTGTGTGTGTGTCTGTGTGTGTGTGGACATCTGTGTAATCAGTCGTCTTCATCCACAACCATACATTCTCCTGCTGACACATTTACTACACAGGGAGGCATTTTGTTTTGAATTGTTGGCACCTGTGTAAACTGAACTGAACAAAAGCCTTCTCAGTAAACAACTGATATGAATAGGCATACAAACAGAGCAGATGGAGAGGTGGGGCTGAGGTGATTATCTCCCAATTTGAAGCAAGTAATAATGACTCAAATATAAATGTTATCTCTCAAAGTGAAAGTGCTTTGCTGTGGTTCCAGGCTTTGGAATGCATGACTGGAGCAAATATTTCACTATGAAGAGTGTCTACAGCATGTTAAGGCATTACTTGTTGAAGAAACAAAAACTCCAAGATGCTAAACAAGATTGGGAGAAGCGATGGCATAAAACAAGAACAAACACTGGTTTTGTCTTTCCAAGATGGAAATCTGTGATGACAGAGAAATATTTCCACTATGTTTGCCGCAATATTTGAAGTAAAACATTCCAGGATTTTAGCTTTTCAATTAAATTTCACCTACATTGAATGCCTCCCACACAACAATTGTTTTCTTCTACAATTAGAACCTGATTACAGAAGTGGAAAACAAACGGGCTCCTCTTGTGAATGTTTTCAGTAATCAAATTGAGGAGAGGGTTTAATTGTTTTCTGGGCAAAATATACTAAATGCCTGGAGTTATTTACTAACAGGCAAGCACACACATTTTTGTTCAACACATTCAAACATTAACATATATGCTGAATGAAACTCTTTACAATGAAACACAAGCTGTTCTTTTTGTGGTCTTTGGTCCCCCTCATAAAAAGAGCAAGATAATTCCTGTACAGTCACAATGTTTATCACGAGGACTGTGGAGAGAAACAAATCACTGTCCTTACAAGCACTACAAGTCCAAGTGGAGAAAGAAGATCAAAAAAGAAGAAAACACTGCAAACAAATGCACTGCAAAACCACAAACCATTTGTTCTGTTTTTTTTTTCTTTGTTCTGTTTTTTTTTTCTCATGTTCTTTTAAATGAATAAAAAGTTTAATATCAAAAAAAAAAATTGTTCTGTTTTTTTTTTCTCATGTTCTTTTAAATGAATAAAAAGTTTAATATCAAAAACCACAAACCGAGGTGAGAGTCTGAGCATATGTGAGTGTGTCTCGTACACATCTGTCCACAGGGAACTTTACTACCCCTTGTTGGGTGTGTAACCTGAATGTCGGGGTTTGCATACATCACTCACAGCAGTGATCCCTACCTCCATCATATCTATCAGCCACAGCAGCCTCTCCTACAGGGGGTGTGGGGGGGTGGGGGTCATTGAGGTGGAAGAAAAACACAACCTATCAAATATCGTCTGAAAGACTTTTCAGTCTCTACAGGAAGCCACTGAAACGTGTTATTGTTCAGCCTGACAAAGTCCACACCAGGGCAGGATCTTTCTACAGCAGAATCTGTTAAAAATCCATGGAAATATATCACAATTTGCTCTCTGTCTCTATTTCTCCAACTATCTTTCTCTCCCACACACACACACACACACACACACACACACACACACACACACACACACACACACACACACACACACACACACACACACACACACAGAAACACACACAGTTAAAGGAAAGTAAGAGTGGGCGGACAGTCAAACAGAGAGGGAACCAATCATAATCCAAACAGACAGTGAGGCAGACTACAAAAATAGCCAAGCTCAGGTGCTTCCATCAAAATTTGTTGTACTAGAATGCAATCTCAAAAAACCGCTGCACATGAAATATTCATTTTAAGCAGAGTGAGCTTAAGAGAGCAGCCATTTCTGTCCCAAAATATCCACATATATATACTTGTCATGTTTCCACACAGTCCATAATTTTCAAATTAAAAGGAAAAAGAAAAACTGTTCTTCTCAGCTAACCCAGGAATAAGCATGCCTTTCTATATTCTTTTAATTGAGAATAGTCAGATAGTGTCAGAACTACTGAACCCTCGGCCTACCCGTGCAGAGCTGAGAGTGGTGTTGGTCATGAAGCTGGCCGAGGACGAGGTCAGGGTATCTGGGTATGACACCATGGACAGGGAGTCTTGTTGGAGTGCCATGGCTCCAGCAGTCCCCTGGCGTGCCTTTAGAGCCTGAATTTCACGACGCAGCACCAACCCGTCAAAATGCTCCAGGTCCTGTGGGGTGACCAGGCCTCGCACCTCTGACAGCAGAGAGAACTGAGGGGAGGAAGGTTCAGAGGGGAGAAACAAGAGGGGAGGCAAAGGTATGATGTGACAGACATGGGTGGGCTGCACCAACGACAATAAACCTAATTTTAGGCTGAACAGGCTTTTAAAGGGATAGTTCACCCCGAAATCAAAAAACACATATTTGCCACTTGTGATTGCTTTAAGTGCATAAAAACTACATTTGAAAATCATCATTCCCAGAAATCATAAGCCTGACAGAACTTGTTGTGAGCAGTTTCAATTAGGAGCTATTTTCTCTCTACTGAACAACACTCAACAGCTGCACCACTGCACAAAAGGACACTGTGCCTACTTATGGATGAGATGTCACATATGGCTCGTGTTGTGACAGCAAAATAAAAATATAGTTCCGAAATGAAACTGCACTCAGCAAGGTCTGTGGATTATTTTGGGGGTCACAGTTTTTGGAGATAGACATGTCATTGAGTTTTTAAAAGTATTTTTGTGCCATCAGGTTTCGATATATTGGCGAGAAGGCAGACAAATCCTGATCACCAAAATAACCTCTTTTTGTTTTCGTTATATGAATGTTTTAGTCTTTCATATGATTAACTTTGACTTAATTTTACTTTTATTTTAGATGAACTCCTTTTGTAATTTTGTACAAAAACAATCAATTCCATAAGAAGGTTGTGCTGTAGCTCTAAATACTCTGCAAGGCTCCTGGGAAAGCGTTTTGGGGTGTATGATACAGGAGTGTACTTGAGAAATTGGAAATAAAATGCCTTTGATTTATTGTGTTCTTCTACAAGGTGAACCACTGCAGACTATGAGAAAATCAAAAATCTTTTAAGAGCCGGGGAGGAAGGAAAAACAAAACAGAAGCGTGGGCATTGGCAAAAAGCCTTGGCATAAATCTGAGAGGGGCTCAGAAAACCTCAATTCTAAAGCTCACAGCAATCAAAAACACAGACTGAACAGGAGAACACGGTCCTGCATAAGGAGAGTGATTCTCTTTGATCTATTTCTTTTCTTCCTCAACACATAACTCCCTCAGCTTTCACCTTTGCATGTGTGTTGAGCAGCTCGAACAGCGCCACGACTAGCTGCTCCACCCCGATGTGTCCGTCCCGGTACTCCTCCACATAGTAGCCCATGGTCTGCCGCTCCGCCTCCGTCAGCAAGTGGCGTGCCTGCTCCTCCAGCATGGCCCTCGACTGGTTCACCAGGCTGGAAAGGGTCACCTGAGAGCCCGCCACACCTTTGTAGAACCCAGGCTGGCGTAGGTGGAGGGAGGGAAAAAGAAAAAGACAAGAGATGGAGAGGACAATTTAATGTTTGTTTCATTTATTTATTGTAAGCTTATAATAAGTGATTTTTATTTCATTTCATGTATGATGTAGTGAGAGGAAAAAATGATGAGAATGAATACAGAAGAGGCAAGGTGTAGGCCAGCAGCTGTCATATGGGATTTTATAGGAAAATGAAGAGGTGGGGAGGATGAAGGAGAAGAAGAGGATGAGAGAGGAGAGGAAAGAAAAATGATAAAAGAGTGAGGACAACAAGGGAGGAAGAGGACAGACGTTTAAATTGGCAGGAGGGGAGAAGCTGAGGAAGGAGATAGAAAACACAGGAAGTGTAGAAGAAGGAATTGATAGATTGGAAGGGAAGAGGGGGAGATAACCAAGAGGACCCAAAGGTGACAGGGGAGCGGGAGGAGGGTTAGAGGGGAGATGATGGCAGGAACCCCGTCAGGGAGGACAGAAAAAGAACAAGAACATTAATTACACCCACATACAATGAACCACCCATCAGTCTTCTCCTCCCAAAAGAATAAATTATCATGCTACCTCCTTCTTCCTGCTGCCCCACCATCATCCATTATCATAATGCTGTGTGGCACTCACACCACAGATTGCAGCAGGACAGAGACTCAGTTCACACATGTAGGTGGCAGGTTTTTGTCTTTTTTTCCTTTAACAGCTTTCATATCTGTCCTCTGCCAGTCAGGAGAAACAACACTCTGGCACTTCACCGAGCTGCCATTACCACTTCTCCGCTCCATATCTGCTCCTTTTTCTCCCTTTTCTCTTCTCAGTTATCTGCTCAGTAACATGCACCCTTTTCTTTAATTAACGCCTTAATCAAAGAAAGCACTTCAAAGTCACAGCTCCGGGGTCTGTGTTTGTCTGTGTTTGTACGAGACGGAAACAGGAGGAAGACACAGGCCCGGGTGGCAACGTCTTCCCTTCCTCTTTCTCCTTCGCTCTCTGCCTCCATCTCATCCTCAATTCTCGATCGCACTCGCCCATCTGAATCATCGGCAGTGGCTGTCCCAGAGTCCTGGCCTAAGCAGAGCCAACTACTGTTTAATGCCCAAGGTGAACTCTGCAGCTACCCTGCCTGAATCTTAATCACCTAGATGCTTACCACAAGAAATTTCTTTAGAGCGTCCGCGTCCCGGTTACTTAGCTCAAGGGCGCCATGGTGTGAACCGACGGGGACCACACGAGGCCTGTGAGCAGTCAGTATTTCTCTGGCAGTCGTATTAGAGGGCAGATTGGCACTTGAGGGAGCTAATGAAAACGGTCGTCACTCAACTGGAGTGGAACACCTGCAGTCTCCGGCTAATGAGGTCTGCTTGAGAAGGCGATGGACGAGGACAAAAAGAGGCCGCTTTTACTGTAAAAGCACGACTTTACAGTTAATCGACGTCCGGTAAGCTGGTGCATGTGTTGGAGCTGTTCCATCTCTGAGGTCATGTTCTGGCTGGGTTTGCTAAATGCCATGATAAGCTGACTGGCACTTTTATCGCTGTGACCAACAGCAACAACGGCCGCCATCGACATCCACTCAATAAAGAGGAAATCAGATGAAGCCGGATCAAAAGCTGTCGGAGTTAAGACTCGGAAAATGTCACGCGACTTATCTCTGCTATAGCTGGACTTCTTTTTAACAATACAAAGAGCAGAACAAAGTTTAGATAAAGTACAAAAAGGTATTTTACCAACTGTGAGACTATTCTCCCCTGTGTTTTGTTGAATCACAACTCCATTAGTCTAAACATTAATGTCTGGGACACAAAAACCACTCTCTCCCTGCACTCTGCTGCTGTCAGGGTCATGCTGTACAGCAGACTGCACTTCACTGCACCTTACTTATCTGTAAACATAGCTCAGACTATCAAATCCAGTGACTTTTATGCAAAACCATCCTGAAAAACGAGTAAATGGCTGGCTGAGCTGCTGGACTGAAGAGGCTCACATGGTCGTCAGAAACCTCTTTGTACCAACAACCAGAAAACAAATGGGATGACTAACGCTGCTGGATTCAAGATGGTTTCTAAAAATGACATGAAGCACAAGAGTGACTCCGCTGGGTAAAAAAAGAGCTGCTCTGCCATTTTAGAAAAAACATCTGTGGAATTTCAGAGAAACAAGAAAATGACCGTGAGATCTGCAAACAGCCTGAACAGTATGGTTCTGTTCTGTAACCGTTTTCTATACAGGCCTAGAAAGTATATTTATCTATGTATACTGTTTTTCACAATAAGGTTGTTGCTGACAACCTCAATCACTGGATCATACTTACATCTTTTAGGTGTTTGAGTTGGTTCACACACAATATTTTCTTATGAGGTTGAGAAAAAGCACTTCTGTCAAAATGTGGTTGTAGATTAGTTGTGTATACATGTCATTTCTGTGTTGCTTCAACTTTGTAAAGACAGATTAATTTTAAGTTTTTCTGCTATTGCTACTGAGAATTCACATTCTGATTGGCTGGAAGGTGTGGATTAACACCCATGATGCAGGTTTTTGACTAAAGTTCTCAGTTGCAGGAATATTAGATTGTAGGTGAAGACAACAACACTGAGGCTTATCTAAGTGTTGATTACCATCAACAAACAGTGTTGTGTTGACATTCATGCAAATTTTACTTCAAGTGTTTGTGAGATTTATGTGAATCTAGACACCCAAATCAACCAACTGCAGGAGGACGGAAGAGGACTTTACTGATGTTAAAATAAGATACAGTGAGGAAGGTTAGTCTGCAGCGCTGATGTACATCTTCAGGGGGAAGGACAGAGGACAAGAGAGGTCATAGAAACAAAACTGCATAGAAAACAAAGAGTTGAGAAGTGGTGGGTAGGAGAGGAAGGCAAAGAGTGACAGTTTCTCCCCACAGAGAGGCAGCCTGCGTATGTGAGAGAGATCCAAATGTAATATTATCTCAGCTGGAAAGGCAGTTTCCAGCATAACATATTCTTTATTCTTCAGATAGAGAGAAATCAGTGAATATCTCTATCTGCCTTGATTTAGAAATTTCATTATCAGAGTTTTAGAGCTCCAAGCTCAGCCCTGTGAAGCTCTTCCTGTTGAGACAAATTAACGTCTGTGTAATTTACCATCTTGATCATGATGTTTAAACAGAAAAGAGGACATAATACAATCTAATCACATCATAAGCACCACATTCAATTACAGAGGTAAGCAGATAATATGACAATCGACTTCGTCAGACTTAAGTCAACAGATAAATTGATAAATAAACAATTTTTTTTTTTTTTTAGCAAACTACATTTACCACTTGACAAACAATCTTACCTCAAGGATAAACTAGTTCATTTTCTTCATGTCCTGGTCTTAATCATCTCTTAATCTAACCCTTAATAAAGACAGAGAATGTCCAAAGTTTGGAATCATTCACACTTAAAGAAGAAGATAAAGTGCAGTGTGTCGACTGCGAAGCAGAACTGGCGTACCACAACAGCACGTCAACAATGACTCAACATCTGAACTGAAAGCATCCAGCTGTTAACACCAGCTCACCAAGCGTCGCCGACACAAGCTAATGTAAACATTGATGTTAGCTAATTTAACGTAGCCTAGCATCGCTAGTTAGAAAGTGTGGTATGTGTAGAGGCTGTAGTCTGATGTTGGTATGACTAGTGTGACACACACACACACACACACACACTCATCTCGTCTCTCTCACTCTCACTCACACACACCCTTACTCCTGGTGTTAGGAATAGTTGGAATAAATACCTGTATGTCTATATCATACTATTTAACAGGCCTGTCACTTTCGTTATGCATTATTTGGTATTGTTGTTTAATAATGCTAAATTGTTTTTTATTAGATTACTTGATTAATCAATGGGATTATTGGTAGAATACTCGATTCTAAAAATATTTGATAGCTGCAGCTCTGGACTGCTCACATCTGACACTAGTGACCATATTTGAACTAAAACAGGGGTTATAATCCCTTATTCCACTCAGATACTGCACAACCACCAACCACAAACTCAGGTGAAGAGAAGCAAACTTAGCCCACTGCACTTCAGAGAAAGGCGGTTCGGAGCGAATATAAAACCTTGTGTTAAGGGACGGACATTAACATGAGCGCCACCCTCTGTCATGGGGAATTACAAGGAATGTTTTAGTCACAGAAAACAACAATGATGAAATAAAACTATGAACTGTTAAAGTGTCAGAGTGCCATTAACTTCAGTTACTTAACCTTTAATCACAGAGCAAAACAGGTCAAGAGAAAACAAGACAATACAATGCCAGTTGAGAGTTTGTTTATGTGTTTTTCAGCTCATTTGCCATAAATGCAGTCAAAAGTACTTACTATTACAAAAGATTGCCTTGGTTTCTTACTTCTCTTCAAACTGCCCATGTTTGTTAACAAAACGATGGCATTAATCTCTCACAGAGAGTGTAAGGCCTTTTTTTTCGAGGATGAAAACAGCTGAGGAGAAACTTGAAGAACGAAGAGAAAAGATTGCCATGCCAACACTATGAAAATCGATTGAACATGATGGTGGCACAGATTGTGTCTGACCTGCTGGGGCAGATCCTGGTATTTAAACATGAGGTCTATATATAACCTTTATTTAACTCGGAAGTCACACTGAGATTAAAATCTCTTTTACAAGTGAGACCTTGCCAAGACAGGGTCACAATAGTGATGGCAAGGACATGACAAGACCCCATTAAATCAAATCAAATCAAATTAAATAACAAAAGCATGAGACATTTATGAAGCACCTGCAGCTGGCACTGCCCACTGCCATTTTTTTGCATCTACATTAATTGTAAAGACACAAGGGGCTCAAGTTAAACTTTGCCTGCAGATCATTCCATGACTGAGGACCGCAGCAGAACAGGCTTGATTTACCAGCCTTTGATATGACAGAGGGCTCTTTGAACTGAAGCAGGAGACAGAAGTCAGTGAAACTTGCCTGTAATAAGTAATATCAGGTTGACAACCAGCTTTAAGTAGAGCTGTAACAAAAGCTTCCAAGCAACTACAGACAGAACAAGTGTACTGTACCTCTGCCACGTTGTAACATTACTGTCTTAGACAGATCCAATAATTTCTCATTTCTAGTAGGGACCCCCGGCTGATAGAACCTTAAGGTCTATATAAACTTTACGAGGGTCTCTACACAGCCAGGAAGAGATGATAACAGACATATTTCTTACATCTTTGGACCACTCCACTGTGAGGCTGGCATATACCTACATTCCCTCCAGGTGACTGTCTTCTGATTTAATCACATTATGAGCTGTAATGCTTGTCCATCAGATGGAGAAGTAAGTGTCCATCATTGATAACATTAACCACGAAAGAAATGTGTTCAAGTCATGGAGTCAGAGCTAGTCTGCTGCTCGATGATGAGGCTTGAAGCGGCCTTTATCTCTTCACTTTGGCAAGAAGTGAAATCAGCCCCGCTTTTATCGCAATAGAACTGATTATCAGCTTCATCAAGGGGAGAAATAGTGCTCGCTTATCACTGCAAAAGTGTCTCCCAACCAACCTCTGTGCTTTAACTGTGTGTGTGTGTGTGTGTGTGTGTGTGTGTGTGTGTGTGTGTGTGTGTGTGTGTGATATTTTGCTCAGAGAGAGGCCACATCTGCAAAATTCTTTCATGCATCAGGAAAGATTATTAGAACCAGAATCAATACCTGTGACCAGATAAGAATTTAATGTTTAAGGCAATTACCTGCTGCTCTTAGAGTACCTGCTGATTTATAGTGCACAGCCAAAAAACATGAACCTATGTTTACAGGACTGTATGTTCAAGCACAATGTATCTCTTGATGGTAATGGTGGTGATGTATTACACATTTGACTGATAAACACTGACACAGCGAGATAATTTGGCATTTTCATTGTTTTTCTTATTTTTTTTTTCAATTTTTATAGTCTTACAGGTTTTATGCAATTTATTTTCAATTAGTCAAATTATTTAAATAATCTTTTTATGATAGTGTTGCACTCACAAAATGTGGCGGCTCCGGCATCACACAAAATGCTAATTTTTACAAAATGTTGCCTTACAAATAATCCATAATACAGCTGCAGGAATGAGATTGTTTCATTCACTGTGTGGGAGACTGTCCTGATAGCTTCATGGGGAACCGACTGTGCAAACTTTAAACAGAGGTGGGGCAGCTAACCATACTTAGATACTTAATTTTTCTAGCATAGCATCTTCACCGTATTGTTGTGTGTTGCTGTAATTAGCTATGAGAGGATCAATGCTGCCCTGTGAGGACAGGAAACACCCACTGGTGCTTGGCCGTTGCTGATCACTGCTTTGTTACTGGGTTTTTCTTTGAAATTCAAAGGCCGGAAGGCACAACAATTAAGCTTATTCCCCACTTGGGCTACAATGAAAAACAATGGTGGGATTTACACTGTACTGAAAGCAGGCATCTAACGATTAATTTTAACAACGATTCAATTTGTTTCACGATTCCTGGTTGCCAATACGATTTGCCACGGTTTGCCATGCTTAAATCCAATGTGCAATTTTCTAGTATCGATACAATCGATTCTTTACTATTTCAAACAAGTTTTAATCGATATATGTCACCTGGAAGGCCAACTTGCTGAGCACAGATCGATGTAGTTGGATCGTAGGAATATAAATTGATTCATCAATGCAGCAGATGAATTGTTACACCCCTAAACTGAAAGTGTTCTCTTCCATCCCCAGGGCCACTCTGCTAGCATTGTGAAAAACTAAAAACTGAACTGCGTTAATAACATGACTTGATGCCATTCAAAGACATGTACGAGACTGCTTATAATGAATGTTGTGACATCGCACATGTGGCAAAGCACACAAGTAACTTCTGAAACGTCTGAGAGTTGAATAAACCTACTAGCTGTCAAAATATGAAATTTAATGATAACTTTAAGATAAGAAATTCAGATTCAGACAGCTAAATTAAAAAAAATATAAGAAGTTTGTCTTGTTGTTGTCACACAACTGCTGCTTGGGGATGATACAGTGATGGCACTCATTAGAGTTTTTGAACAACTCACGTTAGCAGTTGCTTGTTCCACTAGCCGCCGTCCTGCCAGTGGAGAAGTGTCGGTTTCAGAATGTGACGTAACTTGGAGGAGAGTTAAGGTGGAATGCTACTGTCTTCCAGCAACAATGCAACGCAATACCTAACATGACTTTTCCAGCTTTTTATTTAGTATTGTTTCTTATATGAGGCTCCTTTTTCAACTTCAAGGTCAATATTGATTTTCGCTAATGACAAAACAATGAATTATCCTTGCATTTATACAGAACTTGTATCTGAAGCTCCATGTTAAGTTGCATTCGGAAGTTGATACTTCTCAGCTGGCAGGATGGAGGATAGTGGAACAAGCAACTGCTAACGTGAGTTGTCCAAATCTTTCTTTTTAGTAAACTCTGTGTACACAAACAATGTTCTCAATGCACGTGTTTATGTGTAGAGACCCGGGTGATACTGTGAGCAAAGTTTCATGTTGTGTCGAGCCTTCTGAGCGTTTTAAAAATGGCAATTTTGATGCTATAATATAAGCGCCCGTAGCACTCCAATTGAAAATGAATTTGACCTGAAAACGAAAATATAGTAAATCTTAAAAGTGCCTCTTTCATCATAATTATGCTTTTAGATGAAGGTTTGACTCGGCTACATTCACAAAAAAAAGCCTAGTTTGCATCTTGGCGAGAGTTTCACATTAATGTTCACTGTCAAATTTACAAAGTTAATTCAGTTAATTCCATGATGAGCTGTATGCAGACATATTTCAGCTGCAGGATGCATCAGTGACACCAGCTAGATAACAGCTGAACCTGGCCTGTTCCTCACCCTAACATACTCAAAACCTGAAATGTTGAGAGCGAACGAGCCTTATGTTCGGAGCAGTTATCTCAAATAATCACCCATTAATGGTAGATGAAAATACAAATGTAAGCATCTTTATGCTCATAGGCTAGTCAGTAAGAAATAATCAAAAGAGAAACTAAACTGTGTGTGAAATGAGGCAGGTGGTTATGGAGGTTGATCCCAGATGGCCCCCCTGTCAGGTTTGATTATCTCAGCTTGCAAGTGATCAGTAAGCAAAAATGAGTTAAGTGACAGAATGAAACAAGAGTGAGAATGCTGCCACATCAGAGACACTGCTTGTGTAAAGCGAATGCAGATTTACACACTTCATAGACAGCTTTTTTATTATTACAAGCATAACCCTGCACCACCTCTGAATAAGCTGCCAAATCTTATCTTGCCTCACACATTTTGACACTGGTTGTTCTGTTCTTTTTGTAGTCCAAACCTGAATTTAAATTCTTTGCAGCCTTGAGGAACAGTAAACACAAATTTCGTGAGGTGGATTTGGATTTCTGTGGCACAAGTCTCACCTAGTCCGAGAGTGTTTATCATTTCACTCAGGCCAGTGGATTTCATTCAGCCATTATTCACAGAATGTCTATTTCCTTTCACTTCAGTCTCAACCTTGCTTATCTTTTTCCCTGTCTAAAATCTAATGCAAAACAGAGGCAGTCTTAGAATTACATTTGTTCTTAGCTTTGGAGGCATCAGTTTTCAAAGATGGATTTTTTGTTGACAAAGCTTAAGGGGAGTACTGGTGCTTTTAAATCTGGGCTTATATGTATACATTTGCTACTGCTACTGCTACTGCTACTATCACCTACTTGGAAAAAAGTTTTGGAATTGGCCCAGTAGTTCGCTTCAGCTGGCAGCCTGCTACCACAAAATCCTTCTGGGCAACTGCAGTTGTCAGGATTACATCCATTAAAAGTGGTTGTTTTTTCTCGATGTTTTTTTTTTTTTTTGCGCTTTCAGTTTTTTTTATTATTAACAAAATGTAAATCTAAACAAACTTTAGACATAACTTTGACTCTGTCACAGTTGCCCCAAAGGACTGCATTACAGCCATGTCACAGGTGCCAGCTGAGTTTATCTACTGGCCTGAGTAAATACATTTTGGCAAGTATGAATCATTTACACACCTAAACATGTAAATATAGGACCCAGGTTTAAAAATACCCATTTTAGGTTCAGCTCTGCAACTATTAAAATTGAGTAACAGCAGTGTTAGTCTTTGAATACCTTGCAGCAACACCTTTGTTTTTACTCATGTCTGGTCACCTTAGAGTACTCCTGTTAAAAATTATGTTATTTCTATTGTCTTATGTCAGTACATCTATGATCAGCTTACTGACTATTGTGCAACCTCAACCTCAAATCCCAGTGTACCTTTAACTCCAAGAAATCACAGTAAATCAACAAGCAAATTAGGTTTGACTGACAATAGCAATATTTACCCTTGTTATTTGCTGAAATACATTTTGTTGTCTCTCAAACAACATTAATTTGCTCCAGACCAGTGCCCAAATGGGGTCAAAGCAGAATTAATGATTGAGAATTGCTTTGTGACCTATCCTTAATTAATTAGCTTATCGGTCTGGCTTGGCCTTTGGGCTGCAATTACACGATGGAGGGGGAGAGAGGGGAGGGTATTTGGAAAGACAGAGGATGTAACCGCTGGGATGCAGTGAATCTACAGGCATTATTTGAGGGAGAGACATGCATGAGAACATGCAGAACATCATAAGAACAAGGATCACCTTGTTTATTTAGGCAGCATAATCACCAGCAGATCATTTAAAGAGAGATTAATATCCATGCTGAGGGACTTGCTGACATAGCGTGAGGTTAATAATGGAGGTCGACTGTAACAGAGGATCTCTGACTCACACGGAGGAGCAGCAGGGCTGTGAATTATCACCTCCTTTCTTGGTGCTGAGCCCTAAAGCCCTGCTGCTACATATCTTTCCCTCGTAATGCCCTTTCTTTGCCTGCGTGTGTGTGTGCACACGCACGCGTGTCAAATGTGTTTGTATGATAGTGTGTGTGTGAGATAGAAAGGCACACACACACACACATACACTATCCACCTACGTGCACTTTAGTTGTCTTGGCTTATTCTGAGCTTTTACACTTTGACTCTCATGATAAAAATTGTGGTTTTCATCATTATTTTCTTGCACTTTTATGCCTTCAGAGAGCACTTGCTGTTCCTACAAGATCCTTAAAGATTTCTAGAGCTTCCGGGAGAGCTGTGTAATTTTTTCATTAAGGCACCTGACAAACACAGTCAAAAGTGTGAGGACACCTGGATATTACACCTATGGGTGATTGCTGTGAACACCTGATATCAACATGGGCATTGTTTGCAATCACCTTTGGTATTCCAGGTCTTTACATAGGTGTTAGATGGTGTAGGACATGGCCCTGTGCACCCAGTCAAATTCTATACCAAACTAAGAGAACCATTTCTTTATGGACATGGCTTTGCACAAAGAGGGCATTGCCAGGTTGAAACAGGAAAGGGCTGAACACAAACAGTTGCCACAAAGCTAAAACCACTGAATTATCTGCCTTTATAAAACTACTCTTATCACCTCTTAACACCAAGCGAATTGAAATACGTTGAACATACTCTGTGAAAATTTAGCTCACCAGCTAACACGAGCTGTGTTCATTTTTCATGTGTAATGTCAGGCTTTAATGTTATGATAATGATGCCAAACTCCCGTAGCAGTAGTAATGTTAAAGTAACTCTCATAACTGTAATTAATTAAACATTTTAGATATCAGATACTGTGCATCAATTTTCAGTATCACCGTTTAAAGTGAAACTCTCGCCAAAATGCAACCCAGGGTTTTTTTTTTTTTTAGGAATGTATATGAGTCAAACCTTTGTATAAAAGCATAATTATGATGAAAGAGGCACTTTTAAGATTTACCATATTTTCATTTTCGGGGTGCTAGGGGCAAATTAGCGATAGCATCAAAATCACTATTTTAAAACACAAAGAAGGCTTGACACAACATGAAACTTTGCTCGTAGTGTCACCAGGATCGATGAACACGAGCATTGAGAACATTGTGTGTGTACAAAGAGTTTACTGAGATGAGAATTTTTGAACAACGCACGTTAGCAGTTGCTTGTTCCGTTAGTCGCCGTTAAGGTACAGACAAAAATCAAATAATAAATATCTAATGTGAAAGAAAAAAATTGGTTTTTAGGTTTGCCTGATAATAGTATATTTATGTTGGACCTCATTGCTCAGTCAGAAGCTGAGTAGTAAATGGAAGCTAGAAAATACAACTTCAACATGTGAAGACGAACGAAAAGACATCAATAATAAACCTACAACAACCCAGCAATAAATACACACACATACACACACAGGCACAACCATCCCCACCGCTTCTGATTGTTTCATCTGAGAGATAAACAGATAACATGTATTTCATGAAGGTCAGTCTATAGGACGGGGTTTGAATTGGAAACACAGCATGGTTCCAACAGCATGAAACAAGACCAACAATTTCACCCTGTTGACACATTGTAACAACAGGCAGTAACAAAATCACCTCAATGACCATGAGGCGTTAGTGCACTGCAGAGATTGTAGAGGACAGAGGAAAAGGTAAAACTGCTGCTTTAAAGATATTGACACTGATAAACAAGGAGAGAAGACGACCTGCCACTACTGTGCTGACTGTGTTGCTGCTTGTGGACATAATAATCAACATGGTGGCAAAGGAGGAAGTTTGGTGATGTGGAATAAAGAGAAACAATGCCCGTCTGCGAAGGTGGACGGTCGAGTTTAACAAGAACAGGCCTTCCATTCAGGAAGTCAGTTCAATAATTGGTATAATTATCTCTCATGTGGTTGTGTTAGTCACAGAAAAACAACAAGACAGTGATCATCTGTGATAGTCCCTCCAGTTTTTTGACCCAGCACAGCACAGTGAAAACATCAATTTTTCACCCAAATTGTGATATAGATAAATTAACATCTACAGAGTAGAGCTAGCTAGTTAAATGCTGACGTGGTGGTCAGCAAAGCCATTTGCAGTCTTTTTGAGTCTATTTTCTGTATACAGGTAGTTTAATTTAACAAGGTATTTATAGATGATGACCCATTTCTCTATAACAGGGCCGGGCACAAAAAAACACAACAAAAACAGAAAACTGGCCTATTTTACGCTTCTTACAGCAGATGTCTGGGCATATACACAACACTTCTGCTCTGTTCTCATGTCTGGTGTAGCTAGTTTCACTGACAGTGGAAGTATAGAGGTCCAGCAGCCACTCCGTTAATGGTCTAAATATGTTATGTGTTCAGTATAGCCAACCTATAAGATGTCAACATTTAAATCTGCTCTGCATTCACATTACAGCTTGAGCATTTAAGCATGCTGACATTAGCATATGACTCAAAGCACTGCTGTGTATAAGTACAGTCTTACAGAACAGCTGGCATGACTGTAGACTCTTAGTCTTGATAACACAAAAAAGAAAAAGTGTAAGAAGTACTCCAATCCCACTGCTGCATCAGACAAAGGTCGAAGCAATGAAATATTTCACTGCAGCAATAAACCAGAACTATGGACTGTGGTGGACTACATATGGCAGACAAAGCTGTCCTCAAACCAATATTTTAAAGATTTGCCTCGGGTCATGATAACCTCTCTGGCCTGACTATAAATATCTTTTGAAGGGAAAAAGATGAATTAGTGCTATTTGTGAAGCCCAGGGTCACAAAATGTTGTGTCACCATGAACTTTGAGGATGAACATGTTCATTATATGTCAACTGCTCTGCTCTGATCTACATAAAGAAAATAAGGACCAGACTGTCGAACACATTTAATTAGGAAGCCATTTGTATTGTCATTGCAACAGTGGAAAAGAGAGGAGAAAATCAAAGAAACATGATGCTTGAAGGCAATGATAATGATTTCCTTTGAATCTCAGGGTGAGCTTGTTCTCTGCTCTCCCTTCATTCAGGCATGTCTAAGTGAACTGTCAGTGTCTCACACTTGATGAGACCTTTATATGACGGGTTGCTTTAAAACCTGAGTGGATTGCACACCGTCTTATAAAGGTTACTGATCCACGACATCCCCTTAGCTGGGAAATCACGAGGAGCTAAAACCGCATCAGCATGCATGTGTTGTCATCTTACTTTAGAATGATGGTAGGGTGGCTGAGGTCAATTTGCCATATCATAAATTAGAAATGCTATGATATGTCTGCAACTTGAGTTGTGGTCAAACGTACATACACTTGTAAAGAACATGCATATTAAGGCAGTCTTGAACTCAAATGATTTCTACAACTCTCGTTTCTTCTGTGATGGAATGAGTGGAATGCATAGTAATACACAAAAATATACGCACAGCAACTTGAACAATCAATATTGGTGATTATAGAAAGTTGTGTCAATCATATTGTCTTTGCAGCATAGCCTCTTAACTTCTTCTGAGTAATTATCATTGATTTTTTGAGCCCACTCTAATAGGGCCTGTTTGATACAGCCATTAGACTCAGCCACAAACACTTCAATGAGGAAAACTAAGGAGCTCAGGATTGATCTGAAAGAGCACGTTATTGATTTGAACAAGTCAAGAAAGTCACTTTGATTTATTTCAAAGCAGTTACAGGTCCCAAGATCAACTGAACAAACTACTTTTTTCAGTGTTGTGGGGGGAGAACAGGTAATGTCCGGGGTGAGTGGGGTCCTTAACAATACAGCTGGACTTCTTTTGGAGTCAACCAGTGTAAATGTCTTTAAGAGGGGATAGTGTCATCCCGATGATACGCTGTACTGCTCTCACCACCTGCTGCTGGTCCTTCCTGTCCTGTGTTGTGCAGCTGGAGAACCACACCATGCAGCAGTAGGTCAGGAGGCTTTCTATTGTTGACCGACAGAAGTTGGTAAGCAGGTGGTGAGGGAGGTGAGCGTGCTATAGCTTCCTGAGGAAGTAAAGTCCCTGTTGGGCCTTCCCCACCTGATGAGAGATGTGTGTGGTCCAGGTGAGGTCAGCCAAGATGTGAACCCAAAGGAATTTACTCTCTCTACCTCCTCTCTGTGCGTGTAGAGGGCAGAAGAGCTCTGTGCATTTGGATTTATGGAAAGCCACAATCGATTCCTTGGTTTTTGAGGTGTTTAAGTCCAGGTTATTGTCCGTGTGTTCAAACAGGACAATGATCCCAAACACACATCAAAATTGGTAAAGGAATGGTTAAATCAGGCTAGAATTGAGATTTTGGAATAGCCTTCCTCAAACTCCTGACTTAGACTCCATTGAGAACATATGGACTGAGCTGAAGAAATGTGAAGAGAAAAATCGAACCCACCAATTCTGTTAAGAGGAGTGGTTAACAAAGCACCTCACTGAGGTGAAAATGGCTGAGGGACATTTAACCACATATCAGAATTATCAATCAATTTGCTCAAACCTATCGTGAATTTTTCTTGTGACAAGGTAGCATGTGTTCCACTCATCCTATCACATAAAAATGAGAGTTGTGGAAATCACTGGAACTCAAGACTGCCATGGTATACTTAAGAGAATCTAGAGGAATATCAGAACTGTGAGAGTGCACATGTGAAACCTCCAAAACAAGACACCAGTCAGACAATACAATACAACTGCATCATCAAAGACTCGAACTGAACTTAGGACCTTTGTCCTGCTGCCGTATTTATACTGTTAAATAAGGAAGAAATGCTCTAGAATGAAAATAATCTTTGAAGTATAAAAGAGCGAGGAAAATAAGTAATCCAGTATTTCTGACCCTCTCATCATCTAGTCCAGGGGACAGTCCCACCTCTGCAGCTGCAGTGTGGCTCCTCTCACAGCTCGGGCAATTTTTCATCAGAAAGAGTTATTTCTCTGCAACAGTGGATAAGAGACTGGATGGCAAGGCGAGTGTCCTGTAAATTCTTGGTGAAGATGAAAGCAACCAACTGGTCATAAATTTTCCTGGCTGACTAGAGGAGGCTGCTGAAGAGCCTTCTCACACCAGACATTCACAAAGAGTACTAAAATAAAATCCTCACATCAGATTATTCACGTGCCATTGTAGCTGCTGGGCTTTGACTGACGCCGATAACATGCTGTCATAGTAAAAGTATAATTTAAATGTTACATTGGTGCAGCAAAATAGGAGCATTGGTTACTGGTTCAAATGCTTTTCAATGACCTGTACGTTTTCCTTTAGTGGTTGTGCAATTAATGACTGTCAATCGTCAAACTGAAGAAGCACAAGATTGTTACATCACCTCAACATTTTACAGTTCAGTGGTGGCATGATTTAATATCATAGGCTGTGATTTTTTATGTTTGTGTTTTTTTTTTTGTTTTTTTTTAGTTTTAGAGTCTTTCCAAAAATGCAGCAAGGGAGGTATGTACTGCATGGGAGACGTTTTTTGCTAGATTGCAAGGAGCTTCGTCAAAAGCTGTCGGAGCTTCATATCAAAACAAGCAGCGAGCTAAAAAAAAAAAAAGACAACAAATAAAGTTGCAAACATAAACACTTGGCTACTATGCACCTAACACCTGAGCAGTTAAATGATTAACTAACTGGTTATTTTTGGCATGTCTCTGGGGAGATAAAAATGTTGTGTTTGTTTGTCCTTCACATTACAATGAAAAAAAACACTCGAATTGATTTGGCACAAAAATGAATTGCTTGCTGTCTCAGACTAAGACTCAATTCTAAAAATGCCTGAAAATCA
This sequence comes from Acanthopagrus latus, assembly GCF_904848185.1. Lineage (NCBI taxonomy): Eukaryota > Metazoa > Chordata > Actinopteri > Spariformes > Sparidae > Acanthopagrus > Acanthopagrus latus. The sequence continues at coordinate 6,119,510 of NC_051050.1, read as the reverse complement.
ACTCTGACATCAAGTCAATGGAAAGACACGTGTGAAGTGAATTTTTGTGGATGCAGTCAGAGCTGGAGTGAAGATAAGGTAAGTGGCAATGTCAAGATAATCTCTGACTTAATCAAAACATTGTTTATCCCAAGGCCGTCCCAACTGAATAAATGAAAAAGAAAAGAAAGTGGACGAAAGTAGAACCTCTACTGCTTGTCAGTTTTAGAACTTAAACATAGAGATTGGAGGCGAAGTCTATTTAGTTATTTAGGCTTATGAAGGTTTGTTGGTTTGGTGAATAGATGGATTTCGCAGCCTGCATATAGATGAAATACTAAAGCAAAAGCTGAATGTCCAACAGATTGTTTAGACTCTCACATCACAGAGCTCCTGGTCAGTTAGCCGTGCACTTCGCCTTTCCGTCCTAGTTTCTTTGTCAAAGGGCACTTTTGACAAAATGCTACTGCTGTGAACAACCGTGGTTTGTTGTAAGGCAACAGGTCAAAACAATGTCTATAAGAAACTTCGTTGTACACAAGTCTGGAGGATCTATGTTCCTCTTCCTCCAAGAATACCTCCATGATCCATCGTCTCTCTATTTGTGTCCTCTCTGCTACCGTAAATCGCCTCCCCCCTCCGTCAGGAGTGGACTGTCCATCGGAGCTTCCGTAATGAAAAGTGAGCTCTCCCACTCACCTTCCCCCCCTTTCTCTCACCCTCTTTCTTTCTGTGCTGTCAGCTGCTGTCTCTTCCAACTTTCCTCTCTTTCCTCTCCCTTCATTTCTCTATTGCAACACACTCTCTTGCTTTACAAAGTCACAGAGAAGTGGACTGTATGGTGAGTTAATTAAGGACAGCATGTATCGAGTTATAATCAAATTTTCTCAGCTTTAATGTTGTTTAGATTTAGATTTTAGTTTTCTATTCCATGCATTCTCCTTTTTCATTAAACTACTTTTTTCACATATGCAGTAGTACTCCCCAAGCCCTGTAAACACACTTAATGTGTAAAAATTGGTTAAGTTACCATTTAGTAAAGGGAAGAAAAAAAAATGTTTAAGGAAAAAACAAAAAGAATTAGCTTTTCTCAGCTAAGACACTGATCCGACATAAAAGGTGAGACCTGACAGGCACAGCACATTCATTCCCAATCAACGACAGCATACAGACAGAAGAGTGATCTGTGACACCACTGACCAGTCATAACTCTTCGATAACATTTTCCAGGCCAGTGGTGGAATTAACAGACGGTCTGACAGGTAGACAGATAGATGATCACGTCCCAAGAGAAATGCTGAACACACAACCACACAGATAATCCTGTATTTAGTGTGCACACAAACAATGACTTGTTGTTAATCTCACCTTTCCTGCTGCAGAGGCTCCTTTATCCACCGAGAAACTGCAGAGAAACAAATTAGGAGGACAAATTAACCACTGAGGGAGAGTTTAGTCCTTGTTGGTATGCAAACACACACATGCAAAATTTTCCCTATTCGTGCATATTTGAAATCACATGGATTATACTTACTGACTGCCCATAAATTCCAACTTTGTGAATAAGAAATTCAAACATCGGACATCAGCCAAAATTATCTGACTACATACAAAAAAAACATAATGCACCTAAAGAGACAATTCCCCCTCAAGTTGAAAATACACATTCTGTATGTATAAATAGCACCTGTGGTGCTATTTATACATACAGAATGTTTTACATACATTTGCAACAACATCTTGTTCCAGAAATCAGAACCATGTTACTTCAAATAACCCACAGACGTTGTTGTGAGCAGTTTCATGTCAGAACTAACTACTTCAATCTGCCAAACAACATCTGCCGACCATATCACTGCACAGAATGAAGCATTCATCTTCTCATAGACGAGAGTCTCGTCACCTTGCAGGATTTAAACATTTATGGTGTCCTCCCTGTCCTTCTCCTCGCTTAGCCAGCTAGCTTCTCATCTATGAGTCGATGCACACTCCCCTCTGCGCAGTGATGTATTTCGCACTGATTGGGAGAAAGAAAATAATTCCTACATGGATCTGCTCACAAGAAGGTCTGTGGATTTAGACAGATCTGTAGATTGATTTCTGGAAAGAGATATTGCGGTTGAGTTTTCAGGTTTATGTTGGGGTGCTTAAAGCACCACAACCTGAGTGCCATCTAGTTTCATAGGAGAATAGGCAGACAACCTTTACGGGAAGTATCTCAGAAACTCTGCAACTCCCACCCAAAAGATATAGAAGGACTAAGAGCATTACAAGTGAGATGACTTTTTTTTTTTTAATTTGGGTGTAGCACTCAGAAATGATGAGCTTTAACTACATTCATGGAGCAATCTGTGATAGTGATTAAACAGTTAATAGAGCACAGCTTTTTTCATCGGTTCTCACACTGAAACGGTCTCTCTCTCTCTCTCTCTCTCTCTCTCTCTCTAAAACACACACACGCATGCACACACACACACGTACGGTTTGAGGCAGGAATGGAAAAGAGGATTTGAAATATCTTGACTGACAGCTTTTTATCTTTTTGAATATATTTATCACAGGCTGCGCAGCACCACAGATTTTTAAATCTTCTTCATGTCTTTCATGTTCTTGTGCAATGTGGCAGAATCTGCAGCACTTAAGGCATTCTTTACAACAAACATGAAGTGGGCATGTCTTCCAGTCAGGCTCCTCAATAAACGTAAAGCACATACATCAAAGTGCATGTCACAAACACACACCAATAGTCTCTCATCTGCAAACATAAAAGCAAGTGTTTTGAAACGTTTGTCATTCTGTCCAGATCCATATTCCTGCCTGAATGAAGTGATTCGAGTCGATGTCTTTACATCCTCAAGTGCCCACCAAGTAATAGGCTTTAAATCCACAAGTAAATGCGACAACTCACAGTGCTGCCTTCAGGGCCAGAAATAATGAAAAAATATATAATTCAGAAAAATACTGCAGTCCCCCTTGCAATGGCACATTAAGCACAGCATGGAGACCTGTTTCAGGATTCAAATTCAATTAGTCCTGTTGACTTTTGAGACCAATTCAGCCGTTAATTCTCTCTTCATTGTGATTTCTGAAATGTCTTCTCCCTGGCTGCTCCCTTTGTACTATCAGATAATTGGCCGTGTTCAAGGAAGAGATACTAAATTAAATGCTGCGTGCAGCACTATAATCTCACTGATTAAAAAATATGCAACGTCTCTTATTTTAGAGATACTATAATATATAATATTACTCCAAATTTTAGCTCTTGGTGTATTTTTTTATTATCTAAATTGTAATGGGGATCTATTAATGATATTGATTTAAATGTATGTATGAAACATGCTAAAGACACAAGTTGGTCAGTGAATCATTATTATAACTGCATTTGAGATTAAAATTCTATGTTGTGTGCAAATCATTTAAATGTATTCTTCACATTTATGTCAATGTATTTGAGCCCTAAAATTAAACAATAATAGAGTGACACAAATGTAAACATACAGAGAACAACCATCGGTCTCTACTTTTCAGCTGTGTTATGAGCTGAGGTGCAGAGATTCACTGTGGACATAAATGTTAAATAGCCCCGTTTGTTTTGAAGAATCAGGGGGAATAAGAGGTTTGAGTTGTCGGGCTGATGGGTGGGGCCTTATTGTGTTGATGGGAAAATGAGTCTGGCATTTACATCAGACTTTCATTTGGTTGTTGGGATCACAGCTATTCCAGGTCATGAGCTGCACATGACTTGCTCAGGTGTGGCATTTTGAGAGGAGCTCTGGCATTTTTCCAACACAGCTGCATATTACATTTTTTTTCATTTATTTTATTTGCAAAAAATGGAGAGTGTGAGTTCTGCCACCTGAGAAATGGACGTCTGATCACATCAGGCAGTTTAGTGTAAGAGGATGGTTTTTCTTGGTGCTCTCTTTATTATCTCTGGCAAGTCGTCTTCCTGCTGCACTGCTCTCAAGACTCTCTCTTGTGCCAGTTTCATTGATGTTAAATTTAGTTAAAAAGGTGCAAATTAGAGAGTGAAGGATAAAATCTTCTGTGATTTCATCAAAGTGCTCAGTGATTGTTGTGGTTAAACAAGTCAGATTAAATTAATGTATCCCACAGACATGTAAAAATAACATGTCAAACTCATTTTATAATGTGTAAAAAAAGTTAATAATAACAATAGTTCTTCACTTGTTGGTGACTTGTGCATTTGCATGTCTGTAACCTGCACCAATGTAATCTAGGTGCATTGCAGATATGAAATAGAGAGCTCTCTCAGCTTCAAAATCTTGTTTGATTGAATTATACTTTGTCTGAATACCTTGTGATTGTGAACCGTTTGATTTGAAATAGTGTTAGTATTGGCAAGTTAAAGCAGAAACAAATAATCAAAACTCACCCTGCCACGCTGCTGTTGGCAGAGCTCTCTGCGATCTGCGAGCTGGCAATCCACTTGGTCTCGCCCACAACTGTCCTGGCGTGCGGCAGGCGGCCCACATCTTTGACCGTCATCATCAGGTGCCGTGATGACTTCAGGACCCTGACGGCTTCGTCATGCGGGATACCCAGAAAGCTGCGGCCGTTCACCTCCAAGATCTGGTCACCAACCTGCGGGGAAGGGAGGGCATACAGAGGCGTGGCGGAAGGGACTGAGCAAGGCGGCAAGGATGGAACAGTCTGAGACTGTAACATGCATGGTAGGTCAAAGGTCAGAGAGGTAACGTAACAGACGAAGGTGGTGGAGGTGTGTGAAATGTTTAATGGATCAGAGTGGGATAATTAGGTTGTAGGTTTTTTGTTAAGAGTTGTGACTTTCACAGGTTGGGCAGCGAACAAAAAAAAATTACACTAAGATTAAAGTGTTCTCTGCTTAGTGACAGGTTCAGGACCAGAACTGTTAAATATGTAATTGAAAAGGTTTTCACATTAAATTTCACATTCTGTGAAATGGCTGGGCCTTGAGGCCACAGCAGGAGGAGTATAATGGTGTCCATACTAAACACCAACTTGGACTGTACCTCCTGTCTCCTGTAATGAGCTCTTGGATTGTGGCTTTAACCTTGAGGTCAGCCCTCTGCACTGCATCAGGGACCACCATCTGTGTATGGAGCTGAAACAACTTAAACACCTTTCAACGTCATCGACACTTTTCCTACATTCTGGGCCTGAACATTGTTGACGTTGACTTTCCCTTCCTGGTATTGGTCATGGCATATAAAGCAAAACTGTTCTGCATGACTGTACATATATTAGGGCTTAAAGATTAATCATACTGTGTTAGCATTACCATTGTGATTTGAGTCACAATTTTGTTGGCATGGCAATTTTTGCATTGAATTTTCACTGATAAAAACACAATAATCATTTTGATATTTATAGGGTCCATAGCGAACCTCATGTTCCCTCGTGGAAAATATGACTGAATATTATTTGTAGGTCAAATGTTTCATTAATAATGGTATGCTGTGCAAATTTAACCTTAATCCAAAAACTGCAGCCAGGGCTGGCCGGTAATCTGTCACACATGACATTTTCCCAGTGGGCTAAAGCACCGAGGGGCTGATATCATTTTAATCTAAACCTTTGGAACAGCAGTCAGTTAGGTGGCGTCCAGCAAATAACAGTAACTTCAAGTTCATGTGCCAGTTTGCACCTGGATGAATGATGTCAGCAGTGGTTAGAAGTAATAGTACAGTGTGCATATTTAAGTGGGAATTCAGGACATATCATTGAGTGGTGTTTGATTGGTTATGGGGGGCTGTTCTGAGCCAAAAATGCCAGGGCGGATCTTTTGTGCCAGTCCAGCTCTGACTGCAGGTTCTGGGATCTGGATATTGCACCTGGCCATTTGGCATCTGCAGCAGAAAAGCCTCCATTACCACTTAAAATGCTGAAATTGGTATTAGTTAGTATGAGAGGCTAATCGTTCTGTTATCACATCCTTTATTAATTTCAACTCTGGGACCCTACTATTTTCCAGCAGCATCCCAACACTTGTATGCAACTATTTTTTAACAACAGAAGAAGCCAATATCATTATCAGCAAACAACTTTTATATATAACATGTCTGAACAATCAGCCATCACACTTTGACTACTGACTGACCAACTTAATAAACCGTCAGTACACTGCAACAGAAGTGCAACTAAGTCTTTAATGTTAAACTCTTATAGTACTCATATGGTAGTAGTGATCAATAGTGCGGATGCTGTGGTAACAAATAGTTCTTCATTCTGCTCTGCAGCTAATCTAAATAACATCAGGTAGTTTGGTCATCTTACTGCCTCACACTGACTCTATTTACTTCATCCATCACTATAACTGTGTGACAAAGGACAGGCTCGCCACTCCCCTTTACAACCAAGCACAGAGCCACTGGTCTTGTGAATTACTTTGTCTGGCATTTAGACTTAATGTAGTGTTTAGCATTTGAAAAAAAAGCCACTTTCTGTCTCTTTGTTTTATTCTCATCTTACTCTGGTCGGCCAAGCGAACCTCACAATCATTTCAATGTTCTCTCAGAGCAGCGGCCAATGCAAGCTCGGGATTAAAGACATTTAGAATCTCATATGTCTCAGTTCACTTGGGTGTTTTCCAACAACCCGAGGTGACCCAGCACCACATCTGTCACTGCTAATGCACTGCAGCACCTACACTGTACGGCTCTGAGGCAGCTGAGGACATTCTGCACATAAACCTCAACCTTTACAAGATTGAGCAATGGCACAATTTGTAATAATACATTGTAAGACCATTTGATTTCAAATGCGAAGAGACACATAATCAAATTGTATTAAAAAATGTGATCAATCAGTCGACGCTAACAAGCACCACTGCAGCAAGAACACACAGCACTGCCAAAGCAAACACTTCTTATGAACACTTATTCGAGCTGTCAGGCTGAGCAGAGGCCTCAGGGATGAGAGACAGATTTTAAGACCGATTACAAGCTGTTTGTTCCAGCTGTGTGCATTACAAAAAGGGATAGAAAATTGTAAATAATCTGTTTCTTATGAAGTTTTTACAGTGTTTGACAACCCTGGAGCTCAGTTTATTATGAGCTCAGCTCAGTTTCTCTCTCTGGGATACGGCACAGCTTGAGACCACGTATGGCACCGAAATGTACACAAGAGAAGTATACACATGAACACATCATTATATTCCTTCTGCAAGTTTTAAGGGAAGTATTAGTATGATTTCAGAATGATTAAAAACATATCATCATGTCATATATTTTCCAACTTTTTTAAAAACAGATTAGAGAGAGATAACCATTTACACAGCCACTGAAACCTATAGACAACTGATGGTCAACAGTTTATCTAATCTGCATGTCTTTGGACTGGCTGGAGGGAACCCACACAAACATGCAAACTCCACAGAATGAAAGAAAAGCCCTTCCCCAGCCAGTAATCAAACCAAGGACTTCTCACTGTGGGGCAAAAAGGTCTGGTCTGGTGCAGAGGTAGTTGTTGAATGAATGAATGTCCAATCTTTACACAATCTGTAAGTCAATACAGTGGTTTCTCAACGTATTCAGACCCATTTGCTTGATTCCCACTTTCTTTATTCTTTTTTTTTTTTTTACTAATCTATTATAAATTCAATTGTCAATTTGTTCCTCATATAATAACCAATACAATGTCATATTTATAGAACATTTAGTAATAAGCAAAATTTCATTTTTAAAAATGTGTCTCTAGAGCTTAATAGGTCTCATTGAGTTGTCACAGCAGTAAAAGTGCAGGTGTTACTAATAACATTAACGACAGCTCTGCTCTGCTCAATTAAACTATCCCAGTCCCCCATGATGGTTTGAAAGTGAGCCAGCATCCACAATGCCAGGGTACGATCTGAAATCACTCACCATTTACTATAATGAGTAATATTTACCTTCAGTCATTCTATTTCAGTCTCCCAATTCGAGACTGAGAAGTGACTTTAGCCATAAAACAGTTTTCTTATTCTCAAACATAAATAGAGCAATTTTTAAAAATAATTTTAGATTAAAGTGTCAGCTTAATTAGTGTGACTTAACATAATGACTAGCATAATCCACTGGGTGTCTTTTATACAAAGTGTAGTAAATGAATGAACAAGGGAGTGGACAGAGTAGGACCCTGAAAATGAAGCAGCAAACTCTGTGCACAAAGGCCTCTGGTGAGGTTGGTGATCAAGAACTGTGTGACCACTGTAACAGAGCTTTCGAGGTAACTGTACTGCAGTGCAGCCTTTAAAATGAGGGAGAAAAACAACAACACGTAGGCCACATCATGATATAACTATACAACAAAGAAAACAAATAAGAATAAATAGAAAATAAGCAATAGGCAATATAATATCATGACACACTTCAAAGATCCACAAATATGTGCTTGTTTCAATGAACAATGTCAATATCCTCAAAAGGGCCTATCAAAGTTTGGACTTGAAGCTGCCAGAGGGGCAGTACTGACTGAAGCCTCTTTAGACTGACGCAAATTTCACTTTCTGATTAATGCCCTCATACATCAGGATAACTTATTGCTGATGTCAGAGGACATGTTGACATGTCACATTAGGAACCCAGCACAGGTATAAATAATGAAATTTAAGATTTGGTTTCAGGGTCCTAGTATTGTTCCTGCTGCCTCACTTTCACAATTTAAGGGGACAGAGCCATTGTGAATGTTATTAGTTACAGCTGTGCCTTTACTACTATGACAAGTCAAAAATGCCAACCGTGAAAAAGGCTTATTAGTTGCTATGGTGACAGGGAGTGGGGTGATGCGCAACATGGTCCGTGATGAGAATCAAACCAGGGACATTGCAGTGAAATGAAACTAGCACACCCACTCTTCTTAATCTTTCATTTTGGGCTTTCAGGTGGCGTGAAGCATTATTTGTACCTATTGTGTTTGCCAAATGAATGGAACTTGTTTCTGACTTTAATTACACGCAGCTGATTAGGTTTTATGACCCGGTGGGGATCATTCAATACCACAGTGTTAATCATCGAGGAACCAATTAGAGAATATCCATATACTATTTTAATCTTAGTAAGAATTTCTTTATTATCTTAATGGCTCTGGAAAGATGAATCAATATTCATGTATTTGTGGCGTTATTTTTGATCTTTTTAGGGACCAGCTAGAGACAAAACACTTACAGCCCCACAGTTTATGTTTGGCCATCTGATATCTGCACACACACACACACACACATGCAGCCGTATCAAGTCACCTGACTATGCTGCTGCATCTCCTTGGATCATCAAGTTGCCACTGATGTCTTTCCTCCTCTCGCTCTCCTCTCATTACCCTGCTCCTCCATGCTCTCCTCCTCTCCCTCATTATACTTCTATTTGAGAGTAGATGGGCCCTGTCCTGAGTCACCAGCACTTCAATTTTTGTGATCAGTCTCTGCGTCACACCAGTGGCAAATGCATTCTGGGCAATTAAACAACAACCAGCGGCAAAGTTGTTTACGATTAAATGCTATAATCAATGCTGCTGTTTAATAAGAACGCATTCTGGATACAGGCAGGGACAACTCAGGCGGCAGAGTGAAATTTGATTGACCACAGGCGCCACACACACTGAGAACATAAGTGAAAGTTCCAATTATAGAACCCCTACCTGTCCAGAATGATTCTCCCTGCAGCTGGAAACACATGTGACTGAGGATTCACAAGGACCAGGAGAGGTGAGGGAGAAGTGTGTAGCGAAAAGTTTCTGAGGTTTCATTGTGACTTTACAGACTTTTCCATGTGAGCAAAAGGGAGTAAACAAACTGGCATTACATTTGTTATATTAAGGGTTTGAGAGCTTTCATACAGCTTTTGCCTGAAATATGACCAGTAGAGACTGATACGTGTTGAAACATGGCTGTGGAATTGCTGCTTAAAGGACAGGGATGGGGATAATCCATTCTTTTTCTCATTTGGTACAAAAGCAGAGAAAAAGAGCTCCATTCATAAAAACACATGAATGGGCCTCCCTGGGGCACACATTCCATCAACACACACTGTAGTTTATTTTCTCTCAATCACACCTACTCCATACTGTTGCTGCAAATACTCACACAAAACATGTATTACTCAACAGCTGACAATAGTGCCCAACCCATGAATACTTACTTGAATAAGTATAGATGCATTCAAATCAAATCAAATCAATCTTTATTTATATGGCACTTTTCATACAGAAAAAAGTACCTCAAAGTGCCTCACAGAAATAAACAACAGCAGAAAAATAGAAACAGCAAAATAAAAAAAGGAGAAGATAGTTAAAAGAACCCAAACCCTCCCACCCCTTCAGACATGGACAGAGACATACACAGTCATACACACACTCACACATATGCACGCGGACACACACACACTAATACACACCCATACAGTAGCTGTCACTAAAGAGACATGGCTGGTGCATGGAGAAAGCTACCTTTCAGGAGCCAGCCACACCGGGAGAGATGTCGGGCCAAGGCCGCAGGGAGCACCGCCACAGAGACCACCCCAACCCGGGCAGACAGGAGGCCCCACACCAAGGTGCAGAGCCCTCTGGTCACCCGGGCCGGAGCCGTCCATGGGACAGCACCCCCCGCGGCCAGACCAGAGACCACCCCCAGCCCGGCAGGCCCCCAGGAGGAAACACTGGAGATTAAGAACTGACAGACTAAAACAGTAAAATAAAGCAAAAAGCATAGAAGCTGAAAACACGAGGGACTAAAACATAAAAGTATAAAGGCTAAAAGCACAAGGGACTAAAGGGTAAAATATGAGAGATTAAAACAGTAAAAGAAAAAATAAATAAATAGATAAATAAAATAAAATAAAATAAAAAGGATTTAAATGAATGAATAAATAAAAGAATAAATAAGTAAATAAATAAATAAAAGAGCTCTGATTAGTACAGCATAAGGGAATTAAGAAGAATTTAAATTTCAATTAAAAGCCTGGTTAAAAAGGTGGGCCTCTTTTTAAAAACCTCTACAGTCTCTGCGACCCTGAGGCTCTCTGGCAGGCTGTTCCACAGTCGGGGCCCATAACAACAGAAAGCCGCCTCCCCGTGCTTTTTTGAACTAACCTGTGGTATGGTTAAAAGGCCGGTGCCAGAGGACCTCAGGGTCCGCGGGGGCTGATAGACTAAAAGCAGGTCAGATAAATAAGAAGGCCCAAGACCGTTAAGACATTTAAAAACTAGTAAAATTGGGCACTTGTTGGCTTAAGTGGAAAAAGACGGCTCATCCCCCCGCTCCCAGGGATTCAATGTGGCACTATTGTTGGTGGCATTTTCCTCGGAGTACCAACTCAAAACAGCCAACAAGACTAAATGTGAGTTTATTGATTCATTTAGTCTATAATCGAGATGTGAAAGCAGTCAGAAATGTTGCAAGGCCACCAGTCTGACTGGTTCACCGGTCAGCTTTATTTCCCAGGAGACATTGTGCCCGGTGGCAGACAGAATAGCACGGTGAAAGTGAGGTTTAAAGGGAACAATCTAAATGCCAGTGGAATGCTGATGGTGTTATTGTTCTATAACAACTGCCTTGTGCATTGAGCAACATTTACTTTTTAATGACACTTCAAAGCAAGAAACCACCAGTTTAAGAATGTTAGCTGAAAATGACAGTGCCCAACTATTTTAGTAAATGAAGGAGGCTTTTCAAGTAAGGAAACATTATTAGTGCCACTGTTGTAAATACAAATCCTGAGTCTGTAACGTAGATGCTACAAACAAAGCACATTACGTCATAATAATTCTATCTGTAGTAAACTTGTATCTTGAAGTAAACACTTATGTGACTTGTGTTCCTACATTCACACATAGAACAGGAACAAGTGACAGGGACACCATTCATCCCACTGCAAAACACTGCGCCATCAAAATGATTTTGAAGCATGTATCAATAAAAATGCTTTGACTAACTCGAGACAGATGCATTAAGATACATTCAAAACTTTTAATTCAGGATTGTCTTTCATTATATGGCAATAAATCAGGGACCGCAAGCTTGCTGATTATCATAAGGCTGCAACACCTCACACCCATTCTGTTGATTTAGGCCAAAGAGTTGTAACAAAGATTTTTTTCAAGGCTATCGTCATTCATCAGCGGGGGCAATTACTGAGCCAGATCAATTCAGCCATCTACTTTGTAAAGTCGGTAAATATATTTGGATTATTTCACTGCAGTATTAGCAACATCACTCAAGAGTGCAACACATTAATCAAATGGCCGAACGGTCTATAGGCTCGGCAACACTTCCTCCAGTATTAACTCAGATGAGCATGTAAACGCTCCAGAATAGGTCAGAGGTTACAGAGTGAATAACAAACAGGCATCCAAAGACTAAGCCAAAAACAACACAGATGCATCTCCAATCATTCTCTCTCTCCACTGCGCTGCCTTACAAATAATGCTTAAAAGAAGAAGATTATCTCCATTTGTAGACAGATTTAAATGCAAATTTGAGTGCATCGCTTGGCAAGTCGTGGGCTAAGTGATGAATTACATCCCCTGTCTTCTTCTGCTCACACTAATTGCTTCCCGAGATTCTTTTCTGGCTCCTTTCTCTAGTCTCTTTCCTTTCTGCTTTTTTACGAGATGACTTTGTGATCAAACATGGGATGGGATACAGTAGCGATGCTGATGATTCAAAGTATGTTTAATTAACTCTCATGGGCAGCTCTACTCTAACCAAGCAATTATTAGACTACAAACAAGCTAATATTAAACAAGTCTGATAGGACCATCATTAGATGCTTCAAATAAAACAGACGGCAGCAAGTTTCTACAGGTAAAGATGAACAACAAACTTCCACACATACTTCTACCTGCATGGAAACATGTTGGATATGGTTTCAGTATTTGGAGCACCTAAATCAGCCAGCAACCTAGACTTCTGTGAATGAATTATACAACACATTCATTATTGAAAGTGGATTAGCATCCTGTCAGCATGGAAAACACCAGTTCAGGCTAAAGTAAAGGTGAATTTCCTATTTCATTTAGTTACACCTGTCCTCATGTGTCATGTTTTACTTTCCACTTTCTGTATGTATGTTTCTTCCTGCATTTTGTGATTGCCCTTTAGTTTCATCTGTGTCTCATTAGTCTTCCCTCCCTTGTGTGCTTAAGTCTGTGTCTTTCCCTGTCTCCCCATGTCAGTCCTGCAGTTCTGCGTTCTCTCTTCTCAGGTCCTGTTTTGCACCTTGTGTCCCCAGCGCCTCATTTTCTTTTAGTCTTTGATTTTCGCGTTGGCCCCTGCCTGCCTCCTCTGTTTATGTTGCATTTCGTTGCCATCTTTTTTGTTGACTGCCTTTTGTAACCTGCCGTTTGGATTTTGCATTTAGACATCAGCTTTGTTATTAAAGCTCACCTGTTGCTCTTTCACCCACCTGCCTCTGATTGTCTTGTACTGGTCCCCTTTATGAATTAGAGCAGGTTTCAACCATAGTCTTTAAGTAAGGTTTAAAGATTCAACCATCCTTTGAAAAAAGCTAATTCCAGCACATTGGTTTTGTTTTTACCAGAAAAATCAAAGGTAGCCCAAAAGGTTGACCAACATTTCTATCTATTTCTAAATGATGCAGTATGGGAAGTGACTCGTGCTGACGAATAAGAGGATGAAATACTCAAGAAAGATCCTTTGTGTTTAAGCATCTGCGTCAGTGTTGGATGAATCCCATTGTCGTTGGACAGACAAAATGCGGAGCCTGACCTCTGTTGGAAACACTACTGCTGAGCAGTGATGGAAGACAGAAGTGAGCAGACAGACTATTACCCTCCCTTTGAATTGCTCTACTCAAGCCTTTTGATCAGGACCATTGTCGAAGATTCTTGTGACATTATCAGAGCTCAGTGATGAAAAGTCTGGGTCAGACAGCTCAGAGCTGAATGGTTCCGGACACATGGAGGACAGATAGAGGGATAAAGTGGCTGCTCTGGACCACTGATCTCTAAAGCTACACTAAGAACAGTGAAGCTTTTTTATCTGCTGCTTCTTTCACTTAAATGCTTCCTTTCTCCAACTCTCTGTCAGCTGTGTATGTGTGGGCGGGTGTGTGTGTGTGTTCTGTTGGTCAGACTTATCCTGCTCTATCCAGATATATCCTGATTCTATCTGGCTGAGAGGCGACTGCAGCTCATACTCAGATTATGTCTCATATCAGTCTTGAATGACTGCAAATCAAGAGATTATGCTTTTTAATTTTCTTAACAATTATCTGTTGAACCAGTGTGTAAAGTTGGGTCAGTTTAACACATTCTTTATACTACAATATCCTAAACAAATATCCTGATAGTTTAACCCTTAAAGTTGGACTTCTGTTTTTTGTTTTCTGTCCCCTCAAGCTGCAAGCTATGTCGCTCTCTCAGTGTCCTCTCGCTACAGCTTACACCTCCTGTCTCTTCATTCAGGCTCCTTTCTGCTGGACCACAGACCCCTGGGAACATCTCTGTCTCCTGGCATATACTGACAGATCTGGATCATAATACCCTGGGCTCTGATGGATCATTGCTTTCTTCTGTTTTACTATCTCCTTATATCTGTAAAATCTGATGCCTCTTCATTCTGATGTTTTCTTTTTTATTGCTAATTATCTTGCGTGTCCTGTCCTCTTCCAGGTCACCATGGCGGGGAGGAGGCAGTGTGACTTGGGCACCACTTGGCAATGCCTCAGCCTGCTCAGACATCCTTCTGGATCCACACACTTTGCATATTTTATATCATTACCTGTATCATATATTCTGTCAATGCAATCTGTAGACAATAATTTTGTTGCACTAACGACATCTACTGCATGCCTGGTGTCAAGGTTTTTTTTTTCATGGCAGTTCAAACATGGCATTGTCATTGAGGCAATGTCAATTAAAATAAAATGTATAAAAACACATTATATCTAACATCCAATATATCTGGAGTAAGATCCAGATTGATGTTGACAGATGATAAAATGCCTTTTTCTGCAGAAGGTTTTTAAATAGCAGAGTTAATCTGTCCAGCCTCTGAAGTGCTTGTTAGATTGAAGCCAGAGTTTATCTCTGAGATACCAGGCCCGGGAATGAAAACTTAGACCACTGATAAAGAGAAAGAAATTGTGCTTAGTGATACAGCAGAGCTTGAAAGAGCACTGCAGTGGCTATTTGCATACAGGATATTACTACAAGAGGCTCAACATGAGGAAATTGCACTTTCCAGTATATATTGTGGATGATTTACACGTCAGAAGATGTCTAAGTTAAAACTGCGCTCAATTTTGTTGAAATCTGAACATAATTTAGACACAAAAGGTAGCTTGACGTGAACGAAGTCACTTCATTTAAAAGCTATTCGACGTCAATTATGTGTAACCCACATGACAAAAAAAATCAAGACATCAGTGCTTGCTGGATGGCTTAAAGAACAGACTTCATTTGAGAGCTTAATAGAAAGGTGACTAAAAACTTCATCACAGTCTGAGACATTCACAAAATACCTAATATGGGGTGACTTGTGTCTCTAACCAGCTCTTAATGTGGCTCAAGTGATTATGCCTAATCACACCTGCTCAGTCATCCAAGATGCCTTTTTTTCTAGAAAAAGTGAGAAACGCTGCGTGGGCGGCCTGTCTCCGTCTCTTATACTGCAGCTCTCCTGATATTCCTGCCATAGCTTCTTTCCCTTTGCAGAAGAACAGCGGAGAGATTAGATATCGACTCTACCCGACCGCTTATTCCTTTGTCTTCTTAAATGTACAGTACTTGTAATAGACTGAAATTTAATGTTGAGACGTGGCTTCTTCTAAAATGAAAACATGACTGACACATGGAGTGTGCCAAACTTTGAGACTGTCACTCGAAATGATGAAACTTTAATTAGAGCCCTTGGGTCCCTTACCTGTCTTTATATCGCTCATTTCAGCTTTTAACAAGCCTTCCGGTTTCTTTTATTATTTCAGCAGTCCTCCTTTCATTATGAGTAATTTTTTTCTGCCTTCTGTTTAATTTCTCTCTTCTAAGCCCTTACCTCCTATTCTTTCCCTTATGTCCTCCCTCGTCTTCACTTCCTCTTCACCTATCTTCCCCATACTCTTTCCTTTCACCAACCTTTGTTCTCTCTAATTAGATTTCTCCTTTGTTCATTCCCTTCCAAATCCCAAACAGTCATCCACCATCAAGAATTCCCCTCAGCTATCTGCAACTTCAGGAACAATTCTCCTACAACTCCTGAACACTGACCATGCTGCATGTTGTGAAACACTCACATAAGATAGTGAAAAAGCTCACAAGTCACACAGGTAACGTCCATCCTCATACAGCAGAGCGTCTGGGCTGATATTAATTGGTTTGCTTTGCGGACTGATTCACTGCCACGACCTTCAGCCTAGCATGCCTTATCAAAAAGGTCACCAAATTTTTCAAACTGACAAACACTCCAAGGAGCAGATAATTGCAACCAAGTGTAGTCCTCTGTAGTCACTGCTAACAATAAAAATCGTATTTGTACTCACAGCTCATGATCCACAGGAAAATATATAACGATTTAATTTAAAAGGTTAAGCCTTTATACTAGGTAGAAACAGAGCTGTTATCTCAGGTGATCCTGTGTCATACAATGGAGTTCCAATATGCCACATTAAAATTTCACATCATGTTGTAGTTAGAGTATATTTTAATTGCTGTTTTATCAAGAACAAAGAACTGGAACAATGCCCAACATGCAAAATGCAAAATTGTATCAGAGTTAATTTGTTCTGAAAATTTTAGATGGTAAAACCCAGAAAACCAAACGCTAATGGACTCCTTTAAAAAAAGGGCTGTTGATAAATGAATTGAGTGAACTACATTTGCAGATTATGTTTCCCTACATGGAGTCACATAAATCCCATAACCTATTATGTGAATAGTTATTATTGCTGTTCTATCACCTTCTCTACTGATTTGCACATGTACACCAAAAATATTGATGTTTCAATTATGGTTACCATCTACTTTCATACATGCAGAAAGCAAGCAAAGCAGCAATTTATGGGACATACCAGGTTGAATAAAGCAAAAAATAAACAGGTTACACATACAAAAGGTGTCATTTCTATAATATGGCCACTTGTCAAAGGTAGTTCCACAATTGTTGGGGGCAGCATAACCCCTAATTGTTGCTCATTATACTCTTCGCTGTTGTTATCGTTGACTGCAGCAACTACTTGCCCTTGGCAAGTAGCTGAGTTAGCCATGGAGCTAATTGGCCCTATTAGCTGACTGGCACTGCCTGGACCGCAACCTCAGTCAACACCGGCATCAACACTAAACTTACCAGGTTTTGGATTCTACCAGTGAACACAGCCAGACACCATGCCGGACTGGTGATAAAGTACCGCACAGATTATGGAGATTTGTTTCATAAACTACTACTTTGGTTGTATTGTGGTCCCATTCACCTGTGTATTATGTTTGGACACACTGGGAAAGTAGATCTCCACAATATATGTTTATGTACTGAGTGTCAGAAACTTCGCAATGCTGCGCCTCTTTGGAAACAACTTGATCTGGAGCAGGAGGAACATCTTAATGATGCAACTGTGACAGCAGTGAAGCAGAGCGCAGCGAGACACGTTGAGTGAAATCGGAGCATCTAAGCCCAACTGTCTGATCCTGCCTGAGCATACTAATGACCCAAAACACACCCAGACTGCATCGAATAATCCCTCCGCCACACAGTGATGTGTTAGTGGCCCATAGCTCAGATCAGTGTGAAGAGAATCAGACCATGTATATCAGACCAGCGGGCACTCTGGCTGCTTCTTGTCATCCAGTTTAACCAATGAAATCATGCTGGCATGGAGCCGGATCAAAACAAGTCCAGTATAAGAGGCAGGGTCTTGGAGAGCATAATGGATACTCAGAGATGTTTGGATAACATCTGTCATAAACAGTGCAGGTCTAGTGAGCCACTGATATCGATGAAAGGTGTGCTGCAACTGACAGTTATTTCGTCACGGATCAGGTGATGATCAATTTCTTATTTAGTCTAGATTCAATTTATAGTGATTTTACACAGGAGCAGAAAAAAACCTTCACATTTTAGAAACTGGAAAACATTTTTGCTTGATGAATGAGTCAGTTGATTAATTGGCATATTTTCATTAACTGTTGTGTCTTTTATGTTTAGTGAATTAACCTTCAATTTTGAATGGTTTTGTTTTTCAGAAATGCACTCATTCACGAGCAGTCACACATTATGAAGTACTGTAGATTCTTGCCCCTGGTGATGCAAATATTTAAGGATGTTTCCACTGTCAGAACTGCTCTTGGTAACCAAATATGTTTGGTTTTATACAGGTTTGTGCAAGTGGTTTTGTTATTGGTTTGGGTTCACTGTGTTCATTCAAGGTAAGGTAAGTGTTCTGATATGCACTGCTGTACTTTTGGTCATGCTAGCGGCATGGCTCTAGGGGTGGTACTGTCTGTCTGTGTGTCAAGTCCAGACTGAATTGTCTCAACAACTACTGCATCTATTGCCTAGAGCCACCATGACGTTTCTTTTTCACAAGTGCCCTGGAAGTTTCCCTCCAAAACAAATTTTAACTATCCTGAAGTTAATTTAAACCTTGGAATCCAAATGCTGTTTCTTTATGTTATCATCTCAAGTAAATAACACGTAAAGGCACTTTGAGCCATTCAGTCCAATAATTTTTGGAAAGTTTAGAAGAGCATCACAATTAAAACATGTTATTTTCATTAAAGTTAGCTGGCTCTAGTGTGCATGCTCTAGGGGCTGCACAATGTGGACGATCATATAGCTGGGAATATATTATTTACTATTAGATCCATGTGCTTAGGACCACCTCACATTGGTGATTATTTCTAACCATCCACAACAGTTTACAATTGATCTTTTGTGCAAGACTCTTCCCATGGAATTACATTTTGTCAGTGTGCATTATTTTGAAGGTCTCACAGTAAGGTGAGTTCACCACCTCCACTAAACTTGCTTTATCAGCATTTAAAACATATTGTTAGGCTGCAATACTCAAGACCAAATGAAGTTTTATACAAGAAAACACTGATTCTGATATCTTTTTAAACAACATGCAGACACACATTGTAGTTGTTAATGTAGTTCATTAATCTTTTCCTGTTTGCATTGTTCTTGGCGACTTGTCAGGCTGCTCTCCCGAAAGTTTCCTGAAATGAACACGAACCCTTAGAGGAATATACCTTCTCATCACATATGACTACAGAAAGAGACAGGCCTGGAGAGAGTGGTTTAACATTAATATAGAGCAGTGCGTGAGGAGGCCACAGCCTTCACTCCTGACAACTCAGGTTCAACTCCCTAATTGTTCATGACTGTGAATGCAGTCTTATTTTTAGGCAAAGACCTTACAAAGCCCTCAACCAAATTCTTAATGAGAGTTTTAGCAGTTAAGACCTCACCTCATAACATCACAGACGAGTATGCTGATCACCTACTTTGACTTGTAATCCTGTTAAATGTTTCGGGGGATTCATTCCTTGGATCATTTACAGCTGTGGTGAAGAAATTCAATTTCTGTTTTCCCGTCACTGGCTACTGAAACTGGAATTTTTTTTAGAAAAACATACATTCTCAAAATCAAAAAGAATAAAAGCAGCCAATGGAACCTAATTTCAAAGATAATTTCAGGGGCAGCCTATTAAAAAACAACAACATACACACATCAGAAAATCAAGGGAACAGCACCAATGTGACCGATTATTTAGTGCCAAAAAGGTAATATTATATTATATCAACTGTTTTTTGTTGTCTATTTCATACAGAATGTTCAACAGAACTGTTCAATATAGTAGTTTTAGCAAAAGTCCAGTGTGTGTGACAAAGGTCCCTTACGATCTGTTGAGCTCAGTGCTGCTGAAAGCTCAGTTCAGTCACACCAACTGCTCTATCTGACAAACGACTGAACTGAGAACATTTCAAGGTTTATCTCCGTGAGAGAGAGTCACAACACAGTGGAGTGTAGTGACTTGTACTGTAAATGTGGGTCAGTTATACCCAGTATATAAATATAATCAGTTTAATCTCATTCAGTGAGAAATATGAGCTTTCTGTAAAACATCTGTTGAGGTTAATTTAGGCCCTGAAAATCAATTTTCGTAAGCAGCTCCTCACAATGAGTGATGGAGTTCCACATGAATGCGTTGCTTTTTCTCAAAGGTCTGGTTATTCTGAGATTTCAGTGTTCTTTGTCCTTGCTCTTCTGACTGGATTCAAATCAGCACAGGCTTTGTCAGATATATTTATAAACCAATCAGAATATAACAATATCACAATCAGAAGCAGAATCAGATGACAGATTGTAGGGATTTTTGCTTGTGTTATCAGGGAGGCGCCATGGTCAGTCAAGTCTAACCAAACCTGCACAGTCATGATGGAGCAGATAAGCAACATAAGCTTCAATAAGGCAAGCATCACTGCAACAATAACAAAAGTAGTGAAATCAAACTGGCAGCATTTCAATGAGGAAAGTACTCGCACTGGTAAAATTCTCACAAATCCTGATTTATGCAGTCTTTATTTTAAAACTATTATCTACTTGTTGTGTTGCCTAGCTTGGCATTGCCAGGCTAATTTGCAAATGCACATTAGTCGGGAGGCTCTCAGTTCATTCCTATTTCCAAGGGGTGTTATCAATGAGTGCAGACTCTTAACACAATTGGAGTGTTTCCCACACATAGACTTTAGTTGGATGGGCCACCCAGGTATATTTTCTCAAGTATATTTGGCGATCAGTTATAGCATGTTTTACATGTATTCATATATCTGTCGGAGAGAACAACACCACAATCCATGAATCAATTTACATGCAAGTTCAGAAGGTGTTTGGGCCATTTTCAAGCAGGAAAACACGGCTGCCAGGTCACAAATGTTCTCAAATTAGAGATAAACAACAGACTTTTAAGACTTTCGAAACCATTTGTGGCAATGTAGTAACATAATCAGAATTCATATTTGCTCAGCACAGTTTGATCACAGTCTCAAACTGGAGTAGACTCAATTGGATCGACCTTCAACCAATCAGAGCAGTGAAACGTGATGTGTGTCTATTCAAAGTGACATTCCTGTCAGTCATCGTATCAAACCTGCCCCAAATTAAAACACTTGTGGACGGAGTAAATTCATTTTGAATGAGACAGCAGTCAGATTTATCTGCTAGACAAAAGGCAACATGAGCTTGGGTATTCAGCTGGTTACCTGCTGGAGTGTCCGATGAATGGAGTATGGAATGTGGGATTTACAGGTGAACATTTCCCATCCTGTTACTAGAATGGCACTCACAGTCCCATTTAATTCATTAAGCCTTATCCAATGTCAAATAAAAACATCTTTAAATCCACTCGATCAGGATTTTTATTTGGATCACAACCATCTTTCATCCAGATTTTAATTTTTGGCCTCCTCAAACCTTAGCATTGTGTCATGAGTGTGGTGTTCGCTGTAATGTATTAGTTTGTTTTAAGAAAAATATAAACAAAATTACTTAACAGGATTAAAAAATAAGCACATTGTGCGAGATGCAATGAATATCCAAAAATACCCAAAACTGTCACAAAGGAGACACATGGAATCAAGTAAGCGCTTTTTCCATCTGTGTTTTTGTATACTGCCGTTTGAGTTTGTGTACAGTGTATTGCTTCTCTGTTGGCTGACTATAACAGCACGGTTACTGACAGTCACTTGCACAGAAAATGTGCAGTTTGTATTTATAAAATGTGCCTCCTCAAAATCCACTGAGCGTTTTCCATTTGTCCCTTTTGCCATTTGTAAGTCGAGCAGTCGCTGTGACTTTGTAGTTTGTGCCAACAGATGCAACACAATTACCAGTATTTGGCTCAGTGGGGCAACTGATAATGTGGAGAGGGCTCTGCAGGAGCCACATCACAGGGAAACAGATGGGCAGTATTCCTGCTCACTCCTTTAGCCTGAATCCAAATGTGACAGAACATCTGAGTGTGTATTCGTGTGTGTGTGTGTGTGTGTGTGTGTGTGTGTGTGTGTGTGTGTGTGTGTGTGTGTGTGTGTGTGTGTGTGTGTGTCTGTGTGTGTGGTTGTGTGTCTGAGCATGAGTCGTTAAGAGAATATAAAGAAACTTTTTTAAAACTTTTTGTCAAAAACTCAACATAGTAAGTAAAATTACATTTTTGATGTCAGATTACATAGTGTCTGATGAAAGCAGCCGCTCTTTTCATTGTACTTTACTATTACATATTTTTCTCGTAGTTGAAAAAAAAAATGCAGTAAATTGTGTTAAATCATGTTTAAAAGAAGCCATTTCTCCGATTGGAATGTACTTCTCAAAATGTTGCGGAATGCAGTCAAGAAGGAAACAAAAATAGAATCAAGAACCTTAAACAGTAATTGAGAAAAGCAGGGAGAAATAGCATGAGTGGGCAAACTGGCATGTTTTTTTATGTGAAGAGCAGCAGTTGTTATTTATTCCTCAATGGTCCCTGGCGATTCTAGAAAATGAGGAAGTCCAGGTGCCTGTCAACAAGCCAGACTTTGATCAATGAGCCTCTGGGTAGCAATCACACTTTTCTGTTGTCTGTGTGGTCCACAGTTGGTGCATTCAAATTTGAATCTCATGTTTATTAAAGCCAGAAACAACCGATTGCCTTCTCCTTTCTTCTAGCACGGTGGGGTTTTTCTACCGGCGTGGGCACATAGTCACAGATCTATAATAAGTTCAAATAAATGGCTTGCTTTCCAGCTGCGCAGCTAGAAATAGTCTAATGTGGAGCCCATTTCCACTTCACACAGCGAGCACATGGCAGCAGAGTTTGCACTGTATGTGTACCTGCAGCATGGATACGGGCCATTGATATTCATTATATGTACCATGGGCATCAGCAGGTGTGAATATCAGTTTATGGGTTGTTTATTTTTCAAAGACGGACACAAACACAAGGACATTGAAACCAAATTCCTGTTTTAATCATCATTAGCTAATCACAGCTCGATGCTAATGCCCATACACTTGCTGTCCGTGGTCTTTGATGTTATCTATCAAGGACTAAATTGGCAGTCTTTAGTCTGCACCAAACTGCCAGGTTATACTACTGCCATGTATCTATCACTTGATAATCCAGCATGATGAGTAAAACTCACACTTGAATTATTTGGTTTTCACCAAAGTTTTTCACATCAGATATCAAAATCAAATTGAATTTATCTGTTTATTTATTTTGTTAGGGATGGCCCAATTTTAAACGTGGACCCAAGTCTGACTTTTTCTTACTTCATAGCAAAATTTCACCGGTTTCATACATGTAAAACAGGCAATTGAGGAGATGCTGAACGTGTGTGAAATAGACAAGCAACATGTCCACATCATTATGTGACAACACAACGAATATGAAAAAAGCAATGGATGATATGGAGGTACCAAGCGTGGGCTGCGTCCCACACACACTTCAGCTGGCTGTATATGAGGGTCTGCTGGCACAGTGCAGCTCACAGGCTCACCTGGTAACGCAAAGAAGGTGGTCGGCCAATGTTGCAATTAATAATAATAAAAATAATATTAAAGGACTCTGATTGAGGTAAAAAGAAAAACCTGATCGGGAAATCCCTATTATGTGTGGCAATAGACTAATAAGAACTAAAAGGACCATGGGTGCAATCCTGGTTCTTTTTTTTTTTTTACATTTCCTTTGTTAATAAATTACGTTTGTCTGTTGTTATAGTTGTTGCTTTTCTAAGCCTGAATTTATGGACATTTTTCATGGCATGAATTCATAAAACTCTCCAGGTAATACTTCAACAGTGTATGTTTACGCTGTCTGTTTGTTTTACACTGATGCCTCTGTTTGTTATTCTGGATGTTTAATATTTCAGTGTTTCTCTTAAATCCTCTTTTTGATGTTTCCTTCAATAGCAGCAGCACCTGGTAAAGAAGAGTTCCCCTCAAGGGACAATACATTTCTTTTCTTCTTCTACTTAAGCACACTTACATTAGTCTAAATTGTCCCTGTCAGCAGTATTTGATGTGTAAAACAAATCTTGTTTTTTTTTCCTCCAGCACAATCTGAGCAACAGATCATTTACTGCTCATTTACTTAAAAAACACATTATAGAGAATTTTCAACATACTCAGCCACAGCAGCAAACGGTGAAGGTCACTGCTCCAGGGATCGATTCATTCTAAACCAATGATTAATAACTCATCAAAGTAACTATCTGAAATGTGGTGAACTTACACTCAGTGTGGTTGTATGCAACTGTTGTCAGAAAAGCACAGTATAACACAACAGGATGGTGATGGAGCTCAATAAACACGTCCCAGATATTTATGTTACAGTGCACAAACAGAAGTATATGTACCTTTGAGAAACTGCCTCCTTTTTTGTGCTGGATGAGATGACACACATTCGTACAATGCCTGCAGTCAGCCATCAGCACAGTGCTTTGCCACTGTCTCTACATCAGCTTTAACCTCATGCAATCAAATAATACAGTGCACACACAAAACAATGAGCTGCTGAGGTGAATATGATGAGATGGTGGCATTTGGCCCATGTGGCAAAACAGAAAACGTATGTAATTGTAATTGTTGACTTTCTTACAACCTAAATTTTATAATATATACTTTTTTTTTATTTAGTAGGGCTTACAACTGTTGTAGCTCATGAGTTTTGCATGGTTGAGACATTATCCCAACTCAAAGATCCAAACTGTAAGAAAGGTGATTCCAACTCATCACATATAGAAGCTTTGGGATTGGGATGGTCGGGTTGACTGCCATCCCAAATTGTCAGTATTTACTGAGTTGGGAATGAGACTAAAAATCAACTGTCTTACTACTGGACCTTTGAGGATCTGATATGTCACTCTGAAGTTAAAAGGTCAGAGAAAAGCAGTCATTTGAAAACTAAAACCTCCAGTATTCTGACTTTACAAGTTACCACCAATCGAACCATGTCTTTAGGTTGCCTTTTTTTCAGTCAAACAATAAACACACACACACACACACACACACACACACACACACACACACACACACACACACACACACACACACACACACACACACACTATCCCTTAATATGTGAACAAGCTGAATCTGCAGCTCCCCTCAGAGTTACAGAGCTTTGTAGCCTCAGCTTTTCGTTTAGCTGTCAGGCCTACAACTTTACTGTTTTGGTTCACTGCTCTCAGAGTATATTTGGGCTGCAGAAAAAATGGCTTTTTTTGCTGAAAAACCTATAAAAACCCACACTACACTACATGCTCAGCCCCAAACAGCAGACAGACACAATTAGGGACTTGCTTGTGAACATTGTGGAACATGTAGCAGCTAAAGAGTCTAACAATACCATTAGACATTGGTGGGGACCAAAAACAGAGCTAAAAGAGAAAGAATGCTGAACATTCAACAGATGGAAAGACACACAACTTGCTCTGTAACTGCTGCAGGCTTAAATAAGCAACTGTTTTGCAATAAGCTGGTCATTCACGTTATGTTAATAGTGGCTTCATATCTAGTTTTCAATGCCCAGACATTTTTAATTGATTAGTTACTGCAGGTGTAAGGATTAGAGGCCTCAAACACACTTTTTCAAGCTATTAGTAATGAAAACAGTGTCAGGATGAGAGGAGCAAAGGGTCTTCATAACTTCCAGACAACTCAAGTAAAAAAGAAAACTGCTTAATATTGAAAACTGTTAGGAGAGGATGGTGGGAAAATACCCATACTAACTCATGTTACTTTTCCAATCTGTAATGTCATTTTTCAGATTGGAGTACCAACAACCTTTGGCGGAGCTCAGAGAACTCAGCTCTGGTATATTTCCTTGTTGAAAAGAGTGTGTAGATGCCTCAGTCATGCCCCGGGAGAAAAGATCTGTTGAGGCATCATGTCCAAGACACGCAATGCTCTTTTAAAGATTACTTTTATGGCATTTCTGCTTTATATGCCCGCTTACACTGAAAAGAGGCAGAGAGGATGGACAAGAAGAAATGTAACATAGCAACAAAAGGATTCAGGTGAATTTCAAAGCCTATAATTTTATACCATTTTATCTTTTTCAGTGAACTGGAAGTAAAGCGAATCAAAGTGAATTTTTCCTGACCCTTTCAGTGGCTTAATACGCTGGGTGAGTATGGGTATGCTTTAAGATTTAATGGGGGAAAAAAGTGAATATGTCTCTTTAACATCAAAGGCTGGTCAGCATCATATACATCTTTAGTCTTCGACATTTTCCAAGTTTGTTTTGAATCAACAAGTACTATTTTACCATGTTTGCCTTAATTTATGTTATCATTTATATTTAAATTGCTGCAACATCAAACACATAATATCATCAAACACTTTTCAACAATGGCTTGGTTGCATTTTTGGAGGTCGGTATATCGGGTCAGTGAAGTAGTGGAAACAAATGTATGCACAGTATGGCCAAAATAAATGGATAAAAGATGGCACCTATCACGTCCTGAGGAACTCTTCCATCTTCTCAGTGTGAGTTTTTCATTTGAGTGGAGTTTTGTTTTATTTTCAAAAAGCAGGTGTCAAGATGACTCAGTTACATCTCAATATCCTGACGACTCCGCCAAAATTCAGACAATCAGTGAAATCAAAGGCCACACAAGGACTGAACTATTACACAGTCAGCAAACACTGTTAAATTCATTAGGTTGCAACAAAGCGTCTTCCTTGTGTAGACAGTCAGAACTAAATTGCTCCAGCTATGTATTCTGGCTACAGAGAAACACAAACACACACTCACATGCACACACACAAACACAAACACCTGTACCGTGTTGCCCGCCAAGCACTGATTTGTTTTGTGCTCTTTCAGCAGGATTGCTCTATCATCAGAGAGGATGGAAAATCACCTCTGTGCAAATTGAAAATATTTGGCCTTAATCCATCTATGTGATTGGCTTTCTCTATTCAGTTAGACATGGCCCGTG
Organism: Acanthopagrus latus; assembly: GCF_904848185.1. Lineage (NCBI taxonomy): Eukaryota > Metazoa > Chordata > Actinopteri > Spariformes > Sparidae > Acanthopagrus > Acanthopagrus latus. The sequence goes on along the minus strand of NC_051050.1, from coordinate 6,092,620 downwards.
TGTATACACAGTTTATATGTGAGTGTTTGAATTGAATAGAAGATAAAAAATGGAAAAAATGAGGCTGAATTCATTTATCAAAAAGTGCAGACTTCAGCTACATCTCCCTATTATGAGTGTGCTGAAAGCTTGACGAGCCAAATAGATAGTAAAATAAGCTGTTTTTTCCCAGAGAATTTGAGGAGTGTCCAGTGTCCTCTCTGGTTACCTTCATGTGTTGACATCACAGTAGGCATGACCTTTTCCCCTTGGCTTTAATTAAATTAAACCAAATTAGGCAGATGTCAACAGAAGGGCACTGGGCTGGGCTGACCTTTCTCCTCCTTCAGACTGCAGCGACTGTGGCTGAGATGCAAAACTGAGTTTAGTGACTACACAAAGTCATGCCTGGAAGTCATCCAAACTTGCACATATATATATATTTAAGTGCACTGACACACACAGTTACATGTGAACCTTAATTTTGTCAGATTTTGCACTTGTCTCTTCTCACTGTAAGGCAACATTAATGCTACACACAGACACACGGACACACACAGACACACACACAAAATTTAACAACAAAGCATTTTACAAGACTTCCCATCAATCCAAGAGGTGGCAGGAGAGCAAAATGACGTGGTAACATTTACACAGCCGCTCTTTCATTTTCTCTAAGACTGAAGGGCGAGGGAGTGACATCTTGTTGTTGTGATGATTATAGAACCCTGGAAGCGTTTTAAGCCATCCATCATAGTCGTACCAGACGTATGAAACCTGCGTATACCCACAAACGGTGAAGACAGTCTGCTGCAGGGTAAGGCGCTGGGCTTTAGCACCGATGTTATGGATGGTGATGAGGAACAATCTTCTTTCTCCTGCTGAGTGCTGAATGAAAGCTTTATGTCTTATATCTTTAGTTTATGTGTCTGTGCCCTGAGGATGGTTGGCACTTTAAAGGATGCAGAAAAGATCCCTCTGAGTTAACACAGTTATAATAATATTAATGTTGTGGGTCACCTTGATCCCGGTGAGTTACTCAACCATCTTTTATATGAAAATAAAGCTTTATTCCATTTATTTTTTGTTTCTTTATCTAATGGCATGTCATAATCTACAAGCCTTTAAACCAGGTCACAAATGGTGCCAAACTAAGACTGGCTGAGTCTCAGCCTGACAAAGGCTGGACCATATAGAAAAAGAACAGGATAAGAAGAAATCAATCCAAATCATGATGACAAAAATAAAGGAGGTAACATTATAATGGACCTACTGTCAAGACTTTCCTATTCCCTGAATAAAAATAATCACAGTATAAATAAAATTGCCAAAAGTATGCTTGTTAAATCATGAAAACCAGAAACACCAGCTCACAGTTTATCTGGACATCATCTTAACATAATTCCAGTCAAAAAAATCCTATCATAGCTCTGTCTGAATTTTAAAAATGGATGGTTCAGTTTATGTACTTACTATGAGCTGTTTGCAGTCAAAAACCAACCACACTCATGTCTTACTTTCAGCACTTAGCAAATACAGAGAGACACACATTTCTTCATTGCATAGCTGTCAGTTTCTGCAAGATGTCTGCTTCAACTCCAAGAAAATAAATTATTCAATAAACTCCAAACAACAAACTAAACACAAGTTTTCAAGTTTTAGATATCCACCCTTCTCCTCAACCTGCCAATCACTCTGAAAGCATTTGAAGCACCCATGACAACGTTTTCAAAAATGAAAAGCTCCTCTGCCTGCAGTGAACCAGATTTTTTTATCTTTCATTTTTGAAGCAGCATAGAACCCTAAAGACTGTATCATAGTGGGACTAACTATCCCTAGAAAAAAAAAGATCCTGCCACCAGGCCAATTCATTGACAGGATATCAGATATGTTCTGCACCCTCTATAACCTACACATGATATCAAACTGCATTGATTATCACCCAAAAAACCCAAATTGTGTGTGTGTGTTTTTTTTTAAAAAAAGTTAAAACAAATACATTTACAAACCCCTAACACAGAAAGGGTAAATGGAGGGCAAGGGGCTCCTTCAGCTAGGCAGAATTGGAATCTCTCTCTCTCTCTCTCTCTCTCTCTCTCTCTCTCTCTCTCTCTCTCTCTCTCTCTCTCTCTCTATATATATATATATATATATATATATATATATATATATATATATATATATATATATACACACACACACACACACACACACACACACACACACACACACACACACACACACACACACACACACAGTACAATTACATTTCTGTTAGTAACAAACTGAAAATAAGGGGTGATCTTACTGGCAAAATGACATATATAAAAAAAACAATTAGAAAAGAACTACAATGTTTGCTTGATAAATGTTTTAAAGGATTAATTGATCAGTACTGTTGGTGATTCATTTTTTTTATATTTTTGTGTGCCTAACTCTTATAAGGAATGACTTAACTTCGCCAGAATTATGAATAACAGCCTAATTTGGAAAACTTTACTTTCCAAATTCCAAAAAAACTTTCCCCTTGGGAAAGTAAAGTATGTACTCTCTTATTCATCACCCAGGGCAAGACTTATTATCAGACCACTGCCTGGTAAGAGTGCAGGCTCTACCACGCTCTGGTGCTGCAGCATTAAGCTGACATTGAGGAAGTTGTTAGAAATCTTTAAAAAGGCACGAACCATCTTTGCAGCAGTGGTACAGTTTAAGATGATGAAACACAGGATCTCCCCATTACACACAAACTGAAGTCCTTTCAGGGGAGGATGTTTCTAATCTGAGAGCAGCGCAGCTCTCCTCCCTGCTGTGAGATGAACTCTGATCTCTAGAGACAGCAGGAGGTGTCTCATCCAAATGTTAACAGCGTTGCCATTTGCCAGCACAAATATAGAAACACATGAATAAATCAACATTAACATCACTTTAATGTTTTTACACATTTTCTTAAGAGATTTTATATTATAACACAGCTGAGTACACAGATGCTTCTGCTCTCCAGATTCCTCATTATCTATTTCAGTAACAAACAGCTTAATTTCAAGACTGAATCTTCTTTGCATTTAACTTGCTTCATCCACCTTAAAATCCTTCCATTTTACCCAACAAAGTATTATACATAGGAAGGATACAAAATAATGAAACACAAATAATCAGCACATAGGCATTTAATATTCTCAGTATCTATATGGCTTCCTTTTTTGTCTAAACAATCTAGTTGCACAAAGTGTACATCACACCAGTGTTCCTTTGTAAAATGATCTAGAGAAGTAAACTATTTTATGAGTGTTTTTGGAGAGGCCTGACTTCTTCAATCCTTAAAGTTTTTTATGTTGTAATTTTCAGTGTTTTGGCAAGTTTAAATGTGTTGTTTTCATACAAGATCCAAAATGTTCACACAAGAAACATTATTAAAATGGAAACAGACCACTTTTCAACTGCCCCCCTCTTAGTGTTTCCCGGTGGTATTACTGTCTACAGCAGTGAGAATCCCAATTTGACCTAGAAACCCTGCATTCAGTGCTATGGAAAGGCAGAGCAAAACACCCGCCTATATCAATAAGTGGGCCGCTTTTTTTAAAGACTGTTCCAGTTGAAAGAATGGCGGCTTTTTAAACGTCACAAGTCCCAGTGGTTAGGGGGAACAAATTTCAGCGGAATAAACTCTGACACAACACCAGAGCGCTCTCCATTGAGTGAACACCTGTCTGTTCACTCTTTTTTTACTTCGGTTTCAATCACTTGCTATCTTCACCTACACCTTTGCAGTGTTGAGATCCACAGTTATTTCAGTTGTTCCACAGTTACCTGGGGATAGTGAACTAGGAAAAAAATGCCTCTTTCTGTTTTAGTTGCCTAATGACAAAAGCACTTGTTTTGTGCAATAATGCAACCTCCATTTTTGCGGAAAAATCCAGCCCGGAGGCAGGCTGAATAGATTAGAGGAAGAATTTACATTACTGCTGCTCACTTAGCAAATCCATAAGAAAGAAGGTTGCCAAGCAGCAGTGGACTTCTTGTTGTTACAAATCATATATTTAGGCTTGATTATATCTTGGATACTTAGTTTCACACCCACTGAATACCAATTCTTGTAAATATTCGAAATATTATGAGGGACACTTTTTCAGTGCACCTATTTTAATGACCTTGCCTTTGGGTGCTAACAATCCCAGAAATACTAGTGACTGAGATGATAATGTCAACAGTGATGGTTATATAGAATAATTATCTCCTTGGAGATATAATATGTTATACAGGTAGGTCCCTGAGCAGGTTTAATGACCGGCTTAGAATTTTAAATACCATGACCTGAGATTTAGTGTCTGTATGTCTCACCGACAGCATTTCCTGCCCACCTGAGTGAGCGAATGCACACACAATGCAAGCAGTGCCTGTGACTGAATGTGGGAGGTTGTCTGTGGTTGTGCGCTCTGTCCTTCTCCCTCTCTCGCTCCACTTCCCCCTCACTATGTCAAGTCGGCACATGGCCCTGCAAGTAAAGCCAGGTGTCTACTGTAGCATGACTCCAAATCAACAAAAGGTGAAACATATCTCGCCAGACAGGCTAATGTGCTCTCTTTAGATCTTCGCTTCATACACTGGACCCTGGACTGGAGTATGAATGTGCTTGCTTGAATAGGAAGCTTGGCTGCCTAGTGTGCATTTCAGTATTTCCAAATGCAAGGACTAAGCTGACAGGCACCACAAACACAGAAAAGGGAGGGAAAATTGGGCAAAGACGATGCAAACTTAGCTCTGAAAACTGATTGATAGTTTCCAAAAGACCTTCTTCAAAATGCACATCACAGCACAGCTCCAGAAGCAGTGTTAAGTAGCTGACACGTATGAAATAAATAAAAGAGCTTGAGGGGGAAAAAGCAGGAACATAAAAAAGCAAGCAGGGCACATGTCATTTCACAGGATATTAAAGCTTTTTCTACCTACCATCTTTTCTTCCCACTCTTTAATAAGAAGTCTTTCTACTTGCGAACGACACTTCACATCAAGATGCGGTGCTCAGTGTATGCGCCTGTGTGGGCCCTCTAATAGGTGTCTGTGTAATTGGCTGCTTGACAGGCTGATCACTAACAGCCATGAGATGAAGGGCTCAGGGGAGGAGACGTCCATCCTCGCTCTCCTTCTGTTGCCATGTCACCGTGACAAACAGGCATCGGTAAGCAAACCAACTAAAGCTTTGCTCTTGAAGGATGACTACTCTCCTACCTGAGAATGAAAAGATCACTGTGTTCACAGTTTATATATAGTATGGTACACATGAGTTTTAGTGCTAGACATTTATCAAGCAAAATGAAGATTAAGAACCATCCTGCCTGGTGAAAGTTTGTACAGACACTTGGCAAATGTGTTTGAAACAAAAAGAATCAACAACAAACAAACAACAACAAACAAAGCAATAGTGTTTATTGGCTTCAAGTAGAAATAAGAATTAGCGTTTTGGGAGGAGCAGCCTGCTCTGATAATGTAATGTATTCTCAAAGTTTGACAAGGGGTAGGATTAAGAATCTCAACAGCACTGATTTGTAGAAAACCCTCAGAACTATTTATGGAAGTACGATAGTCAGTGTACCACAAGGATGGTTTATCAAGTACAATAACATAAACCAGCCAAACATCCCAGTGAGGATCACGGAGCACAAAGAGCTTACGTGTGATGTTAACAACAGAGCCACCTGAGCTGCATTGCAGTAATAAGTTTCACAAAAAGAAACGAAAAAACGTGTCCCATGTCTAACCTACTTCTGCAGTTAATTAAATAATCAGTTTCTCTTGACTGTCCCCCTGTCTATGAAATACTCCAACTTTGCTCCAGCCCTCAACAATGATGGAAAATAACAAAACAATCTGTGGTGAAGTTAGTTTTAATTTGGATGCACTGCTGTGTACTGGTGAATGTCATGTCATGTGTGGGACAAAAACGTTTTGTTTACCCCTCCACATGTTTGTGTTACTGAAGTCTGAGTTAGCAAGGGAAACAGTAGTTACATGTATAACTGCAGTTTTTAATATCCTAAACCCTGATGGCGATGTTGCAAACCCCAGGCAGAACTTGACATGGTTGACAGTTGCAAAAATGCCCACCTCTACAGTACACTGAAGATAATGGATGAAGCTACCATTAATTAATCCAAAAAGATGACATGCGTTGATATGAATTCTACCGGTGATGTTATTTCGACATATTTGTATAGTGTGAAAGAGTGGATAGCCATTTACAAACAAAATGATTTTATCGTTCTAGTCACATTATAAACATCATCAACATGCACATTCACTTGCTGTGAATACTCCTTATCATAACCTGCTCTATTCATACACAGGCTCAACATCACCTGGACGAGATTTGTACAAGGGTGCTGGTGTAAGGTTAGTTAAATGTCCACACCAACTGACTCAGACATTTGCACTCTCACTCACTCAAATTAATGTCTTGGTAAATTCAGGGTTACATGGTGGGTGTGAAAGGCGCTTTAGTTATTTCACTGCAATGTTATTTACTTTACTTTTATTTACAGGACTTGATAACCATTTTAATGGGAGTCAAAGCACAATTTATCTAACAAATACCATATGTTATTATACTTTCTAATGTGTTCAAACACCCTAAAGCACTTAGTTTGACAACCCATATGGTGAAGAATAAGAAAAAGAAAAATGGTAGCTTGATAGGCAATTGCCTAAAGCAGCCAGGAAATTAGTTCCTGTTTTGTTTTGTCACTGTGACAGAATCAGTGAAGAAACCATTTTAAAAATCAACACTGGTCAGAGGTGCCTGCATACTACACAGAGTGGGTGTTAGATGTGAAGAGCAGATCTCATCCAACCAAGAATCCGGGCCTTCCCACCAGTTAGAGTGATCTCATCATAGACTAGACCAGTGCTGGTATGTTCTGATCCCTAAAGGCTGTTCTGCACTTTTAATGTACCACTGCTTTCAACCCCACCGGCTGTTATGTACCTGACTCTGTACCCTGACACGCTTGTAAAGACAGCAGGTAAACAAAATGTCTTCCCTCTCAGATATCAATGCCTTACAGACGTTTTCTAAGCAACATTTTGCTTCCGTTCGCGTCCAAAATATGGATCTTTGCTGTTTAAATTTTGGTCAGCCAAAGGGATCCATTTGCAGATGTCAACTTGGACATATTTTAATATTTTTCTGACTTTCTTAGACCAAAGGTTTAATGGATTATTCTAAAAATAAATGTGCAGATTAATCAATAATGATGAATATTTGTCACTAGGATGTTGCTTTGTGGTACTTGTTGATTGCTAGAGCGTTAATGAGTGGTGGCCAAGGATCTTGTGGTGGCTGCTATGTTGAAGTTTTCTGACACTGGATTTTATATGTGGTTTCTTGGATGTCTCAGATGGTTGCTAAGTGGTTGCTAAGATGTTGCTACAGTATGCAGTTGCTTGTGTGAGAACTAGAAATAGTAAGTCACCTCCATAAATTAATCATCATGTGTTAACTACTAATCCATCTATGATACTTAACAATGTATGTTCACATAACCTTGCATGTTTCTTTTAATGGTCATTAACATTAAAATCCAGCACATACAGTGTGTCTGGACTTGACTGTATGTATCCTGCACAGCACAAAGTTTTGATGTTACCTTAAAGGCAAAATAATATAAGATGGTTTGTAAGATAATACACAGTTTTTTCTCATGCAGTGCAAGAAAACAAAATTGTAGCTGAACCAAGCAGGAGAAGCTCCAAATGGCAGAAACGATTACTGTAGATGGCATGCAACCTAAGGACTCATATTCTGACATACCAACATGCGTATGAGTCAGACATCACCAACTAAGAGTAATGCATGCATACTACTAAATTACAGATTTCATATCACAGATTTCATGTGTTTGATTCAGTGAGACAGTTTGTGTGAGATAGTGAGTGTGTCTAAGACAGGAGGTGAGAGACTGAAGTGATACCTTGAGTCCTCCACACTCAGCTGCTGAGCCCTGGTCCACTCCTGTGATGTAAATACCCAAAGCATATTCCGCTCCCCCTCGGATCATTAGACCCAGAGACCGGCCGTCATCCAAAACCAAGTTGACCTATCGTAGACAGACAGATATAAATAAGGAAAGCAGAAGCAGGGGTTAAATATCAAAACAACTGTGTAAACCAGACACTTCTTAAATATCAACACTTTAAATGACATTTTGCAATCCGCATTGTGTTATTTGACAGGCTGCCAGATTTGCTGGTGGTGTCGGGCTGTTCAGACTGAAATGAATGTGTGAGACACAATGCACGGCAGAAATGACAGACCTGCTCTGAGCCGGGATTTGCTGGGCAGAAAATAAAGAGCTTCAGGAGCTACTTATACTTGGTGACTCAGAGCCATTAGTGAGGAGGCTCTATCAGTTCTGATTGGAGGATTGCCTGTTTAAATTGGTCAAACAGTTTGTTTACAAGACTCATCCATGTCACTCTCCCCGGTAAGCAGAGGGAACAATATCTGACACAATTTGAATTCAAATAATCCATCAAGAAGAAATATTGGACGACTACAGAATATCTCTGCTATAGCATCCAATTAAACATCCAGTGGCAGGAAGTTAATGAATTATGTGCCCAAATCAGTCCTGTTCCTACATTTGTGAAAACAAAACAAAAAAAATAATATAATTCAAATAAATAATGTGGGACACAGGCAGCCTAAAAAGGCAACTTGAGTTTTTGCAAGTCAAATCTTTTATTTATATAAATGTTTGTGTTACAGCTAAAACCATCCCTGCAACTTAATTAACTAAATCAATTTCTCAAGCTCCTCTTGCTAATGCAGACAACTTATATTCAGAAGAAAGCTGCAGGACCAGAGTAAAAACTAAAACATTTAACTGTTTGACATAAGTTATACTAGAATCCATCCAGCGGTGTACCTCTCTACATTTACATCCAAAATGTTTGCCGTCTCTAGAAGAAACACAGCTTTGAGCAGAATATACAAAGGCTGCACTTCTGAAGACACACACAATTTATAAAAAGTGCACCTAAAAGTCCTAAGTCATTGATCTTGAAAAAAAAGCAATTAGCTGATAATCCATCAAATTAGATTTGACCCTATACAGATTGATGTCAATGTAAATTCCAACTTTTCTGCATGCTGCACAAATCAGTAATATCTTTTCAAAGTAAAATGAGATGCATTTCACAGTGGAGTGGATCTGAGACATTTCATTTAGAAGAGGACCTGGACTAAGAGGTATCACCATCTGCTGAAAGATTAACAAACTTGATCTGTGAAATTTGTCTTAAAATCACCTTTTCAGCTTTGCTTTTATATTGACTTGATCACAATTTACTTTAATTATAACCGATAACCAATTTATAGCACCAGCTCTATCTATAGCTGCACTATGTAGAGTAATGTGCATACACATGTGCATCTCTAAAACTATAAGCTATTGTCAGATGATAATTTTGTATCGGCATTAGTAATGGCCAATGTTTTGGGGCGTCCAGTGACGCCAGGAGATATCCTGATAATGGATATGTGGACCAAGACTTTCTCTTCTGTGCAGTAATTATTTACAGTTCAATAAGCAACAAGAGAGCTGAGAATGGATGCCAAAGGACATTTTGGCTAATGTCTACGTAAATATCTCTATATATGTTATTGCAGACTGATTCCAGAAAAGCTAAAATAAAGTTACTGTAAAGTTACTGTAAACCTGAAACTGCATTTCAGCCAATCTGTATCACGTCTTTAGCTCTTCAGGTCGACTGTTTACCTGCATGCAACCAAAGCCTGCTCAAATGTGATTGACCAAAACTACGGCAAATAGACTACAAATGGACATCAGATGATATGCTCCTTTTTTGTTTAGTACCTTTTGGTCATTTCACCAGGGGTGTCCCTTCAAACTGCAGCTACGTATTTGCTGGGGTGCTTTGGCCATACATTCGCATAATTATACATTCTTATGAAGTCCAAGCCAACATTACATGCTGATAAAATCTATATGTTTACAGTTCCTTGATCTAAACAATAATAATTCCTGGCTCAATGAGAATTCAAAAAGATTAAGCATCTCAAACTTCTCTCAGCTGCATTGATACATAACTATAATTACAACGAAGCACTGAGCAATGCCTCTAAATGACATTAAAAATGTTTGGCTTCCTCCTTCACTGTTGATTGGATTATCTCAATCCAGCATTTTCAAAATATGTACATTTGGAAAGCAGAAAGATCACATTTAAGTGTACACAGTCCACTGGGAGAGGCTCAGCATTGGCTTTGCCAAACTTTAAAATACACATTCTGCTTCATCATAATCCTCTTCATCACAATGAGGCCCATGATTTCTTAGTTTGATTCTGATGTAGCTGTTGGCCAGGATTATAAAGGGAAATCAGCAGCACTCTGGGAACCACAAGATGACACATATGCAAATATCTCTATTAAACAATGTCAGTTTCAGCCCTTTAGTTCGTCTGCTGGTGTGGGTTTAGCATCTGGCAAAGACATCTAACTTTCATTCTGTGCAGATGGTGCTGCACCTCTTCTTTTTTAATAACAATGTCTGCTTATTGGAGGTGAGCCAGGAACCTTTTCTCAGTGGGAATATAGAGGTATTCATGTTCCCTGTGACATTTATGCAGGATATGGAGAATAGTTTTAATTACCAGACTCATCCTGCTTTTATTGGCAGCACATCGCCAGTCTTAGGGTTCATACTGTTCTCTGGCATCAGCTGTTATCCCGGAATCACTTCAATATGCTCCGTCTCTTGCAAAAAGAGTCCCAGTGGTCTGGTGTTTCTGTTTTGTAAATAATGGAGCATGAGGCGGCGTTCATCGAGCTGTTGTTTGGGACAGACACGTGCATTTGATCACACAGGGATTTATGAATTACATTACACATACTGTGTTATAATCAGTCAAATTTGCACTGTGTGTAGGAAGAGCTAGAATGCGTCATTCCCTCTTGCGTCACGAAAGCGCAACAATCGCAACAATGTAACCATAGTGACAGGGTTTCAAGTAATCACACCAAAGGCATTCATTTATTATTCAGACGATTACTAATTGACACAACAGGAATACTTCTGCTACTGAAATACTTTTTAAATGTGACTCATCCACAAATCTGTAATTCACAATCCAGTTTGTTTTGGGCAAACTGCAGATTCTTACAAAGGGGAGCAGTTAGATTATTGTCATACAACTTCAACAGGTGCCAACCATTTACTGTACACTCTAGTCCTGTCTATAGAAGTGGATGTGGCTACCAAGTTAACCCAATCCAGATATGCTTGCTTTCTTTTTAGCAGCCAGCAGGGGCTACTCCACTGGTTGCAAAAAGTCAAATTATATGTGAGCTTTTGAGAATATGACCTTACTTCTCACTCGATCTATTAGCACAGTAAACAGTTTCCTAATTAGTTTTCAGTCTCAATCATTAGTTAAAAGTGCTCTTCAGTTAAGCATGATGTTCATTTTGTGAATTATGTTCCCTTTTAGAGTAGAATATACAATACAGCAGGGTACGCTTTTTGATTTACAAGTCACTGTTATGGTGATCATCAGCCAGGATTTACAGTGTCCTGATGTCCACTCTAAAGCAAACATTGGTCAAACTGAGCTTTCAGATTTGATCATCAAAATCTGAAGCAGTATCAGCAATTCTCCCAGCAACTTTCTTTCCCTCCATCCAATTGCCACTACTTGAGAGCTTCCTTTAAAAAGAACAAAAGCTTTTCAAAAACAAAATAACTACATTTCCACTATCCTGTGTGAACAAAGACAATTAACTGACTGAAACCAGAAATAAGCACTACTTTTGAATGGCATTACCACCAGCATTCAAATATTGTCACTTCTGAGATGAATCAAGACTTCAAAAGGGTAACTGATAAAGCAGTAGTTGACATCATGGGTGCTAAAGTCCATTTCTTTTCAATCTATTATGCCAGCGTTCATCAACTTTTGGATGGGTAAACTTACAGCGGCTGCAGTTTTGACCTTCCGGTGCTTAGTACCAAAGACACTGTGTTCCAGTTTTTTAAATGCAGAGCTTTTTAATCGCCCCTAGGCTACAAAGCTGAAGGCAATAGAAAGTGGATTGAAAATGCACAGATGACACACATTTTTTGCAGAGAGATAGTGGCCACCTGGAAATTTCAGGCAGTTCCCAACCCCCAAACCATCAAATGTTGATACACATTAGAAGAGGATATCTTAATACCAAAGAAGGATATTAATCTATTTTTCAAAGAGCAAAGAAGCTTAAACAGCCAAACTATCGACTACAAAGTGGATTAATATTTTCTAAACGTTATCTGTATTGCACTAAGTACAGCCTGTATTAATGGAGCTGAAGCAGTTAAGATTAATGTGTGGCTCTCAGCAGCCGAAAAATGAAAGTTCGAGTGTGATAAATCTTTTAAACGGCTCTGACAGCTCCTTCCCTGCAGGTCATAAGGCAGTGACAGGGTGGAGTTTTGCGAGACTGAAGGTCCAATTACTATTATTGTTTCAGTTTTTTTAAACTTCTTTTACAGTGTCCATCATCTTTTGCCCATTACTTATGGTCATTTTACTGTGATTTACTTGGAATCTTGAGATGATGATGATGTGAACTGGTGGACAGACAAACTACAACTCCCCACCTGTTATTACACCTGGGTCTAACTATGACTCAAGTGTGATTTCACAATTTCTTTCTGTTTCAGTTTTTTGTCTCACATAAAGACATTGGTTTTATTAATAGTTTAGTTTAAAATGTGACGTCTCCAGAGCAACCACCATGTTCAAATGAAAAAAAATCTAAAAGAAAGGACCGACAATGGCTTTGACAATGACAATGTTTTGCTTCCCATGTATAGCCTCACCTTCTTCTCATCTCCCTCCTGCAGTAGCTGCATGTTGCTGCGTCTTTGACTGTCAGTTTTTCTCAGGGTGGCGCTCCGATGCTCAGGCAGGTCAGGAGGAGGGGACACGCTCCGACCCTGAGGATCAACCCAGGTATAAACATGGTTGGTGACATAGCCACCTGGAATCCGCCCGACTGAACGTACCGAGAGACAAAGCTTTTTACTGCCCTTCAGCACCTGAGGAGAAAGAGGACAGGAGAGGAGGGGAGATCATAAGTCAGATTTTTTATTTCCCAGAACATAAATTAGTGCAAGTTCTAAGAGCAAAGACTACCCAGAAGTCAACACTTCAGTCAATTCAATTTATTTTGTCAGGCCATATAGTACACAGCCACATGAATACATGCATGGGTACGAACAGAGTGAAGTTGTAGCAGTGAATATTGAAGTGAGATAGACCACTAACTTTAGGACAAAATTAAACATTACAGAGAAATAATTAAAACACCTACCCACCCCACCACACACACACACACACACACACACACACACACACACACACACACACACACACACACAACAAACAGAATTCTAACACATTTCTACTGAAGATTGCTGCTGGCTGTGCCTCATTGCCTTCTGATAGCTTGCAGTGCGTGCAGTCCCTCTGCAGATCAATGAATTCCCATGTGCCCAGTGGTCTGGAGATAGACCAAACAGGGTTGAAGCTCTTAATGACCAAACAGTCCTTGTGTACCATAAACAAAAACAGGACCCCTCCTTTCATTACAGACTCAAAATTACTCAAAATCCTTGACAATGACAATTGTTAAACTGATGTTACCTCACAATAGTGTTCTCACATCAGGAGTATACATTTGTGACTTTCCAGTTAATGATTTTTGAACAAAACAGAATGGTTTCACACATTTTGCTGTCATCAGTTTGTTTGTTTGAAGGACTACAAGCTTAAATCATTAATTCATTTAGGTCATAGTTGCAACAGGATGAGTGTGACTGACATCTTTTAACTCCAGCCACTATTGGGCGATGTTCAATTGATTGCTGGGTCTGTCCCAGAACTCCTTTACTCCCCCTTATCACCCATAAAGACAGGCAACAAGGGCTGTAGTTAAAGGTTCTTGAACCACATCTGCTAGCTCAGTATGCTGAATTGCTGAACCACACACACACATATCATTTTAAGAGTAAGGCCAGTTTGTGTATAAATCTCATGTCACACGTTTTTAGTACGAGCTGGGATTTTTAAAGATGAAGAGAGATCTCTTTTCACCTCCCATAACTGCAACCAAAGACTCCTTTCATGTACACTATTGCAGCGCGCATCATAGTCCAACTGAACAAGAAGAACATCATCAGCATATAGGGGAAATGTCACCCAAACTGTCATTCTCCAAGTCAGACCTGTGCCATGTTATCTTGTACATTAGTAACAAGCAAATAAGAGGAGTGACTAGGTGTACACTATTGTGCAATATCAACTGTGAACATGCTAATACACCAAGAGTGGGAGTAGAGGTCTCAAAGCTCAGCTCACAAGCTGTGTTTACATTCTGGGAATTCTCATCTTTCAGTGATCTGTCATTGCTTTGCAATCTGTGTAATGCCCCCTATAAAATGTTGTTTCAAACACTTAAATCGATAACATAGGCCCACTCCATACGCCTGTTTCAAGAGCTGTTGTCTCATTCCATGTCAGTATGTAATGTTAATACCTTTATGTTAATTCAAGTTATGTTTTTCAAGACTTTCAAAGACAGAAAATGTGGCTAAGAAGCACAATGTCATATCAATCTTCCTTAATCTGTTTTATAATACTTTCAAAGAACCACTTCTACTCTGTTGAAATGACTATTTACATACTGTATGCTCCAAGCAACTACTGAAATTATTAGTTGTCAGACTGCTGTGGACTGCAGAAGAGAACCATTTCCTCTAGCACAACAATCAAGCTGAATCAATTTCACAATCCTGAATTTGTGCTGAGAGATAACAACTTCAATTCTGAGGCAAGAAAGCCCTGACTGGACCAAAATGCCTGTCATCACTCCCTCCCTCCACCACCTCCTCTTTATGAGCCACATCAATGCAAGTGTAGATAAAAGAATATGACAGCAACACATGAGTAGGCAAACTGCGGGCACTCTTTACTCAGAGAAAGAGAGAAATAAGATCAGACTAAAAGAAGGTTAAATACCTGCATAGATAAAAAACACACACAAACAGCAGGAAGTCAAACAGGAAAATTGCCTGTCTTAAATATTTTATTATTGTGTCAAAAATTTGACAGTGCTGATGACAAAGGCTATCTTCTTTATTTGAACAATGCACTTCAGCAGCACATGATGTGCCACATGCCTCCGAGCTATCAGACATCACCAGGTGGTCTTCGGAATCGAAATGCAATCAGGATTGCACCATCTGGAGACTGAGCATGTTCCATATGTGGCAAAAAGGAAACTGGTGTGAATATTACTGGGGGAAAAGTGGACTTTTCAAGGAAGCTCTCAAAAAGTAAAGTATCAAATACAATATGTTAGTGAGTAGTGGCGTTTCGAGTTCACAGTTTGACTGATGTAGTATTTCAATTTTGATTATACACCAACCCTATGTAGTCAAGTATTATGCAATAAATATTGTGGACAAATGTTATGGGACTAGATCACAGTTGGTAATTATGTCGAGATTAGATGTATAAGAGGATGGACATTTAATGTGATGTTGATGACAACACTGCAGAACAACCTTAATGCAAAAGGCTCTAAATACTCAGCACCAACCACAATCACAAGCAAGTTTTTGACTCCAACTCAATGGATTCTCTCTTAGCCACTTTGCCAACCAGCTACAGAGCATCACTTTGATTTATAGTCCTAAACAGCCTTTATCATGGAGTATGCTGGTCTGAGAAATGTAACTGTATTTAGAGGAAATGGAGGACGAAAGAGGAAAATTAGCACTGTTTGGATGCAATGAGAAGCTGGAGTGCACCCAAGGGAAAAAGATGGAGGAGAATGCAGGTGACAGAGGAAGGGCAGTGGGTTTACCAGCCTGCACCCTCCTGTGAATAAGAAACAGTGGTAATCGACTAAGCAGATGTGGTACAGTGGTCGTAATGCGTTGTCCCTAGAGGAAAGTGCTGATTGTGACACTGGGCTGGTGCAGCTCAGAGCTGCTTGCAAGCAGAACAAACAGCACAGGGAAAATAATGGAATATACAGTATGGCCAAGCATAATGGAAAATGGCAATGGCAGGTAAACTGCTTTGAGACGCTGCTTTGGAAAAAAACAATATGCTCTCATGAGAGTCCAGACAATCCATTTATTACACAAAAGCTGACTGCACAAAGCCCAGCGAAAGAGGCCATCCAATTTCATCACACAGAAATGCATGGTCATATACTGTAGGAGTTTAAAGGGCATCTGGTGTCAGGGAAACTACAGAGCAAGAAATGGCCTGATAAACATGAGGGATTAAACTATGAACTCTGGTAAGGTAAACTATGGCCCCAATGGTGCAGCAAACTCTTTTTAATTGGTGTGTCTCCAAAACAAAGAAATGTTGGCAACGAAAATTTCTGCAAACCACAGTTATGTTAAAACATTAAAAAAAACATTTCTTTAAGTGGAATTTTACATTTATTTTGGTTCCATTTTCATTTTTATGCTCAGCACTATGCCAATAGCCTGTCAGGTTTAGGCAAAAAGACACTTGGTTAGGGTTAAGAAAAGATCAGCTATCTGTTGCAACAAACACTGCAACAATAGTCACAAGGTCTCCTTAATAATATCCAATGCCTTCACACAAAGTGTTGAAACACAGTCTTTAACTGTTGTCATTGGCCTTGCAGCTCCCTTGCCTGTCACCCCTTCACCTCTCGATATGACAGTAAGGTCATGTGTGCATGAATTGACATGTTTTGTTGAAAAGTCAATATGTCACATAGTGTATGACACATACAAAAGTGAACACACTCTGATTGACTCTGCAATGCGATGAGATCAGAACACTTGCACCTGCCGAGTCAGAAACACAGCCTCTGACAGGTCAACAGACTCCAGTGGACTGTTGGCAACAATGCTGATGGTAACAATAACTGTTTCCAACACTGAAGAGGTAAATCATTTCAGAAGACATTCAGTGTTGAACTATATATGGATTTGTTTTTGCCAAAAAGACACTTAAGATCAAGGCTGGATTAGAAAGGTTCTGAAATGGATTTGATTGGACTGGAGCATGGAACATGAACAGCACAGTGATACTGTTAGCCTGTTCTACTTAGCCTGTAGACCTGAGTTCATTTTTCCAGGAGGTGGGAAATAACAGAGGAGACTCATCTTGAGAAACTGCAGTGTTTATTAACACACACTATAACGTATACTGCCTGATTGTCAATTTAATGTTCAACATTTCCTGTGCTCTGCTCACATTTGCCACTTATTGTATATCATTCACTTAATCACACATTTACTTTGCACCACACTGTCTTATCTACCCCATTCTTTACAATATTGCAATACAAGCCCCATAATTATTTCAAATTTCAAAATGAGGAGTATTAGAGACTTCAAGACTCAAGAAAAGTAGTCGATATATGCTGCACGACTGTCTAGAATAATTAATGCAGGTTTTGTTTTAATAAGAAAACAGTTTAAAATAAGCACGTCTCAGGAACAACAGTCAAGTTGGCAACATTGGTCCTTTCATGGAGTCCACTCTGCTCTACCTGCTGATCAATACACAAACATAGTCTCTATATTCATGAGGGTTTGGGCAGGTGCTTTTATGATGGTAAAACAGTGCACCAGTCATCTGTTGAGGTTATTGTCCACAAAAGGGAAAATCGTTTTGAAACTGGGGCATTGCTGCATTAAAATCATCCCATCATAAAATCACATCTACATCATAATTTCTTTTTTGTCTATCCACATTATTTTGCTGCAGAGTTGAGTCCACTCACCGCTAAACTGTTCCTGGTAATGCACACAATTGATAAGTTGACGTGAACACACATAATGCACAAGTATTCAAATCTTGCATTGTCTGTACACAGTCACACACACCTAACTGCAAGCACACAGATCAGATGTGTGAAAGTGATGCAGACACACAAAGTGAGAAGACCCAAAAAGCAGCAAGGCAAATTGCCTTTCACTCTGTTTATTTGCTGCTGTCAGAAAAGATCTGTTAAGAACAGGAGATCTGTTTTTTCGTGCACACACACACACACACACACACACACACACACATTTGCTGGTAATATTTGTAAGAGTCTACTGTTATGAATCCAATACAATCACAGCTTTTACCTAAATTCTATATTTAAAATAAGTATATCAAATTTTACAGCACTACAGTAGGTAACACACCACAAACTATGTCAATGTAACTGCATTATATTTCACAGAGAAAATGTTTTCTGATTTTCCCTCTGATGTCTCTAGCTGCTCTGCCTCGTCTCTTTTTCTGTGATTCATAGACCCAAGCTCAGCAGCCTCTACAGACCCTGAAGACAGGGACTAAGTGAAAGAATAGGACGTTGTCAGAGGAGGCAAAGAAGGAAGAAGAGAGTGACAGAGCATGAGGCAAGGGTTCATTATCAGACTGGGTTTTAGTAATTGGCGAGAGCTTTGCATGTCAGGCACTGAGCAGGACCTCTTGCTGTTGGACATGTAATTAATATTAGCTAGCTTGCTTAATCTGTGTTATCTGTCTGTTGCACTTGCTTGATGTTTAAAGACAGTATGTCAAGTAATCTTAACAAATGCACACATACAACTTTCCATGCAAGAGTTGGTATTTTTTCTAAGATACTCTTTCCTATTACATTTGAATGGAAGAATAATTGCTATGATGCATATGTTTAGGTTCTTCTATCAAAAAAATCCAGTCACTTGCCACACAGACCTCAAGCATGGTGATAATTTGTTCATAGATCATCCTACTTGATGGAAGATGTATGCATGTACAGCACGGATTAACACAAGTTTAAATTCAACTTTTTATTGTAACCTTAAACTTAAATATCCTCAGTGAAATCCTCAATTAAACAGTGAGAAACCAGGGGAGTGACTTATTTCTTAATGAATTCATACCAGTGTCGACTGAATGCTTCACAGGATGACAAAACCCAAACACAGACAAAGAGTCAATGTTCACTTGAACACACACACACATACACACCCATAGAGATACCCCAAGCAGCAGTTATCATGACTGAATGCTGGAGCCAACAGCAGAAGTGAAGGAAAATGCATCTTCTGTAATGCTCTGTTCACACGTACAGACTCAAAACACCGGAGACGCGACAGGATGCCATTCATTGTGAATTCAACCTTAAAGACATGCTGGACCCGACAAGCACAACTCGAAGACTCAAAAAGCCCCCCAGCAGAGCAACAGGAGAAAGGTTCCACTTGATGTACAGCGAATATCCTCTGACGCGGGAGAGCAACAACATGGACACAACTTATCCAGCTTCTTTTGATTCCGCTGTGAAATAGAAGTTGTTTTCCTTTCCTCAACACCATAAAAGAACTAATGGAGGAAAAGCTGATAGTCACGGTCAACAGCCTCCCAATTTCCTACGATACAACTTTTAACAAGCTACTGAGACTTGAATAATAACAGAAACAATGGTGGAAAAGTGGGAAATGAACCACTTCTTCATCCCCTGCTGTTGTGGCAATGTGCAAAATTCACCTTCCAAATTAGATTCAATTATGTGCTCAATACAAAATGCAAGCTATTTAAAACTTTAACTTAAAATCCATATGTGTGAATGAAGTATAACGAGCATGAGATGCAGCTGGCAGGAATATAAACAAAGACAACTATAGAGAAGTGTCTTTAATCATATAAATTAGCATTTTTCCATAAATAGGGAATGTTTCTATAAGCAATTTAGTTTCTAATGTGTCCATGGCTGTATTGAAAATTGCTGCTCCATTAACATGATGCTAAAGCTTACAGATGTGATGTAATTGACTTATATGTTATCCATATGTGTGTTATTAGATCTGGATATATACATTTGACAGTTATTCAGTCTATTGAGAATTGCTTGGATTAGATTAGATTCAGCTTTATTGTCATTGTGCGCAGTACAAGTACAGAGACAACGAATTGCAGATAGCAACTAACCAGAAGTGCAAAACGAAGCAGTAAAGTGTTTTGTGCATTTACGATTGTTTCTAGCCTCTCAGTTAAGAGATCCTACATTGTGATGATGTCACATTTATTTAAATCACTTGTTCTTAGCACACAAGAAGTTTTACAAATCTAGACCTACTTGGATGAAAATGAATAGTAGAAATAGTTCACACTGATTGCATTTCAAGGTGTCCTGTAGCCACAGAACAACATTGAAAGCAAGGCTGAGAGGCATCATTGTATTCCTCTCATAATAAATCCATTCAAGTTATCACACTCAGTTAATTGGCTTGCCTTTTGCTTTCTGTTGCCTGATGCGACCCTTCCGCAACAAATTTTCCGCCTCTTGCAACAATGATATCAAATAGTACAATCAAACTCAGATGGTGGAAGAAACCTCCCCATAAGGGTAATGTCCCTAAGAAGCAGTAATTAATTTGTGCATCAAAAGGTCCCGGAACTCAGAGTGCGTGCTGCTCTGGCAGTTCATGGGGAGAGAAAAAGTCAGGGATTACATCAAAAATCCATGGTGCCCGGAGCACATTAGGTGACATCTGGGTGCTAGCTCTTAAATCTTAACAAAACTAAAGCTTTCTTTTCAAATACAGTACTGTTTATTTGCATTTGCTAATCAGAACATTAAAATAAACAAAACACTCAAAATAGGCGAGGGGGAGCACATAGGACCACATATGTATGGTTCACAGTCCTGTCTCTATAGAGAATGTATTGGTAGATTCAGGGGAATATAATTAGTGCTAAAAGTTTTATTCACTCAGAAAAAAGCAAACCAAACTGAGTGAACTGTTCTGTCTGTCTATCGATCCATCCACCTGATTTAGCCATTCACTCGTTTCACTATGTCACAGCACTAACGACCACTTGCTTGCAGGACTTTTGCAGGACAACTTGTCTGGCTCTCTTTTTAAAACCAGATCCACAGTGTAATATATCCGTAACATGTAAATAAGTGATTTACGAGTAACTTCAATTGGAAACAAAAAAAAAACAATGTAAGCGATATCATTAAATGTTAAACAAAATGTGTGTACAGATTTTGATAGAGACAGAGGTGCAAGTTCTAATGAAATGGGTGACGGCCCTGATCCAGAGGATAAATTTCACCCTGCTTTGAAGAGACCCACTCGATCACAAAGTACCAAACAAAAACACAAGCAATTTTGTATTCATATAAGCCTAAAAAGGGTGAGGAGATTAAAGGGACTCATTACTCTTTGTTGACACTGCAGCTATATGGGTTCACCGTGTGTTTGTCCAATTACAGCAGCCAGCACTGACGACAGGCCTGCTGTGCTGTAGAGAACAAACGAGCTGAGGCAAACTGGAATGAGTTTATTTGATGGCTTGCTGGAAATCCGAGTGCAGCTTTGAGGCAGGCGGATCTGTCAGCGGTGTGAATGGATCATAGCTGTTGACGCTGTGTAGCCTTGGCACAATTTTCAAAGTCCGATCCATCTTGCAGCCGTATGTGTTCACGCCTTTGGGGGAAAGGCAAAGCGTGTAACCAGCAGCGGGTGCACCTTTGAGACCAGCGATGAGTGTTTCCCTGACACTGAGCGAGAGCACAAAATAAACCCAAGAATCACATGAGCTCACTTTCACACCAGTTTAGTTTGCATGTGTCATTCTGACAGGCAGAGCCACCATGTACAGAATGCGTTACGAGGAATTGGACAGTTACTGTGAGCTTGTCATTTTTTTAAAATTGTTTACTGACCTCGAAGACTGAGATGAATATTATAATTCCAGTCACAATTCATAGTGCTGACATTTTAGCCACAGGTGTTTGCATAGAATTTAGTGAGCAGTTTGGGAGTCAGAGACCCATGCTCTCTCCTGCAGTCTTAAATCCAAGAAACCAAATTACATTACTTGGAAGAGCAGCCCCCAGAAACAAACAGGATACGAAGGTGACTGTAGTACAGCATGGCAGAACATCAGTAGTGATGGTCTGGGGCTGATTTTGGCTCAGAAATGTGAAAAAGTTGAAAATTAAATACGATGATCTGTATTGATATTAATGATTCAAGTCACTTTTTGATCCCCAGATTTGCAGGGTCAGGCCAGGAACACAACACAGGAGTTTTGGGTCGATTTAAGCGTGATTCATGCTTCCCAGCAATCTGAGTTAAAATCTGTTCTGGGAGCTTGGTCCTTACCAACGTTTGGCCCGGATTATCTGGTAACGTGAGGGGTGTACAGATCCAGTCTTAACCTCCCGAACTGCTCACAGACTCATCAAGGCAGCCCAGATAAATATCAAACATATTGGATATCTAGGATTTCAACTCTAAATGATAACGTCAGTGCTTTCCAAGCAGGACTGCAATAGCCAGTGAGAGAGGCATGGAAAATAAATGCTCTTGCTTGCCAGATCCAGATCTTCAGACACAACGTGATGGTGCTCATTCTACTTTTGTCCACTGGTGCCACAAAAATCAACACAAAATGATGATTCCTTGGAGCTGCTTTAAAAGCTAGAAGATGATCACCCCAACATTTGAACTACTTCCTTTCTTCCATAGCACAGAAGCTAAACTAAAAAGTAGGCCACAGCCTTACAGCAACTTAAAAAAAATGTTATGTGCACTTGAATATGTCTAATATTTAATTCAATTGGCAGCTGGAAAAGCAGGCAGATCTGCTATACTGTGTAATTGTTAAAACAGCTACCAGGACTACTTTCTCTGTTTACTTTCAATAAGACTCCGAAAATCTCCGTTACACTGATGTGCATTGGAAAGCTTTTAGAGGTGTGTGTTCCTTGCCCAAATCAATGTTGTTCTAGTCAGTATCTGTGTTCTCTTCAACCAAAGGACTGAGTCAATGACCAACAGCCATTATGGACAGAAAACTACCATCATAACCATGCTGATAAATACAAGAAGTTTCATTCCAAATCCAATGGAAACAGAGACTCTCTGACTACTTTCTTGCATGTGTTTCTGTATGTACAGTTCTGCCACGTGCGTGAGCATGCACATGCATGTTACTCTGTTGGACATAGAGAAGCCGTTCAGGTCCCGAATGAAGTAAACACTTCGAAGGATTAATGAGTAATTGACAAGGCCGCCAACACAGAGACTTAATGGAGCCAAGTCATCAATCACAGGGATTAGCTGGAGGAAAACATCCACAATGCTCTGCCCAAGCCATCTTCGCTAATCCTCACATTCCCCAATCCATCTCTCACTCTCTGCCTCTCTCTTTAATTTGAATAAATGCCAAAGACCACCTGCGCTCGCACACGCACACGCACACACACACACACACATACAAACACACACACCATTGCAGGATGCATAGAAAATACAAATGAGACAATGTGATTAATAGATCAGTATAAACACTATAACTACCTTGAAGTTCCTCCAGCTGGGCGTCTCTTTCTTTTCAGTATTTTCTGCTATAGAGCCCATCCCTCTATCACACTTTAGGAAGTCACTCCGTGAGATTCATATCATAATGGCTACAAGGCCCCAGTATTGCTTTACTATTGTCATTTATCATTTTAAGGTGAACCCTGAGAAAGATTTATACTGGCTTTCTAAAAATGTCAGGGCGGGTTCAAAATATATTACAGCTGTTACCACTGTGAAAGAGAGGAGGCACAAAGCTAAATCTACTGCGTGTGACTTCAAAACAGACCTGTCAACATACACACAACAGCTGCATTTTTAAGCTTACATAAACTGAGTAGAGTCCAATATGTAACCACTCTGATGAACACATTATTGAGTTAAGAAAGGGTCTGTAAGTATGAGAAATCAAGGAAGTGTTTTTGGCACTGGAATGTTACAGGGATAAATGAGGAGTTGATTAACCGACAGATGATCAGTCAACAAACGCTTTAGTCCATTAATCCTCTAAGTCGTTTTTCAAGACACAATGTCACACATTACCTGATTTCAGCTTCTCAAATATAAAACATGTGCTTTGTCTGGTTTCTAATCACTGTATATGAAATATCTTCTGAGTGTTGGACTGACAAAACTCAAAGACATCACATTGGGCTCTGGGAAAAAGTGACTGTGGGTATTTTCTGAGATTTTGAAACTCAAGAATTGTTGTTTCATAAGAAGTACTAAAAGATTATTTCTAATTTGCAATTACTGCCACTGCACATGAACGGAAAGCCTTTTGTTTCCACCACATATTAAGCCTCAGTGTAAATTCAATAATGAGGTTCTTTTACTTTCTTCCTCAGCCTTTATTCATCTATGGGTGAATTTCTGCTGTTTCTTACCATTCTAATCCTCCAGCATACTTCTTCTTTTCCACTCTATTAAAGCCCCCCACATTCATCATGCTGACCTCGTCATATTTAGCCAATCACTTAACTGTCCAGATTCATCCAGGCAATCTGCCCCTGGATGCCTGTCTTCAAATATAATTGACATGCTTTCATTCCATCATTTAGACCTGCAAATGGTTTGATTGATTGGAGGCATACAATCATCTTTGTATGTGACACCAGCCTGAGTTATCATGATGGGTTTTTTTTTTATAATGTACTGCTCTGTGACTTTAATGTTTGAGATGTTCAGTGGTGGGAAGGCACGATAAAAGGCATGAAAGCAGAAAAGACAAGAAAGTGATCAAGAAGTTTTTGTTGGGGCTTCACCTTGGAAGTCCCTTTCTGGACTGGTATATTGGTCCTAGACATATTGCAGTCTACCACTGATTAAGGCTGCAGCTAATGATTCATCTGATGCTGTTGTTTTTTTATATATATAGAATGTATTGATTAAAAGTGCAGTAGGTAGAGGCCTAATCCCTATTCACCCCTTAGTTCTCCGCTTTGAATTTGCATGTTCACATCTAGGGGTAGGATGTCCTAATTCTTGTTGCATTACAGTGGTAGGGTGACGTGTTAGGGCTACCTGGCCCAAATAAAAGAGGTTTTTCAGATACACACTTCAAACCAAAGGTTATATGAAGTCTCTGCCATTTGTATTGTATCCTTTTCTTTACAACAACCACAAAACATAAACATCATAGTTTGCTGATGTCTTAGTAGTTAACTGCTGTAGCTTGTAACATGACATGGCTGATTTGTGCGTGAAAGTCTTGCATTTGATGTATTTCACTGTAAAAAAAATTGGGATAATCATGAGCTGTGCATAGAATTTTTCCTGTTTTTTTTTCCTGTGTGTGATTAAGGCTTTTTTTTTTTTTTTTAAGAGGCTGGGCATGGCTTTCCTGGTGGCTGGAGCTCCTGTTCCCCTGTCTTTTCAGAGCATACACCTCTATGGACCTACCTGCATCTCCACTATCCAGTGCCTCAAGCTCAGCCTCCACCACCCAGTAACACCTGAACCAGTGACCTTTTCTCCTGAGCTATTCAATAAATTTATCCTGTCTCAGTATTTGCTTTAGGGTCCAGACTGTACCAAAGAATACCTGAAACGATTATCAAAAAAGATTTGCAATGAACCAATTAATTACTCTACTAATCATTGCAGCTCTTTAACTGATTATTGCTTTTTGTATTGCACTTAGTGATAAAAATGTTCTATTAGTCTTCTGTAATTGCCTTTTTCACAGCCACAGCTCATACTGAACTACTTTTTGGCCATTTTTTCCATTCGTTTGTTTTATACTTATACTCTTCTGGAGGACTATTTCTTCATCTTGAGTTCAGGCTTGGTTGGCACTTTTGAGCCTGTGAGATATGTAATAAGTTATGAAAATAAACTTGACTTAGGGTACTCAGCTTCCTGGAGAAGTCAAAAAGGGTTTTAACAATCTATTGACACTTATGTAGAAATTCTCAGAGTTTAACATACAGTACAGTACAAACAGTATCTGCTGACGTGGGTGAAACAGAAACTCTGAATAAAAGAAACCACACTGAGACTCTCCTCGCTTGCAAGACAACACCAAACTGTAGCAAAGGTTGCACAGATAGCGATTATGTCCTAATCACTGCTCAAAAAAAAAGAAACTGAGGTGCTTGAATTGTTTAAAAAGAAAAAAAGTGTCAGTATTTCTGGCGTTGCCATGGATCAATCTATCCCCTGCTCATTCTTCCACACCAGCCCATTAATCAAACTCGCCACCTATACCTCTTCTCCTCCCTCGCATTTCTCCTGTATTGAACTCCATATCTCTCAGCGCCTATTATTTACGATGCCTCCTCCTGGACACAGATGCCCGACATCTTTCACTGATATTTACTGAGAGAGGGCACGAGACCTCAGAGACGACAGATAATGAGAGCAGTGAACGACGATTCATTGCTCAATCTCTGTCTAAGTAAGTCACATGATGCTTCTTTGCATATGAATTCAAGTAAATGTCTCAGTGTTCCATGTTGTAACACTGGAAACAGCTGCACTCAGCATCAGCTGTGATGGGTCTGTCCAATTATCAAACAGAGTGAGGAGTAAAAGAATCAACTTGTGCTAATTTTGAATAATGAACATAATCAAACAGGTCATGTTCAAAAGCCTAGATTTTCCTTTGACATCTGAGCAGGCCTTATCAAACTTACCATTACATCAATCGTCCAACTCTTGTTCTAAACAATACAAAAGCTGATTTTGTGCCTGCAGGTGACTGCAGCTGTTGAATCAATTACACTGCATTGATGAAACCTCTGCCTCTCCGCCTAGAGCCATCGGAAAAGCGTCTGAAATATCAAATGGGATGGTTTCAAGTAATTATCACTGCTTCAGTTATAAGGACCTTCGCTTAAGGATATGCCTGGACAGACTGAGTTACAGCACTTACAACAGTAAATTCAAAGGGAGGTGAAGATAGGTGCTTATTCTAGAGTGAAAATATAAATTAGGCCAAACACACTCCTTTATTAATCATAGTGGAGCCAGACTGCCAGCCTAGAGTTCCTGGCTGAAGAGTACGTTATATCATGCTGTATTAGAAGTGTGAATACTGACAACAAGTCACCATTTCTAAAGCATCATGTCATGTCATTATCCGTAACCACTTACAGACCCCATGGGGTCACGGGGTGTTGCTGCTGGAGCCAATCCCAGCCTTGTCTCAGGGCGAGGGCAGGATATTCCCTGGACAAGTCGCCAGCTCATCGCAGGGCCCTCACTGATGAGCAATGTGGGGTTCAGTATCTTGCTCAAGGACACTTTGACATGCAGCTCAGCCTTGCCCAGAGCTGGGATTTGAACCAGCGACCTTCCGATCAGTCGACCTGCTCTACCCACTGAGCTACAGCAGCCTCAGTGGGCAGCCTTCAGCCATTGAGTATATTATAATGCAGTTTAACAGACAAAACATTATTTACATCATTAATTAAACTCATACGAACATAATATTTGTGGTGAGGGCTGCAACTAAGGACTATTTTCATTGCACATTAATCCATTATATGTTTGTTTTATAAGATATTCAAAAAATTGGACAAATGTTGATCAGTGTTTCCCAAAGTCCAAGATGATGTCCTCATAAGTCTTGTTTTGTCCATAACTAAAATATATGTAGTTTACTGTCATAGTGAAGGAAAGAAAATATTCACATTTGCTGAGCTGGAATCAGTGAATTTTGTAGAAATGACAATATTCAATTAAAGCTGCAAGCAGTGATGAATGGGCCCTCGCAGTCTACACGTGTTGGGGCATGCTGTCGTCGGGGTGTGCCACCTAGATGTACTGAGTGCAAGACCTTCTACACGTTTGAGCAGTTATGGAGTACATGGCAAATTGTATGTGGACGTTATACTGAGTAGATGGTTTTATGGCAAAGCATCAAAATGGTGCACGCCACCAGCTGTGACGTAGGTGAAAGCTTTTGATAAGTTAAGTCCACAGATGATACTTGCAAAGTTTGTTGTGAATCAGTCAAATGGCCGAGGAGGAGTTCAAAAAAGTAAGTTTATCATTTTTTCACAGAGCCTTAGTGGCTCATGGGGAAGTAGTCACCTGGGTTTCATGTCATTCAGACAGACCAATTTGAAGATATCAGCACTTTGTGTTTTGAGCAAAATGTACAGGAATTTATTATTTAATAACTTGAGTATTGTTTGGAATGTCAAAATTAGACAATAGATTGTGGAATTTTTCGGCAGGTGTGACGTATATTCCAGGTTTGGTGAGTTTTGGGGCATGTTCAGGCAGTGAAAAACGCAATTATTTGGGATGAAAAAGTGGTAATTCGAAAAACAATATGGTCCACACAGGTCGAGACCTGCTCGGGCCAAAATTAATCAGTTATCAAAAAAAGTTGGTGATTTAATAGCTGACACATCGATAAACAGTTGCAGCTATCTTTGTAGCATAATTTGTTAGAAGATAGTTAACTGTTGCTTTACTCATAATCAAGAAATACACAGATTTGATATCATTAACTGCTGTGACCAGTTCAACATACAACAGCTGAGGATGAGAAGGGTACAGTTTGTTAACTGTAGAGATCACATACATTCAAGGCTGTAGATAGACACACAATAGGGGTCAAACAGGTGTTTTCTCTGTCAGTGGGCGGCTGTTCAAATTGGCAGACCAACTCACTGCCCACGAATGTACCAACAGATTCTCCATCTGAGGGCTACAGACTCATCTGGCCTCATTTCCTTATGAGACTCTACTGCGGGCGAGACATGAATTATGGAAAACAGGAACTACAGCACCTAGGCAGGAGCTAGTGCATGTCTGAATAGTGTCTCATTACGCACCGCTAGGCTGTGAGTGAGTGCACAATGTGAGTGAGTATTTATGTCTGCGTGTGTTTTTTCTGTGTCTGCATCCAAGTGTGTGTTTACCTTTGTTTTCAGGCAACTGTTTGTGTGGGAAGATCAAAAGACAGTGGAGGAAGTCAAGTTTTGACTGTGGTACCTGGATAAGAACTTTTTTCATGCCTGAAGTGCTGCCGCACGACTAATGAGTGTACATAGTCACATTATGCATCACTATACATGAATGCAGTGTGTGAGAGAGTGACGAACTTCCCACTGAAATTAGAATGCAATATTCTTTTCTGTTACAAAATATAAATCTAGGGCAGGCAGTCAAAATGTCTCCATGCTAATGACTAATAATGATATGAGTGGGGTGTCATTAGGAACCATGTTTCTCATTAGTGTCAAGTCAATAAGGTAATAAGCATGCTGGGTACAAGATGTGGTCTAGTGTGCTATGCAAAAGAAGAAGAGGAAGAAGATAATCCAGAATAATGAACGGCTGTCTACCTTATGCAAAATAAGAAACCAGGCTCAGAGTGGGGATCCAGCTTTTCATCAGTAAAATGGATAAAGGAGGTTGGCCAAGAGGTCAAACGTGTGGCTCCAAGTATGCACAGTGCAACATGCATTTATTTGAACTGTTAATGATCTCCTTCAGGCATGTTTAATCATAACCCTCCTCCTCCCTCATAATGAAATCATGAATATTTAAATACATAAATATTTCTAATTTCAAAGGTTTAACTAGAAGTATAAAAGATGTGTCTTACCTTAATTCTCAGTGTTTGTGCACTAGAGGTTCAGATTTCCACATCAAACGTGTGTAGGATGCTCACCTGTGATGTCGCATTTCACATAATGTACATGAGTGTTAGAGTCCGATTAAAGGTGATCACAGAGAGAGTTTTCTCCTTCAGCAGATTACAGTGAAAACAGACCTCTAACATGAAAATCTGCACATCATTCTGCACTGTGGGTGACAATGTGACTGGGCTTGCTGGTGGGAATCTTCATAGCCCTTAAGATATGATTTGATGAAAATTCATCAACAAATGCACAACGATTCTCGATGCATCGTTTTCACCAATTAATTCAAGCAATGAGATAACTCTCAACTCCCTTTTCATTTATTCAAGTCCCTTCAAAAGTCAAAGCAGCATCATTTTAACCACTGTAAGTGTGTGTGATTAATCTTACTACATAACTGTCAAAAAGCAAAACATGGATCCATCTGCAGTGGGTTGCAAGACTGCTTTGATCTATGAAATACTGTTTTACATAGCAGCTTTAAGACAGGGCATATTGTGAAACTACTATTTTCTTTGGTACTCTGCTGCTCTGTCATTGCATCCATGTAGAATGCTTCTTGTCCACATTGCGATGCATCTTAGAATCAGTATTTCCCCACCTCTTCAGCAGTAAGGTAATCAGGAAGCATTAAAAAGTACAAGACAAGACAAAAAGTTTCATTGTGAATGGGACTGAAATAGTTTATAACTGGATAAAAGTGGGCAGGGACATCAGAAAATGTCTTTTCTGTTTTACTGCATGAGCAGATGGAGGAACAGGATGGGTTACTGATTAAACTCACATACCAGTCAATACTGTTGGATAATACAACTCTTTAACACTTATATTACTAAAAATATATCTATATATCACTTACAGCAGTTTTAAGCAAATCTGAAAAGAACAATATAATCTTTCGAAATTTAAAACATGTTTGATATCTACAGCTGCCTTTATCCAACAGAGCAGAGAGAATATACAGGGCTTCAGGCTTCTCATCAACATGCCTGTCAAACAGCAAGCTGAGTCCACAGGAGGTCCCTGGGGTCTGACATCACAGGGGAGAATGGCATATACCACACACACACACACACACACACACACACACACACACACACACACACACACACACACACACACACACACACACACACACACACACACACACACACACACACACACACACACACACACACTCTTCGGGTAAACAGGCCCACACCACCATAAAAAATTTGTTATGCAAGCAGACACGCACACACACACACACACACACACACACACACACACACACACACACACACACACACACACAGAACACACACAAACACACACGCGCACACGTACACTTCTACACGTGCATATTGTATGCAGCATTTGTCCTAGGTCACCTTTGATGTGCACAGCAGTGTTGCCATGTGATACTGAAAACAAATAACACCAGAGAAAAAATTACTAAAACACAATAATGCAAGCCAGTGAACGATGAAATAAGCGAAGAGTCCTGTGTGTGATGTGATATTATGTGCATATTAATAAAGCAGGTGGGCTCAGAGTGGTTTTGTTTTTAGAAAATGTAATGAGCCTAAACTTTCAGAGGAACAATCGCTGTCATTTTTGATAATGGCAACACTGATTTGCCTCCTTTCAGCAAGGGTCTACAGCTAAGCTTCCGATAAACACTTACATCAGCACGCTAGTCAAGTTCAAGCTGATTTATTCATCATATACAACAGAGTGGAACAATGAAATGAACATTTTTTAAATCCTTCATGCAACACAAATGTAGAACCTATATCCAGTTATTTATATACACACGTAAACACGTGTAATTTTTCATTTCATTTTCATTTGCACCAGGGTAAGTGTAAATGTCAGCAATAAAATGGAATATAATGTCACTGGCATCTTTACATGTATATTCAAAGTTCGACTTCAGGTAATATATACTCTGTCAGCTTGGAACACAATCACACGGTCAAGTGCAACAGCTTGATCTGAGATGTTGGGGTGGAGACAGGTCTCTGTGAAGTGTCTTGTTCCATTTGTCCATTTCCTTTTCAATTCCAGGATGAATTATAATGACTCATCCCAACTGTTGTCCCTCCTCCCTTGGCTGTTGGTAGTGCTGCCTCAAAGTCCACTAGTCCACATGAATATATTTCTGCCATAGGTTATATCAAAAATATCAGTTGCCACAAAATGTAGCCAAATTTGCAGGAGATCTGCACGCGCCACTGTTGCCATAGCATGCTCTCAATTTAAAGTTTAACAGGCTGATGTTTAGCAGGTATAATGTTTTCCCCTCATCATCTTAGTATACCCTAGTGGCATGCTAACATTTGTTGCTTAGCAGTAAACACTAAGTACATGTAGGAGTAATCGAGGTGGATTAGCCACGATGGCTAGCAGCAGGCCTAGCAGGCAGTTCATTTGCATTCACTCCCCATTTCTCTCTTCATTTTCTATTACATATATTCTGAGCTTGGCTCATCACAAGAGAATCCTGATTGCTCTAGTAGCACAAAGAGACAAAAATGCTGGATGCATGGGGACATCAAACCAGAATGAGTCCACTCCTTTTAAAAATAATCTGGGTTTTTTCCTAAAAATATAAATGAACAATGATCCTCCATTTACTCACAGTCTGTATCTATACTTTATAACATATAAACAGACTGGATTTCTATCACACTGGACAAATACAATTTCCTGTAGTACACAAAAGAGAGCTTACTACAATATAAGGGTAAGTCAACCTCTGTAGCTTCAACAGTATTTAATTTACTGTGTGTTTGATTTAGGTTTATACAGCAGAGAGGAGCGAGGGGACACAAAATATGAGATTGGATTCAAATGAACACAAGGGAGGAAGAGAGGAGACAGATTCATTCAACTCCCCTGAAGTCTAACATGTATTTTGTTACAGAAGAAAAGATAAGGCACATGGAGGAGTAAACTGTAACCTTCTGCATTATCCTGCACAAACACTGCATATTTACCAAATGTGTGCTGTTAGAAGGAGAATAAGCATAAAGCAGAAATGCCTTCCAGCATGTATAACCTGCTACACCACACCAACAGCATCAGTCAGTCATAAATAGATAACGTATTTGTTTTTCGATGGGATATTGACTTAATCTCTTAAATAAAATTGTCCTTGTGTGGCATCTATTTCCCCAGCACACATGATATTTTCTAAAATAGATCTGAATCCTAATCTGTCACGCTGAAAAGTAATCAATACTGATGACTGACGGGGAAACCCAAAGTCTCTGCTAAAACCCACAGATCCAACACCAGTCGGTTTATTTTTCCTCGTTTCCCTCTTTTTCCCCCCTGGTCTTCCTTCCAGACATCAGCAGTAACAACATACGAGGAAATACTAGTGCCATACCAGGGAAAATCACGTGAGGCATTCAGCTCCTGTCAAAATTGAGGATAAAGAGAAGCAGGGACAGCCAAACGTTCCATTCAGGTAATAAATAAGGCTGATCATCCTCTGCCAAGAATGCAAGAAAGACTTCTGTTGCTGAACAATCCCAACAGGGAACCATGAGGAGCTGGTGAGGGTAAAGCTGCAACACCACAACAAAAAGACGAGAATAAGAAAGACTGCCTGTTCTAGGAACTCCCTAAAATACAACTTCTTTATGAGCTCCCTATTCCCAGCATGCCTGGCAAGATAAAAGCCATTTAGCGCTTTTATTTAACATGAGTTTATGTACACACTGAAGCTTTTTATGGGGCTTGTAGTGGGCTGGGTGAGCAGTCAGAATCCTGGAGTCAGCACCAATAAATAACTGCTGCTCAGGACCACGTAGGAGTTAGTGCCACGAGGTCCATGGAGGACGCTCAAGGGTCGCAGCCAATTAAAACATAAAGCTAAGTGGGACAGGTGGTCATGAATAAGGCTTTGTAAAGCAGTGTATTTCTTAGCTTCTTTATACAGGTTTTCCACCTGTGTCCACCTGCTATCATTAAGCTGCCGCATTAGGCTCAAATAAATGAGAAATGTCTGTAACATTATTGCAGTGCAGATGTTAATCTTGTTAAGAGCTAGACAAATGAAAGTTACATCAGGAAATCAGTTAGAAAAGGGACATGGATGCTCACTCTAGCTTACACTATTACACTTTCTAAAGAGAAAGTGATGCCAATGTTTAGTTAATGAAGATAAGACTGTCCTCACCAGTAAAGCATCAGCAATTTTTCCTACAAGCAGCATCCTGTTGTTGTATGAAGACTGGCAGAAGAAGTGAGGCTTTACATTGCTGCCAAATCTTCAGTGGGAGGCTTGGGTTGGATGTTTGGGAGTATAAAGTGTCAGGTTTTGACACCAGAGACTCCAACTGACATGCCCTCTCCTACAGACTGACACAAATGTACCAACCTGCTTCAGAGACAACAAAAAAACAAGCTAATGTAGTTCCAGTTGTTGCTGTAGATATCTTGCAGGAAACAATACAGATTTATATAAGATTTCTTGAGATTTTGTCTCCACTTTCTTTGAACTCAACTATTAATAAGAAGCAATTAGCATCTATGCCCTCCTATTAGGAATTTAAGCCTTCAGTATAGTCAAAATCAAATGATCTTTTTTTCTTTAGACGGTAAGTCTTCTATCTTTCAGCTAATCAAGCAACACTGAAAGAGTAGTGCTCCCTGCCACTGGCACAGGCTCTCACATCAGAGATGTTTTATTATCTTCTGTGTCTCATTTCCTGTTTCATTTCTGGGGCTGGTTTTATCAGCTGAAGTCAAAGTTGACAGAAATAAACATCTCAGTGCTCTGACAGGGACAAGAGCCTCTTTGTAATTGTGCTTCTATACGTGTTCCTATTCCTGTTCAGATCCATTAGGAAGGCTGCACCGCTTCCCATTTGAACTCTTCACAGTGGGAACAGCACAGGTGTTACTAATAACATTAATGTTGGCTCTGTTCTATTTCATCGTCCCAGTAAGTCAGGACATTATAGCAGTGAGCCAGCATGCAAAATACTACAACCTTGAAACTGAGGTGGATGTTGAATTCAGTCAATAATTTTATTACATTTTTAACATTAGTTTTTTTTCTACTGTGACATGTCAAAATGTCCTCTGTGAAGAGAGTCAATTGCAACATTTTCACAGAAGAGAAGGGTTGTTTTTTTTTTTCCTTGCCATTTTTTCCAGGTTGAGAAAAAGTGGGCCAGATATCTCACTCATGCTACTAGTCACACCTGACAGATTCAAGTCATGTCATTAAACACCCGCACTTAGGGGGAATGCACTGTATGGAAGCCTTCTGTGAACAGCTTGGTACTTTGCTCTGGAATGCACTGCTCACTGCTGCCATTTCATAAGCTCCTTGCATCCACCTGTAGGCTTTGAGACTAACTTACTGTGGAAGAGACGTTATTGTCAAACTCCAATCTCTTCTGTGCTGAGCTCAGGGTTTTCATGCAGGGAGTGACAAGGTCAGATTGTGGCTGCCAAATATCAATTCTATTCTGCAAATACAAAATCAGTTGACTGGCAGGGATACACTTGACACAGCTTTTTTAACTTGATTACAAAAATAGCACTGTACTATGGTGCTACGCTGTCAGCTATTTATTTTGTGTATTATACACTGTATTTACAGTTTTTGCTGAATTCTTACACACACGTTGCAGACTTTGGCTCACTGTGTCATAACTTAACACACAGGCCAAGTTAGACACCCCACATGGATAACTTATAAGGCAAAATTAAAGTCTTGAAACAAAACCTCACAATCCCATTTCAAAACTGTTTTTAGCATCAAAACGTTAAACACATGCACCTTTGAATTACTCTTTCCTAGTAGCAACAACCCACAGATGTGCTTTATGCAAAACACAGCTGTATTCAGTACTTTGGATGTTTTTTGACATTAAAAGTCTCATAGAGATTTTTTTGTTAAAGATTGATCCACTACAGTTGATCTAGACACATGAAAACAAAATGGAAACGCTTCAGAATATTTGCAGGTTTTTGCAAAAGTAAAAAAAAATATATATATACATAAAGACATGGTACAGCTAGAATGTTCTGTAAGGGAAGGATTAGAAGACATTTGGGCTAACGATCCTGTCTCCTGTTGGCATTTGGCCACATCATCTCGTCCACATCACAGGCAATCTCCTCCCTTGCCAAGCAACAGGGGAAATATTGCCTTGCATGCTGTATCCAACCCTGTATGGACCTCACCTCAATGTCGCCACATGCTTCTTCCATGGCTTGTAGAAGAGGCATGTGGCTGACGGTCATAAACTTTCCAGCTTCATGCTGAAAAGAACTCCTCAAATGGATTAAAAATTGGGGTGTATGGTGGCAAGTTGAGTGCAATAAATCTATTATGGTTGCCTGCTCCCCTTCTTCCTCCTCTTCCTTGTCCTGTTACTGCCCTTACTCTCCCTCTTCCTCTTTCTGCCTCCATGTTTCCTAAGTTGGCACAGTGGAGCTGAGCTCACGTCAGGTGTATTTGTAAAGCTATGGTTTAGACTGATTGGTCTACAATTAGATTTTAAATGTTTTCATGCGTGTGAGTCTGTGTGCTTTTTCAATTTCAGTTGTGTTTTGTATTTTAAATAGATGTGTGTTTATTTTAAAAAACAGTGTGTAGTGTTTTGTAAGAAGTGTGTTGGAGAATTTCAAACAGTGCAAAGCATATATTGTGTTTGCAGGGTTGGTGCTTTTGTCTAGGGCATGGTCACCAAAGTTAGAGGTTGTGATGCCTTGGGCATAGCAACCACTTTTAGTGTTTAAGCATTAGGCAAAAACTGTAAATGTACCAAAAGAAACATAGCTATGAAACAGTCTCAGTTTTATAGGGATCCCTCTACATAAGAAATCAAGACCATCAGTGACAAGGTTGGCCATTATAGTTATTCCTAATGCCTGACGCTGGGTTGGATTCCAAAGCTAAAACATTTTTTTTCAGGCAGGGGGCTCACGATTCATTGTAGAGTCTCATAGCTTGATGAAAAAAGCTGCTCTGTAGTCTGGTGGTACAGCAGCGAATAATTGTGACATTCAAAATTCTGAAGTTAATTGCCGTACTATACACACTGACTCATCACATGGGCAAACACCTGGACACTCTACACAACACACTCATTCCACCAGATCAGATAGATGGCTAAGAGCAGCTCAGGTACGTTGTCATTTGGGACAATGTAAGTTTCCACTGGGCTGCTCTGATTTGTAACTGATTCACTGCCCACCTACGCTTTTTAATTTTTTATCTCCTCCATATTCTCAATTCCTCAATCCTATTGAGGACTGCCTGGAGATGGAAAGAGTATGACCGAAATCCACAAACGCGTCTATCCCTTCTCCAAGCTATGGAAGACGCATGTGGAGATATAGCAGTTGGTGCTTTTCATGGCTGGATTCACCATGCTAGGCGATATTTCTCCCGCTGCTTGGCCTGGGAAAACATTGCTGATGTGGATGAGGTGCTGTGGCCAGACCGAAACAGAAGAGAGGATGCAGCAACGTTTTTTAGTTTTTTTTAATACAGTATATTGTATACAGTAAATTCCTCTCTTGTTTTGTATGTAGACCACTGTATGTGCAACCTTGTGTTGGATGAGATGTACACTGTGTGCATTGTTTTTGTGGGAAAAATATAATATATTTGATCACATGTATTTGTGTGTTCTGAGTATAAAAACAATATTCTCAAATATGTAACAACACAGTTATGTATGTACTGTCTGTAGTAAGTGTAACACTGAACAAAAAAAGGTCCAAGTCATTATGTTGAATGGAGAAGATGTGTTTTCCATTCATCATAGTGTTTAACATTGAGCACATCAGTGTTCATCTGGTTCTTATAAATGTCTATACATATCATGGCTTGTGTGTGTGATTTGAAAACAAAATACCATTTTGAGAAGAAATAACATTGTTTTGAATGTAAAGTTTCATTTTGCAGGGGAATTGAGGGGTTTTGCCCATTGGGTGTGTTTTTTTTTATTTTGTGTAGAGTTCTGAGACTATGAGGCATGCTATCAGAAAATGTTAACAATTGAGAAAAACTGTGATATCAAATAATATTCATAAATACATACAATATAAATATATAATATACATACATATGTGTAAAGATATGTCTAAAGATCTTCATGACAGGATGCAGTGTTGGGGCTGTGGGGCTGCCAGAATCAACCCCAAATGGAAGTTCCTCATGTTAGATGAATTACCAACTCTGTAATGCATGACAACAAATTTGAAACAAATGTAAAATTTAAATTCACTAATCTACATTTATCTCAAATTATTTTGCTTTATCGGTAGGATGAAATCCTTTGCCATAGGTCCAGCATAACCTCCAACGGACATCAGGACATGCATTAATATGTCAAATCATGACAGATGACCCTGTATGACATGTACCTCCACACATTCCAGGACATTGTCCTGGGAATTCAAAGGCCTCTGAGGCAGCTGCACTGCAGTAACCTCCTCAGGGCATCCACATCCTGTCAAACAACCCTTCCAGCATCCTGCAGTACTTCGCTGTCTTACGGGCACACCGCAATACACAGCTGTTTTTCATGCTTTCAGTGCTCAGCTATGCAGAAAATTAACTCCAGCGGCTACAGCACATCCACACAGGCCAATCTAAACACAACCTCCATCCCTTTCTCTCTCTCTTTCTCTCCTGGTCATAATCAAGATAACGCTCCCTATTCACCCTGTCCCCATCGAACATCCATCTACATCTCCAGATCAGCAGCAGTCAGTCACCTGGACACTATTTAATTTACAGGCATGCATTAACCCCTTTGCACCTCTTTACATATCTATTCTCTCAAGTCTATTCACTTGGTCTGGTCTCCAAAAGACGTATGTCTGTATTATCAGTCAAGGCTGAACTTAAGACAAGAATGAAATGAAATCTGATTCAACTTGGAGAAATGTTATTTGTGGCACAGCCCGTGTATCCACTCCACTGCTAAACATCATCTCTCAAACATTTTGCCTCAGTGGTGAGAGCAATGCCAGGCAGGTCCTCACTGATAGAGTGGGCACACACACACACACACACACAAACATGTGCAGGTTTTCATTCCGTTGTCAGCTGTCTCTGTCACTGTGAGCTCCTTTCCTCCTCCTCCTCCTCCTCCTGAACACACACTCGTGGCAGTGGCAGGTCTAAAAAGACGTGGGAGGACAGGGGATGTAGAAACAGATGGGTGCTGGCACCAGCTAAAAACCCAGAGTCTGACACTAATGGGCCTGAAGAGAGACAGAGAGGGACGGCCCCATCTGGGCCTGATACTGTTCAACCAGCCAGCAGCAAAAACACAGATTTAGAAACAGACAATAAAATGTCCTGTCGCTAAAACAAAGTCAGGCTGCTGAAACCATTTCACACCTCCAAGCTGATTTACAGAAAAGTCTTGGCCTCAGATTTGATTTATGCGTGTGTGAGTTTATAAATCTGGAGCTTGTTGAGAGAATGTTTCCATCTCTGATGTAGCCACTCCATTTGAGTGGCTGCATTGAAGGACCCTTGTTATAAATTCCTGTATACATTAAATCTGACCAATTTCCGAAGAGGGATATTTTTTGCATATGCTTTCCAGGCAGCATCTGGGTGCAATTCTTTCAGTACAGTGTTAAAATTAACGTATTCAATAATTGTATCGAAATTCTTTAGAATCGATACTTTAGTATAAGTTGTTTTTTTTTTGTTTTTTTTACCTTTTTCAAGCAATAGGAGTTATGAGATTTAAGAACTAAAACTAAAAAAAAAAGACAAGTCAAGTCATATACAAGTTGTTAACCGGGCCTCCAAATGCCCCAGATCCCAATCTGATCAAGTATCTGTAAGACGTGCTGGAGCAGGTCTGATCCATGGAGGCCCCATGTTTTCAATGCATAAAAATATGTTTTTGACTTTTTGACACAAAAACTACAAAATATACTTGTCAAATATTGCATTAGTTGTCATCACATATCTAAACAAATATGAGGAGAGACCTTGCAATTGCTTCATTAGCTCAAAGGATGCAATCTAGTCCAGTGAAGAGACCTACTTAACCAACACACAATTAAAAGCACTGTTGAAGCACATTATTGCATAGATTGCTTTGCCAAAAGCTTTTTT
Organism: Acanthopagrus latus; assembly: GCF_904848185.1. NCBI lineage: Eukaryota > Metazoa > Chordata > Actinopteri > Spariformes > Sparidae > Acanthopagrus > Acanthopagrus latus. Next base: position 6,053,018 of record NC_051050.1, on the reverse strand, counting down.
CCTCACAAGTTGCATGTGTGTGCGAGTGCAAGAGAAAGACAGAGAGAGAGACAGAGAGGGGCCGTGTAAACCCTGAGATGAAATGTTTCTGAAATGTGATATAAAAGCAATGATCTCTTGATAACTTTCCCTCATTAACAGAAAAAGAAAAGTGCTGCTCTCCAGAGTTTACTATGATTAAACAGGATAATGTGAACACCACGCTCTCAGGGGTTTGATCACAATAAGTCTGACTGTGGTTCATAATTAAGACACTTGTGATTTTTGTAATATCCATCATCACCGCGACCCCACACTGTGGAGGAGAGTTCGTTAGCTGAGAGTAAATTGGGCCAATCGTTTGTATCTTCACAACCTTACACAACATGAATCATGTGATCAATGATTTAGAAGAAATCATTAATCTCCTTTCAAATTCTGCTCCATTACGAAGCAGAGCAGATGAGGTAAGTGGTGAGAGAGTCAGCCAGACACTTGCATTTCCACTATGTCAACTGATTTCATCATGGTAAAGATGTCATCACTCTATCAAAAATATTAAGAGCGTTATTCTTAATAGTTCCATGTATAAGGTCTTAGTTAAACCTCTGTTTGACTTTTGCAGTGTAAAAGGTGAAGATTTATTTCCAAACAATTAGAAACTCCATTTAGGCTCAGCTCAGTTCAAGCGTAGTTCATTTAAATAATCCAGCAGGGTACTACAAAACAGTTAAACTGTGGTTGAGCTCCTTGTATTCTCACAAGACATTAAGAAACGGCACAGAAGGAAAATCACAAGCGTTAACAATAAAACTAATGATGGTTGAATTCTATTCCGCTGATTCAGTGTCAGGGTTCTGGTATTGTTCACGCTGGTTCACTGTCACACCGTCATTACTTCCTGAGATTCTCCAATAGATCAAAGTCATTGTTAACGTTATTAGTCTCACCTGTGCTGTTCCTACTATGAAAAGTCAGAAAGTCTGCTGGGATAAAGGATATATTGCTAGCAGGTTATGTTCCTGCTAACTACAGTTATATTCAAGGTTGACATTTGTACCAAATGTGGCATATCACGCCCACATTATTAGCCACCTTTCACATCAGAAGGTAAAGGGGATGGTGGTGGCGTTATTACAAGCCAACAAGGCTGCCAAACAGCTGACCGCAGTTCGAGTCACAGCACTAGATGTTTTTGAGGAAGCCTGGGATATTTCCAGTTGTTTTTGTGGCACCCAAAATCAGCTACTTTTCACAAGTTGGACCATCTCCATCCACGACTGCTGCCACCAAAACAAGCATTTCAAGCAAAACCATGATGTTTTCCTGACATTAATCAAGTGGTGTTTTTGCCTAAACCTAAACAGAGCATAAGCACAGTATTGTGTAGAGTTGGAAAATCCAACCTAAATAAATGCAAAGTTGCAACATAAAGAAACATTTTGTCTGAAATAATCAGCTCTTTTGGAGAAACTGAATTAGCTAACATTCATTCTACATTCAGCTGGTTTGCACTTAGACACACAGTATATCAAAACTGTTTGACTTGACCCTCATGGACATGGACTATGTTAAATTAGTCATTAGAAGTTTTTTTAAACAATTCGGGAAGCAGCTCAGCAGGGCCACCGGACACTATAACTGTATCATCATAATTGTGTAATCGTCAGTGGTGGCCTTTTGAAATCAGGTCAGGTCAGAGTAGTCAGGTTAGAGTACAGAGATGTGACTCAGCAGCACAGGATACATGTCATCTAGTGTGACTCACTGCAGGATGACCACAGCCAATCGACTAACGCACAGCTATCTCTGCCAAATCTAATCAGCTAAAAATAAATCACAGTACATTAAGTTGTCATGCTGTATGCTGAAAACGCACACTATGGGACAACTTTACGTCACTACAACAAAGAAACAAGCAGATATACAACAAGTTGTCCAACCTCAACAACAAAACCAGGCCTTCCAAACAAGAATGATTCACATAAGCATTTTCTGCCATCTATAGTTTGGTTATATTCAGGAAACTAACACTACACCCAGATAGCACGCTGAGTGAAATGATGGCACTTGTGTGGCCACATGTCAGCCAAGAGCAAACCGAATAAACCAGAACTGGCTCAAGTATGGGCAATAACCCAAATGTCAAATTTTAAGGTTAATTTACATACGCTGTATTGCAGATGAGTGACATCTATCACCACACATTTAATATTTTCTTTTTGATTGATCAAATAGTTTACATTTTAATCTATCCCTGTAAAAAGTCAGAGGTGGGCTACAGTTGTTCCAATCTGCATTGACTCCACGGAAACTGTGATGTTTCCCTACAATGCAAGAAAATGATTTTATAGTGAAAAATAAAAGGTAATTTAAACCGCTCAAAACATCAAATGTCTTCATAATCATTTGTCCGAAAGCAGAATCTTCAATGAAAACAACCTATTAAAAATTAAGTATAAACACAGAATATAAAGAAGACAAATTCAGTTCAAAGCTGCTTTTAAAGCCCTGTGGGAGTCCTGAATGTCTCTTTCAGACATTTCAATTTAATTCATGACATCTCCTGAAATGCTTTTTACAGCATTAGATTACTGGAGGGAGAAAAATGGGCATCCTCACGCCTGCAAAGCACTGTGATGTTGTGGAAAATCGATGTGTGAATATGTCACTTTGATTTCCAGTTATGAGAATATTAGATCGTGCACTGTGAACATTTCAAATAATTGGACCAAAGATCTCCTGACAGTGTTTTTAATGAGAGACCTGTGTGAGTCTTCCTTTAAAGGCAAATTAGAGCCACACTGCTTCACTTTACAGCTAACTAGGCGATGCAGAATCCTGTGTGCAAGTCCAGAACAAATCGGTTTTATTTGAAACGTTGCCTGAAATTGGCCACAGATACGCCTGCCTGCTTGCCTCAAACTGCCTTAATGTTTAATTATTTTATTCTCGGCCTTCTGACTTGCAACATATCTAAAAAGCCAGCAGAAGGATTGGTATGAGCATGAAGTCAGTCAAATCAAGTGGGTTTACACTGAAATAAGGCTGAGCAGTATGGTGAATCTGTCAATCTCTATGTATAGGTTTATTTCAAAGTTTCCTCATCTAAAGAAAGTGTCATTACAACAGACATATGACAAAAAACTTAAAATAATAAACTAAAGAAGCACCAACAGCAGAAAAGCCAATAGCACGAACTTTAACCTCAAAGCCAATAAAGCTGTGAGGACCAAATCAATAAACATCCAGGACATTCATTGGTCACATGGTTTTATATTATTTATTTTACAAATGGGGTCATGTTGTTGCCTGACTTCAGCCTGAGGTTCTGTACACAACTATGACCTTCTGACCCATCGTTCTTTCGTCACCAGTCTGCCAGTTGCTCTCAAAGCTGCAGGACATCATTCACCTCATTTCCCTCAGCTGCAGCAGGTGAATGTCTGTGCATTTTATTCTATACTGAATGAAAAGCATAAACTCCTTTTGATTGATCCAATTATTCGCATTTTGCTTGCAATACATTATTTTCTTGATTACTGATCAGTTGTTACTGTCAATAAAACATCTGTACGATTTGTACTTGTCTGCATGTATTTTTGATATCTAGTACAAATAACCTGTGTGTGTGCCCAGCCAACTTATTGTTACTTTGTGATTTAAGGATCCATCCATGAAGGGGTTAACTTGTAGGTGTATGTTCATGTATATGCAGGTATAGATGGGATGTGTGTATGTATATCACCATACTAACTTACGTCACTTTCCTCATTTAACTTCTACTGTAATTTACTTCACTTTTGTTTTCAAGATTAGTATTAGTAAAAGAAGTATCAGTTTGTTTTGTGATTGTTTTGGTATGCTTTTTTTAGTTTTTATGCCTTTTTTATTCACTTTAAAGCTAAAAAAGAAATGTATGAATGATATAAATATGGACATCATATGCCATTTACAGTAAATATAAATAAGATCTTGCATCTTTTTAATACAGTATAATTTTTTAAAAAAAAGAATATCCCTGTATTTTTGTTGCCAAGTATATTTTAGAACATTTTTTCATGTTTTGTCAATATGTATGTCTATTTAAATCTACTCACATCGTCTGACGTCATTACCACTTCTATCATTGTTTTTATTTTTTTCTATGGGATTTTTGATTCTGTACTGAAGTCTCACTTTTAAATGAGATTTGAAATTTCAGTGTGAAATTGCCTGATTAACTAAAATGTACTACACTCGGTAATGTAGGAACAACATGAAATGACTGCAGGCTGTAAGTGTAGCTGCTTGACCATTTGAATTGGCCTGATTAAAACGGCTGAAAAAACAGTGAATATTTGAGTCAGAGACCAAGCAAGAGTGCCTGCAAGCAGTCAGTCGCCATCAGCCATTACATAACTTTAGAAAGAACCCTTCCTGTTTTAACAATGATTAATGTGACACCATTTGGGAAATGCACTTTTCATTTGCCTTCTTTCACAGGGAGATCAGAGTGCGAGAACAACCAGAACATTATTCCTGAAGGACACTTCAGCTGTTTTACCTTTAGACACCTTCTGTACTGACATAGAGGCTTGGAATAAGGTTTACTAATTCTGTGGCCTGGATCCCAGAAAGGAAAAAAAAATCAGATTAATAAATTACAAGGAAAAACATATTTCTCCAACACTAAATTAGATTTTCTGCCTTTCCAGGCCAAATAAACCCGTTCCCTGGTCTGTGAAGTGTGTGTGTGTGTGTGTGTGTGTGTGTGTGTGTGTGTGTGTGTGTGTGTGTGTGTGTGTGTGTGTGTGTGTGTGTGTGTGTGTGTGTGTGTGTGTGTGTTGTTAATAGGCACCAACACCTGAACAGGATACTCCCAAAAGTCATCATCTGACACCATCAATCAGAAAGAAAGGAACCAGCAGACACTCTGTTAGTGTCCTCTGCATCATTATGTTGAAACAACTCACATGAATGCTGCAGATCATTTATCCCATCAGGAAACTGTTGGTCAGCTACACTAACGTCTGTCACGCTGAGTGATAAATGTCTTGATGTGCTACTGTTGTTGCAGATTCTGTGTGTGCGTGTGTGCATGTTTGTGTGTGTTGAAATCTGTGTGTATGTCGGTTAACACATCCGTTCTGTCTATTTGAAAGGCGGGTAATTAAGATTACATATTACATAAGAGAGCAGAGGTACGACATAAACACACACACACACTTCAGAGGGCTGTCTGATAACCCGCTGGGAATGTCAAGATGTTTCTTGCCTTTCAGCAGTTTGATGTGGAGAGGGAATAAAATGTCTCATTTTACATTCAAGCCAATATAAAAATCTTGACTGGCAGCATATTCACCTACACCTCTTGTCCTCACCTTCTTTAATATTCAAAAATGCAAGGATTGTAAAGTCTGTGGGTGTGTAAAGTCCAAACTGAAATAAACTGTCATCGGTTTTTTTAAAAAGGCACAAAAATGTACATTTAACAACAGTTAACATTTCCATTTATTTCATTTTAGAGATGCAAGTTCCAATCTAATTCTGATACCTGAATTCGAATGCTGCTAATAAAAATACTGATACCAACACTAGAGATATTTTTCATTGTTAATAAGAGAATTTCAAAAGTGCAATTGGAAATAATAATATAGCAATTAATCAGTCAGATTATAGAAGCTGGATCAGTGTGTGGATTGGTGATGTTTGATATCAGGTAAGTGAACTGTGTCAGTATTGGCATCTTAAACAATATTGGATGGGATTGGCCCCAGCTCTATATTAAATATGATTTCAGGAGCACACAGATGACAAAGAGAAGCAAACTTCACCCCCAGAGTCTTTTTATATTTTCTCTGCTTGGCTGTTGTATCTTATATACCAGCATTACAGAAGAGAAAACAAGCTAAAGCCCTTTCACCCTCTTCAGTCAAAAACATATTCTAAAGATATTTCCCTTAAGAAATGTTTTTCCTTTGGTTATTTCAGCACACTGACATTGTCGTTTGTGTTATTTGATATACATGCTGAGTGATATCAGTTAATATTTTTTCTGATGTGTAAATTTGAGGTATACGCTTTGTTGAATTGGAGGATAACAAGTATGACTGTCGTAGTTCTGAGTTGCAGATCAAAATGCTGCCATGCGATTCGGAGTGATTCTGAGTCTCTGTAGCTGAGTGCCACACTTTTTTCTGCAGGCAGATGGGAGCAGGTACAGAATAATGGAACAGCGGAAAGGAAGCCTGTGGTGTACAACAAACCAAATTATCATTGAGTGTTTGACAGTCAATAAAGACAAAGCTTAACCAAAACAAAGCAAGTAAAAAAATAAACAGAATCATGGTTTTGTTTTGATCAGTGTTTCACACTGTCACATTCATACAGAGCTGATTCACACGGAATACGAAAGGCTTGTGAACATGCAGTGGCATGTTCACAAGCCTCCGTATGAATCAGTCTGTTTTTCATTCTTGTATCAAGCTGCTGAACTAGGTGTGTATGCTAACATGGGCGTGTTTTGATAGAAATGTAACAAGGCAAATGTATTCATGATCTCAAATATGTCTGTAAATGCATCTGATGACAAATTTTAGTTGATATTTTTAGGATTTTTCCCCAAATACAACAGAACAACAATGGAGTAAATAACTACAGAATGAAAAGGAAAACAGTCAGGCTGAGTGTGAGTGAAATACAACACATGGATGACTGTGGTTATTATTACACTCTGGATCATTTTTCAAATGCTGCTCTCCAACTATCAATACTTTAAAGTTTTCAGTGACTGCGACAAATATATTTCAGTCATTTCTCAGAAAGTTTTGACATTTGATGTCACCCCACAAGGGTGGTTTGATTTGTTGTTTGAGACTGTAATAATTTGGGTCTTTGCCATGCATCCTCTTACACATTAAATAAAACCTCACTGATCAGCATAAAGAAGAGGCCCATCAGCCAGATGGCTACTCATAGTAAACACGTAGTGAGTTATTATAAAGGGCATTAGGATTCTTTTGCACTTTAGCCCGTACACTCCGTAAAGTAGCTGTATTATGGAAAATGCAAGTGGAGTTTCTACTGTAATGCTTACTGTGTAATCATTAAATTGCTGCTACAGCCGTTTTCTGAAGCAGCCTGACTACTGAGAACAGTTCTTGTCTATGCAGTCAATTTAACCCTTTAAGTGTGCTGTCATCAATTCATTTGCTAGTGTACATAATCACACTCATTCACATGGAGCATATGGGGGTGGGACTGATCCAGCAACTTCTTCTGTAGTCATGCTTGCATTATTTTGAAATGGCAACTTGGGACCATAAAATGTATTGTACATGCAGGGCTGAACAATATATTGATATTGTATCATTACGATGATATATTACTATTTATTGTCTTAGATTTTCGTTGCAAGGTTGCATTACAGAAAAGTGATGTCATTTTGTGACTTTACTAGACCTTTCTCCTTTAACCACTTTACCCTCATGGTCATCATATCCACATTACGGATGAAGATTTATTAACATTTTGTAGTACCACAAGTACCACAAGTCATCCCTACAATATTGATATATATCCTATCCTGATATGGATATGGTGTTGCTCACACATAGACTTAACTTGGGTAGATCGCCCAGGTATATCAAGGGCCACCCAAGTATATTTGGCAATTTTTTTATTTTTTTATTTATTTATTTTTTTACGTCTGAGAGAATACCTTGGTGATCTGTACTCGTGCTACACCTCCTGTGTACTGACAATCATACATGCCCTGCAGAGAAACAGACAGACACTCTCTGGTGTCTCCTATACTCCTATAAGTGCACTTTATGATGCAACCTCACCTCCTTTCTGTCAGCCTACTCATGCCATTGTTTCGTTGAAGCATATACATTTTCCTGTTTGTTGCGATGCTGATTTGGATAGTTTTGATGGCTTCATAATTAAGAACAAGCTTCCCCCACACATGGCTCACCTGCCAGGTGAAAATGGGATCAAAAGGTGAAAAAAATCCAAAATTGGAGGTGTGTCTTTTCATTGACTTTATAGAAGAATTACTGATGAAGAAAATCAACTGAGCAGATATACCATAGGGGAGGAAAACAAAAAGGCAGGCAAGAAAGGTGTGTTTTAAGGTGGACTATTAAACCAACACTGTATAGAAACATTGAAAGCAACGCTAAAAAAAAGTTTTTTGAATCTTGTATGTCAAATACTAACGCCAATAGCAATTTCTTTCATCCTTTGTATCTGGTAGTAAATATCAATGCTGTTCTGTTTGACAAACACTGCAGGGCACTTCAGTAAAAGCAACTAACGTTAGTAATTAAAATGGCTGCAATGCAATGAAAAAATGAGAGACAGGTCAGTGTTTTATCACTTTGTGAGATGAACCATTTAAGAGTCCACCTGTCATTGTTGCTTAGTGATTGACACATTGATTCTTTCAGTTAAAATGGAAGAATGTTCCTGACCTCTGAGCTTGGCCCGTATCCTGCCATGCAGGAAAATGTGGAGTGTGATCAAGAGGGGAAAGTCCAGCAGTCTGAGAGAAAAATAGTGTGAAACAACAACAGAAAAAAACCTTGAAATCACTTTCCTACAACACACCTGTGGCCAGATTTTACACTGGAACCATCTCTGTCTGGTAATTATGAAGGCAGAGAGAAAACAATTGAGACACTGAATGAGAAATACAAGTTTTCAGAGAAGTATCTTATCATAATCGAGTCAAGTACTGACACTCTTGCAATGATGGACTGTCACTTCAAATCCAAACGAAAACATTTACAAGAGTGAGAGTGAAATCTCAAGGAACATGATTCTATTTACTCATGCATAAATCATGTAAATTTCAGTGCTTGCAGCCTTTTATTGATTCACAAAAAAATATCCTCCAAGATTTAGTGGAAAATGGTTATTTTATAATTTTTGTCCATCATAGACGTATGTCTGAAATAACTTCAGTTGTTGAAGCCCTACGTAGAACATATGTAACCAACACTGCCTGACAATGTCCCACAGATCTGATCTGATTAAAGTGGACCATTGATCTCTGTTGCCCTCCCTTTCATTGTGTTTGGTAACATTGATTATTTAAAGCTAATTAGGCTTTGACCATACTCCACTGACTGACACTACTACACAGCCCATATAACACCTTGTTGCTCCCCTGCACAAAATTAGAACGCTTCAGACTGAGTAATTTATGGACTGTGAGAGAGTATAATGCATGTGAGTTTATGTATGCGGATGTGCCCTTTCGGTGCTGCGTGCGCATGTGAGCGTTTTTTACTGTATTGACAAGCGGCTCCTGCTGCGGTGAGGTGAGGATGATTTTATGGCCCACATTGCCGCAGCCTAATCCATTTCTCACCGTGCCGGTGGATCCTAATGGCCCGACACAGACTAGTTGGTGCAGAGGGGATGTTCTGCCCTGGCACAGATATCGACTTTATCGACAAACAGTGGCCTGAGAGCCTGGCCTACTTCTCCTGGGTGCATTTAGAGAGACGCCACACAACTCAGAGGGCAAGCCGATAAAAAAGTATCAAAGCATGTGGCTGATTCTGCTATCTGAGCGGACTTGTGACTTATCCATATACAAGTGTGTGCATCTGCATATGGATTTGCAATCTGCATGACAGGCCAAGTTTACACAGACATATTTTCTGCATTTGTATTCCATGGAGAATATCTTTCTCTGCACACGTAAGCAAGAGGTAGACAAAAAAGTATTTTATTTTCTGTTCTAGTCTACTCAACATTATATTCAAGGTCATTGATTTTTTTGTTTTACGTCTTTCACAGAAAATACATTCTTTAAATGAGCTGAGCACTCAGACGTTAAACTATTTCAGCTGTTTTCAGATGTTAATCATGATAACACACAAAAAAGTATGTTTCCCAGAATATATTTCAAACCCATCTCATTTTAAAACAAAGGAATGTAGTTTTTGATTGAGATCACTTAAATAGCTCCACTTCCTGTTTGCCACTATATATTACCCCTATATTCATGACAATGCTTAATTTATGCAATACAAACTCACTGAGTCAAAGACACAGTGGATAACTATTATGCAAAATATATATTATTTAATGCCAGCACAGTCCACATTTCAACTATTTACACAACTGTTACCAGAAGGGACACTCATATAATGGATGTTTCTCCAAACCTTACATTTTGTGCATGTTTTCCTATGGGCTGAACTGAACTGAGTGCCAATTAAGTGCCGATTACAACCTCCACTACTTTATTTTCTATGCCACAGCATTTTACACACTTGTACTGAATGTTGTAAATGGACATTACACCAGACCAGTAGAATATTAAGAATGTAGTTCTCAGAAGACTCAACTGGTTTTTAATAAGAAATGACAATGTCTATCAAACTAAATCAGGCCAGAAGCTTGTTAAAAAAAACACTTGCTGGCCACGTGGTTGTAGCAGACAGTAAGTGTCAAAACTTAACCTACGCTGATGTTGATATGTCAAACTTGTTGGCCGACCGTTCCTTTTAAAACATTTTCAACTTTTTTTGGAGTCCATTATTCACTCTACTTTTAAGTCTAGGGGAATATTGGCGCTTCAGCTGCTAAATCTTCCACCATTTTCACTGGGCAGGTAGCATACAGTGGCATACAATAAAACATCAGTCTGCTGAGTCAGAAAATTAGGTTGATGAGGGAATATTTTCACCCAGGAGGCCAAAGAATGAGGTGGAAATTAGCAGCAGTAACACTGGGCAATATGGCCTCAAAATTGAATCTCAGATTTTTTCACACCAAACTCAATTTACAATTTTAATCAATCTTTTATTCTTTCTCAAAGACAAACTTCAAATGACAAAGAAAATATTAAAAGCATTGCATTTATTTTGATGCTTTTATTCTAAATAAATGTGCCCTGCCATTGTAAACAGTGCACCTTCAAACTCACTCACTCACGTGTCCCTTTTTTAATAACATGTTTTTGTAAACACAAATAGACATAAAAAAAAGCCCCCTATGAATTACGGGAGCCCATGGGGAGCGGCGGCGGAGAAAGTTAAAGAGAAAACCACAAACTCAAATGAATCAATTTTAACGATTTATCACCCAGCCCTCCTAGAGAGTTTTGTAGAACTGGAGCTTCAGAGTTGGCTTTTAATTATCTGTCAACTTGTTTCTTTTAACTTATCATTCTGACATAATTAGTGATTGTAAATGAAGATGACACCATCCACGTATAGATTGGTTCCAAGAGAATTCTGGCCCTCACTATTCTATTTGGTCTGCCACCATGCTCAGTTTTTCCCAAATAAAAGCCTGGAAGGGTTTTCAATGGACCTGGTCACTTTCCCCAGGTAATGGTGGAGCAACTGCAAGAACTGTGGAAACTCTACACTGCACAAGAAAAAGAACCTCCCTGACAGAGGAGATGGAGAAAAGTGGGAGAGATAGAAAGCGAGGTCTTTGTGACAGCAGCTCCAACAGTCATTCCACAAAGAAGAAGTGGATGTTTGTCGCAGTATCATAATGTTTATTACTCATGTGAAATAGCTGCATATGCATAATTTGTAGAAAGATGTGTGTAAAAGGCCCAATAAATTGTACTGTTACTTTTTGAATGTGATGTAATTCCTCAACAAGAGGCACAGTGAGGAGTCATCACAAACCTTACACCAACAGTAATACGTCCATTCGATTTGAAACAAGATTGACAGGATTTCAATTTATCAAATTGTTTTACTGGTCTTACCAGTTTTATGTCTTGTGCAAAATTTCATCAGCATTAAAGATTTACCATTTTCCCAGAAGTGGCAGTTTTCCAGGATTTCCTCATTTCATTAGATCTTAAAAATGTGTGAGCCAATGCATGTGTTTGTAGCAGGAAGGGTTTAAAACTCATCTTCTTAATCCCTCTCTCCATATGCTGACATACTGCAGTAGACCAAAACTATCAGCCTAAAGAAAAGTAACTATAAAATATAGTGCTATGTCAGACTTGTAATTCTTAAAAGAGGAAAGAAATGATTGTAAGAGGAAATCTCTACTATCAACCGCTGATATCACTCTGCATCATTGTAAACTGTTCCAGACAAAGCTCCTTCCAGCCAGTTTTTCAAGAGTTAAGCTGATTAGCTGCCAGCTGTTACTGATATATGTCTGTGTGTGGTGTCTGTGTGTGTGTTTGTGTGCCAGTGAATGTTGATTAGTATTCCCTCATGAAGTTCTGAAAAGCCATTATTATCAACACTGAAGATTCTACCTCAAACCATACAGTCAAAATGTGACGCACTTTGTTAAAATAAGATATAATTACAGATTACAAATCAAAAAGAGAAAAGAGATGAAGAAACTAATCTGGAGGAGGAACAGCGCCCTTTAAAATAAGGATTTATCAGCATCCAGCAGCTTGAGGAACTGCGACGTACTGTATTATAAAATGTAGACGAAGTAGACGGAGCAAATTAGATGTGAGGTAGGTGCGAGACTGACAGAAAAGGTTGGAATAGAGAAATAAAGCAGCAGCCAGTTCCCTGGTTTGTTCCTAATCCTGTTTAATTAACCCAAAATCCTCCAACATTTCATCACAGCTGACAGATGTGTGGGCTGTCATTTCCAAAAACACTCCATTTCTCTCTGCTTCTACCCAACAACAACATAAACATCTCTTCACAGCTGAAAGTCGTAAGTCCCTATTCTCTATGTCAGAGACAGCATTCCAGGAGAGCACCAATATGTGTGTGTGTGTTAGTGTGTGAGTGTGTATGAGTGCGAGAGAGAGAGAGAGAGAGAGAGAGAGAGAGAGAGAGAGAGAGAGAGAGAGAGAGAGAGAGAGAGAGAGAGAGAGAGAGAGAGCAGGTCAGAGACAGGCAGGTCTTGATCAGACCTGACCAGGTCCTTCATACTGCAGCACTTAACTTTGAGTGGCTCTTAAACCACAAGCTGAAAGCACACACACACACACACACACACACACACACACACACACACACACACACACACACACACACACACACACACACACACACACACACACACACACACACACACACACATACAGAAATCACATGAGCTAGCCTTAGTCAGCTGGACTGTATATAGAGCCCCAAGGCAACATTGTCATCATTAAAGCATGCGTTTCATCCCACTTGTTCCAGTTTGACAGCTTCACTTTTTACTAAAAGTGATGTATGGGAACTTTTTTCTGAATGTTTCCCTTTGCTGCAATAACTGTTGAGGTATGAATGCAACAATATAAGATCAATGCCGTCCGTGACTATTTTAAGACTTTTATATTAACTGCAAATCTTTGGTGAGAATATCCATGTCTGCCCTGTAAAACAACAAATCTAATGTTCTCTTAATTTTTGGAGCAAGAAGTGACCATATCTGAAAAAAAAGACATTTTGCTGTATTAATGGTGATTGAGATAATGAATCATTTTAAACATTTTAACATTTTAAAAAACGGTCTTCAACATGCCATTTTAGGCAGTGGAATGGGGGATTATACAAGGTCAGTGTAGATAATTACGGTGGGGAAAGAAATTGCATAATGGCAAGTTAAAATTCATTAATTCAAAGTAAAAATAAAAATCTCAGTCATTAAGCTTTTAAAATGTCTCCAATGTAAATGACACCTATGGTAGTCCGTTATTGTCCTCAGGTGATGGATTCAGCAGCACTCAAGCTCTTACCTTAAAATTCCTCACTTTCTTCCATGACAGAGATACACCCACAACTTCCAGTCTCATGACTCACATGAGCACTGAGTGAAAGCTAAATGGCAATGCTGTACACGATAGCACAAAAAAACACTGACATTGTGAGTCACAATTGGGAGTGGGTGACGATGGTGCAGAGTGCCAACAAGGAGCTTTAATGATATAATAAACCTGACGACTGCATCACTTTGCATTCATTATACGCCTCACAGGTACATACTAGCATCTGTGTAGTACTGCAGATCTGTGCAGAGTTTATGATTTAACAGGAATGTCTGCATTCAAAATGCCATAACACTTAACAGCCTCCATATCTTATGTCAAAACTTTTCTTTCAGGTTGAATGTAAAACTGCTTTCATTCATTGTTTTTTTTTCTTCTGCATTCAGACTGTGAGAAACTAATGCAGGAGCGACTAAATTGCCTCTCACGGGTCAACAGCTTTTTGTACTCCTGTCTCTCTCTGCCAGTCCACTGTAAGCACTGATTTGTTGACTTGCAGGTCAGAAGATGTCTAGACGCACCAGCTAAGTGGGCTACATTTGGCGGACAGGTGACATTTTAGATGTCCAGTTTAACTGTTTAAACTTTTTTTCAAGAGCATTTAAATGACTATATTTCAACATGTAGCTATGACCGAAAATGCTGTTGAAACAAAGATAAGCCTTGGTGCCTCAGATTTCAACTCAAATGTATCCAAATCATTTTAACAACTATACATCAGATAATAAAAGTCTAGAAGTGGAAAGAAACTAGTCTGAACGTTTATTTCCAGTAACATAACCCAGTGCTGTCATGACAATTGTGTACTATTACCTACATATGGGATATTCACAGTTGAGAAATTTTGAATTAAGGCATGTTGTTGCAAGATGTGAATGAGAGAAGAGACATGAGATAGTTTGCTAATGTTGGCAGTAGAGCTCTGAAGTTAAAAAAAAAAAACAATACATGAGATTTTTTTCCATACTTATCTTAAAGGAAGTCTATGTAACATTACCATTTATAGAGTAATGATGCAAATAAAATTGTGGAGTGCAAACATTTCCTCTTGTCCTCCTCTCAATCTTTCATTTTATTCATCCTGTCTTTTTCCTTCTACTCTGTCTATCTCTCTCCCTTTGAAGCCCTCATCTGTTAAGCAGTTGACAGTTGTTCCCTTGTGCCTGTCTTATAACGTGAGGTGTGTGTGTGATGTGTATGGGAGGTGTATGTGTGTGCATGTGTGTGCATGTGTGAGAGGGAGGGAGGGAGAGAGAGAGAGAGAGAGAGAGAGAGAGAGAGAGAGAGAGAGAGAGAGAGAGAGAGAGAGAGAGAAAGAGACGGACTGTACTCAGGGTCAGACAACAGGTATAATTCAAGGAAAGCCACCCAGAGCTACTAGAGAGAAACTGGCTAAACGCTTCCTCATCTCTCCCAGAGGTGTTCTCTACAAATGCCTTGCGGCAGCTGTTGCAGGCCTGTATGTGTGTGTGTGTGTGTGTGTGTGTGTGAGTGTGTATTTGCTGACTGCCAGCAACATCCCATGGATATACACACACAGAGAAGTTCGCAGCCGTCTCCTCTCCCTCAGGTCCTCTGTGACGGAGGCATCCAGCCAAAAAGAAAGCCCACAACAACAGTGTAAAAGGTTAGCTGCATCCTTCCAAGCAACACATGAATCCAGAGCATGTAGTACAGCAGCATAAACACCAATCAGCCGCAGCATGAAAAAAATCATCTTGTTACAATGCAAAGTTCTGAAGGGAAACCTTCAGTTCCCTTGACACAAACCCCAAACCAAAAGACCAACTCTGACATGTGGTAAAAGGCACAAAAAATACTTTGAGAAAACAACCATGCCAACCAAGCAGTACACAACTGTGTACTGCTGCTGCACTGCACACACTAAAGGAGTAAAGTATACGAACAAAGCATCACAACATTTGACATTTATCAACTAATGGCCCCACAGCACACACTGGATGAAGCATATAGACAGAGGAAGCAGTCAAGATACAAAAACACCTACCTGGAGAACCCATGAGATTAAAAGACCAATGCCTTTCTAGAGAAATGACACACATTGACCCCAGATTTACGAGGAAAACAACAAAAGCCAGTGTTTGAGTATACATCATTTACTGGTAGAGTTAGTGCCCACCTTGGTGTTTTAAACAAAGCAGCTGCAGTGCCTCTGTCAGGCTGGAGTATACTGGCAAGCGCCTCCAGTCCCCAAAATAAAGTGACTGTGTTGACCTCAAGTCAGTCGGGTAGAAACAACCCTGTGGTTATTAACTTTACAACTTTACATCACTGCCAACATCGGTTTACACACAAGTGATTTGTTAATGTTGGACAATGTTCAACCTTTTTCTTTATAAATAATGCAGGAGAGACACTGATTTAAACATTACTTTGTCTTTTTTTTGTCTTTATAAATTTTCTTTAAATTATCACTGAACTCTCTTCCACCTGCATGATTGTGTCATTGATTTCTTTTTCCACTTTACTTTTTAATGCTAGTGATTGGGTATAGAAAATCAGATTTGGCTGTTTGATATGAAGATACAACTATTTATTTTTTTCGTAAAGATGACATAACAATCATAACGCAAGAAAGAAAAATTAGTGGTGATTTTAACCACATTAACAGAGTCACAAGAGCATATTTTTCAGTGTTTAAAAGCCAGACAGCTGCACATGATGCCAGATTTGAATTGTGACCTATTTAAAATTGAGATACAGTGTAATGTCAGGTTATCATATGTATTTGTCAGAATGACACATGTGGGACATAAGCATTTCTGTTTGAACTCAGTGCATTTATTCCCATTAAAACCTTTAAATAATATGTTAACGAATAAAGAAACTGACAGCTACATCAGCCTACATGTGTGTTATTTTTCTTTATCATCTATGAAAAGTTCACATTTCTACACAGTCAGAGAAAGTAACAGCGTGCTTACTGCCATAGTTCAGTTATTTCTATGATCATTTTATACCATTATCTGCTGACAGAGCCCTGGATGAGGGGAGGTAGACTCTGAGTCTGTGTCATTGATAGTTGGTGCTTGGCAAAGCAAAGTCGATGGACAGTGTTTACCTGACACAATTATCATCACCATCTCACTGCCACTGTTCACTCAGATGCAAATTTAAAAAATGCACAACAGAATATTTTCTTGGGTGTATTTGTGTTCATGACTTTATATGTTCTATGTTTGTATAGCATGAACTAGTCAGAAACTTTGATTCCCTCATGTAACCCTGTATTGCATAATGAAAAATAAATGTTCTCAAACCTGAAACTCCCAGCTCACCAAGGAGTGTCTCTCCTGCCGAGCTGCTGTCAGCTGAAGAGTCAGTCACAGTGGACGGCAGTACAGAAGGTTGTATAACACTGTCTGGTTTGCAAGTGGTTTAGTCGACTTCACAGACAGTCATCACTGGAGAAGAGAGTGTTGGAGTACCCAACAGGCTAGAGTCGTGTGCCCCCTGCTTCACCTATTCTCACAGTTAGCTTTGTGGATTGTGGCCTGCCATGCTGTTGCTCCAACATTGCTGTGTGTAGTGACGCAAATAAAAAACATGTGCAAGTAGACATGGGGTCCTCTCAAGTCATGACTCGAAATTTTGATGTGTGGGGGGGAGGAAAATGAGGATAGCGTGTTTTGGCTAATCTAAATGTGATTAAATGAGCTTTCTCTCAGTATGTATGTTAGCAGAAATCTGCGTGGGAGCCCACATGTATGTTCATGCCTGCAGTTTATAGGGGGCCAGGAAAGAAAGGGTATAATTGGCAGCCAATAGTGTAATTGCTCCACTGGGGGAGCTGATGATTGGAGGTCCACTGCGCTATTATCAGAGCTTCGGCTAGAGCAATTGCTCACATGAAACCTCCACTCCTGCTCATACAGAGAACGAGAGCTGACAGAGGGCCCTGGCCTCTCACAGTGTGATGGGCTCTCCAGACAAGCAGGCATTAATGGCAGACAGCGGAGGTCAAAGCAGAATATCAAGCGCTGATGTATTAAATACGCAGGCGAAGGAGACATCAAGCTGCTTTCAGAATGTTCCGGCTGAGCGCGTGAGCCGCAAATGACAAAAAACATCCCGCAGAGACGACACAAGCAGAATGACCAGTTACGGAGATTTTTGTGGGCTGTCTGCAAAGGTGTGGTGTTTTACATCACTGTGTATGCATATGGCGTCCTGTAAGTGCAATGACTTTTGTGTGTCAATGCATGTGTGTGGGGTATGGTATAATAACTGTGGGGGGGTGGGGGGGTGGCTGATGGCCTTGAGCTTGCAGAGTAAAGGTAATAAAGCATGAGAGTACTCAGGCGTGTCTGACAGAGGCACCACAGAGACGGTTACATCTCCCCAACACCTGACCTGTCCTGAGCCTGAACTTGACTCCATGCACACACATGCGCACACACACGCACGCACGCACACACATGCACTGTTACAGTACAAAATCTGCTCACAGCTACAGGACTAGAGGTAGAGTCCAGTTTGCTGACTAAACTTAAAAGCAGACTCTCACTCTCACACACGCACACACTCAGTTGGGGTTAATGGGGTGATGAGCTGAGGGCGAGGCCTGCATTATAACCTGGGCTCCCAGCCATGTTAGCCTGGCATGCAAGCACCCACACACACACCTACTTTTAATTCTGTATGAAAGGACAAAAGGCAGAGACAGTTGGCGCTTCTTCCAAAATTGAAGCACTGCCAGCCAAGGATTGTGTAAAAGGACAAAGTGTGATATTTATACATTTGCTCAACCTGGTGGGAACAATGAGAGCTGCATCTTAATATTCACCGTTTTGCAAAACAATAGATGGAACTTGAGGTTGTTCCATTTTTTTGTTTAATACGCAGTAAAATAGGTCCTCCTCTCGTTTTAGAACATGAGAAATTTGGGAGAAAAGGGAACTAAACTGTTGGTGGTCTGCCAAAGCACCGCAGTTAAAAAATTAGCCAGCTGGCCAACACAGGCATATTTGCAAAAATGTGGATAAATGTGCATTCGCCCTGAAAAGCCTGAAAATTAAATATTTATTTGTAAGTTCTCCCACAGATTTTATAAGCTGTTAAAATAGAAACTGATTAATTCTCACTGTATTGTAAAAAAAAAAAAAAAAAAAAAAATCATATCCAGTTCAGAAAATTAGCTGTTATACAGCCTAATCTTACTGAACCATTCATTCTGCCTGATGACATCAGTTCAGCATCAGTTTTGTTTCTTTCTTTCAGTTGATGAAATGAGCAGTGCAGCAGTGTTCTCATGGACTAAAAAAGGAAACAACGATTAATCTTACTTAGATTCAAGGCTCCAAGACTCCAACTAATCTTAGAGGATCACGCTTCTCTTTTTGCAGTCATCACATTGATTGGCTATTGATGTGTTAAAAAACGACTGTGTGCAAGATCACGTGATTTTCAAAAGTTTTCTCACATTTTGAGATATCAGCAGTTTTACTTTGCTTCAGTATAATATCAGCAGATAAAGAGACACTTCAGCTCTCTTGTGTTTAAACTCCATCCTACAAGGTTAATTATCTGCTGCACTTACATTTTTTTGTGCCAAACATGTCTTTCAAAAAGGCATATTTAAGACGGTCAACAGGTACCTATGGTCAGGGTTTGGACAAATAATATAGCAGAAAGTGTCAGTTGATAAAATGACATATAAGGTCAACTGAATTTTGCGAAAAGCTGGGGGCCTCTTGTGAAAATATGGTGACTTGGGGAATGATCTAATACAAGGGGACCAACTGGATGTTTTATGACAAATTTCTGTGAAATACCTTTATGGCACTTTCTGTCCACTTTATTATATACGTATGTTTATTGTTGAAGTATATGTATAGTTTAGCTTTTTGCATAATTTTTGGATTTATCTTTTTTATACCGAAAGGAAAACTTCATTGAATTAAGCGGAAAGAACAAGAATGTAGGTTTTAATGAATGAAAGCCTTGAAAGGTGTAATGGCGTCTCAGTGTTACATGCTCAGTAACACACTGCTATATGACTTCTGCCTTCCCCCTGTTCTTCCTTTCCCTTAATTCTCTCCTCTTTAGAGATCACAAGGATCACATTAGCAGAGGACAAACAGAGGACTGAACAGGATACTGGTGATAATTGGTGTATTGAATTCTGACAAAACACACCAGCTGTGTATGGATGAGACGGTCCAGCTCAATCTCCTGCTGTCTCCCCTCTCTCCCCACCTTTCCTCCCCTCCTCTTCATCACTCTGGTTTTTCCACTTGTCTGCTCAATCTGCTATCACAGACACATCAAACAATCCAGAGACGAAATAATCATCTCCCCTAAACGTGAAGTCAATTATCCGTCCCAGGCTGGTTCTAAGTCTTTAAACATGCCACCTTGTCAGGATTGGTAATATCTGCCCATGACCATAGCAGCTTAGTTTGACCCTGGGAATATCAGAGGAGGATTAATGCTCCTCATATTCCTGCTGCCACCGTGAACCAATCGGGACAGAGCTTTGATGTTTGATAGTCTGATAGGGGAGATGTTAGAGATATTAGATGTGGCTTCACCCCAGATGGTGTTACAGCATAAGGGCGAATTATGTGCTGCCACCTGTATTGCCCTTCAGTCTTCAATCTTCCTAAGTCCTGCAGTCATCCTCTTCTCTTCTCAGGGTAATTGCCTCTGTATCACAGAGATCAGCCTCGACAACCATGCTTTAAAAGGGAGGAAAAGATATGGATTTTGGATGAATAACTGAAATACAAGTTGACCAAACTTTTAGCTCACTTTAATTTATTCAAAATCCAATTAAATAAAGGTGGGTTGCAGGAATGGTATTAATCTGTGAAAAAACAACTTTCAAGCTGTGTTTGTGGTACATTGATAATAATAATAAATAAAACAAGGAGGCTCAGGTGTCTATTCAGAAATTATGTTTCTATTAACCTTCATTTTAAATGAGTTCTCTTTATCAATATGCCAGATATTACACCTGAGGCAAAGAAAAGAACCTGTTCTGAAACATTCAGGTGTTTTTATGAATTTCTGGCATTTCCATTTTTATGCTTATAAACGAGCATGTTCTCCCACGTCTAGGTTGGTTTCTCTCTATAGCACTGCAATGCTTCATTTATAATGGTCTGTTGTGACATGTTTTACCTTTATCAAAAAATTGCATCTCCAACAATTTGGATATTGTACTTGGCCGTATTGCTGTTTTGATAATATTGTGATTTATTGTTCAGTAACACAAGGCTTTGTGTTGGAGCCGGAAAACATCTAAAACAACAATGGTGTACTGTATTGTGTGTCATGGTGGTGCAATTTTATGGACCTTTGTGGTTTTTCAGGCACACTAGCAAGCATTTTATAGTCACAGGGCTACCCATGGCCACGGGCAACAGGACTGCCAAATGCAGGACCACAGCTGGAGTCTGTGTTGCAGCATTTGTACACACAACAGCACTGGCTACAATTAATTAGAGCTGGGGAGCTTTCCAGCAGTGTTTGTGGTGACCGAAACTGGATATTTTTCACAGGGCGTCAGGCTCTACTGTTTCTGTTTGTGATGACAGAAGTGGGTGTTGTAATAATGCAGTAAAAAAAATTTTATACACACTTTTTGTTGTAACGATCTGGAAAATGTTGTTATAGAAAGACATGACATTAATGACATTTAAAAATTACATTAATGCACTGAAACAGTAAACTTCACCGGTTGTTGAATAACTATAAATGAAACAAAACACCCTTTTTTACCCATTATTATCTCTAAAAAACATAAATATTGGCCAATACTGATATATTGGTGATTGGTCAATATCTGAATGGCAATTGATCAGGTATCAGGTCAGGTATCTACTATATAAATATTTGGCGTTAAACCAGTCTACATACAACAAGGCTGAGGTCTGCATCCTCACTGCTACAACAGCCAAACACGTCTGAAATAGCTTCTCTCAGCAGAACAGAATTTTACTGCATCGCGTTGTCAAGTACAGATTTATGGTTTAGATCGAGACCCATCGCACTCAGACAAAATGAGTTGCTGTTACTGGTGGACACATTTGAGATGGTTCATGTCACAAACAATCGATCCAACCACAAAGCCTTCATACCTTCAGGAACAGATTTTGTTCAGGCTGCCTCTTGAACACTTAGCTGTAACTCAGCTCCAGCTGTGCTGATATCCACAATATAGCTGCAGTTGGTGCAAAAACATCTTTACCAGCCATCAACCCACACACTAATGGATCTCAACTAGGGTATATTACAATACATCAGCTCTTAACACATCACAAGTCTGCACATTCAGTCTGCAGTGTGTGTATGCTACAGTAGAGTTGTTTGGTATGCACACACTGCATGCTTTACGTCAGTGTGCATCAGAGTGTGTATGTGCAACTTTCATTGATGTACGTCTGTGTGCAAGACAGTGGAACATGCAGTATCCCTCTGTTTGTTTTCTGTAGGTTTACATGTTTAGATCACTGGCAGTGACTGACAGAGAGAGAGACAGACAAACAGAAAATTAGCAAACAGAACTGAAGCCAGAGAGGGAAAAACAGAGCAGTTTGTTAAATGGCTGTGGAGAATGGATTTAGAATGAGAAGTGGAAACAATGAAAGTAATGGCAGTCAGCGAAGAAAGAACCTGCCTTTCTTTCTCTTCTTTCCTTTAAACATTTTGTACAACACTAGAGTTAATGGATTTCGGCCCTCTGTAGCTTTAAGGTTTGACAATGTAATTTAAAAAAAAAAAAACATTTCAGGAGTAGTGTCACAATGTCTGACATACTTGGTATCACCACTGTAAAATTTTACTGATCGTGAAATAAAAGGGATTTTTCAGTGTATAGCTATTATGCTCATAAATCTACTGCTCTTTAAAAGAATCCAGTTACAGTGTGTAATGAATGCAGGGTTGTAGTGAACAAACCCTCAGCTGTTGCAATTTGAAACAAAACGCTGCACCATACCATGTGAACTGAAATTTAAACTGCAAGTTGTTTGATCAGATTTCTAGTAAGCATTATGTTTAGATTTAGCTCAATGTGCGCAGCTCAAACATGCTTTTTAGACTTTTTAACAGTAGTCAAAAAATTGCATATTGGCATGAGTCACAGTCAACTTTCTCAGTGAGTCATTGTAGGCTTGGACCTTAGACTCTAATAAAAGGAGCAGATGTTGTCTAACATGGCAGCTCATCTTTTATGATTCAACCTGGAGAGTTTCATGTTCATCTATGTGCTCAAACTGTCAGTCACCTAAAGAAGACATTACAGAAACGTGTTCCCTTTCTACATTTTCTTAGGATAACAGTATGGCTGTGACAGAACTGCCCTTACTAAAGAATTTCCTAAATTAGGAATCATTAATGAGAAGGGCATAGACCATGTCCTGAATTCAAAATAACTGCTAAAAATGGCTTCACCATATGTACATGATGTACACGGTCGTGGTCAGGTGGAATTCAGTGCCAGCCATTCATTTAGTTAAATATTAAATTATTATCAAAATTAAATGCTGTATGTGTGTAAATTACACTGAGGGGGTTGATATGAGTGTGAATCCAGGTGTAGATATTACCCTTGGCAGTAAATGTGGAATGTATTTCAGTACTTTTAGGATATGTTGTTTCTGAGATCAAATGTGTGAGCACACAAGATCGTAATAATCTAAGGAGGCTAATCAAACAAAGAGTTACATGATAAAGGATTATTATATTTTCCTATGACTCATCATATTTATGTTTTTGAATGTAAAGTGTGCTATAAATTATTGAGAACTTTGGGTCACTTATAATTTTATGTTATTAATTGGATAATGTTGTTTATCTACCATATGTGCTTACATTTGATAAGATCAGCTGTTTTATGCATTGTGTTTATGCGGCTGTTGTTTGAATGACTGTATACAGAGTTGACAGAAGAAGAATAGATAATGCTGATGCTGATGCTGTTGATCATGAAGATCTAAATTAAAACAAAGTAAAGAAATGTTAGGTTTGGAGAACAAGATGTTCACTGAGAGATTCTGATTGAAAGGCTCCTGAAACCGTAACTGCTGGAGAAGTTTACACCGATGTAAGCCTCTTGGAGAAGCTAACACGGTTAGCAAAATTCCCTGACCATGTATTTATGAGTATAGGCATATATCCTTGACTCCATTGTCATGAAAAATGCCTCTGACTCATATTTGTCATGAGGGCCCAGACTTTAACTTCTATAGCCTCACACCCAAAAGCCAAACTTCCGCTTTACAACTCTACTAGGAGGTCAACCATGTGAGTTTCTTTTTATGACTGCTGCATTGAGTGATACACAATTCAAGGCTTGGGAGTGAAAACTGAACCAATAAAACTGACATCCATTGACTGTACCCACAACAAGGTGCGCTCTCTCCTCTTAAATTATTCAAACTCAGGAACCCTCGTCAGGCTCTGCTGCCGATCACGTACTTGTGGCAGATAAAACTACGTTAAATGTCCATTAAGTGCTTCGCTTGTGCTTGGAATCAACACCTTATCAAACAATTACATGCATCGCTTAAAATGTGCAACCCACTGCGACAGAGCTTTAGCTGACTCTTACCATTTTCTTCACACCTCTTCTCACATTCTCAACTCCTTTTTTCCTATTATTCCTCAGGTTGATGCATGTCTTTCAGGGTGTAGAAAGAGTGGCAGACAGCAGATGGTATGGTGGAAGGGGGTGTGCGTGTGTGTGTGCGTGTGCGCGCGTGTGCGTGTGCACACATGTCTGCAGGAGATAGGTAAGGCAGCTCCACGGTATCAGATGACCGGCAGGGCTCCTCTCCGGTTGTCCCAAACATAAAAGAGACATCTGGACTGGCTAACAGATTGCCGTCATCGGCCCTTGTTGTGTGTGTTGTGACGGACATAATATAATCTGACAGACAGACAAAAGAGGATTTAGTTTACCGTTGGCGGTCGCTACCTCAATATGTTGTGTGATTAAAACAAGGCAATTATATGGACCTTTACTACATGATGTGATTTACACAAGCCACTAACTCTGCTCTGATGAGTCCCACCTCCTCCTGCTCTGATCATCAACACAGCGGAGGACTTCACAACCTCCCAGGAAGTCCTTTTCTCGTGAGGAGATTATTTAAATCGCCCCCTCTTGTGCTTACGTAACTCTATTAAATCCCTCTTCTCTCTCCTCCTCCAGGAGAGCAATCATTGAATGGCTGCTTGCATCACCCAGTGAGGGGGAATTTGCTTGAATATGTGTGTAATTCTGAGTGTGTACGTCTTTACTACAGTAGCAGGACTTACAAACCGCAGAGGAAACCACGTTGCTGCAATCAACGGGAAAACTTTCCAGATGAGATAATAAATAACGATGTTATAAAAATGCTGAATGGAAGCAGATTCCATCACACCATTCTCCCATCTGGATGATTTTGTTCAGTTTTTTCAAATAATCTACGATAACAAAAATAGGATCACTGCTAGACTCATTTTAAAAGGTTGAGACAAATTTACATAGTGCTCATGAAAGCGAATGCATCAAAAAAATGCCATTAATATCAAATCTAAAATTAAGGGAATATGAGAATATCACAGTGCAATGGCCGTATATTAAAGCTGTAATGAGTCTGTCATTCACTCTGTCATTTAGTCACTAAATTGACAATGAGATGAGATGTGTCAGAATCTGTTTGAATCAGCTCAGGAGGTGACAATGATTGATCATCACATATCTAAAAGAAAAAAAAAGCAGAGGATACAGCTGAATCACTCACAATCAGGTGCCAGAACATTAATTTAAAAAACAAAAGTAAAAACTGATACCAAATATTTCCCTTCCTTTGACTTGTTTTAACATAGACTTTTGTGTTTTTGCGTAATAACTGAAGAATTATTTCAGAATACACCTGACCTACAATTATGAGAAATAAATGATCCATACATTCACAGTCTATTCTAGCACACCTGCAGAGCTCACTTGCCAAAATATCAGAATCCAAAAAACGTGATCATCATCATATAAAGAAGAATAAATAAACAAGCACAAGTACAAAAACAATAAGTAGGAGGAGAAGAGAAAGAGGAAAAGAAAGTAGTTGCACTGACTTCACTGACATTAAGCACCAGAACTGAGAGCGTTCGAGCAAACAGAAAAGACTCTCCATTTTCATCACTCTTCTCTATTTCTATTACACTTAGATTTGTTGCAAGGTCACTTGAGGCAATACTCTGTAAATGTTTATAGCCTTCAGTGTTATTATGTGTTTCTCTATGTAAAATTATACCGCAAAAGAAAGCCAATGTCAAGTGCAGTGTGACTGACAAATTGTTGCTTAAACTGGGGACTTCTCAACAATTCTTACAATCAGAAGTTCAGGGGGCAGCCACATTCTGAAGAGTAAACTGAGGTAAGGACAATAAATATAATTGTGTATCACTGTAAATACTAGTTTCCTTTATGTACTGCCAGCTTCACACCAGTCATTCATCCTCTGAGATTTCAGAATGCAGGTGTTTACAAGTACAGTAAGTGGGGTGTGTCAGGTTTTCTTCCTCTTCAATGAGTAAATTGACGACCTAATTGAAGCAGCAGCAAAAAAGCAGGTGAGGTTAGGGACGATGCTATCATCCATGGCTGGTGGCTGACAGCCATCAACTACTAATCCCTGTCCATCGTAACATTGTGATTTAAAAGGCTCCCCACCAGAGAGCACCGCTAAGTGGTGTGTCCCCTCAGAGCTGCCACAGGGCAACAGTTGTTGTTGTTTGTGATTTGTGGGGAGAATAAATGGGCAGCATGTATGTATGTATGTATGTATGTATGTATGTATGTATGTATGTATGTATGTATGTATGTATGTATGTATGTATGTATGTATGTATGTATGTATGTATGTATGTATGTATGTTGCTGCTCAGTGCACTAACATTACATTTCCATGTCTTGTTATTAATTTCTTCAGTTCAGTTAGGTGAACCCAAGACACTTGGTTAAATTTGTGGCAGCAGTGTTTATTTTCCTGCAGCAGTGTTTATTTTCCACTGTTTCTGTTGGCCAATGTTGTTCTATGCATATAAGGCTGACCAAAGATAAGTTACAGATATGTGGTAGGGAGACAAGGACAATTTTAAACTTTGCACAGGGATGTGTGTTGGTGGTAACAGGAATTAGTTTCCTCTGCAGGGTGGGACAGTTGGAGGTTCATGTCTGAGTAACATTGGAAAACGGTGGTGGCTACATTGGTGAGCTAAATCGCAACCGCCACCTTATGACAACACAGAGGGGACAAGCTGCCTCAAATTCATAAACAACAATGTCACCATCCATCACGATGTTTCACAGTAAACATCATCATATGCCATCATCATATTGGCAGGCATCGCCCAATGCTAGTGAAGAAGACAGGGTTGCATTGGACTATTCAATTGTCATTCATCTGTTTGATCACTTGATAATAAAGAAGTAACTTTCTTTAACATCTGTGACTCCAGAAAGTCCTCCCTTTCACTACTGAGCATGATAACAATCACCATTGAGTTTGTGTGTTTGTGTATGTCGTAGCTACGTAAAATTCCCAGCTCATAATTATACTTGCCAAGGAACAACAAACAAAACAAAAGTAACAATGCACCTTCTGAATCTTCGTTGATATGTAAAGCAGACCTCCTGTAGTCTCATGACCACAGTATGAGAGAAAAAATATTCACCAAAGTTAGCAGACTACATTGTAATTCTTTTTTTAATACTTTTTTTTTTGAGAGAGAGAGAGAGAGAGAGAGAGAGAGAGAGAGAGAGAGAGAGAGAGAGAGAGAGAGAGAGAGAGAGAGAGAGAGAGAGAGACTGGAAGGCAACACTGAGATGCTTCCATCAATCATCCCCCTCTGACATAACTCCACTTAAAGACTATACAATGCCTTACAGTCTCAACAATGTCATTTTTTGATTGTCTTAATCTAAACATTTCTTTAATTGTTCATTCTGTATTGCAAATACATATTCAAACATTTGTCTCATGTCAAGTTTATTACCATCTCAATGTTTATAAGATACCTGCATGTATAACACGGGAAATGTTCCAGTTGACCACTACACAATATAAAAAAATACAAGGACTGTTGACTCAGGGCTGTTGTCAGACTGTATTGGTTTTAGTTAGGAACACTAATAACTGATAACTGAGTATATATATATCCCTGGGCAAGTCAGTATTCCTAACACTACACATTTAAACAACTGTATTTTCACATGAGGTGAGAAAATGGTGTGTTTCACTACAAGCGTCGAATAATAAAAGCTAATCTCTATAGAACTTAGAGCAGCCCAGGGACTAATAGAATAAGTCATTTCCTGCCTGTAGACAGAAGTGACCAGAAATGGAGGGATTCAGCTCATTGACCGGATATTAATGGCTGCTTCCGGTGATTTAGTGCTGTAGGGACCAGGTGATGGATTGGGGACACCTTCACTGTGAACTGAAGCATTTGGCGGCTCCATTGTAAAGCAATTAGACCGTTACGTAGAGTCACTTTGGCTACAAACCTGTCTAAGAGACCCCCGGTGGGTCGACCAGAGGAGAATAAAAAAGCTGCCTTAAGATAGATATAACGATGAGATATTTGACACCAAAGGAGGAAAAATGGGAGAGATAATCCTGACTGAGTGCTAGGAATGGCTCACAGGGATAGAACTGTATGTGTCTTTGTATGTGCACATGTGTGAGCTTGCACGAATATAAGTAGCATGTATAAAGATGGGGGCATGGCCGATCTACTGTTTACATGGAGTTTGACTTAAATAATTATCAACAAATTATGATGCTGTGATATACCTTTACCCCACTGAAAGAGCAAGAAAGCAGGAGGGGGAGAGAAGGAGGGAGGGAGAGAAAGAAAGAAAATGTTAAGGAAAAGATCAAACAAAGGAAAAGGTGAGGAAAAACGCCTGTTGTGTGTATTCTCTACATGTCTGTGACATATTCTATGGATACAGACATTAAAACTATAGTGAAAGGCTGGTATCGGCTGTCAACAGGTCATTTTCAGGTCTATGTTTGCTGAGAACCGTGCACATGTCGCTGTATAGCCGAGACTCCCAATCTCCAGATGAAGCGCTGCTGCAGCCTCGGTTGACAGGCACATGACAAGTACAACGCAGCAGCCGATGTGGCTGCTCTAACCCATTAACATGGATGCCAAAAGGAATTGCGAGAGGAAACACCAGGCACCCGTGCTGCTCTCGCATCCAGTGTGGCCAGCCTGTAAGAATTCCTCTCAGTGTGTTTCTGTAATCTCTTACTTAGTCTTCACATCAACCCTCCGAAGCCAGTAAACACTTCAATATGGCACAACACAAAGACAGTCCTAATTGGTCCCTACCCATTTAATTAAGCAATTTATAAATATTTCATATAACAATTATATAGAGAGGAAAATACAACACAACACAACACAAGGTGCTACACCTACAGGTGCTAGGTTATGAGGTACTGTGTTTGGGTTTGACAATATTGTTGAAATCAGTCATAACAGAAATAATATTTCTTAAATCACAATATGGTCAAATGCCTTCAAAAATAATACTTAGGGGCAATATCATGATACCTGATATATATCTTGATATTTTGAAATCTCCTCAAAAGCACTTGGTAAATGTTTGGGCAGGGGAACAAAATCAAATACCACGATATCCTGGACCAGGCTATGGAGTCTTTAAAACCAGAAAAACACTCACTGAATGCCATAACACGATCCAAAATCTTAGACAAGACACTCTCATATCACGATATTGATATGATATCAATATATTGCCCACCCCTACTATCTATTGTTAAGCATTATATATTAAATACAAACATTATTAAACCATCTATCCTCTCCCCGCTTCCACTCCCTCCATTTCGTTTTCCCTCTGCCAACTCTTCATACTGCAGCCAAAGCATCTAACAGGCTCTCAATCACTTCTACCCTCCCTCCTGATTAAAAGCTTGAGACTTGCATTCCTCCTCTCCTCATTAATTAACTCAACTAAACAAAACACTTCACTTTTATTATTTTTGGTTAGAGAAAAAAAAAAAACATGGTTTCTACTGTAGAAAGAAGGGCACACAGAATACATATTCATGTCCAGGTTTTGGTTAAAAAAGTGACCTATGGGTCAGGGAGTTAAACTATCTAGCTGTTCAGTATGCAAACATTTATCTCTGTGGGTTGAACACTGAAGGAAAGTCTGTAGCTGAGTAGTGGGAATTTAATAGTTCTGAGATGGTTCAACTTGTTATTTCTAACTAAAGGAGTTAAAACAGGGTAAAGGGAATTTTAAAGTTTTCATTTTGAAAACTTTTGAGAGCTGTTGAAGTTCAGTGTCTCACACCACAAGACTGGTTCAGTGCCACAGATGGAAATGTTCCTCTGTCCTTGAGGCGAAAAAATGTAAGCTGCCGAAAACTTTAAAAGAATAAGTGCTGAACCTCCAAACTTCTGCCATGACTTGCTTCATACTCATATAGCCACACACAGTCTCATCTGGAAGCCAGCCAGTATAAGCCTGTGGCCAAATAAGTGTTGGCCAGTGGAGTAGAAAGGTGCTAAGTGTCTTGCTCCAAGGGCACTGCAAGGGTAGCTTTTCAAGTAGCACCCGTTCACTTAGTTTAATCAGAGTTCTTCAGATGGTCCAACAATTCCATCTGCTCGGCACCCTTATAGGCTGTTGTTGTTCAAATAGGATAATCAGCATTTTAAGAGTCCCTTCTAACAATTCAATAACATGCAGGGTTTGATTTTGTTATATTGCCAAATTAGCACTAGTCCATAACAGAGGTTAACAGGGAAGAGATGTTTGGTGGGATTTAATAATCAAACCAAAATTCAACTATTGTAAGACCTTTAAAAAAGAAAACTTCATGTTACAATCACTCATATTCATATATGCTGAAAAATATAATGCAATATATTAAAAATATATATTTTACAGGGAAGAACATACACATTTGAGGTGCATGCCAATATACTTTTTTTTGCTTAAAGAATATATTACAAAATATAAGTGATAATCATTTTGTACATCAGCATTAGGTACAGCTGTTGCACAGCGGAGAATCGACAGGTTCGTAGGAGAAGATGGGCCAACAAAATCATAATAACAAGTTATCCAACTTGATGAAGGTCTGAGTACTGAAACGTTGTTGTCTTTAAAACTTATGTGCAAGTGACAGTGACATTACTATTACGAGATTATATATATATGGGGGAAGCTTTGGCTCAGGGGTAGAGCTAGCGTCTTCTTATCGCTGGCTCGATTCCCTGTCAAAGTGTCCTTGGGCATGATACTGAACCCCAAACTGTTCCTGATGTGTTGACTGGCAGCAACTGCAATCAGTGATTGAATGTATGTATGTCACTTTGTGACAAAAGCATCTGCTAAGTGCCCTAAAATATATATAAAGACTATGTCATGATAACTTATATTCAACAGGGCTCCCGACTAATTTTTCACAGTGGTTGCACTGATGTGCCCTACTTCTTCTTTTGGAGGCACTAGCCCATAATTAAGTGCCCCTAACAATACATTCTTTTAATGTTTGTAAACAGGAAAAGACGCATGCTGATGTGTTTTTCTCATTTAAATAACAGCAAATGCACAAAGAAATTGCAATAATCTCAATTGTTTAAAAAATGCAATTAATGAATGACCAAACTTACAGTACACTGGTGTTGCACATGTGCAGCCAAAGTGCAACCAAAATAGTTGCACCCTGGAGCTATGTTCACTAATACATTACAAGTACATCATTAAATGTGTGTCTCAACTCTTTATGACGGTGTCATTTATAAAAACAAGGTGGAAATATTGTCATAACACTGCTGAATTGAGAAAGATAATGAAAAAAACTCAGCTGTGCACTAGAGAGCTTCAAACACTGACTGACAGGTGTAAAATGTTATAGTCCAGGGGACAAATGTTGACTGTCATTCAGAGCAAACAGGAAGGAATTTGCAGTGACAATATAAATCTAACCTTACACTTGTTGTGCCACTGGGAAAACTGTAGTAACTCTAAAGTCAGCCTTTGTGTCTGCTTAGATGGTGATCCTGTTTTAAGAGCATTTATATTCTAAGAGAGAATACATTAGAAGAGCTAGAAAAACCAGTTCATGAAAAATAAACAATACGGGATCGAATTAACAGTTGAAGCTACTCCAACTGACTATTTATTGCACTGAAACTAACTTAACAGATGAATACAATACAAAATCCTTAAATTATCCAGCCAAATATATTGACTAGTTCACATGGAAACTGAAAACCTGTTGTGGCTGTGGTAATTATTTTTAAAAAATGACACTCTGAGGCAAAAAATGATTCACGTTTGTAGCATTCATTAACAATGCCAGGGTTTAAAAAAGTGAAATATAATAATAAACCCTGTGTGGCTGGGGCGCCATTTAGCTTAGTTGGTAGAGCGGGTGTCCCATGTGCAGAGGCTTTGTCCTCGCTGCAGTGGCCCCAGGTTTGTCTCCCGGCATGGGGCCCTTTGCCACATGTCACTCCCCCCTGTTTCTTATCTATCTTCAGCTGTTCTATCATTAAAAAAAGCAGATAAAGGCAAAAAACAAAACTCTGTGTGGCTGAAGCAACAAGTGCTGAGATTAACAAAAAAAAAAGGGTTAGTTACATAACTCCACAAATCGTTTCAACAAGGAACACTTGAGAGCCAAAGGTCCCTTCAATTCATCATGAATGTAGACTGTTCCTGCAGCTTATACACTTCAACAAAATCTCTCGCTACACAGAGGTGATGTTCGCTTAGCCAATTACAGCAATTTCATAATAATCATAACAAAGCAAGCAGACCATGACTTATACATATAAATGATTTCTATGAGTGTGCATACTCACCAATGAATGAGCATCTTGTGATATTAGAATGCTGTCTGAAACCCCCAAAAAAGGGTTTATGTAAACCAGTGGGCTTTCAGAGACAAACAAACAAACAAACTAATAAATAAATAAATAAAAGGAATAAATAAAGTCATGGCAGAAAGAGGGCAAAAAACATGTTATCAACTGTTTTGGTCTGTTTAGAAAGCTTTTCTTTTTTTTTTTTTTTTTGGTTCCCAGAGTTTGTAAAGTAAAATTTGCCCTTCTTCACATTCGGTGACATTACAGCAGGAAAGTGGCCAAGAGACAGCAAATCCTCCACTCTTTGCCACCTCTCAAGGGCTAAGTGTTATGCTTGTGTGCTCGAGGGCATGTCAGCCGTGGTTTACAGAGTTGAGATTAAGAAGAAGAGAAATAATTCACCTTAGTTGTAAATTCACCGGCATGACATTTGTGCTGCTTGCTGTATGCAGAGTTGTCGAACCTCCAGGGTGTTTTTAGGCAACAATCAGCCCCAGGTTTACACAGAGCTGCACTCCGAACCTCTTTGGTGACTTGGTAGACGAATCTGCTGCTCAGTATTATTACATACACCAACACAAGTATGTAAACACAAGCCCAGAGGCCAGGCCTAAAGGCAATGAACCTCATTTATTCAAGGGTGCTCTCCGCAATGCTAAATCAGCTAACCATTAAGTGTGTTTTCACACTACCAAGACACTCCACTTGTTGAGGCAACCACTCAGCAAGTGGTCTGAGAAGTAACCACTGCTGAGCTGACAGAAGCAGAGCCAGTTCAACAATATACCATTTAAATTTCAAATGTTATTTATGTGGCATTTTTCACTGGACTACCATACTGGCCAACCCTAAATTTAAAACTTTTTAATGAGCAATTGATTAAAATGATATTTTAAATATGCATGCAAATCCATCTTCTTCGAAAATGCTACATTCAGTGTGCCATGCTGCACTGTGATTTGTCATTCTTTTAGGTGTTCACACACATCAGTTCAGCTTGTATGAGAAAGAAAATTTGTATTCCTTTTACAAGTGCAGAATGGAACACTGATACATTTTTCTTTATGAGGCCATTTTGCACAAACTGCCTCCTGATTTGTGCTCTCCGCTGACCACTAAACCTGTGAGCATCTGCATGTTAACAAATAATGTGCAGCATTCCTGGAACCCACACTGTCTTTGGTGAAAGTGCTTTGCAACCTGTGTGCGAGACACAGTGACACCTGTATCTCACTGTTTGATCAGTGTGGAGGATTATAAAAACAGAAGGACTAGTGTCCACTGAATGCATCTGTCCTGTTACTGAACACTGGCAAAATCATTATCTGATGTAATTTGCAGTTTGTTCTTTTTAAGCGAAACTTTGTGAAATGCTGCTGTTTTGGCCAGGAGGCCCATGTAAATGAGATTCTGAATGTCAATGGGAGTATAGATGGTAAAAATAAGGTTAAACAAAATAAAATAAAAATATATGCTTTTGCAAAAAGACTTTTTGGACCAGTTTCAAACTAGTCCAACTGGGAAAATTTCCAAAAGATAATAAAAGAGAGCCTTCATCCTTGAAGCCTTTTCTCCTGTCAAAGTGAAACATGAAATACTTCCATTAAGGCAAGATTTAAAACCCACATTTATTTATGCGCTTATCTGGCACATACAGTACTCAGGCTCTCTCCTGTCAGGCTCTGGAATGATTCTCTTTGACTGTTTGCATTTTTCAGCATCATGACATTCTGTGAGATGAGGAATTCTTGGCAGCTTGACAGATGACTCAGTCCCCGCTCCGTCTGGAGACGCTCTTTTTCCCTCATCTGGAATTTATTTCCTCGGTGGTAGCCATGTTACATGAGCCGTCACAGGCTCCCACAGGTTAAACTAGACTACCTCTAAAGCTTTAGCGAAAACAATATGACCCAGGCTTTTTCAAACTGAATATTCTCTGAACTCAAAGTGAAAATGTTGGCATCAGACAGGGGTAGAATATACATTGTTACTCATTAAAAGGGATAGTCCAGACTTTTGAATCATGGTCGGATGAGGTAAACAGCTGATCTGCAGTACACAGCATGCATAAGAATACAGAAAGTGTATCATTCCAAAAATGGAGTGCCAGGAAAAGGCTGTCTGACTGTTAAGTAAAGTGCTGAAACTATTCAAACACAGCGCTGATACTGACTGTTTTATGTGGACCTTCTTTTAGGAAGCTGAAATAAATGTTGGTCAAGTCAAGTAAAGTCAAATTTATTTATATAGCACGTTTCATACAAACCTGGTGCAAACCTCATCTACAGCTGTATATTCATTTCTTTGCTTGCTTTGCTTTCTGGAACCATAAACAGTGAATCTGAAGTGGTGCCCTCTCTTCATCCAACCTCAGACAACATCTGGTTCTGTGACTAACAACTCTCTCTGATGCAATGGCAGAATTCTCAAGACCTTGTCATAGTGCCACAAGACCTTCAGAGAGTTGGAGTGGGTTATTATACTGAATTTAACACAATTTATTATTTAATTTAACGCAAATGATGTACAGTGATAAGTGGGGATGCATTTTTTTTTCTCATGACTGATACCGACAAGATAACTGATCATTTATTAATTTTTTTATTTTTTCAAAAGAAATTCCTAACCTGTGGTTTATGCACACCTGAAGGAGAGAAAGGCTGATGTCGTTACCAAAGATGGATGATTTAATATCCCATAGTGCTAATAAGATTTGTTGTGTTAAAACTTTTTCCCTCCTCTTTAAAACCAAAAGTGTACTACTGCCCCAACCCTACTGCAAACTCTCAACAGCAAGCTCTCCGGTGCTGGTCTGAGTGTTGACATCATTGAGCAAGAAGAACTTGTGTCAGAGGCACAGAATCAGCTCCAAGCTATGAATCAATTAATAGCATCCTCAGGATTAACAAGATTTCTATCTGCCTCCTACCATCTAATCAACACACCAACCATTAGCAGTCTGCAGTGCTGCTCCAGGCCTCTCAGCTCCCATTTCTCTGACTTGTGGCCAAGTCTTTGCATGTCAATGTGCCTGGCAGTGGCCCAAGTGTCACCCGAGTGAATTTTTTTACTCTCTCCCTGGTGCCTCTGCAGGCCAGACATAGCATACACTAAACCAAGGTATTTCTTGGAATTACTGTAGACAGGGTTCAAAACAAAATAAGACAGTAAAACATGTCAACCGACAAGGTCGGCCCCAGATATCTTGTCTTATACCCTTCTCTTTTTCTCTCTAGGTGCCTGCCTTTCTCCTCACAGCCTCCTCAGACCTGAGACCAATCAGAGTGAAAAGTCAGAGAGACAGCCTGTCTGTGGCTGACAGCAGTACAAGACTGCCTGTCTTAAAGTTGTTGAGGCTCTGGCTCCAAAACAAAATGATTTATGTCTCTAATCCTACACTGTCCCATCTCCAGACTATCCAACACACCACAGAGAAGATGATAAAGAAAAGTCTAAATGCTGACTGTGGAACTAACCTTGGCAGTGACTCCAGGGACTGGGGCCAAGGCAGGCTCTTAGGATGAGGAGAGAGTCACAGACAGAAAGAAATACAGCTGTAAGCCCTTGACGCATCCCTTGGGCCAAACAACAATCTACTGCTTTCAGAGACCATCCCTGAACTCATCAGGCAACACAGGTTTGCTAAAGTGGAGCGGATTAAGCCTAAGTAGAGGTATACAGCCAGGAGAAAACAGTGTGAATGAGTAATGTGCTGGAAACAAAATAAGCTGCAAAGACTTATTTAAAGCCAACCTTGTTGTTTGTGTGGAATTACTGATTTGGTATTTGTAAAAGTAACATTGTGGCTGAGCAAGTGAGCAAACCTGGAACTGACAAAAATGATCGGTGGGTTTTATAGTTTGCTCCTTCAAAGCTGCATTAATCCTTGGGTAATAAAGTCCAAAAACAGCTGAGGCTACACAGCTCTGATAAATTATGAACATATGAAGATTTTATAGCTGGCTTATTTGCTAAAAAAAAAATGCCTATTTACACATCCAGCTGTGACGTTTAAAGATTATAAATCATTTGGAGTCACATTTCTGTCCATGATTCCATCCAGATGTTCTATTTTCTTCCAAATCTAGTCTCTAACTTTGTCTGTCGTTTGGCGCTTTGCAGGTACAGTACAATGGGTTTTATTAGAGCTTGTTTGCTGACAACAGCTGCCTGCTGCTGGAAACTTGGTGAGACCGATCCAGTCAAAGCAGCAGAGTTGGGTGATCTCTATTTGTTTTCATCACTATAACCACTTGTACGTTACACACAGTCATTTGACTCAATGTTTACCGGTATGTCAAATACTGATGAGTCTAGCCTCAGATTTAGATACACTATGGAGCAGAGTTCAGCTTGGGGTGAGGAGGCTGGATCAGATGTGATTGCTGTCACATGTGGATTCATCAAGAGCATCCAGACAGCAGCTTATTCAAAGGTGACATTTCATCCATCAAATGTTCCAGAGGCTGAAATGCACTGAGCTGTTTTCAGACTTGGCTGGTAGCTTATGATAGAGGTCGGCCGATAGTTGGGTTTTAAAGGCCAATGTAATAAGGAAGGTTTGGAGCAGGAAAAAGCCAAAAGCTGGTTAATCAGCTGATATCACTTGATCAGACTGCTCAACTGGCAACACAAAGTAAGAACTACCTAAGTAAATAAAAAAAATAATCACCAAACATAAATCAAATGATGCTTGCTAGTAAAAACAGACACAGCATCTTTTGGCAGAGCAGCAGTTATATTTAGTCTTATGCATTTATAATACCATTACATAACCAAAAACTTTATCATACCCATTATTCACAAATAAAGCTGGCTCATATCAAAAGGTACAAAGGCAGTTCTGGAGAAAGATAATTGATTGTTGAGTCTCATTCCCAGGTCATCAAATACTTTGGGTCAGAATTTTGTGCTCAAGAACTGCCTTCCCTATCTTTAAGTTAACTTCCATTTCAGTGTAAATTATCTCAGCAACTTGACCTTGTGTAGCCATTTTATCATATTATCAGAGAATGTGTTGTCTGATATTAGGACCCTCTGATTTCCAGAATTGGCCGATTAAAACGGAATCTATTTTTCAACACAGAATATTGCGGAATTTTACATAATTTCACTGAAATGCTGAGGAGAACGTATGTCTGGGGAAAACTGCACGGAAGGAAGCAAATCTGGGTGGCACAACAAGCCCCCACCACAGACTGAGCTCTCCTGTCAAAACAGTGTAAGCATGGCTCCATCTTCGTCGTCGAAAAAACTGAGAAATTCGACATTTACCCCTCAGTACAGAGCCGAGCAGTTCCCGAATGACTTGTGTCAGGTGAACTGTTGTTTTGCAAAGAAGCAGACCTTAGAGATCATAATTAAAGGTGTAATGCTTGAGAGTTAGCCACCTCTCCAATTCATATTATTAGCAAATAACAGAGTGATTGTTAACTGCTGCTAACAGTAGCTGCTGTAAGCTAGTTAGCCCTGTTAGTCACAGCCCTCTTAGCTGACTCTGCCTGGGCTGGGAGCTCAGAGGCCGCCGACGTGGCGGCAGGTTGGTGTTTTCACTGCTAGCTGGTTAGTATGCTAATTTGACAACGTCATGCGTTTAATTTCTCATTTTGTTGGTCATCTTTGTTAATTTTTTAAATATTCACATTTTAAATTTTCAGAAAAATTTTGGTATGCAAACATTTATTGGATCTGCCTGAGAGTTGACCATGTTTTTATTCAATGAAACCCATAAAAACACAAAATATATTACTGTATGAAGACATGATAAAGTCAAAATTTTTTGATGCACTTTAATGTACTGTACAGTACAGTACTGAGGAAATGTGTTTGTCACCTCAATAAATTTAAGGTAGTTTCTATTTAATTTGTACATTTTAGTCATTTACATTAAAAACATCATTTTTGGTAGTATAATAAGAGTGAAAGGTAAAAAAAAAAACAAAAAACAGGATTCCCAATAATTAAAACAGAAAAAACGGAATTCCCAAAAATTAAGATAGAAAAACAGATTTTACAGGGCCCTGCAATATATGCTAATATGAAAACATTTTCATAATATTGTTCAGAAAATTATGCTTATTATAAATGATCATTCATAATTATCAAATTCCCACCGAAGTTGACTAAGTTTCAATGCACTGATGAAATTTAAAGTTAATCCTTACTGTTAGTGTATTTGATGCCCACATTTAAGGGTGCTATATTATACTGTTTTTCATCAATTTCACACAGCTGTCATTGCTTCAAACCCATCCATGGTCCTGAATTTCAGCTGTCTAAAAGTCACTCAAGTGAGCGCTACTGAGAACAGGCTGTTTCTGAGCCTGCACCTTTAAATGCTAATGAGCTCCGTCTGTCAACGCCTACTTGCCTGCTACATGTCCCTCTCACGGAGAGGATGCTGCTTACACTAACGGTAGCATGCGCTAATGTTTACGGTGGATGTAATGCAATGTCTAGCCGAGATGTTGTTGTTCAACCATACCGGTCTGAACCAGAATCGGACCCAGAAGGAGAGGCTCCTGAGGAAATACAGACTCTGTGGCTGCAGCAGGACATTTCAGAATGGTTAGTGTGTCTGAACAATGTTAGTTTGTTCGTGTTAGTACATTTACTACCATGTAGCTAATAGCTAACACCTAGCGAAAGCTGTGTTTGTCTCCATCACAGTCTTCAAACTCTTGGACACTGTTCGCATTGTCTCGGTCTCCAGTCTGCACGTTTCCAAACTTTTTACTGTGACAACCAAGCTCCCTCATAATATTATTAACACTGAGGCAAATCCAGCTTTGTACTGAGCTTCACTACTGAAGCAGTCTGACATGAAGTGGTTAGCACACACATACACATACACACAACGGGAAGCGTAGCCGGCATGTTGTCATTAAAAATGAAATGCAACCACTGTCTCTTCTGTTGTTCTGTAGCTGGGACAGAAAATAGACACTTATGTTGATTTATACAACCAACAACAGAGTAATTTGCATGTCTACCTCTGAATGACAACATTGCGAATCACTGCTAGCTTACCGCTGGACACACCGAACTTCATCTCTGGGATGGACGGCCCCCTCTTGGATATCTCCTATCATCGTGCTGAGGAGGCCGGCCTATGAAAATCGCTCCTTTTGTTGTAACGACAGGAGCTGAATCTGAACAGTCTGTAGGAGCGCCGTTTTACCAGTGGGTGGGCTGCAGAGACGATGCAGGACTCATTTGTTTCCTCATTCTGGGAGTTGGCAGGCTCAGGGAGGACCAGCTTATATGTGTAGAGACCAGAGAAAACATGTTTTTCATAATACGGGACCTTTAAGGGATCATTGAAAAAAGACTGTCATTATATTCAGTGTTTTATACCATATACGTAATATCCACATTGGCCTAAAAAATACAATATCGGTTGGGCTCTAGTACCTCCCTGTGTGACCACTGCAGAGTGCACAGCCATTCTCCACTATTAGAGCTAAATTCTGCCTAAACTGAAACTTTGCATCTGCTAACACAGATTATGCGATCATAATAATAATATATAATTTGGCTGTGATTGTGAATAAAGACATGTTGAAATATGATAGGACAGGATGATTTTACTAATAATGAATAAAGTATCTGAAGAAATGAAAGACGCTTACAATTTACATATTCATCATTTAACCATTAAAGAAGTATATGTTTTTTCACTGTGTTGTCATTTGCTGTCTAAGGACTGGGTAAGAGTGGGTCAGTCATTGATTAAATTCAGTATTTAGGCCATTCAAACAAGGAGTGAGTGCTTTTAGAATCAACCAGCAGCTCAATAGTCTAAAATTCCCTTAAGGGAAAAGGGTTGCATAACGCTGTGGAAATCAAATATCTGTAAACCTTTTCCTTAAATATAGCCAAACTTCTCACACTATAGACATTATCACATATTCCATTTTTCTCTGAGGATATATGATGCTCAGACTGATTATTGAACAACTCAAGACAAAGATACAGTGATGTCATATGTTATCTTCACCACAACATTAAACACAAATCTTTAGGGGTTGTACAATGTTTGGTCGCACAACAAGAGCCTGTACTGATGAAGTCACTAGTTGGAGGAGTTTAAAAGGTTAAAATGATTACAGTTCTAAAAGCCTGTAATAACATTTAGACTAAACCGGGAAGGCATAAAAATAACTGAACTCAAGCATTAATGACCTCCAGGGGGATTTTATCTGAGACAAGTCTTCTCTCGTGTTGGCTGAGTGCCTGCCCTGTCAGCCTAATAACAGCCAAGCAGAAGAGGCAGCAGTACAACTAGTAGTAGTCATAGCATAGTACCATACCATAGTCATTACGGATGGCTTCGTAGTACAGTGAGTAGCAGAACTGTCATGACAAAAGGATTCACTGACAATGACAAAAATGGAGGAATACTAACAACAGATTCACATGCTTGGATTCATTGCCTCTTAGTCTCAAAACAGACAAAACTACTCCCACAAGAAACGCCCTGTACTCTCTGAGAAGGAACCTCGATAGCAAAACTCTCAAAGAGTTCATTAACAGTAACAACGATCAATAGTGTTCACTCTACAGATGAGAGACATCTTAAAATGTGGAGAGAATTGATCAGAAAAACACGGATGGTTAATGTTGTCATTAGTATTCTATCCACCACTGTTTTAGATCATGTTCAATATGAGCTGAAGAAACATCTTGCTGCAGCCTTTTGGAACAATTTAGTCAATTTAGTAACTATTAACACAACAATTAGGCCAATGGTCTCATTATTCTAACATGTAGAGCTGCAACAATTAATGTATTAATCAATTACCTGTCAACCATTATCTTAATCTGACACTATTTTAATAATTGATTAATCTCTAATTCAAGTTTCTTAAATGTGAGTATTTACTGGTTTCTTTACACCACAACAGTAAACTGAATATCTCTACGTTGTGACCAAACAAGAGGGTCATCTTAGGTCTTAAGAAACAGTGATTGACTTTTTTCACCATTTTCTGGCATTTTACAAACAACTAATCAATTAATCGAAAAATTAATCTGGAGTTATGTCATTTAGTCTGAGACACACAAAATATAAACAGAATAAAGTGAGAAAATAACTATAAAATGATGGAAAGGCATTTATCTAAAAGATTAAATCAACTTTGGGTCTGAACCATAAGGTAAACCAGAGGATCTGTGTTATGGGATAGGAAATCATATGTGTCTTACCTACCTATAAATGTATCAGGGACTTAAAATGCAGTCCAAAACATACAGGCAAAATTAGGAATAACATGTTCTAATTTTTGGCATTATTTAAAAGCCTGTAGGTGCAGTATTTTGGATTAACTGAATGTTGGGTGCTCGCCTTATAGCTGAGCCCTGCATAAAGTGAATTACTAAAGTCCACAGGAGAGAGATAAAAAGCCCAGACAACTTTTTCTAGATCAGTGAAGGTTAGAAAGGACTTAATTCAAGCTTTAATCCAT
Organism: Acanthopagrus latus; assembly: GCF_904848185.1. NCBI lineage: Eukaryota > Metazoa > Chordata > Actinopteri > Spariformes > Sparidae > Acanthopagrus > Acanthopagrus latus. The sequence continues at coordinate 6,010,985 of NC_051050.1, read as the reverse complement.
GGCTGTCATGTTAGAGGGAACAAACGGGTGACCTTTCAAACTACAGACATACAATCACTATTTTAAAAAAGCAGCTTATAGATATCTGCTCCTTTCCTTAAGGTTATTTATCTTACAGGCAGTATTGCCTGGCAATATTCCCTTTTTTTACTGATAACTCTTCTTTCTGTGTAAGCGTAAGATAGTCCTGTCTGTAGATGGAAATCAAAGAAGTGAACACTATTTTTCCCTTTTTTGTCAAAGTGAAAGTCTCATTGTGATTAAAATCACATGTTCAAGAGAGACCTGGCAAGAAGGTATCATGAGAATGCTGCTAGAAGAATAAATACACTAATACAATAATATCCAATCAAGATGTTTTAATACATGAGTTTCTAAAACATCTTAAATAAATCTAAATTAATAAATAAAAAGTAAAACCATCAACCATGTTTTTTTCAAATGTGTTAAAACTGATTTGAACCATGTTAAAGAGCTATGAATCACTGTTATAAGTAAACAGTGTGGATAAATAGGTGTGAATGAGTGCAATCACAAAATCAATCAGAAAAGTGATGTGTTAAAAAGAGACAGAAACTGTTAAGCAAAAGAGAGGGAAACACTATGGTGAATTTTCAGCACCATGGACAGCTCATTGGGCTCATAAAACCAAGGACCTCGCATCTCATCCTCCTAACTCAATCCTCCTTGAACACAAATCAGACATGCTCTTTTATCACCTCATTTGCTAATACGCTTACTTTACCCTTGGTGGCATTAACAATGATGCACAGGGCTAAAGTAGGCCCAGTCTGTATTCTCAGTTTATGGCTTCAGAGCACAGGGGCCCACCTCCAGCTTCTTCCGCATACACACACAAACACACACACCACTCTATGGTTACCAGCTGCTGTGAGGGTGTCTTGTTACACGCATGCTTCCTAGAAGTAGTAGACACTGTTTCAGTGTACATTACACTGCTGCTACAACACCTTGATTGAACATTACTATCAATAAATGTGGCTTGTTCGCTTCAAGAGGTCAAATGTTGGACACTGAGGCCAAAGACATAATTCACATGAGGTAGGAGCTCATCATACACAGGGGATGCAGGTTTAGAGGACGAGGCCATACCAGAGCTATTAGTCCCCATGGCCATGACATCCAAGTCCACTGAACTCCTAATTCATAGCCCCAAAGTGTGTGTATGCAAGTTTGGCGTAGTAAATTAAAAAAAAGACAAACGTACCTTCACCGCTTCAGCATGAGTGACTTTGTCGAACACTTTGTCGTTCACTTTCATGATCTGGTCACCGATCCGGAGACCCTGTTTCTCGGCCAGACTCCCCGGCTCCACCAGGGACACGTAGATGCCGACCCCGTGCTCCGAGCCTCCGCGGATGCTGAAGCCCAGGCCCTCGTTGCTCTTGTGTCTCTTCATGGTGACCTGCCGCATCTCGCCTGGAGGCTCGTGGACGAAGTTCGCCCCGAGCAGTGGCACGAGGGAAGCTGTCCCGTCGCTGCTGGTGCTGAAGCTGTCCGGCGAGCCCCGCAAAGCCACCTGGAAGTCGGGCGGGTTGTCGGATGAGAAGTGCCCGGTGGGGGTCGGGCTGGCGCTGGGGGGTTCTGCGTTGCCGTTGCTTGCAACTAAATCCGATTTTAAGTAGAGGCCCTCCGAGGTGTACTGCTCGAAGAGCAGCTGGTCAGAGCGCGGGATCACCAGCCGCAGCATGGGCAGAAGTTGTCGCTTGCTGGGCGCGTTGAGGATGACGTTGAGGGTCTGCACCAGGTCGTACACGTTGCGTTTGGAGTGGTACACGTTGAGGCAGTGGATGAACTGCTCCCTCTCGAAGTCGTTGAGCAGGAGGTTGAGCGCGTTGTGCAGCTTCCTCACGTTGGCCGACAGCGTCCGCGCGCTGGAGGCCACCGAGTTGGCCGATGAGCTGAGCGACATGCGCTCCAGGTCGGTGCTGCTCATCCTGGCGGTGTGACCGGGACACGGCGCCACACTGGTACGGGTTAGAGAGCTGGCATGACAGGCTGGTGGCACGGGATGAGACCGGCGCGCGGCATCACGACCGCCGGAGGACGTGCACCCCGGTTATATCCATGCTGTCTATCTGACAGATGATCCACTTATTGCTCACAGTTTGCAGGATAGAACGATGAAAGGGGCAACTTCAACAGGCAATTAAGCCCAACTAATTCAATTTCACAGCTGACACAAATTAATTAGCACTTACCATAATTTCAATATCACTAATTGGATTCTGCAAACTTCATGTGCGAAACGGTGCGTCAGGACTGGACGTGCGAAAGCCTCGCGGAGAGCTCGTCCCGCTCCGCCAGAGAGCTTATTAGTAATGAGCCACGTAAGGACCTCAGCCTGCGTGTCATTAGCTGCGGTCGTATTTTCCAGGAGGTCAGGTGGCTGCTGAGCCTCCGCTTCTCTGGTGTCCGCCTCACCGCCAAAACAGCTCCAGAGAGCGGAATGAAACAACACAGGAACTTGAAGCGACTTAGTCCAGTGTTGAGCAGGCGCCTCAGAAATAAACGCTTTCTCCTCAACAACGAAAAACAAAATAAAAAGTTGTTTTCGTGCTCCTGCTCGGCGTCCCGCTGAGTTCACTCTATCCCGCTCCGGCGCTCGATTTTACTTCCAAACGACGACAAGTTCAAAGACTTATTATCCAGCAGTGTAACACGGACCGAGCGACGTGTAGTCCAGCCGTGTGTTCGCTCGTGTTTTCCTCCTCAGTCCGGTTTCAGTGTTGAGGTGACCCGCTGCTCGGTGTCTCCGCTTTGCAGACGTTACTACAGCGACAGAGTGGAGGCTGGCGGCTCTCTCGCCTCCTCCAGTCCTCCGTCAGGATATGACGTAGCGGCGAGCAGCCAATACGCTGTTTCTGACCAAACTGCACGCGCTCGTTTCCCCCAGAGCCCGTGGTTTCCCCGAGCTCAGGGCACTTCCGCCACCAGGACTTCAATTACAGTAGCTGGCACCTGCTGCTGGCCGAGCAGCTTCGACTCTGTTCTCAGTCGTTTAATGTCTTCAAATGTAAACATTAAAGCCCGTACATGTTCTGTTAAAGCAAATGATGACAAATGGTTTATCTTTTTTCTCGTCATAAAAAGACCTCGTTCAGTCATGTTTAATGATTTTCCACTATTGTGATCATGTGCAGGCTGACTCATACAGATAGTCACACTTTACACACACACACAGGCAGACACAGATAGATAACGGGAGCCAGCCATAACTACATACTGTGACAAAATAACTCTATTTGTGCAAACACGTAAGATAGGGGAGATGCTCAAGGACATTCCCGTCAAGACATGGGAGTCATCACAGGCTATGCATGCGGACGGAGAGCCAATCCTAGCGTTGATCACACGCTGTGCATGCGGCCACCACACATATCATTAGCCAATTAGTGACAGATACGAACGACACATACCCATCAGTAGGCGTAGCGAAACACAGGCTTATAACACTGAAACCCCTAGACACGAGTTAGATCTGTTCTGATATTTGCTATTGATGCTATACTGAGCTGATCTCCACTCTCTGCAGACTGTGTAATAAATGCTTATTCTTTTCCTCAATTCTCTGACTGATCCTTTGCTGCATCAATGGACTCGGGCGAGGCGGTGCTTTAGGCCGCACTCAACACTACCCAGTGTTAACACGTCTCGAAAACTGTTTTGTTTTGTGGCACTTTACAGAAAATATCTCCACGGGGTTTTCTGCAATTTGGCTGCCAAAGTGCACACTTTTATTCTGTGGAATAGAGGAGTGGACCCTGTCATAGAAAATGTAACCAGAATCACCGCTCATTGGCCTCTGTGGCAGCAGATATTTTTGATTTATCAGTAGGAAAAGCACAGCTGTTAACAATTATGTCAACAATGGCTCAAAGTGTCCCTGTAGGTCATGACCTCCATACCAGAACCCTGAAGCTGAAAAGGAAAAAAGGGAATTCACCCATCATCATTTTTACACCTATGACTTTCTTTTTTTTCCCCCCCCAAGAGACCAAAATGTTTAAATTTAATACAATACACCCTTTTCACAGCTGACATTTTGACTTGTCAAAGCTCTGAAAAGCACAGGTGTGCCTAATGACATTCACAATGTCTCCTTTATACTAAGTGTCCCAGTAAGCCATGTCAGTGAGTGAGCACACAGTACTAGAGCCTTGAACAAGATCACCTTGATAAAATGCAGCCATCATTAATGTTATAAATCCAAGCTGTGCTTTTTCCTGCTTTGACAGGTCATAATGTCTGCCATGAAATGGTTTAGCATCTTCATAGATATACATAGACCCTTGTATATCTAAGAAGATGCTAAACATCCATTAAATGTGACATTAAGTGAAAGAAAATAAACCAATTGCTTATCAGAATTGATTTACTTCAGTATTCATTAAACACCATATTCAAATGAGTACATCTGTCCCTCAAGTCCTATATTAATCTGATAATTCTCTTATTTCTATAACAGATATCAGTGTCTGTCTGCTGGAATCCCTGATCCATGAGTCAGTGAGCTGTAACTAAAAGGAGCAAAGTGGAGTTGAACTTAGTTGTCGAGCAAACACAAGTGCATAACAGTAACAGTACCACCTGCAAATGGAGCCCTGTGTTGACCGATGGCACTGTGCAGTTTTGGCTGAGTTTCCTTGCAGTGCCTTCTTTAAAATCTGCAGCTGCTGAGAGTTAAATATTACTTCTGCTTTATTAACCACTAACTGAAGCGTTCAAAAAGCTGACCTGGGCAAACTGAAGACTGTCCCTGCTCTCAGAAAAGGAATTATTGTGCCATTTCAACTTGAAATTGTGACCAAGTGTGCGCTGGCTGATAGAATTACTAACGTCAAGTAATTAGCGAGGTTGAAAATGGGCCGATTGACTTGGAAAATTAAAATGGTTGTTGAGAATGAATCAATAAGACGAAGAATGCACTGAATATTAGAGGAGCAAATGAGGTTGAAGCAGAGCTGACTGAAATCACATAAGAAGTCAGCACTATGCTGCCTGAGAGTGACACAGCAGAACTGACAGCAAAGCAGCGACCCCGGCAACCAAGATAAAAGCAAGAGCATCTGATAGTGTATGCATGGTTTCGCGGGATGAGGTTTATCAGTTAATTATTTCCTTCAGCAAGTCTTTATTTTTTCATCTTGATCCCCTAAACCAGTTCTGCAATTTCAGTTTATGGGGAAAAGGTTCGATATCAAAGTTTGTGGCAGCAACTACTCATTGGATGGATCACTTTGGCTGCAAAATATCATTACAATTTTGGAGAAATGCACAGAGGTTAACATAGCCAAATTGCTTTTCTTGTCCGACCAAGAGTTCAATTCAATATTAATTTTAAGATGATATGAATCAAAGAAAAGCAGCAAATGCTCAAATTTGAGAGGCTAGGACTGCTTAGCAATTCTGGATCTGTTGATTGATTTTTTTGGACAATTGACTAATCAACAAATTGTAGTGAGATAATAATATACACTAATATACACTCCCTTATTTCTTACAGGTTCCAATAGCACAGCAAACCCCCCCCCCCCCCCCCCCAGTAGTTCTCCCCGCCAACAGTCAATGTTTTAATCTATACTGTGAACTGTCCTTGCGACTTTGTGTCAACAGTTCCAGCTTCAACATAACTGTGTCTCAGTGCACAAAGCCAGGTCCACAAAGTAATGGACTTGACTGGCCTGCCCAGAATATTGACCTCAGCATCATCCAACAAGTTTGGCAAGAAAATGACGAAGAGTTTTTCTTTACTGAATAAGGACTAAGATGAAGAAGATCAATTAGCAACAACAACTATAGCAAAGAGTGCTCTGAGTGGTGATTTTGGGAGCAGCTGCAATTTATGGGCACTGAATGCCCCATGATTACCATAATTTGTGTCCGGGGCAGTACAAAGAGCAAATCCTTCCAAATTCAGTTTAATGACATCAAATTTGCTGTCTCACAAAACACAGCTTTGTTCAACTTGATAACAATTGTGAAACCATGCACAAAGCATTAAAACCTGGGTTAATGTAATCTATAGGAAGGTGGAGAAAAAATAGTTTTGAGTCTCAGTGTTAAAAATAAATGCCTTGTCTGATACCGCAAACCAGAACAAATCTGTGACGGGGGCTGGCGGTGGAGGACCAGCGGGGTCAGCCAGGCTGAAATTACCTGCCTGGCTGAAAAGTGTTTTTGGCCAATAATACTGTCTAGTTGAAATGACATGAGGTGGCCAATAATGACATGTTTTGAATTACAATTTTCTAGTGTGACAAACAGTGAAAGGTGAATATGATGCTGGTTTTCACAGTGCAATTAAGATGACACCGAACACTTGAAAAACTTTAGGGTGTGTGGCAAAGATGACATCAGTTTGACTGCATCCACTTGAGGCGTGATTGGTTCCAGTGGCTCTCTTATGGCTGTTGGAATCTACGGTCTATGGGTGGTGCGATTAAAAGCCCATCACAGTTAATGACACTTTATGGCATTTAACACTGTATTTAAACGTTCACTATAAAAAGGCATGTGTACAAGGAAAGGAGGACATACAGAGGAAGAACAAGAAGAAGAAGAAGAGGAAGTTATATTTACTGAGTACTGCAGTTGTGTTCAGCTCCACCAGTGAATGAAAATGTTGATAAAGCAACACATTTTTTTTTTCCTAGTGTGACTGAGTTGGGTCACAAAGGGACTGTGTGTATGCGTGTGCATTTGTGTGAGTGTGTGTTTGAAGTTGATCGATGACAGTAATTAGAGGGGTTCACCAGTGGGAGACATTGAGAAGCCAAACAGTATTATCACGGACAGAGACGCTGCACAACAAGCTTGTTGTCAGAGCAGTGGAGAAGAGGAAGTGACTGTGTGAAAAAGAAAGTGAGGAGGAGAAGAGAGGCGATGAACACTTTGACTTCTTCAAGAACACCCGCAGAGCTAATGATTTTGGCTATTATCATGGTTTTCAATTCGAACTGAAAAAGGCTCTTAGCTGAACAGCCAGCGCCACAGTCCTGATGCCAGGATCTCTCATGGTGGTGGAACAATTGATGTGTTAATGAAGAGATGACCGCTGTGAGAAGAACTACTGCAGCATGATAACCAGCTCTGTGTGCAACTGTGTGTATGTAGGACAGACTGAAATGAAGCTGTGCTGTAAGCCTATGACTCCTCATGTTAGCTGAGTATGACCAGGGCACTTTACCCCTGGAGAAGATTTCCCAAATAAAAAGGCTACCTACTCACAATTAAATTACCACATTTCATGGGTAACGGTAATCAGTCTGAGGGCTTAACAAGGCTTAAATACTTCACTTAATGGGATTAACTGCGTATGACTAAAAGCTTAACACACTCATCAGTTTTCATCAAATGGAAGATAAATGTGATTGGAACAAGTGGCTACTTAACAAAAGCAAAACTGTGCTATAAGTTGCATTGATCTATATTTTTACATGAACAGTGAGTCAAATGACTGTGTAATATGGACCCACAATGAATTATTACCCAACTCCGCCGCTCCTCCCTTTTAGCATCTTTCAGCTCATGGTTTTGGTTTTGCTTTGCTTATTGGGTTCAGTCTCATCCAGTGACATACAGTGCATAAAAATGGAAGACATGTCTACAGCTCATCCTACTTTGAAAAAGTAAAGCAAGAATATGCAAGATACAAACGCTGCCATTTTGAGCTGCTGACGTCGTATGGAGTCAATGTGCAGTAGGGAGCAGGTGGTGGAGCTGAGGTATGCCGCCCATACCAAATAAAACCAAATTTATCAGAAAAATCTAAATTCAAACATACACCAGCGACACTGTATTGACAGAAAACAGCAAAGCGGCAATCAAAATGTTTTTAGCTTCACATTTGTGGAGCTGCCATGTCATCCGTCCTTGGTCTACGACCAGTGGTCTCACCACTATCATCAAGCTCATTTCAGGATTTGGTATAGACATTTCTCAAAAGAAAACAGCACTGTTTCACAACAGGAGCTGGGTGTGAGCCATAGTTTTGAAACCAAAAATACACCCTTACCTGTATGTCTAACTTGTGTTGCTAGGTTACAACTCAGGTCCAAGTTCAATTCCTGTCAGGGGTTGACATGACAAACACCCCTAGAATTACAAATTCTTCTTCTTTTTTTTTCAATCCTCCAAATGCAACAGCAGGAAACAAACCATCCATATATTTCTTCACAATCAGCACACTTCTCAGCTTGTTTAATCTCACCTAAATGTGTGAGAGGATCTGAGGTCAGCCGAGGAGTTTATACGAGCAGACAGCCTGCAAGGAAGTGGAACTGAGTGTCTGAAAACATTAACGCTCAGACTGCACTCGCACCTTAATGAGTCATGCAACATTAAGCTTTACCATGATTAACTTTAAAATACAACCCTGACCGTTCAGCTGGAAGCAAGACTCTTTTATGTGGTCCTAAGTAGCGCTCCAGTGTGACATTTAACTGATGAGGACATGAGCAGAACTCCTATCACAAAGATGTTTAAATTTGCATGAAATGATGCATCGTCTCATGTTTTGAAAGATACTGTGTAGAAAACTGGTTCAAATCCTCTAAAAGCTGTTTGAAAGATAGCTCAGGCCTCGCACCGCTTCCCAGCAGTCTCTGTGTAAAAAAACAACTGATGATGAGACTTTTGATGTTGGTACGGATCAAATTAATAGTACAGGCCATCATAAACCACTTCTTAAAAAGGCTACAAGAAATACACTAGTACTAAGTAAGAAAGATAATGGTACTGACTGTGGTGACCAAGAAAGATTGTACCACTCAACAGCTTCAGATGTCTTAAACCTGAGATATTACAGCCATGCCAGCAGTTCTTTGAGGCTCTAGTAAGGCACAGTGGAGCTTTGAACAAGTCTGGAAATTTCATGATAAAAAGGCAGTAATAAGCAATAAACACGTGTGAAATTTCTTTTAAATTACCCCCTATTACAACAATAATTACCTCAAAACAGATTACCCAACATGATTTAGTAATATTCTGCCAGTTTCCAAAACGAATTTAAAAAATAGCTGGTCAGTTCGTTAAGACATTTCCAGTAAACATCCAATCAGTTTCTGCCGAACTTCTGCTGATCATTTCATCTTAATTTTTAAGTATTTCCAACTTCCCCTCAGCAGGCCACTAAACTGAATTGTTGCAGCTTGATTTACAACTAATGTTACGGTAATTTTAAAGATATTTTAAATACTGTGCTCAGTGATCACCACATACTTACCATAATATTTCAGGACCTGTAAAACACGGTGTGTCATGCTCACAGTGACAGTGCTAACATGCTGATATTTAGCAGGTTAATCGTACACAAGGTTCACCATCTTAGCTTGGCATGTTAGCGTGTTCACATCTCCATCTGCAGAAGTCCACCACCGACTCTTTTGTCCTGTCAGTGTTAGCTGCAGGTGGCTCATCCCATACTGATGGAGGAGTCGGCCATGTTCGTGCGCTCGGCCTCCCTCCCTTCACTGATACAGCCCACAACTGAAGAGTCATCCGAGAACCGCTGCAGGCAGCAGGACCTGAAGTTCTGCCTGAAGTCTGAAGCGTAGAGAGTGAAGAGATAGTGAGTGAGACATGTAGCTCTGCAAACTGAAGGGAGTCCAGTGACGCTTTAAACAGATGCCATAGGGAACCAGCTTCTCCAGGTAGTTGATCAGCTGGCAACATCACCTGTTTGTCGTTGTTGGATATGCTAGGGCATGCCTTGATTGGTGCAGGAACCAGACAGGAAGTCACAGGGACTTTGTGCCTGTGATACTTTGCTCCACACTTCCCTCAAGTTGTTCTGCTGGAGCTTTTTGTCCCAGGATTCTTCTGAAGGTGGATGAGGCTTTGTCTGATCTTCTGAGGGGATGGACACCCTCAGAGCTGTATGCCCTCTTAAAAAATCGGCATACAGCAGGTCCAATGTCCTAAGATCCCTGCTCGGACAACTGCTTGAATGTCAGCAGAGTCGTAGTGACATGGTTGAAATCCCCAGATACAGCAGTGAAGGCATTTGGGTGCTGCATCTGCAGTCTTAAACGCTGCATAAAATCAAGAAAGGCAGTTCTTTGTTGCGGAGCTGCTGTATTGATTGCACTGGACTGTTACTTTCATTATGTCTACCTCATTTAACAGTAGAGAAAAGCATGGCATCGATATGAAGGCGCCCACCCCTGACTGCTAATTCCATATAAATATATACCAGTTTTGTCTTTTAGGGTCTTCTCCCTGTCTTCATGTCTTTGCCTTTTCTATGACTGTACATTTATGTATGTATGTATGTATGTATGTATGTATGTATGTATTTATTTTATTTTATTTTATTTTATTTTTTTAACCAGCCTTTTAAAAGGGCCCCTTGATTAGTCTATCAGGAACTTTCCACAAGAACTTTTTTTCCCACCGTACTGCCTCCCATTTATAAAACAGCGTACAACAGAGTACAATCTTGCACAGCAAGAGTACAATCTTGCTGTGCCATTGATAAGCTGATGTGAATGAGACACATTGCAAACAAAAAATCCATTTGAAACTCAGAGATGAAGAAAGAGAGAGGTTGCGCCTTTCTGACTTGAAATCAAATACTGACTGATTTCAAAAGCACCGTAGCTCCAACAAAACCTGGTTCAAATTTCGATGATCAGATCTGACAGTTGCAAAGGGCAGTACGTGAGTAACTCCCCTGTGGAGGAGCTTTTCATGGAGTTTAAGAAAGAGCCTCGACGGGCTGAGCGGAGGGCTGCCAGAGACCATGAATGTTCGTTGAAAATTGTGTTCTTTATGCAGCCGTTTATTTTTCAACATGGTGGGTCATGGAAACTGATCTGTGCCACACCTACAAAGGAAGTATTTCAAAAACTCTTAAAAACACAGCCCACATAGGAGAAGTAATGAGAACAGGTTTGCTGTTTATTGCTGCTATTTAAACAGCTATTTCTGATCCTTTTTACATGTCAGTCCTCTCCTCCTGATATCTCCTGCTTCACTACACTACATTGATCCACATCTAAAAATAGCCCCACTGTGTTTGTTTAGGATCGATTATTTGATCCGACGCGGCATCGCGGTTAGCCGAGCTGCTGCACTAATGGCAGCTGTGGATGGACGGGTGACACAGTTCCAGATGATTTGCACAAACAGACAGAATCACACACACACACACACACACACACACACACACACACACACACACACACACACACACACGCACACACGCACGCATGCACACACACACACACACACACAGGACAGAGGCAGTGTAGAGGCCTATCATTAAGCTTCCCGAAACTGGCTAGTTGAATAATCTGCAGGGATAAGCCGGACATCAATCATGAATCGCCGCAGCGTTGAGTAAAATCTGCACACTCAGATCACTGCATGCAGTCCAGATAGAGCCAATCTGCCTGATCTGGCTTTGTAAACAGAAACCAGGCACACACAGCTCTGCAGAACCCAAAAACAAAAAAGACCCGGGATACCTGCAGTCTTTGTTTCAAAGCCAGAGTTGTGGGATCAGTTTTGATCAGAGATGCTGGTTTAGGCTTGACATGTTGTTGTTCTCTCTTATCAGTAGATAATATAAATAGGCAACAGAAAGGATCACAGAGAAAAGGTGCAGCCTTGTGGTGGTGAGGGTATTGAGTGAGTTCAGTACACAGAGAAAGTCCTGGACTGGCGTACCTCAGGGGAAAGACTCCCCTCACTGATCTACACCGTATTTTTCATGCACATTTTGTACACATTCAGAAACTAAGGGCTGGTGGTTTAATGAGCAGCTTGCTTACATCTCAGCCCTCCTATCCCCATAACAGTTTTAGAGAAAAACATTTTCTAAACAAATATTAGCACATTTTGTGTTGTTTTTTTCTCCGCCTTTGGTGGAAGTTCTTACTGCTCTCAGCATTTGTGCACACAAACATGAAAATGAAAGTTATGATGTATATTTCAACAATAAGTGAGCACATTTTCCCAAAGGTATCCCTTTAAGCATATAAATGTCAGTGCCTTGAAGTAGTAAATACAATGTGATGAACAGTAAAAGAAGCTGTCACATTAATGCGTTGAGTTTATATACTTATATACTGCTTAGCTGGATGTAAAGTGTGTGGGTGGAGAAGAAATGATGATCTGACCTTTTCTATACATTTGTAGAGCCACGTGTGAGTTTGCCATGGAACCACTTCACAGGGGAGCTGTCAGTGATACAGCGCACAGCATCTTGGAGAGAGTTAAAAGTGATCTAGATGAAATCCTCTTAAACAGTAACCATGACAGTTCTTATGATGCACATTAAAAAAAAAAAACATGTAGGACGGCCAAACAGGAAGCAACAGGAGAAGGAGCCCAGCCTCTACGAGAAAAGGAAACTGGCAGCAGGATGGAAGTGGAACTTAACTGCCAGTGATGTTGGATTCTAGGAAATGAAACAAAAGCAGATTAGTGAGGCGGCGACAGAGCAGCCAGCAGCTCAGCCTCACAGTTTACTGATATTACTTACACACCCACCTATGAAGTTCAGTATACAGTATGTACAGAGAGTGCATTTCCTATCAAGGCCATGTTTGTACCTCGGGCGCTGTAATTGTGTGTGAGGTTCAATCCGTTCCCACGTTCCCTCATTCGTGCGCCTGAAGTGCTTATTTATAGACGGCCGGCGCTACATGATGCCTGTATCGTTTTCCATACAGAATTCTTGTCTCATTGAGGTCTGATAAACTGATCATCTACCACATTCAGCTCCCCATGTTGCTATTTTCCAAGCTACTGTAAATGTCTGTAAATATGCCCCACAAGGCTTTCATCATATGGAGGCGGGCATGGCTTCATCAAAAGTAGCTTGGGATAAAGATAGAGGCACCTCCTCTCTGTATATGCTCTAATCTTTTTTCAATTATTTTTCACACAGGGCCACATGCAGCCAGGTACGCCCCATGTACTCCAATCTAATCGAAACACAGAAAGATTTGTGTCTTGTGTACACAAAACAGCATTACAAGTGTCCAGTGTAGTAAAATGTGGCCTCAGTGTATCTGTATTTCTCTCTCTATGGCCACCCAGGTACGGAAGCCCTGAGACGCAGGTGGGGAACAATGATTCAGGCGATCCATCGTCTAAGTCTGATCTTGTTTTGTTTTTTTTTTCTCTCTACCTCCATGATCCAAGAGGCAAAACAATGCCACTTACATTTCTCTAAGCTGCTGTTTATAATACAGCAAATAAAGCAAGTAGTAAGGTGATTCCGTGCATTGAGACTGATAAGGTTTTGTTGTTCTTCATCATGCTTAGAGAGTGCAAGATTTAAAAGGGCCGCTCATACATGTGGACAACAGAAAGGATGTTGTTGATGTAAAAATGATGTAAAGTAAACGTGTAAGACTGACAAAATTGGGAGCAAGCTCTTAAGTCTCCACATTAAAGAGAAATCAAGATCAACACGAGAAGCAATCCGCACTTTATCAAACTAGCCCTGATTGCAGCTAATGAATGTATGAATATTGGCTGGATAAGTGAGGAGCCCTCAAATACATCTTTAATGAACTTTCGTCATACTTACCTTCAGAAGAGATTATGCTGAACCTCAGGAAAGCACCATTATTTGAAGAAAACAAAACAAAAAGCACTGGAAAGGCTTTTGCAAAGTAGATCTTCTTATAACTGTGATGTCCAGGGTCAGACTTGTGAGGAGCTGTACTGCAGAGCTCCTGGGGCTCTATACATAAAAAAAAAAAAAAAAATCCTAAATCAAAGGCTAATCAAAACTCAACTTTTGTATACAACACAAAAGACTACAGCGACAGTCCTTTGCCAGGTCTCATGCAGGTTCCTGAGGTAATCTTTGTACAACATATTTCTGTTGCTGACAAAGATGCTTTTTCGGCAAAAAGTGACGGGGTCTGCCCTCATCTCTGCCTCCTCCCTCCCTCCTTTCCCCGTGCCTTTCTTTTAATTTCTCATCTGAGAGACTACAGAGCTGCGGCTGACATTTTGCTGATAGATAACGGCTCACAGCGCAGCCTGGTGCCAAGGTCTCCGGCTGCTCGGATGAATTCAGCTGTCTGTGATCAGAGGAGTCGCGCTGCTCTGTGAGTCTGCACCACCCATGGATCATCCCGCACAGGGGAGAGACCTGAAGGGAGGGCGATGGAGGGGGGAGATGATCAACTTCAGCTTCTCAGGCAGCCCACAGAGTGAGGAGAGTCGCATCTCACCTGCCTATAAAAGAAACCCTGTTGTAGGTTTCTGTCTTTTCTGTCATCTGAATCTTAACTTATTTTGGTAGCTTACTGGCTTTGTGTTTTTTGTGTCATTCACAACCTCTTTTTTGGTTTATGAGCCTTTATATTCAGGCAAATGCCTCCTGATAATCTAGAAGTTCTTGATGATTTTTCACCTCTCATCTCAAAAGCGTCTTCAGCTCTGACAGTTTTAGAGAGAAACTCAAAGGTGTTCTGTGGAGTTGTTCTTGTTTCATCCAGTGTTTCTCATCAACACACTTTACGTCTTTTGACATCTAACAAACACCCTGAACACACTTTTCTTATTCTTATTTAAACGATGCTTACATTCACGTTTGCTCGCGTTTTGCTTGACTTTCCTCCATTGCCTTTGTAGCTGCATTGCTAAGCTTCTCAGTGCATAACCGGCACTGACTGTTGGGGGAATGGCGTGAAACTGGCAGCAGGAATGTGAAGTGCATCATGGACAGGACACAAGCAAGAGCGTAGTGCTCAGTAACACTTCACAATTCCAAAGGGTGCCTTTAACACCGGGCTAAAGGAGTGTGTGACTGCACTCTGGTTGAAAACAGCCTTTTCTGAGACCAAAAATTACGTACCTGTGAAGAGTTAAGAGCAAACATTTTTCGATGCTCAACTCACTCTGAAGTTAATACTGATTGCACGGTGTAATGGCTGCAGAAAAGAGACACCATCTGCTAGTAGATTGGTTCCCAGGTCTCATCTTCACGATGCTATTCGGTCTGCCACCGGGCTGGACACTGAGCATCCAAATCAAATAACTGTCAAAGAACCTCTCTGGTGGAGGAGGCAGAGAATGCAAAAAGGGAGAGTGTTAGAAACTGAGGTGAAAACAAGAGTGAACTGACTTGATGGAGAGTGCTGATGTGTCAAAGTCTGTTCCCCCTCACTAGTGGGACTTGGGAAGGTTCAAAATGTGCATTCTATCAACTAGATCCAGAAGTAATAAAACCTGCCTGCTTATCACTACAACCTGGTGTTACACTGTGCCTCTTTGTACGAAGCTGAGATCTGGATCTCTAGGTCAGAGCGGGCTCTCACTGCTGTTTGTTGCTTTGGACAGTAGCCGCGCTGCTAACGCTGTCTTTGTGAAAGCTGCACAAAATGAAATACAACAGGGAAACACTTGTTGGCTTGTATCTTTTTTTTTTTTTTTTTTTGTTAAACTTTTCTTTAACTGATTTACTGTTTTATGTTGAAAGCATATCCTCATGTGTCATGATTTACTTGGCACTTCATGTCTTCCCTCCTGTGTTCATCCCCAGCCTGATGTTCCTTCTTCCCTTATCGCACATCAGCTTTTTGTTACACCTTCCTGTCCGCCCCTGTGCCTGTATTTTGTGCGGAAAGTTGAAATGTGTATCATTTCACTTTTATTGATCGAAATTTAGATAACATAAACTTTCACTGCCCCGCTGTAAATCATTTTATACATTTTTCATCTAAGCTCGTATTCAACATTCAATTTTATTCTAATTCAACCGATGTTAATCTTTTTTTGATTGCCTATTGTTTTGAAAGTCATTATAAGGCATGCCTTGGCCAATTAAAGCACTTTGAATTGCCTCTGTTCCAATGTGCTGTTTAGACAAAGCTGCCTTCCTGCAATAAAACTGAGTGCCGTCTCATTTCTTGCTTTTCACTCCGCAACAATTAGACAAACTGCTCACAAAGTCGAGCGATGCATTAGTCGATGTGAAGAATAAACAGACTGCAGAACACCAGCTTTTATAGACCCGTGACAATAAGACTAACAATCGGAACAAAGCCTCCGGCACTCGTCAAGAGCATGTGTGTAGCTGCAGAATGTAAATGCCTCTTCATAGCATTATCAACAAGGAGTTTTCGCCTTAGTTAAGATCACGAGAGTATGAAGTGTGAGAGGGTAAGGCATGTGGCAACACTCCAACAGGGTCTTACATCCTCGAGAACAGGACATGCCCAGGTCCCGAGGTCAATTACAGCCTTGGTTAATGACCTCTGTAATAACACAGAATTGCCAATGGTAATGTCAAATGATTGTGTCTTGATCATCACAAACAGGCCAGTAAATGTGACTGCTTTACACTATTTTGTGAGGTCCTTTGACTTAAAAAGCCCATCGGCTTCAAATCCAACCTTTCTTCAGACACGTCCCCTACAGACAGGAGGATATATGAATATACTGCAGACGATATGCAAACCGTCAGATTGTTTACTCCACACTCACCATGACAGTTTCAATACATTGCACAGAAAGCGAAGCATTCATGAGAGTTTTTGGAACCAATTTGTGGGCAAAAGGCTTACTGACAGCTGGTGAGTTCTGGGTGCAAATCCTTCTGAATTCCCCCTCAGGCCACAATTAGTTCACGAAAATGTATTCTTCATATTCTTTCGGGAGTCAGAGGGATGCAGCTTCCAGCCTCGGGCTCAACTCCCAGAGCCAAAACACAGACTACTACAGTAGCCACAGGCTCCCTCAGGTCATACATACAACATCAACCTGAGAAACACCCAGATTTAATTATGCAAAGAAGATTTAAAGAATGCTGGATTAATTCTTGAGACTGAACCATCTGGCTGTAGCAGTGAATCCCACACTGGAAACAGTTGAAGACTTTAATGGGATCAATGCATAACGATTTCTGTGTGGGCACGCGGGTTGTATTAACAACTACCTCTGCTGGCTGGCGTTCACTTTGATCGAATCCATGTATTTCACTGAAGACATCATTTCTCATGCTAACAGTATTACATATTAACAGTTACTGGAAGACCTTATTGGGCAGGTTTTAAAAAGAAAGAAAAGAAAGTCGGAAATACATTTTTTTTTTTGTAATTCACCCATTCTTCTTCCTTGTCGAAGTCTGACGCCTGCATTAACCACAATGCAACGGCTGAACCACTAATGGTTTGTTTGGAGATTCGAGTGCCTCAAGCAGAGATGACGAGTGGCTCACTTCCATTCTTTCAGACATCTGAGGGAACTTATTCGATTTTGTGAGGCTCCCTCTTTTTACAGGCTTTACAGAACATTTTCACGTATGCTTTCGAACTCCTCATTACAGTACCTGTCAAAAGTCCCGGGAGAATGAAGAAAAATTTTGAAGTTACCCCTTCGATCCCTCCTGGCAAGATGCGACTGGTTCGACTAGTTCTCCAAATGGGGAAACAGCTGTTAACGGACACAACATCAGACTTATATGAATTGTTAAACAGGCTTTTGACCATCAAAGACATAACATGTAACATTTCTGCATTCAAATATCTAAAAACAACAATGCCTTTGTCACGTACGTTGATAAATCTGTCATTTGATTCAAGGTAACAGTGCGTTTCAGCCTGTTGGGTGCCTGTCGCTATAACTTCTGGCTAAACATAATGTGAATACAAAAACCTCGTCTGTAAACATCTGTGCCATCGGAGTCACGTCAAACAGATTTGCATCAGCAGTGGTGGTTGGCTGGAAGTAAAGACGTCGTCTATCTTTATCTCACACTATCAAACTACATCTTTTGTTTTCATCACTTTGATTGAAGTCCTGCCTACAGTTCTGTGAAAATCAGATTTAATGGATCAGATCATAAATTATTTATTCAAAGCATAACTAAATGGAGTGAAATAAAGCCTTCCAGAGTATCATTTCTATAGAGAGTAATCTGGTTGTCTTGTTTGATAGTTCATCTTTATAAAGTTTAAATACATTTCACCATGTCTGCATTATGATGTTCCTGCACAAAGCAATCCCACATTTAAAATATTCACACAGGTCCCATTTCACACCAGATGCTGACATGTGAAGATGAAAAGACAAACCAGAGACGAGTTGTGCAATATCAACTATCATGTCTCTGCCTCACATTTACTTCATAATTTAAAAAAAAAGTCCGACATGCTGCAGCAACTGTCCTGAGAGCGAGAGTGCAATACATGTCAGCAGGCTGGAAATCACCAGTATTTGTATTTCTTCAGACTGCACAGTGGACCGCAACAGAGTGCAACACCGGCAATCAGCTCACCACCAACCTCGACTCTCACTCTCCTGTTTTTATGTGGACTTCTGTGTCGGTTTTCATTTATATTCCAGGACAGCCGCAGCGACTTCACTGCAAACCCAGGCCGAGCGACACACACAGAGAGTGTGTGTGCCAAGCTGCTGGGCACTGGAGCAGAAGTAGATGCTGAAGAGAAACGACAAATGTCAACACTTTCCTGTGGAAATACAATTGTCATATTACACAAGAATGGCTGCATGTTGGACACCTCTGCAGACCTAATGCATGTCTGCCAGACGGCCAAATAGAGTAAGATGGAGCCAGAGATGAGGACTGGAGTTGACTCAAGTCCCAGTTTTGATGATTGGCGTTAACTTAGGACTTGATTTTACCCAGAGAAAATGACTTTGGACTCGTTTGTGAGATGGACCAAATGATTTGAGACACATGTCTGTATGGTGCAAGTGGCTGAAACACCACAAAAGAAGTGCTGCAGAAAGAAAAAGAGAAAAGAAATGGAAATAAAACGTAAAAAGCTGGGGGTTTGTTGTCATTCTAAGAGAGGACTGCACTGTGTCGCACCATCTGCATATGCATGGAGTCTTCTCTTTCAAATATCCATCACTCTCTGCCTGTACCTGCTACAGACCCCAAAAGACTCTGCGTGACTTGAATATTTAAAGAAGAAAAACATTTCCTGGTAGAGCTGCTTGGTGCGTTCGTCGAACCGTAAGCGGCAGCATTCATTAGGTTCATTAGGACGTGCTTCTAGTGTGGACAGTGATGGATGGTTTATGCTGCCCCCTGCTGTTGGAGCTCTTACTATATAGTATTTAGATTTAGCATTCAAAGGCAACTGGATCCGACGTTTTAGAATGTGGCTGACAGTTGAATATGTCACCTGCTACTGCAACTGCCTCCACTCCTGTGTGAAGGCTTTCCACCACATGTTGGAGCCGGACTGCTGAGACAGGCGTCCATTAAAATAAAGTGAGGTCCAGCACTGATGGTGGACGTAAGACCAGGCTCAAGGTTGATGCTCCAGTTCATCCTAACGGGGTGGGGATGGGGTTTGGGGCAGGGCTGTGGACGGAGAAAACCATGTCTTTGCTGACAGGAAATTGTTATGGTCATATTTGAACCGGGAGAAGGGCGAGCACAACCTGATGAATTATGTTATCGTTTTAAATATCATTGTATGTTGGTGGCAAAAACATAAAACAAATGTAAGAGGTCCCTGAGGACACTGACGACTCGGTGGCAGTTTGAAGGCCTCGGTGTTGATGGGGGGTTTGGCAAGTGTCTGAAACCCTCGTCCAACAATTACTGTAGCTTTCAAAAACAGACAATTGGGCAATTGTGTGTTAGTGTGAAAGCAGGGAAGGTTTAAACTTCCTCCGAACGCTCCTTTTCATTTCCCACACAACTGCTGCCGTCAGTCTGCCTTTGTGCATAACAGTGCAACACAGTGAACGCCTGTAGAAGCTGTCAGAGATCGTGCTCCTACCTGCGTAGTGTTGAGACTACAAAGATGTACACAGAGTTCTCCTTCAGAGTTCTTGAAGAGAGATCTGGAAGGCAGAGGCTGTGACACGGATTTTGTTTTTTTTGAAAGCAAAAGGAAGCTTTGGGGTTTTCTCCAGGCTTTTCTTAAAGCACAAAAAAAAGGTTACATTCAGAACGAGACAAATTCCAGCACCTTTGTTGAAAAGCTTTATTGAAAAACTTCGTTGGCGGGAAGAAAGTATAGATTTGGTGAACATTGCCATAAGCCACAACTTCAGTTACAAAGTGCTCCATCAGTCGTCTGTACAGTGGACGTGGGTTTGATAAATGACACATGAAACAATCTTATGCGAACAAAGCACCATGAAAAGTAGAAACAAAAAGGAGGAAACTGAACTCATTAGTTTATATAAAAAGTCTGAAAATGAAAAATCACCTACATTTAAATAAACACCTTGCATGTCAGCACGTCTTCAAAATATGCAGATGAGTTATCGACTTGCCACTCGATCCGTCAAGCTGTGTTTTTTGTAGTGTTCCTTTTTTTTTTTTCTTTTTTCAATTAATCGATCGACCCAGCAAAAAAAAACAATATTGATCCATGTCTTTGGCCCCTGACACAGGGTCACAGTCACCGGAGCAGGAACCCCTGCTGATGGAAAACACTGACGTCCTGTCGCCCGCATCCATGTAAGACTGTAGAGTTGTCATTTTGCTATGGCTTGGATTCGATAATAAATAATCACATTAATGATCACCGTTACAAGTGGAAGATTCAGGCGGTCAGCTAATGAAAGACAGAGGACAGAGCGCTTTGTCAAAACCAGTGCTGTACATCAAAACCTCTGCTGGTTTCAAAAAAAGCTTCAATTTTTCAGACAGGATATTGTAAGTTGTGAGGAATCAATTTTCCTACTTTTTACGATTTTCACATTAAAAAAGGGAACTGAATGCCCAATTTCCGTTTCAATCTGCCGTGAAAAAGAATTAGAAAGTGCAAAGGCAAAGCGCAGTGAATTTAAATAGCTTGTGTGGGAGCTCACAGAGCTAAATGAGTCATTTCTGGTCTTTTATCTTTTCTGTTTCCATCAGTTTCTTAACACAAAACAGTGATCAAGACTATCTGATAATAAAGCCTGAGTTCTGTTAAAGATAAGGGAGGCAATTACACAGAGAGAGCAGAGTATTTATCAGTGTGAGGAACCTGACATTCACTGGATTTTTGTCCATAGCAGACGTAGTCTGACTTTTTGTGTTCTGACTCGACAGATTCCATATTTTTCCTTCTCCTCTTTGGTTTATGACGCCGATCCTGAAGCAATAAATAAAATTAGAATACAGGTCGAGCTACAAATAAAACTGCTCTTCTTATGTGACTTTTGAGGACAGTAAACCTGTGACCTCTGTGTTGTTAGACACCAACATCACCAATAATATCAGATTCTTCTTGTCAATAAGTCACAGTCAAGTATTGTGTATCGACAAACTGATATATGTGTCACAGAGCCCAAGTATTGTCCTACAACACTGTGAAACTATGTGTTTAATCCGAAATGCAAATAGTTCCACACAACTACTGTTATCCTTTTTGAAAATGAAATTCTATATTAGTGAGCCATTTTGGAAAATGTACATCTTCAGTAGGAACCAGTGGCTTCAAACAGGCTGGGAAGTCCCAGTACTGAGTGAGAGACTAATGCAAAATAAAGAATAATGCCAGCCTTAGCTTTTAAAGGTGTGTTTTTTTTTTTTTAAATAAAGCAGGTCTAAGTGATAGACAAATACTGTGAAAATGTAAAAACGCTCAATCCAAAGAGAAAAGGACACAGCCCATTTTCAGAAGCTGTGCCTTCAAAAAGGCTGTCAGGACTTCTTCACAACATAGACATAATATATGTAGACGCCTCGCAGACTGATGCTGCCTATTGGAGCTGACGTATCAGCGCGGCCGCCATCTTGGACAGGTCACCATTGCGTCACCCCCTTGCATTTATTTCTGCTGAGGAAGGTGTATCCACAACTACGGTAATCATAACCACCCAAATTTTTACACGTTTACAAACGCTGTCACGAAAATTATTCAAAAAAAAAAATAAAAATAAAAAATCTTACTTGTGAAAGGTAATCCCCCGCGATCTGGTAACAAAACTGTGCCGGTTATTGCAACCATAAACAGCACAAAATACGGTCATAGTTGCTCGCTCTCCGTTGATTCCGATTGACTCTGGTGCTAGCCTACAGTGAGGAGACCCAACCAAGATGGCGGCGACGCAGGATTACGTTCCAGCACGGCATGAGGCGTCTACGTATATTATGTCTATGGTCACAACAATACAGTCAACACCCTGAGCCACGCCCCCTGCACTGCCATGGGAGCAAAAACACCATCAGCTCTGATATAGACACAAGGGGGGGCGGTGCCTGCTCAGGCCTGTGAGAGCTGACCAGTCAGAGCAGACAGAGCTCTTGCTCCTTTGGGAGAGGGTCTTTAAGAGACACTAAATGGAGTGTTCTGACATGGTGAATGGAGCTGATTCATAAAAGGACAGCATAACAAAAAAAAAAAAAAAAAGTGCTTATATATATATATATATATATATATATATATATATATATATATATATATATATATATATATATATATATATATATATATATATATATATATATATATATATATATATATATATATATAATAAAAGCACTTTTTTTTGTCGATACACAATACTTGACTGTGACTTATTGACAAGAAGAATCTGATATTATTGGTGATGTTGGTGTCTAACAACACAGAGGTCACAGGTTTACTGTCCTCTAAAGTCACATAAGAAGAGCAGTTTTTTTGTATAATTACACTGAGATAACGGTCTCAGCACAGTAACTATTCCTTCACAGGTTGGGTCTACTCTAATCGCGGTCACATCTACACTCAAGGTTAATTGAGAAACATATCAAATGTACGTCTTGTTCCACCTTCCCATGACAGGACTGTAATGAATCTCTCATTTAATCATGTATTCTTGGGCACCAAGAATTAAAATGGGTTTAATAAACCATGAAAAACTGTGAAAGAACCAATTTCAAGTGGTAGTACAGATGTTCTGCTCATATCAATTTTAGCCATTTTTTCTCCCCAATGTATTTTTAATTAGGACATTTAATTTGTTTCTCTTGCAGTGTGGAGCACAGAATTATCAGACATCATGACGTCTCCATGAATGCTTAAGTGCCATTTATACCAGCTGCTTTAAAGATCGAACTTCAACTAAACACTTTAGATAAAAATTCAACAGGAATCAAAACGCTTTGTCACTTTTATCCTTGCTTATGGTCTGATTAGGTTTAGGAACAACCACTTGGTAAGGGTTAGGAAAAAGATAGTGTTTTAGCTTAAAATGCCTGGTTTTCTTGCCACAAATGTTTCTGTCTAAAATATCCAGTGTTTTCACGCCTGTAACTGTTGAAACGCAGTCTAGAAGACTCTCTGGCTTGGAAGTTGTCTCATCCAGCCCTATCTCCTGTTTGCAGAGATTTCAAAGGCTAATATTTCAATCAATCAAATCTTTAATTAACTGCCATTAAATTTTGTTCATGGTCCTCAAGAGGATGGATCCTAATGACTTTTGTTCTAGCGCTACCAAAGAGGTTCAGATTATGATGGACTGCCACTAAATTTGCCATGAAACACACACACACACACACACACACACACAAAGACAGGGAACCTGACCTGCTTGAAACAGAAAATCTTTGACATGATGGCACAGAACGTTAAGACCAGAAAGGGCTCAATAATAATCATCAGGAACTCAGGCTGGATTCAGTAGACAAGTTAGAAACACAAATGCACAAAATATTTACACCCATATTTTTTTGTCACCTGCCCATCCAAAGTAAAAATACAAGCCATACCTCTATCTTCCACTCATAGCACTTCACAAATAAACACCACTGATACAGCAGCAATTAAAAAACAGAACCACACATCTAGAGCACAATATATATATCAATAGGCACAGCAGAGCATTGGCAAATGTAGTGCACATTCAATGATGTGGGTCAGTATATGGCTCTCTGTTGGACAGAAGTTCATTAACAATGACGGTTAAGACTTCAACATGGCGGTCGGTTTTAAAACGATCCAAAATTCGGATCCTTCTGGGCTGAAGAGTTGAAAGTGATAGTGGAATAGTGGTTCAGTCATCTCCACAGCAGCACCTCCAGTACAATGGAAATGTCCTTCAAATTCGTTTGTCAACGCTACTGTGTGGAAAACAAGCGCTCCCACACTGCTCTACATCACATTTGACAGGGGAGTCAGGCTTTGCTAAACAGCAATGAATCAAACTCCTTCAAGTATGAAGAAAACAATTGAACAAAACTTCATTCTTTGAGCAAGTCGCCTGTGGAAAAAGAGGACGAATGTGTATTGTCCCTGACACAGGAAATGATAATGTGCCCAGTCGGTTTACTTTGAATGGACTTCACAGCAACTGCAGATTTAAGACTGCATGGCAGCCTTAATCAATCCCCCTTTATAGTGTAAAACAAGTGTGACTAGAATATCAGGATGAAAAGCCGGAGTTAGAGTGCATGGAGATGCACTTACTGACGAGTGCTGTGACAAAATGTTACATAAAAAAAAATAAATCACAGAACAAATGCTTACATTCATCAATGAAACAAGACGTCTTTAGGTGTTTCGCCCAGACTGATTCATTCAGTCGACCTTTAACACACATTCAAACAGAGATGACTTAAACCCACCACTACTCACCACGTCACTAAATGAAAAAGCTCAGTAAACAACAACCAGATTTCCCATTAAAAACACAGGAGGTGTTAATGTGCAGTAAGCTTTAATGCATTCTACCTTTAATTTCCTCAGCGTCAAAAATAATTACTGCTACATATATACAAGTAAGCAACTGTGATGTCAAGTATCTATCAGCGCCTTCTGGGGTTTCAGAATTTCTGTAACTGTCCCTTCTTGGTGAGAGTAACCGTTAAAACCAGCCAAAAACAACCATCTTAAGAACATTTAAATACATCTGTCTGGAAAACAAAAACTAATGAAAAAAAAAAAACAGGCTTCTCCAAAAACGTTTTAAATAACTGCATTTGTGTAGCTCTTGGGTTGTTCCTAATACTTTAATTTAATATCAGTAGGAGAACTGGACAATAAATCGTATCACTATCTATTTAATCACAATTCAAGATCTAAATCGTGACCTTTTTCGCAATTGAGGCCTATAAATTTCTCCTCTTGCAACATTAAAACACAATATCGCATCAGAGATAGTTCTTTTTTGGCACAAGCTCCTCATCCGCCATGCGGCTATAACTCACAATGCTTTATTTACAGTGTCTCACCAAAAGAAGTGCCAAGTGAAATAATTTGCCCAATGAGCATTGCCTCCTCGTTCACACAGCGCAGACCCTGTACTCACTGAGGGTATATGAAGTTATAAAACAGAGGTAAGAGAAAATTAAACACCATGATCTCTACGATTCACCTGAAAGAAACTGCGGGCGTCTTCGAGATTGATCATGATCTGTAGTCATCAGATCACCCACCCCTACACCATGGAAATATAAGAAAAGAAAAAAGCTCACTAGCTGATGCCAAACCAATACATTTACAACATAATATGCGATTTCTCAACCAGAGCAGATAACTTCTAATCTACTAACAATGCCCTACAGATTTCCATTATTGCTTACTGCACCTTCACACATCTGTTGTTTAACCGAATGAACCGGTCTATGCAGAGCTTGGTGGAGACCTCGCATGGAAAAGACAAACTCAGGGAAGACTTGATTGTTGTTACCACACACATATACACTTTACCAGTCATCCAAATACAGTAATAAATCCTTCACACCTCAACTGTCTTGTCTACTTTTAGTGCCAGCTTGTAACAACTGATTTTAAAAAAAGTGTTTGTTTTTTCTTATATTAGAGACCAGCTCTAACACAAACATTTTCCTTAGGAAAAACAAGGAAAAAGCGAAAACTAAACAAAACAAAATAAACTCCTCCACATGGAAACGTATCAAAGTACAAGTGGACGGCACTGATGTGCCTCACTGCTCACACTGCAGTCCAGCGTGGACGGTTGTTTAAGAGATGCGCCCGACTGAGCAGCAATAACAGTCTTGGACTCGCACAGGACTCTGTGGACCTAATCGTTACAGACTTCTCC
Organism: Acanthopagrus latus; assembly: GCF_904848185.1. Lineage (NCBI taxonomy): Eukaryota > Metazoa > Chordata > Actinopteri > Spariformes > Sparidae > Acanthopagrus > Acanthopagrus latus. The sequence goes on along the minus strand of NC_051050.1, from coordinate 5,985,026 downwards.
TGTGTGGTGACATCACTTTGGTGGAGAGGGCCATATGGGGAGGGGATGGGCCTCTGTGTTGAAGATGTACTTGTCTAGACTGAGCAGCTCCATGTCGTCAGAGAAGAGCAGATACAAATACTTCAGCGTCTCACCCAGGAAGAAGCTCTCCATCTTGTCCCGGGGCCCGGGGTTAACGGGGTCACGGACGTTGTTAATGGACGTGTAGCCACCATCAGGCACCTGCAGGAGTGGAGGCGTATGATCAAGATACCAGACGCTAGAAAGTAGTCTGGTAAATGCAGTGACACTAATGAGTCTGTTGGATAGGTCTGTAGCTGACCCAGAGCCAAGTTCAGTCCTGCAGCCTTATAGTCTAATAAGACTTGATCACATATTTTAATTAAATTGCTCTGATAATGAAGAGGTGTGATAAAAACTCTAAAATGAACTAACCTTTGTGTAGTTATTGAAGCTCTGCAGTATGTCCCATCCCCAGTCTCTGTACTTGGTGTCCTTGGTGAATCGGTACATGTAGAACAGACTCTCCACTGTTTCTGGTCTCAGCAGGTTGTGTCTGTCTGCAGGCTGGGGGATACAGGAGGACTTGTCAATCAGCATTAAAATCATCAAAAAGGGAACAGAAGTAAGATTTTTCTGGAAGCTTTTATCAACCGTCAGTCTCACAGAAAATGAAAATCTTTTTAGCAAAAGGGCAGGAACAGTGAGCTTCGCTAAAGTTAAGATTAAATACAAGTTAAGGGCAGACAGACTCAGAAATCAAAAGTATGACTGCACAACAGACAGTGGAACACATACGACTCTACTTTCCTTCATGGAAAGATAAAAAGGAAAGACATGAATCAAGAGCATTTTGGTGAGATGTGACTCCAAAGTATAGTTTGGGTTTTAAAGTTAGCAAAGCTCCGGAGAGCAGGCATCCCATGTACAGAGGCTTTGTCCTCGCTGCAGCGGACCCTGTCCAAGCCTTCAGCTGTCTTATCAATAAAGCCAAAAGGCCAAAAAAAAAAAGTTGTCAAAGTTCATTCCTAAACTTTACTGTGCTTTAATGTTATTAATTCACTTAATTTTACATTACCTTGACAATCAACCCTGAACTCACATTACTCCGTGTATTAAAAAATAAACATCTGAGGATGAATAATAACCACAGGACAAGCTGCTTTTATTCAGAGGGGGTGTTGTATAAATGTTTCCCATTGCCAACGGCTGTAAATTCTAATTTAGTCAAAAGAAACACATTAATAAGGGCTTTTTAATCTGCGTTAAACACCTTCGTTTTTAATCCTAGAATGAGAATGGGCTCCTAAAATGTTTGAGATGCTTCACACTCACATTAGAGGTTAATGAAGGCAGCAGTGGCAAAAAAGGGTTTAAATATATTTGATGCTTGATAAACCTAAGGGAGTTAATGAAAAATTAAATAAGCACTGAGAAAGGTTAGGAAGGTCACAGTCGCACATTCCTGTGGCACATTTATTAAAACTGTATTCAGCGTGGTCAAGAATGAGTAATGGGCTTGCAGTCTCTTTGGCTACTTTAGTTTGAAACTGAACTATATTTAATATTCTGCACTAAATATAAAACACCAATACAAGACACTAAAACGAAGACAGTGCCTTCTAAAACATATAGATATATTGAAAGGATTACATGAAACAAAAAAGGGAAAATGATGACAATGAAACTTTGATGACAAAAAAAACAACGCTAGCCTCACCTTGACAATAACGTCTCTGCCGTCACTGGCCTGCAGGCTGAAGTGCACGATCTCCGGGCTCAACCCCGTCTCCATCTGTTTGTACATCTGGTGACACGTCTCCATCAGCTCCACAGCCAGGTCCATGTGGTCGCCCGGGAGGCCGTTGTGGGCCCCCAGTGCCAAGGTTCCTGGCAGGAAGCACACGAGGTGGTCCTGCAGAGTGACGAGACAAGGAGAGGCGCAATCAGGGGGCGGCATGATGAAAGATAATGATGAGGGCCGGAATTGACTGGACAGGCTGACGGAGATACAGACCAACTTTACAGTCACTCATTCAGCAAAAGCACAAAGGCGGATTGATTTCACAAGGCCTGCGGCTGTGGCTTCATTGAGTTTTGGCAGTGTGTGAAATACCTTATGACAATCAACAGCTCTTGTGCTGTGTGTGGTGCTTCCACTTACACAGCAGCCCATGGAATACAAAGTACAGATGTAATTTACAACAATCCAAATGTCCAAGGACAATTAAGGGGCCTGCGATCCTGACACTGCCTGTATTTCGCACACTGACTTATGGTGAGAATCTGTACCATTTTGGGGTTGAAGCGGTTATGAGACAACTCTCCAACAAAGGTCAGTCTGCTGGGCCCCGTCTGTCTCACAAGGTGTTTCTTTACTCCCTCTATGGCCTGAAGGTAGTCCTCCAACAGTCTGGACAAAACAGAAACCGCACATGTTACGGATATAAATATTAGTCTGAATTATTCCACAAATAAATAGTATGCAGAACTTTCAAACTTTAATCTATATACCAAAATATCCCTGCATTAATGTTTTGTACTTTGTAAAATGAAAATTCAGCGATTGTCTACTCATCCCAGTGACGATGGAAAGTTGGGTGAAGTTTTGTAGTCAACAAAACATTCCTGGGGTTTCACGGCAAAGCACCACTGCACCATTCTCCTAAACAACTGAGGTAGATGGACATTTTTAGAACGGGAAAAAAAGCTGAAAATAAACTGGCTTGATATAGCTCCTCAGGTGTAATCCAAGTCTCTGAAAGCACCGAGATACCGAATTGATTTGAAAAGCTGTTATTTACACCCTCGACACTCTGAAAGCAAACACTTCAGGCGGGATCTGTGCTAATGTGTTTAGCTCGGGAGCTACACTGAAGATTTCAGCTTGAAAAAGGGTGTAATTTGTTTTTAAATCAATTTGGGATCTTGCAGCTTTCGGAGACTTGGATAATGCTGGACAAGCTGGAGCTATATTCCATTCATTTTCAACTGTTTCTTGACGATTCAAAACGAGTTGCAATTTTACCTCAGTTGTTTAGTTGTTTTGCTGTGAAGCCCCACAAATGTTTTGTAGAACATGAGCATCAGCATGGGGGTGAGCAGGTGCTGACTGAATTTTCATTGAGGGGGGAACTATTCCTTTAAGTGATGGACTACATGTTTGCTTTTCTGTGTGTCTGTTATTCCAGCTTCCATCCAGTGTTTTCTCCCACAATCACTGAACACAGAGTTAAAAATGTAAAGTTATAATTACTCGTCTTCCGTTTTGCCTCCCTGGATCCACTGCTTGAGCAGGTATTCATAGTAGCTGTCTGCCCTGGCACCAAGCGTGAAGACTCCTTTGTGTGTGAACTGTCCACTGTTGGTGTTGATGAACATGGGCACCAGGCCATCTTGTTTGCCTGGCAGCTTGTGGACGAGCTTCATTACCTCATTCACAACCTCCTGAAAAGATTTTAAAAAAAGGGCAACCATTAATGTCTAGACATGAGATAATGAACCCAAAAAACCTCTGCTGATGTGTGGCCTAATATGTTTGAAAAATACCTTCTTATACCATTTATCATTGGGAAATTATTAGCAATTTCACACTTTGATGAATCTGGGCTCATCAAAAGCTATGAGTCACAGGGCTGGCTCTGGCTATGATAGAAATTCAAGTCAGTCTGGGCAGGAAATGTGCAGGCGAGAGCTCTGGTTTCTGGAATCATTCGCTCATAAAGTGACAACATGATGGATTCAAAGCAAATCCGCGCTCAACCTTGTCACTTCAATCACACAAGTGTTTGCGAGCAGCACTTAATGTCTGATATTAACTGAACTGAAACCATCTGAACCCAGGAAATATAATATAAACTGCCTCCAGTCTCCTTTCACCCCGTCTCAGAGAACTGGAAGTAATGCCAAATCAAAATTATTTGTGACACACTATAGCACTTTTTAATGGAGGCCCTCCTGGTGCCCTGACCTGGTACTGTGGCTCCTGGATGAGGCGGCTCAGCTCTCTGAATTCCAGCTGAATGCTCGTGACCTCAGCCAGGGTGCTGTCGGATGTCCATCGAGGCGGGTGGGCCGTTCCCTTCCCGATGTTGACATCTGAGAACGGAATCTTTGAGGGAGTTTTGAAGGCAGGCATCAACCTGGACCCGAGATCTTTCTTGAAGCAGAGAGAAGAAACAGAGTTACAGGTGGTCGTGGCTTCCTCTGACTGCTCTATTGAGACTGACTGTTGTACAACAGAAGAAAAGATGACAGTAAGAAAGCCTCTTATGGACTGACTCACAGCTTTCTCTAAGAAGAGTTGGTCTCCTGTTAGATGGTAAGTGCTCAGCAGGCCTCCGAGGACACGGATGGTTGTCTCAAAGAGGTTCACGTCCACGTTCTTGCTGAAGGTGAGCTGTTTCTCCACCCAGTTCTTTGCATCTGCAAACTCTATGTGGAGTGAGGCAGAGTACAAGAGTGGGAGGGGAAAGACAGTAAAAAGGATTACATTTGAATACATTTATCTGACATTGTGGATAAAGGATATTGATGTTTTGCCTTAGGTGGCATGATAAAGTGGTCTTGTAGCTCTCCTGAGACAGCCTCCGACCAAGGCTTTGTCACAATCCTAAAAGAATACAATACAACGGATACAATATGATATGACAAGCACTCATATCACACCTTGCACATGGAAGTTCTTGAGCTGTAAAGCTTTCAACACTGTTTAATCTTATTACATGATTAAATGAGTGTAAAAGCATTAGAAGACAGGGAAGCAGTGGTAGTTTGTGAGGATGGAGGCGGACGGTTCATGTTCCTAGACTGCATTGTCTGCATTTATTTAGTATTTAGTATACACGCACATTCATCATTCATTCATCAAACTTCATGAATATTTCCTGTGACAAAGCAGTATGTGTTCCTCTCATTTCATCACAGAAAAAGGAGAGGTGTGGCAATCATTGGAATTCGAGACTGCCAAGGCATACATGTGCTTTACATGTGTATGTAAACTGTTGACCACCACTGTAATTGTGTACAATTGGTGTATTCCCCTTCTGTTGAGACCAAATGCAAAACTAACTTAGAGTGACAATTATAGATACACTTTTACATAGTGTGCAAAGCGGAAAGATGTAAATTATGGTAAAGAAATATCTGTGCAAGGAGAAAAAGCTTCAACTTAAATTCTGTGCCAAAACTCTGTGTCATATCTTTATATTCAAGTTGTATTTGGCAGCAGTATTGAGAACATTTCAAAGGACACCCAGCCCTGAGAGAGAGAGAGGGAGGGTATAAGTGACATCCAATACCTTCTTTGAGGCCCATAATCCACATGGTGTCCAGAGCATCAATGAGAGTCAAACCCAGTCCGAACCATTCGCCAAAAGACTTGGAGATGGGCTTGAGCTCGTCGTGACCCCAGGCGTAGTCCTTGTAGCCTTTCCATGCATGTCTGAAGGCATCACGTACTGCCTCCAGTCTGTCCACACTTCCAGCTGAAACTACAAACAAAAGGCCCAGGATAGGAATGAATAAGAAATGAAAAGTGTCATCTCAAAAGTTGGTGCCTCAGCTAGGATGGGCTCTCAGCAGGGCAGGAATATTCAGTGTCATGTGTCCATGCTGCTGCTTTGAGCCTTATCCTGTTAAAGTTAGAAATTTTCAAACTTTAAATAAAAAGAAGGGTTGGGCTTTAAACAGCACACACCAGTAGAAATGGACAATGAGTTAAATAATCTGTTTGAAGTGAAAGGTTTTTCAGTGGAAGTTTTTTTACTTTATTATATCCACGAAAGAGCAGAAAAGAGACTGAAAACAATCAAGAGTGACCAAAACTTAAGGTTTCTTTATTTTTAAGGCTGAGTAACCTCAGGATTCGATTTGATTCAATATCGATTCGATTCAATATTGATTTAAATGCTTCGATATCAATTCAGTAATAATTTTAAAATATAAATCTTTCCTCTAGGAAGTTCTAGTTCAAATTGAAATGTAAACAAAGGCACATGATGTGTTTAGTTATAAAATAACAACAATAGCAACCATAACTAAGCTGAGAAAGTGCCCTTGTTTCTGGGACTAGGTTTTGTCTGTCACTGTGATGACACGTGAAGTCGTGCCCCCTGACTGTGGGAACTTGTCATAGACATTCTTTTTTTTAGTTTATGATATTTTACAGAACATTAAAAGATGTATGATGGATTTCAGTACTGACCTTCCAGTGGGACAGTGTTGGCCGGGGCTAGGGCAGCCGCAGCATCTTTCTCATCGGCTGAGGGTGGAGGCTCTGTGGCCTGGTCGGCTTCGATCATCGCTCCCCTCCAGCTGCATGAGTAAAAACATGTCTTATGCCTGAATTATTGATACAAGTACTGCAACAAAGTCTGCATGGTGCAGCTGGAAACTATTTGATTCTGACTGTCTGAGCCATAGCATTTTAACATGTCATCATGTCTCAACAGTTAGAAAACCTTCCATATGTTTTTTTTATCCGTAAAAAATAGCAAACAACAAACAGTTCACCTGACAAGCTTCTTTTCTTTGTCCTCCTCCTCTCCTTCTCCATCTTGAACCACCTCTTTGTGGTTTTCCCCACCAACTGTGTCAGAAATATTTCCTTCTTTCTGCAGGCTCGGTGGACCCCTCTTGTTTGGGAATGTCTTTTTCTGTGGATAAACAAATGGCGAGAGCTAGAATAGGAGGGGTAACTTTTACACCTAATGGGAAAGGGATATCAAGCATCCAAACATATAGTCCACAAAGTGTTTTGGTATTAAGAGTGACAAAACTGGACTGGCACAAAAACAGATCATTCCATCAACAATAATATGGAGTCATCAATGTGAACCACTTTCATTATTATTCAAGAGCCAAATCATAAACATTTCTTTAGTTATGTAACTATAGTTGTGTTGATTAAGTGTAACATGCTTGACTATAATTGGAATGTGTAATAAAATTAATGTTGCATTTCTCCAAATCCACATTTCAATCTGACTTTCAAATTTAAGGTCATGACTGCATTTTCAAAAGCTTCTATTCATTACTGGCATCACAGGAGTATCACATATGAAGGATGCCCTGACAACTGATATACGATTTATAATTCTTCTTTAAAAGTGGAAAATAGAAAGAGGTATTTGGCAGGTTAGTTCAAAGCGTATTCACCAAAATTACATTCAACAGAAAATAACCAACAAAAGAAGAAAAGAAGTTCAGTGTGTTGTAAAGGTGTAAACCCCCTTCCTAAACAAATCAATGAAGGAGACTGAAAAAGATAGTAGACCTAACAGCTCTGATGTTGTCAGAGTTACCTCCAGCACCAGTCAGTTGATTCGTTTTGTTCACACAGAAGTGTCTGAAAGTGTAGCTGCAGGCTACAGTTGAGCTAGCTGTGTTCTGGGCAGCAGGCAGGGGAACTTTTCAATAAGGAATTATAACTGCAACACTCCCAGTTAACATCAGAATCTCAATCAGAGTCTGACTGGGAAACATGATAGCATGACAGATTTAAGAGGTGCTCCATTTCAACAACATGCTTAGAAATTGCAGATAAAATCTTGCCAATCTTTTTGTATTTTCACTTATTGATTGATGTTGACTGATGACCCCGAAATAAAAATAAAAAAAACTGGACACAAATCTAACCTTAGTAGGAGGTTTAGCCAGCATGGGGATGTTTGGTCCTCTGGGCTCTGCCATCGCACCTGGACCCACACCAGGACCCGCACCGGGACCTGCACCGGGACCTGCACCGGGACCTGCACCAGGACCCGCACCAGGACCTGCACCGGGACCTGCACCGGGACCTGCACCGGGACCCGCACCGGGACCTGCACCAGCACCTTGACCCACATCTGGCCCAAGATTAGGCCCTGCCACAGGACCAGGAGCTTTGTCTCCAGCTTGACCCAACAGGGACTTCACTTCGGGAAGAATGGTCTTCAACTCTCTGTCGTTTAGCTCCAGCCAGTCCTCTCTGTCAGACAACCCTGGACACACACACGCACACACACACACACAAAATGAACAAGAACACAAAGTCCACATTTTGCAAGCTAACTATGTTGTATACTCATCAATATAAAGAAGCCTGACTCAATACACTACCTAACTTTAAAAAAGACTCTTCGTGGAGGTGTCCACAGGAAGTCTTCCTCCCACCTTTCTGACTCTGGGCAGGCATACAGTATATCATCCTTTTCCAAAACTCAGTCCACACTAAAATCCAAAGAGTTTTCAGATTTATCTACTCCGGAGGGAAATTTCCAGGGAGCTTAGGGTGTGAAAACGTGCTAGCTCTGTGTGGATGGAAAGTCAAAAGAGATAGAAAATAGAAGCATTTTCAGATGTATCCAGTGTGGAAGTGATCTGAAAATCAAACCAACAACTTGAAAGAGGTATACACGAGTTAAACTGAGCAGGTGTGCGCAACACATGAGCAGAAAACTAAACACAGACAGAAGCCATCACAGCGTCTCATGAGGTGGTTTAGTCATTCACTGCAATTTATCAGCAGTGCCAAACACAACACACAGGTTATCCAACTCATCAGCTTCAACACACCATGCTGCAATAACATTCAAATTAATGACAGACTCTGTCTCTATCTCTGCCTGTCCTCTGTGTGTGTGTGTGTGTGTGTGTGTGTGTGTGTGTGTCTGTGTGTTTACCTCTCCACTGCTCTGAGAGGCTGGGATACGAGAGCAGTCCAAATATGAGCAGCAGCGCCAGCAGGAAGAAGATGAGGCTTCGCTGGAGCCGAGACAGCTGCTTCCATTTCTGTAGGCGGATGAACAAAAAGCAGAGCTTACTACACTGAAACATGTCAAACAGCTCTGAATTCAAATCACACGTGTCTGTCAGCAGATTCTAACGTCATCCCCGTCCTAAAATATCATACAAGTCTGTTCATATAAAAATAGCAGAGTGAAAAACGGAGAAGCTTTCCCTGTCTCACTTACTCTGTCTAAAGTCAACATTCTCTGCACCTGATGCGTTAAGCCCAGCGGCCGCTCACGGACAAACAATCTAAGCTCAGCCAGCAGTGCAGAGGGAGGGACAGATCCGGGTCTCTCAGGAGAGAAGGCTAACAGGCGGTGGTAGCTCTCTGTTACCTGCTCTAATTAACACCTGTGCAACACCGCGAAACTGTTGAGCCATCGTCTGTGAGCTGTGACGGAACACACAGCAGACTTTAACTCAGGGGATTTTACTGTTGTGCTGTAGTTCCATCAACATAGCAGCAGCAACATGTTCCGTTCAGTCCAACAGTGCATCTTTACACATTTTGTAAAGATGTTTTTTATGTTTCTTATACTGGGCTTGGAAATACCAGAAGAACCCTGACTCAATATGTTTTTGATGGTGTGTGATTGGAATTCCAGTGAGATGATTAAAGTTGATTCATTAATTTTTGTTGGTTTGTCACTGAAAAGAACCATCAACATCCATTTTACCATTTTAGGAAGCTCTCACAATTGTCATCTTACTTTAATCTTTCAGTAAAATGGAATGGACAACAAAACAGACTGAAGAGCACAGCCACAGATATCAATCAACCACAAATCTTCTGCATCAGAATTTAAAATTCACTTAAAATGACAAGGTATTTGGAACAAACTGACCTAAAATCTTTGATATTTATCTGACTTACATTGTTTTCTTAATGTGACACTATGTAACATTTCACATTTTTATATTGTGATTTCACAGAAGTGTTCTCTTTACGTAGTTAAAGGCTTCATTTAGTCATTATTTCCAAATAACTGATGAATGCTGTCAAAATCCTATGTGTTATATTTTGCACTACAAGGTGTTTTTGAGGGGATTGCAAATAACTGACATTTTATCATGAATAACGATATGGCCTAAAATTTGGGATATTCATTAGCTTTTTTTTTTTTTCCCCGAAGAGCTTTTGACTGTATCTCACAGCCTTTTTCAGCCACTGGATTTTGTTCATGTACGCGAAGGTGCACCACAGCCAGCAGGTATACTTTCAGCTGCCAAACAGAGATTCTAAATTAACAAGAGGCAAAATGTAGCATAGCAATGATGTAGACACCATCCAAAATCCCTCCCACTTTTCCTCCCAATTTTAAAAAGGGGCCTCATCCAACAGAGGAAGGTTTGGACATCTCAATCACCCAGCAGTACCCCTCTGTGAGAGATATCAAGTGATGATATGGACAGTCATATTAAAAGAGGCCGTGTGGTTAAACATTGAAGCCACAGCTGTACAAGGCTCCTCCCTTAGGACCTTATTTTTTTCCAAGACAGAGTCTCCTTGTAAACTTATTGGTAACAACTTTATTTTGAGAAACTCCCTTAGAATCTTGAATCAGATAAGAAGCATTTGTAAGCTGCTGAATACTTCTGTACACACTCCTATATGCCATAACCATTCATTTTTACCATTCCAGGTGGATAGGGTGTTTGTAGACTGGAGAGACAGTGGACTTGTTGCCCTCAAAGACCTACATGTAGACAAACATCTTGCTTCATTTGTTCAGCTGATAACAAAGTTAACAAATTCTCATCACATTCGACATCTCCAAATCAGGCACTATGGTAAAGGTGTATTTCCAAACCTTCATGTGCTTTCAATGCAGAGGTGCAGAGGGTTTGTAATCACATCTTTTTTGGTTATGTCCTCAACTGCACAAGTTCTGGTGTGATGTATTTCAGTGGCTTAGTCTGGAAAATAACTTGGACATTGCCCCTGACCCAGAGCTGGCGCTCTTTGGGTGTTCAGAGAATGCTCTCAAGTACTCGCCTGAGATACAACAAGCACTAATGCTCGGCATGGTTGCTGCAAAGAAAATGAATCTCCTGGACTGGAAATCCCTCACTCACCCTTGCTTTCAAAAATGGCTCAACGAAATGACAGGGATTATCCAGATGGAAAGGATACGCTTCCACAACTCTAAAACACAAAACCGCATTCTGGGCATTTGGGGTCCATTCACTGACCACCTTAAAGACATGTGATCCTTTTCTGCAGAGAGGTGCTCTTGACTGTACTGCAACTTGCATTTCTGTAACACCCGGCCATGTAGATAACAGCAATATTACATTCATCCAAGACACACTTTCAATTTCATCTGGCAGCTCTGTTGTTCTGTTTTATTCTGCTTTTGTTGTTTTTTTCTTCTCTGTTGCTGTGCTGTTTACATAAAACCTGAAACATTTGAAAATAAAATATTAAAAAGAAAAAAAAAAAACACTGGCCAACGCCTGTGATGAGGTAGATGCTTCCCCACAGTGGGAAATGCATCTCTGAGCTTTTCTTTCAGCAGCTCTTAACCAGAAAAACAGAGCAGACCACAAACCAAGACAGATCATGAAGCTTGATTATGAAGCAGATTATGAGTCTTTAACAGAGATGTTGAAGCAATTACAGAAAACACCAGCAAAGACCTTTGATAAGGTAAATGCTTCACCCCCCCAGGCAGGCTGTGATTTACATCTCTGAGCTTGACTTTCAGATCAGACCACCAAGCTAATGATGTAAAATGAGGCTTTAGCGGCTGAGATAAATCCAGCCCCTCAATGAAATCCACCGCCTCTGCAGTACGTGGGCAAAGCTGTGGAAACAAGATGGGAGGGAGACTTAGAAAAGCAGATGAGCACATTCCTCCAGTCATCCTCCCAGCAGACACCCCACCCAGCTTCCTACATCTGTTACTGCTCTTCAAGAGCTTGGGTTGGATAGGACTTTCTTCTACAACTCAAGCAATAATACACTATTTACAATTACAATGTTCATATTGTACAATATTATGTATACACTAGTCAATTCCATTTCTTACCTTTTATTATATTGTTTATTTTTTACTATTATTGTTTATTGTAATATTACTGTTCTGTGGCTGCTATGACACAGAAATGTCCCTTAAGAATGTTTTTCCATCTCTTGGTTTGGTTATACAGTTTAAATAGTTTTAGAAATATTCTAAGATATAGCAAGAATTAAAGTTTAAAACATTCCCCATATATACAAACAATAAAATAAATACATAAATCTACATCTCTTTTGTGCATAATTAAAGTATATTTTTTCCTTTAAAACATTATGACTGTGAATTAATTATCTGGTCCAAAATTATTGTTTGTTTATCTCTGTGGAAGAATTCAGTTGGTTCTGGCTACGAAAAAAAAAAAAGGCCTGTCAACCCAGTAAAACACACAGAGAATCCTCTTCTCTGTGCAGGGAGCAAACACTGAGCAAACAAGCTACTCAGAGGAAGATGATTTGCAGAGAATGGTTTTCTCAGGAGCAATAAAGCGTCACTAAATTTGAAGACCCACAGGTACAGGGGGGTGCTGAGCCAGATCGACACCGATGCTATAAAAGTGGTTTTATAGTATAAATGTCTGTAGATATACCGCTGGAATAAAGTGTTACAGAACAGTCAATGAGCACGCCGGTTTGCCTTTTCAATTCAGTGAACAGAATGAATTACTTCTTTGAGAGCTGACTGTGCCATTTTGCTTTTTTGAAAAAAGAAGTGCCAGATATAATCAGGTTGAAATGATGATTGAATAAGTATATTTTCTCATGATCTGTATCTGAAGTTGTTAAGGAAACCAAATCAAAATCAACTATTTAACACTACATAGTGATTTATACAAATATTTGATTAAAAATGGATGCATAAATGTATTCAGAACTTGTAGGAGAATAACAAGAGTGGGTACTTATTTGAAAAGTAAGTCTAAATTGAATAGTTCAAAGCTTCATTCAGAACATTGACATTCAAATGAAAAATCGATCGAATGCTGCGCAACTTTTCTTCTCATTCATTTCATGTCTGTTCATTCTGTTTAAACCAGTATTTCTGCACAGATACAGTTAAAGATAAGGCTACATTAATATGATTAGAATTACATTATTTGTAGAATTAGTTTCCACTAGGGGCTGCGTATGATTGTTTCCAACTCAGGTGCTTCAAGTCCAAATCATTTCCCAAAATGCACTCAATGTTTGTGTCTAAAAAAATATAATATAGACTGCTTCAATCCATATTTGTTGCCATTAAGCCTTTCATAAATAACATTTTTACAACAGGTTATAAAAAGAAAATGTTTGCTCTCTCACTCTTACGACACACAAAAGGAGGCTGGCGCCTGTATTAAAGCTGGAGCAAGTGATTCTGAAGAAAGATAGTCCATTGTTGAGTCTTGATCTCAGGTCATCAAATACCTTGGAACGAGCCACTACCCAAAGTGTTGGATTTTGACGACCTGGGACTGAGACTATCTTTCTCCAGAATCACTCCTTAACAGGACGGTCTAACGGCGATCTAACAGCACCATAAATATCATTTATACAACCCCAGTAAACAAACACAAATCTATTTCGGCTATCATAATAAAAAGATTAAGTGGTAACAAAAACAAAGCTCATATTATGTACAGTGAATACATTTGCTGGGTGCTTGGTTAAATCCTATGAATCACTGTAAAGCGTTCACATAAGAACACATGACGACAGACGTACATCCTAAACCCTCGAGAGGCTTTGACTGTAAAGAAATGACTTTCTACACTAATGAAGAAGATTTCTTGGTAAAGGCATGTGTTAAACTACATATCATAAAGCTAAAGGTAACACACCAACAGTGTATAAGACACATCATACCACCTGCACCATTGGTTTCTGTGTGAGCCCACATACAGTTCCTGCAGTGTCTTGTTGTGTGTTTTGCAGATTGGTACACCACTGACCTATCCTCTGCAATGACGCATTTAAACTCTCCATAAAAAAAAAAAAAACAAAAAAAAAAAAAACACACATTTCATCACATCTGAAGAACTACACAGCCTGACTTCCGTTCCCTGACTACTACCTCTGTTCGCAGAGTGTTTCCAGTGTGTGCTGATGTGGATGGAACGTAGGACGGAAAATTATGCGGCTGGTTATGTTGCACTTAACAGTGTGAACACACAGAACAAAGAAATCTCTCAGATCTAGGTGAAAAAAAATGTCTTGCACAATGAGCATTCGCTCTTTTGTGGTAGGTTGCAGGACCTGTTGTACAAGGCAGTAAGAGGAAACCTGTGAACAAAGCAGCTAACCCCCCCGAGCAAGAGACAGAAAACAAAAGTATCTGATGTGAAATGACACCAAAACGTACTGTAAAACCTGAATATCAAAAGAAACAAAGGAGTTGGGGGATGGGTCATGGTGAGAGGGCACGGGGGGAGTGAGAAGAGTGAGATATTTCAAAGTAAAGAAAACAAGATAAAAGAATAATGTGCAAGGAGACAGAAGAGGAGACGGTGAGATGAACAGAATTTGTTTTATCTCACTGCGGTGATCAGACACATAATGTGCTCGGGGGGGGATTCTTTTATCTGAAGAGAATTTGAAAGTTGGGGCTGCTCCACAACAAAGGATGTGAAAGGAACTCAGGCTGATACCCAAGGCATCGATTTGTCACAACAAAAGATACATCTCATAAAGACAGATGTTCCATCAGAGTGGAGTGATCGGAAACACAGCCAAGCAGTTAGACTCTTACAGCTGAGGCCTCTTTGCATTTTCCACAGTCACTCAGGAGTGAGCAACACAACAACTAGGGCAGGGCAATGCGACAATATGAATGGTCGATACCAGAAATCTTTCTATACCATTTATACCAAGTGAAACCCTTTTTTATATTTCCGGTTTCATTAAATCAGACCATTATGTATAATGCTGCAAATCAATGAGCAGGACTGATTAATGGCTAGTGTCATTAACAGGACTGCCACATAAATAACCCCTAGACTGGCTTTTTGAGAAAATGTACTGCATCACAATATAAAGACAGTTGACAGATGAATGGAGAAAAGCAACACAAAGTTTCAGTTAGCCTCCACAACAGCCTGTCTCATCCTTTTCTCTTCATTATTTCATTGTTCTATTATCATAGTGGTGGAAAGCTCTGTCAGTGTGGCTTTAAAATCTTCAACAGGTGCTCAGCTAGCCTGCAATATGACTGTGAATGCCATAGTAAATTATTCAGACTTATTATACCATGAAGTGACCTTGTCTCGAAGCATCAGTGTTTGTTATGTTCTTCCACCCATTTATTCAGGTTTGTCCTTTAATTTGTCACCTCTCTTCTAATTGTGTCTTGACATAAAAGTACATGTGCTGTCAGGGGTGCAGATCCAATGTCAGGTTTGAGGGGGGGGACACAAAAGTGATCTTTTTTTTTTTTGCCCATATGCAACTCATACCATGCCACCATAAATTACAACTTTGTAGAGGCTCGCCATATCATTCAAAAAGTACTGCACAGGGAATCATTTACGGTGCTTACCTTTCTTGTTTATTTGTCCTAACCAGCCAATAGCACGTATCACTGCTTACTTAACATATTAATAAAACATAATTTTGAGGGTCTCGGGCATGTAATGTCATGTTCTTTTCTTTTGCCTCCCTCCAACCCTCCCAGATCCCCAATTCCTCTCACCATCTTCCCTTTCTTCCAGTGTATGAGACCACTTTATGCATGATTAATTGATATGGATGAATATCAAAATATGAAGCCCTAACCAAGTTGTGTAAACTAACTGATCGTGGTTTTACAATGCCAGTTATGCTGGTAAAAAGTTCTAAACAAAACACAGTTCTAAGAGCACAATAAACACAACACAAGTTGACCCAACAAAATCTGATGTATTTACATAAATTTATATAAAATCATTCCTTGTTTGTTTTCATCTGTCATTTCCCAGGACTCCCTGGAAGAAGAGATCCTGTATCTGTATAAGTCTTCTGGAGTCAGAAATATATTTGTCAACCTTTGTTTGTGCCACCATTTCAATAATTTCTTTTTAGATGTGAATCTAAAATATGAAGAATGTGAAGTCTGAAAATGCATTTGTTCAATTTTGAATAATTTAGGGTATTTTTATTGGGGGGGCACAATTCATGTTTTTCAGAAACTGGGGGGGACATGTCCCCCACGGTCCCTCCTGGATCTGCACCCATGTGCACCTAGAGCGACAGATCACAACCTTGTCTGGTGTAAATTTGCAAAAAAACATGAGCTGGACTTAAGCTCTTCATCTTGCATCACACCCAGTGATGTAGAAATCCAGTCTGTCTGGATGATGATGTAGACTGCACTACAGGGGCACTCACCCTCCAGCAGGACTGTCTCCGGTGTTTGCCATTGTTGTAAGCATGACTGTGTGGGTCACTGAGTGTCAGAGAGATGAAGTCCTTTCTTGAAGGCGGATACATCTTCTGATCGGGACGGACAGTCGTAGGTCATAGAAGCTGCACTCAGAAAAGTAAAATAGATAGTTGGACTGGAACATAACTGATGACTTTTTATGATCAAACATTATCATCTTGTTAGGTATTCACATTGCAAAAAACAATGAAACACACAAAATCTTTTTCTCAAATGTGAGTATTTGCTACTTCTGCCTGCTTTATCATTTTTAACATGTCTACACATGTATCTGGGCTAAAGCCAGGACTTTTTGGCTAAAAAAATGGCAGTTTATGAAATGTCTTTTTGAACCAGATTATGGTAATTTTACATCATATCATACATTTACATGCTAAACATTTTTTCATAAAAAAGGGAGAGTGCACATTTAAATAAACCCGCATCAAGGACCAAACAGAGAATGACACATAATTATTGACTGATTTGCACCAAAGCAGCCACAACTCTTAGATCCTTTGATTGATCTGACCAAGACATTATGTGCAGCACATAGTCATCACTGAGATAACTTGTGTGTCAGTTACCGCATATACCTCCAGCTTAATTTTCATGTTAAAAGATGTCAGCTTTTCTTACTGGATATTCTCATTTTTATCCTCACATGTGTATGTATGCTGGTGTGTTTTTCTCCCTTCACAGGCCTGTGCTGCTGTGCTGTTACTTTACAAAGTAAAGAGTTTTATAATTTGAGATTAGATGTGAGCCACTAGGCAGCAGCAGCAGCACTGTTCAACATATTAACCTTATTTACCTTCCTTCAAACTACTAAGATGATGCTTCATCTTAAATACAGCAAATGCATTCTTTGCAAATGGTGCATCCTAATATACATAATATGGCCCACATCATACTGTTTAGATACTTGAAACATCTACTCATCATCCTCTTCAGTACCATGGACAGCTGACGACAAGAAGCCCTAGTACGTGAACATGCACTTGCTCTTGAGAAACGGGTGTAAAAACCTAGGAGAGCTCTTGGAACACACCGAAACACCTATTCAAATACAGTCATGTGCCCTGAAATGGTCACCTAGTCTTTGTGAGATCGCTTTCTCACAGACTGTAAGTAAAAAGAGCTACACGGCTTCAAAGCTAGTGGAATATGTGCTGCTCTGGAAGTCTTGCAGCTCATTTTCATCAAAGTCTTCTTATATAGTTGACAGCAGAGTTAGCTATGTTAAAAACGAACTCAAACTGCAGGTGATTTTAGTTACCGTGCACAAAACCTACTAAATGTATTTCATTTGTGTCGTAGTCAAATAACGTTCCGGAACCAAGCTATTAAAAGCTAAGTGGGCTAATGTATTACTAAGCTAATTCCCTGCCACCCAAACGTTACTGACATGCACTTTAAAAAAAATAATAAATCATTCAAATATTAGTCCAACGTCCATGTGCCTCCCCCTCACCTTACTGCCTGGTTGGCTGCCTCACAGCGACGTTATTCTCCTGAAAGCTGAACAGCTGTTAGCCACTTAGCTACGAGGGGCTAGCTAGCTTCTTATCTACTTCCTGAGTGGGAAGTGACACAGCTCCGCTGTCACAAGAGCCAACATGTGACACGAAAGATCGCCCGTATGTCACACAAGACGACCTGCTGCTGCCTGAAGTGTCAAACAAATTAGACTGGGGGAAACATGGCTAAAGTTAGCGAACAAACAACCACAGAAGCGATGCGGAGAAGTAAGAGCTGACGGGAGTTTACGCTGTGCGTCCAGTGACGTATGCACGTGATCTGAAGGATTGCGCGTTAACCCTTTAATGTTCCCAGTTGTGGAAATCTTATTAGTTATAATGATAGATAGATAGATAGATAGATAGATAGATAGATAGATAGATAGATAGATAGATAGATAGATAGATAGATAGCTTTATTAATCCCCGAAGAAAAATTAGATCATAATAGCAGCAGGTACATTCAAGTACATCAATCAAATATCAGGGCAGATATAGAAGCAATAAGAAACAATAAAGTAACTTCAGCCTTTTTTTCTTTAATTTCATTCCAACAGATGTTGATCAGTTTCTTGAAATAGCAATTTGTTTAAATAGACACCTGCTGAATTTAAACACATACATAAAATGTCTCTGTAAATATGTGTTACTATATGTTACACTGTATATTACACTGCTATACTGCCTCACTGTAAACATAAGGTGAGGCTTGCCTGTAGATAGTTCTGAATGTTAAGCTGATTAAAGCTGTAATTAACTGAAGGTGTATCCCTTGAACAGCCTTTTCCTTTTTGTCACTCCTTTAAATGTTTGATGGAAGCTAATATTAGCAACTGTGACCAAATAACATCTTAGGAAGTACCTTCTAAATAATCTGCAGTTACATGTGAGCTCCTTAGTAAATTATAGCCAAGTTATAGCCAAATGAAAACAACAAAAATAGAAAATGAAGAGGGATTTTAAAGTCAACAAATGTGATAATTCAAGTTAATTTAAAGACTAAATTATGAATAATTGTGAATAACATGTATTTGTCTGTTGTGTCTGCCTATCTTTTGGTTTTAGCCTGGCTGGCTGTGCTCTGTTGTAGGTGATTCACATTCTGAATGCCAGCTAATGGATGGGCAACAGCAGGGTGCACTTGGAACAGCAGAAGAGAAGGCAGCCAGCCAGCAGCATGGGAAGGGTCAGTTGAATCCTGTTAAAGACCAATGCAATGCAGTGTCTGTCTACCATGTCAGTCCAAACTGAAAATGTGAAGAGCTGGATGGATGGAAATGACATTTTATACAGACATGTGTGGTCTCCAGAGGATAATGAGAGAGAATCCTGCTGACCGGTGATCGCCTGATTGTCCTCAAGTGCCACCATGAAAATTGAATCCATTAATCTTTGTGATTTATTTCAAATCAATTTGCTGCACATTGTTTTCCTCAGTAAGAAAAACTTTGATGATCTTATGACTTTTCATCTAGCACCACAATTTAAAACACTAATGACAAAACACACAGAGTCATCACATGTCAGTTATGTATTTATTTTGATTCAGCTGACACTATTCTTTGAATGAGCTGATGGAGGGATCACACAAGACAGATGTCCAGCATGTCATTTCTTATTTCTAAAAATGTTACTTTGTACAAATAAAGTAATAATGATCTGTCTCAGCCAGCTAAGCCAATCATATGGAATTATGATATGACAAATCTAAATACAGAAAGAAAACTGACTATCAAACACCAGGCCAGAATATCAAACCCATGGCAAAGATGCTTAAAACTTAATCCAATTTGTCTGGTTGAGATTAGATTAAATACATTTCTTCCCTGTTACATAGCTGTAGCACTGCTCTGCCTCATGAACGACTTGCAGGGCCTAAGATAAAAATTTGGTACAAAGCATGATAATGAAGTTTGGGTGTTTTCCAGCTGCAGAGTTGCTGTTTTGGCTGAGCTCATAGGCTCCGCACTCACCACAAACTCCCTGAGATCTCATTCAAATGAACTCCTACTCCATGCAGATTGTACAGCACACTACTCATCAGTGATTGCTGACCGCCTCTGGGACACAAACACCAACTCCTGATTCTGCCGAGAAGCTACAAGGTTTGCTTCTTTTCTCTGGAGCCAAGCACTTATCAAATTGAATGAAGCAGAAATTCCGTTTGACAGCAATTACTCAATGTTAAGTGGATGGTAATAGGCACTTATTTTTCATCAGGGGGCCAAAGACACTCTGCAGGTCGTGGGTACTGCACTTTGTCTAAAGCCAAACTTAAGCAAAAGCCTTTACAGTACAGTAAAATAAATTAATCTGTGAGGAAACGGGGGGATCTGTAAACTTCAGTCTTTGGTTTACAAGAGAACAACAGAATCACTTTTTGAATTTAAATGTAACATTTCTATTGCTAGAACAGTAAATAATTAACCTGTTGGACAGTGTTTCTGAGTGTCTTGCCTCTCTTCCGCTCTGCTGTGTACCAACATTGTGCAACACTATCTTATCATTATCTTAGAAATGGAGTCTGCTAAAGTCAACACATGAACAGCACCCACCACATCACAGAGTCTTTGTGGCAACAAAAAGTCCAAAGTCAAAGCCAACAGTACTCCAAAACTTGTGAAATTTATGGTGATATTGGGGTTTTAGCTGGCTAATGCTAGCTCAAATTATCTTGCAGATACAGACACATTTCTAGATGCAGTAGTGAGCTGAGGGGATTATGTCAACTAATTCATTCAGACTCCTAGGACTGACCTGGGTGATAAATTGGCTTGTTTTGTGGTTTGCTAATTACTTTATCTGTTAATGCTACTTGCTAACCAAGGCCAGATGACTGCAACATAGCTCATTATTGCTAACGAATGATGATCATGATGATCGATAACTGTTCACGAGTTCAGCACTTTAAAGGATAAGGTTGGCATTTCTATCGCTGTAATATTGTCAACAAACTTCTTAGTCTCTTCTGAAAATGCAAACCAAACAAACAAAAACCTGCAGTAATTCATTAAAATAGTTGGTTACTGGTTTTTCTTTCTTTCTTTTTTTCATGTGCAAACCTTACTAAAACAGGAGTAAAAAGTGCATTTGTTGGGGACTATTTCCAACAGCAGATGAATGCCAATGTGTTCCTCTAGCAAGTATTTCCAGTAGGACGTTTTATGTGGGATAGAGTCCAAACAAACTACAGTCGAAATGTAATTAAGCAGCAGGTCACCCAGTTTAACTATGTCTGAGGGTCACTGATGTATTTTTAAAAGTGTTTGGACACAATGGGTCTCAATGGCACAGAGGAAGAAGACATAACAGGCTCTGGATGGACACACAATACTAATTAGTAAGACCAATTCAGTGTTGGTAATGGTTATTTCATGGATTGATCCTTTAACATTTCTACTCTTAACATTTCCTAAGCCTTGTTTTAATATTTAAACTATAAAACTGACTACCATGCTGCAGTAACAGCAGCTTCAGTGCCCACGTGTATATTAATGTATCATACCTGAGAAAAAAAACATACAATTATAAGAAACTGTGAAATTTATAAACAAAGAATTGTATTGCAGTTGACAACAGACGGCATCAAGTATGCTGAAAACAAAGAGTCTGTCCCCCTCTTTTGTTTTTGAGATTAAATAAAGGTTGGACTTTCAAATGAAACTTGATTAGCACCTGGAGAAAAGTGACTCATGAGTTCACTCACAGTATCAAAGTAGTGGAATCTCTGTGTGAGTTTACTGGCCTGGTCACATACAGCCTATGGGACAACAGTAGCAGTGTCTCCAACACAGAACACATTGTTAAGAAGTCATCGGAGACAGTCTGACCTTTTATATACAAAATGGGCAGACTATGATGGAGCCCCGAAATACAAAACAAAAATCAAACAGAAAATAACCCCACTGTATAATAAAGGATACAAAACATACATTTTTAAATTATTCAATACAAGATAAACGTCTCTGTAAACAAAATTGACTTCTCTGTGAAAAAAAAGCCTGGGGACGTTTGTGTCCTCTCGAATTCATGAAAATGGAGTCACTTAATTTGAGAGATAAAATCCGCCAAAACAAGAAGAAAAGGACGCGACATCTTCGGAAGCTGCAAGAGCTGTTCCAGCTGCCTCATTAGGGTCCATGATATTAACAAAGGTTTTTGTCCTGGAGTCTTCTGAGATGACACAGCTTCCAGGTCTCCTCTAACTGAAACACACAGGTCCAACACTGAAGCCAAACTGGTGTGTGAAGTTTTCACCTCCCATCACTGCGATGTCTCTCAGAGGAAGCAGCTGGAGGTCCTCAAACTC
Organism: Acanthopagrus latus; assembly: GCF_904848185.1. NCBI lineage: Eukaryota > Metazoa > Chordata > Actinopteri > Spariformes > Sparidae > Acanthopagrus > Acanthopagrus latus. The sequence continues at coordinate 5,963,031 of NC_051050.1, read as the reverse complement.
AAACACAGACTCCCGAGGTCCAGGAATGGTCTCCTCTCCAGGCTTAAACATAGTTAACAGAATACACATTTTGGACATTTAATTGTCACGAATAATCACTTTTATCACTATTTAAATAATTCACTATTATGTGATAGTAATAGTTCAGCTGATTCTGTTTTATGTTTTGATGGTTAATGTGTATATCGTTCCTTTCTCCTTTTTCTGTGATGCCAGATATCTTCTATGATACATCCAAAACAAAGGAAGTTTGGAAAACTTTTTACATACCACACAATCTTTAAGTGCTCCGAGGTAACTTTGCTTCCTTGAGTCAGTGAGGAATTTGACATCTCTGTCTGTCTGGCCCAGTACGTGTCCTGGATGGCAGGAGTAAGTCATCTTCTGGATGGCGGTGCTACTGTGCAACCTCAGAAAACGCATTTGCACCACATTAGCACCTGGATAGTAAAACTGATGAGAAACGAACAGAACATAATGCATTAGTATTGTCAACTGGTGAAGCTTTGAGCCTCTTTTAGCTTGTTGTTTTGGTATTGTGACACATTTACAGCCTTATATGTTAGTGATATGTTAGAATCTGTGTTTTTCGGGTTGTTCTGGATTTCTACTGCCAATAACTTCAACCAATGCAATGATGGATATAGAAATCTGTAATTTGTGATAACATCTCAGTTAGAGTAAATGCTTTGTTTTGGTTGCTCCCCTCAGAGAAGTTGACTCACCTGAAACCCCTGCTCCAGCCTGCTGAGCCAGTGAAAAGATTGTTCTTCAGAAAATTCATCCATCCAGGCTTTTGTGGCCAACTGTAGGCAAAAAAACACACAGCACACATTTGTAAATCTAAATGCAAGTCCTGCTTTATTATAAGAGACTTGTGAAGGTCAGGGATGTTCTGACAGCAGCTGAAAAACATTGGATTAGCATGCAGCTCAAGGATGAACTGGAAATAAATTGGATACCTTAGACTGAGATGCATCCACTTCACATTACCACTTTATATAATCTATATATAATACAAAGAGACCACTTTATATTATTCTTTGGCTGAGCAAATGCATGTAGTATTGACTGTATTAGAGTGTAGAAGGTGAGAGATGAGAGGGGTTTGTTTCTATACAGGCTTCACTACAGAATAATGAGAGTAATACTGTTTTGTGATTGTTGTGTTGTTATTTGGATCAATGTTGTGTCTCAGCGAGCCACATACTGCCCTGCTCTGCAACATAAAGGCATTTTATCCAAATGCCTTAATCTAAGGGGTGTAAAGATTCACTGATTTGAATTGGTAACCGTTCCGAACGTTAAAGATGTGACTACATCGATGCACTGTATCGATATAAATTTACCAATAACTGGTTGATGGCTTGATTCTAAAATCATCTATCAGTTGACAGAAGCCTTGCTGCTAATTCTGCAGAGCATCTCTGAACTCTTGTAAAAGGTTTAAGGTCAACACGAGATTCTCGAGAGAATAATGCTAGCATGTCCGAGGGAAAAAAACACAAGAACAAGAACATGTCTGACAACTCTGACACTGTTTAAAATGCACCAGCTAATGTGAAATCTAAAGTTTGGAAGAGATTTGGATTTTATACGAAGGAGGGACATTGGGACAAAAGTCTGGCCATATGTAAGGTCTGTAGAACAGCTATTAAGTACAGCGGTAGCACAACAAATCTGAAAACTCACCTAGCGAGATGGCATGGAGAAAATTATGTGGGCGACAAGGAGTCTGTGGATTCTCATGTTAGTAACGTTACAGCTCGCACAAGCATGCAAGACAACAACATGGCTATTTTAAGACTTTGCCCAGCCACAACTTGGCGACATCCAGGGTAATCACGGCATCTATAGCCTATTTTATTGTGAAGGACTTACAAATTTACAGCATGATTGAAAGTTATGACTTTCGAGACATGGTAACGTAAGCAACACCACTTTTATAGAATTGCTTATTTTAATTTAGAATGGAAAATGAATGTCTACATTAAACAAATGTCAAGAACTGTATCATATTGTATCGAATTGCACCAAATCATTGTGTATTTAAAATGAATTGTCCCTGAATCGTATCGTAGCCCATGTATCTGAATGTGTATTGAATCGTTTTATGAGGGAGAGATACACCTCTACTTAATTTGTTGAATCCCTCTCTTAAAGCTCTCTCTTTAAATGTGTGATATTCTTTTAATCATTACTTTTGAGTAGAGCTCAACAGATACCTGACTTTGGGGGCCAGTGCCAACATAAAATTCTCAATGTATTTTTAAAGGATAAAGTGAACAGCAAAGGTGAAGATTTTGATCTCTTTGTTTTCGTGAACTATATCTGCTGAACATTATACCTTTATTCTACTGTATTACAGCATTACTTGGCTTATTACAAAGGATGGTCTCGTGGGATCAGTATCTCTCTTACCAGAGAGTCTACCAAAAAAAGTGCCATTATATTAGAACAAGACTATGTGACTGATTATACACAGTCATAAGATAATAACTAAAGGCTTAATTAGGTACATTAGCCACCAAAAGCAACCACTCATATCAGACGAAGACAGCCTGTAGCAGCAAAGCCTATGAAGCTAAAAGTTTTAAGAGAAAGTATGCGTTACTCTTTTTTAATTTTCTTACACTACCCATCTCAAAGAGCCCACTTAGGGTCAAGGCAATCACGGAACTGAATCACATTATAAATAGAAAAAGAGCGGGAAAATAGTGCTACACTTTATTAGTCTGGAATTATTGTTAAACTTGTATGGCAGATATCTGGCTGATATTTAGTTTGAAATTGCTGTTAGATATTTCTTATGACCCATTTGCCCATGACTCACTTGGAGGTAACTGTTAAGGAATGTCTTTTTTCTGATTTGGTAAATAGTAAACAGACTTGCATTTATATTTTATATAGCACTTTACTGACCACGCAGTTTGCTGACCACTCACACAGCTTTACAGAGGCTGCCATGCAAGGTGCTGATCTGCTCATCAGGAGCAGTATAAAGTTCAGTGTCTCACCTAAGGATACTTTCACATGCAACTGGTTGATCTGGGGATCAAACCACCAATAAGTGGACCAATTGCTGACCCGCAGCCTCACTGGTGATCTGCAATCACCATCACTGACACTGTGTTTTATCTAATCTAGGAAAGTTAGCAGCAAAGCAATGAAGTCAATGAATTAGCCTTTAAGGTGACTGTTTTCAGTTGAAGCTCGGGTCATCACAGTTTCAGTCATCACTACAAAAGTGTGAGCTGACTTGACAATTCATCAAAAGTAAGATTCAGGTCATACCACTACATGAGTTAGTGGGCACTCTAATGAACCTGAGTTGCAATTTCCGCTGGCCTTTCCCTAGTGATGTCTTTATACCTGAGAGTCTTGAGGATGAAGGCAGGTCTGTTTTGATGTGGAAGAGAAGCTGCAGTAGGCCAGCAGAGCATCACCTGGGCTGCCCTGGTTGGGGTCAATGTAATACATTCCTGCAGAGAAAGGTTAGTCAGAGCTCAATGAGATCTGCAGGGATGAAAGTGTTGAGCTCCACCCTTACAGACAAACCTGGGAAATACTAGAAATACCAGCACTTGAAACCCACTTAAAAATATATTCTATGTTTTTATTCTATTTTTTTTTTTTTGTTAAATACAGATAGAATGGACACATGGTACTAGCTTTTAGAGACTGTGAGTAAGTGACAAGAAAACCTCTATATCAAAAGCATTTCACAGAAAAAAAATGTTGTAGTGAAATGAAAGCTCAGTTGCAGGCATAGGAAAATCAAGGCCACACTGTCAGTGGGTGATAAATACCTAAACATAAAACTACCGTATTTTCACGACCATAGGGCGCACCGGGTTATAGGGCGCGGTTTCAGTTACGGGTGCTTTTTCTGTATTTAACAAATACATAAGGCGCACTGGACCATAGGGCGCGGGCATGGTAAAACACACCGGTAAAACATGCATGCTAGTGTGTGTATTTAAAAAGGCAGCTGGAGCAAAACTGAGTATGGTTGTGCTTTATTGAAATACTGGCCCGGATGGAAAGATGGCACCGTTTCATGAAGCGAAAGCACCAAGACGGACCTCCTTGAAAATGTTCAATTTTCATTTCTTCCGCTAGCGTTACTGCCCTTAGTCGTATGGTGACTGTAGAGACGCTTCTTCCAGCTGACCGGCAATCCATTGCTCGAGTCGGTCTTCCAACTCGGGCCATCTCGCCTTGTGTCCGCGGAAACTCAGCTGCGTCTTCTTGACCTGTCGCAGCTCGTTTTCCATCTTCCTCCACTTGCGAACCATGGATTCATTGATATTGTATTCCCTCGCGGCTGCTCGATTCCCATGTTCCACCGCGTAACTGACAGCTTTCAGTTTAAACTGTGCTTCATAAGCGTGTCTCTTTGCCATTATCGGGGTTGCCAAAACAATGACGCACATACCGGCACAACGTTCTCATCTAGTCCTCTGTTACGTCCGCCTTACAACAACAACAATAACGTTCACACTTCACCCTTCAACATTCTCATGTAATCCGCCTTACAAAAAAACAACACATTAGGCGCACTGCACTATAGGGCGCGCCGCACATTTTGGAGAAAATTTGAGACGTTTAGGTGCGCCTTATGGTCGTGAAAATACGGTACATCAATATCGATAGAAAATAGAGGACGCTAGACTTCATAAACTGACCTCCTAGTACCAGCTGATATTGGCAGACTTAAAAGAAAAAAAAACATATTTAAGGGTTTTTATTGGTAAACTTACAAATTTGCCAAATAAATTGATTAAGTTGGAGTGTAGAAAAGCTCATATGGACGATGATGCACACATGCAACAGAGGACAGTGTTAAGAGCTCCGTGGTTCCCAGAATTATTCATTGTGTTTTTTTACTGCCATTTCATTGTTTCTGATACTGACCACTGCTGTATTCAGGGTGACAGAGCCAAAGCTCCAGACAGGTGGTGGCAGGATGCTCCTTGCTGCCGTCTGGAGGATCCACCAGCAGCTGAAGGTCCTGCTGCAGAGAATCTATCAGAGTCTGCATCAGATGATAGTTGGGCTTGTCGGACACATACATCAGGTCCTGGACACGGAAAGACAATAGAAGAAAACATTAACAAAGTTAAACAAAGTTACTTTAAGATAATTCAATACTTAAAGGAAAGCTGTGTGTGCGCTTCATTCCATGCCTGTTTAAAAGACATATTTTGAAATGATCTTGTGATAACTGCTTTTGTGATTGCAATTGTGTTCAACAAAATACTTTGCGTGGACAATGAATACATGAATAACTTGCCTTAAGTTGAGTCAACGTCATGTTCAGTGACTTTCCTGGGGGTCCAGGAGCCCCAGGTGGACCCTAAAACAGGAAAAAGATGCACAAATTGGGTATACACTACCAATATCATTATTAGCTCGAGATTTTGTAAAACTGTCTCACTGAGTGATAGAATTTTGTAGTAAAAGAAAGTGTGTGACTGGACAAAAAACACAGTACACACTGCCAAATAAACAAATCTTAAATTCATAGAACAACTGAATGATGAGACAATGAGATAAAATGTCATCCTTCATGTTTTCTGTGTCTTTTGTGTGATGGTTCATGTATTTGTGTCTTATGTCTCTTGTCTTATGTTTTGATTTCTTGGTCCTTTTTATGTCTCCTCAGTGTTCTCCTCCATGCCTTTTCCATTATGTTCTCTCCTATGTATTTTCCCATTCATCCTTTCTTGTCTGTCTCCCCCTGTCTGTCAGTATTGTTTCCTTCTGCCTTCTCCTCTATGTCTTCCCCTCATTAACTCACCTGTCCTCCTCCCTCCTGTCACCTCACCTGTTTATTGTCTGTGTATTTAGCTTCTGCTGTCCCTCTTCTCTTTGTCGGTTCATTGTTCCTGTTTGCTTCTGTTTCGTCTGATGCTCCTCCCGAGTTCCTTGTTTCCCCAGTCTCACTGTGGCATTTTTGGATTTTGATTTCTGGTTTTTCCTATGTTGGATTTGAACTTTGAATTTCTGTTTGCACCTTGCTCTACTGTTTCATTTTGCTACTTTGTTTTTGGTTCCTGGATTCATTTCCTTTTTAACGCTCCTTGGTTTTTGTTGGATTTCAGCTTTTGATTTATTAAAGCTTGATTTTTGTTCCCTCTGATCCTGCCTCCTGTCTTATCTGTGTTTGTGTCAACCTTTTGGTTTTTCCCCTTTAAACCCCTCGTGATATAAAGCTTTTTTATATCTTACACAGTTTACATTTTTTTTCAAATCTAGTAACGTGGTGTCTAACCGGTAGAACAATAAGTCAAGAGACAGCAGATGACCTCTAAAATATGGGCCCATTTTCCATTATTGTTAAGAGAATGTAAGCTCAAAGCCAGTAAATGTATAAACTAAGCAGAGTGTCCGGCCAATTTTAAGTATGCACACTATGCTAGTCTCATATTTTGCTACAAACATCTTTGTATGAATCTATTTTGGATGTACGGTATCAAATGTATCATAATGGTCCAGTTTGTAGTATTTAGGAGCCATATATCTGTCTGGTTGCAGATTGCAGACAGCTGAACACCCTTTGCCTCACCCTCCCCTATGGTAGCTCCTGTAAAGCCAGTGTCTGACCTGGGTTATGTAAAAACATAGTGGACTGTGACAGAGGACCTCTAGAGATATAAAAGGCTCATTCTATGGTAAATGAAGGTAAAACACAAATGAAGGGCAATATAATTAATATTCTATTCCATCTCTGCCCCTGAAACTCCAACACACTTGACCTTTAAATGCTTTATATTAATACCATAAGCAGATTATTTAACCACTCTATCTTTAATCCAGAGTTTGTTTCATCCTCTGTTCGTCAATTCTGTTAAATACTTACTGGGAGCCCTCTTCTTCCAGGCAGACCAGGCAAACCTTGGTAGCCTTTCAAACCCTACAGGGAGAAGAAAATGTGATGGGTACAACACACAATTTCATTTTTTCTGCACAGCAATACCACAACTCTCAAGTGTGACAGCTTCATGATTATATGTGCCATCAACATAAACCAGAGCTATACTGACAAAAGAATCCTCCGGGGCGTTCACTTGAGATAACAGTGAGTAAGAGGTGAGTTTGATCTGTCGGGACAAGAGAGCTTGAGTTGATGATATCATACCTTTAATCCAAACAAACCCTGTATCAGACGAGAGAACAGGAGAAGGAAAGAGCATTAGTATGATTCTCCAGTGTGAAGTGGATTTATCAACAAAGAGCTTCAGAGTGCTTTTATCTGCTGCATTAAGGACCCATCAGCCACAGCTTTGCAGATTTTCTAACCTAAGTCAATGGATTTTCTTCCCTTAAGACACAGTGGGTTGAACACAATCATTGTCTATTGCTGAACTGTGAATGATTCAACAGGCTGGCAGCTGAAGAAGAGATTAACTGGCTGACAGATAATAGTCCCCACTTTACAGGAATGACTGGAGTTATTATAAAACAATAACATTTCCATCACACATTCTCCTCGAGGTGTCTCCATTTTTCAGACACAATCTGGAAGAAAGTATCTGAGTGACTGATGAACTTTCTTGGATTGAAAATAGAAAATAACCTGGACAAAAATGTAGAAACTACATAGCCTGAATAAACTTTGCATATCAAAAGAGAATTTCAAACCCAGTTAGTGTTCTTCCAAAAGTAAGCAACAACATTAACAACATAAAGCTAAACTGAAAAACAAATACCAGTCATAAACCCTAGTTAAAGATGGATATAACAGCTAGTAGTAGTAGTACGCTAAACAACATCTGTTAAATAAGCTACTATATTTGAACATGGAACTTACAGGCAATCCTGGCATTCCCGGTGTACCCCTCGGACCTGGTGGACCAATATTCCCCTAACAAAGGGAGTCATACACATTTGTCACAGTTGGACATCATAAAAACATATTCATATGTACTAAAAATTCAAGAATGAAAATAAGAAGACAAACTAAGATCTTAATTTTGTGTACCTGCTCTCCTTTTAGGCCAAGTGGACCTGGCAACCCAACAGGACCACGGATACCCTGAAAACAAAAGGAAAGACTTAAAGTAATGTTTCCAGTCAGTCACTCTAAAAAAAACACAATAAATATATATAGGACCCATATAAATCCCACTGACAAAAGCTTGAATTATGGTAAAATGCTTTCCCTCAGTTTTAGGAAATCAACAAATAAAATAACAGGTCCTGATTAATGCAGAAAGACATCCCTCTATGAAGACATCATCTTTTCACAAGAAATTCAAATTCATGAGAACCTCATTTAGAGTTACATTAAACACAAACTAACAAAATTAGAATATTTGCCTCGACCTGGATGGAAAATAAAAAGGACTACCTCAGCAAGCACTCCTCTGTCAGAGAAACTCGCATTTTAAAATATGGCTGTCCATATCCTCAACTGGCGCCTTTCAAAACTATTATCCAAATCGTCTTTTGAAACCAATCTCTGTGAGAGAAGGCATTTTGGTGGTGGTGCACAAAGTTATTTCCTCTGGTCTTTGCCTGTCATTAATTTAGAAGCTTCAAAAGCCTTTGGTTTAACAGCTGAACATGTACCCACTTTGTGTTGAGCACAGAAGTGAAGAACTTCATGGCTTAGCAGTCAAATTTGAAACGCAAGGATGACCACTGAAATGCTATGTATGTCTCTTCTGAAACGGTTGAGGAAGAGGAAATGCAAGGTCATGACTAAAAAAAAACAAACAAATCTTTAAAATTAAACTCAATAGAGTGCCGGGAAAAAAAAGAATTTAGAGGGAAATCTCAATAAAGAGTGATACTTAGAAGTCCGATTTGAGAAATGTCCAGATGTCTTAAGGACAATAATTTACTTTGCAGATTTTATTATTCATTTGCACAATTTCAAATAGTTAGATGTCTTAAAAAAATGGGACACTCATTTTTCAACTTTTAAAATATATACAATAGGAAAAAGTCCTTGACATTGCCAGGATTAGAGAATTACAATCTATAAGCAGCCTTTATCAAACTTCACTGTCTTATCACAGTTCACCACTGCTGTCTACAGATGATGACTCAAATGGAGATTTATACACTGTTTGTGGAGAGCAGAAAAGATGATAGATGCTGTGGCTGACAAATCCACTCCTGAGTTTTAGCTGTACACCAAATTCTGGTACTGTAACATCACTGCATAAAAGCATGCCTTTCTTGGCAACATCATAATTTAATAACATCTCAATCAGTTTAATAATACCAATGATTCTACAGTATGTATGTAAGCAGCTTAAAGGCTGATATAAGGATTGAAATATGCTTAATATCTCATAGTTGTTATCGCTGTTTGTGTAGGTGACAGATAACATAAGCACACAGTATGTAGCTAGCTGTTATACTGAAGCTTTAATTGACAAAAAGAAGAATCTGATAGGGCCTTTCTTTAAGAACTGACTGATAAACAATATATTTAGTAATATTCTTAACTTCTTTACTGTGAACATTGGTTCAGTAATGGCACACTGACAGCTCTTACCTTCATGCCATCAGCTCCAGGTGGTCCAGCCAGTCCCATGTCCCCTTTCACACCCTGAGGTCATAAACAATGTGAACAAAGAGCCTAAGCACAACAGGACATTATAAACAGTATCTTTCATTTCTCATTCAACCCAACCTCATTGGTCCCTATTAGTGAGGCGCATGTATACGTCAAGTTAGTTGTGTGCATATCACAAAGGTGGGGAGGACAAACATGTAACAACATGTATATTAGGGCTGTCACTTTTTAATCAAAATTTGAACATTCGTTCGAAAGTTGAAGGGAAAAGTTCACATTTGTATGTCATGACTTGTTTGAAATCAATTAGCCCAACAAGCATTTGAAGTAGATTGCCTTGAGATCCAGCAGGGGGTGCTCTAAACTCCACTATCAGCTTGACCTACTGCAAGCCCTATTGACCCTTAACCTATCAATTCAGCTAGTAATGTTATGTTGTTTGCTACAAAAACGGGGAACACTAGTGAGCAACGTCAAGTGAACAACCCTTGTCTAACTGCGTACTATTTGGCACACTCAGCTTCAGAAGGTCCCTTGTCAGCAGCTCGTTAAATAAAATTATATATAAAAAATATAATATATAATCGCCCCCATTAATCTCTTATAAACCACCTTAATTGTAGTTTAATTACAAACGGAATACAAGAAGAATCAATTGGGTTAGGTATCACTCACTCTGTGTCAGTTTTATGAAATGTTGTTTACCTCTTTCCCCTTTTCACCTTCATCCCCTGGCTCTCCACGTAAGCCTGGGATTCCCTTGGTGACAAAAATGAAAATATATCAAGTGGATATTGATTCATTGACTGATTAAACACACTTCAATTGTGAAATCCATGACTTTTTTGATCTCTTTTCTCTAAATCATTGAATGGTACAGATTGCTAAATAGAATATTTTAGACCTAATGTGAAGATATGTTCAACTATGTCATAAAAAATGAATATATGGATGTTAAGTGACAAAATACACTGACTTACAATGAGCCCTGGCCACCCGGGGAGGCCAACTTGTCCTGTGTCTCCCTTTTCGCCCTGAACGACAAAACACAATCTACTGTTTGCTCATACATCATAATTAAACCTGATTCACTGAGCCTGTGGCTTTGTTTCCATATATCCTACCTTTGGTCCTCTGTGCCCTCTGGTGCCTCTGACTCCGGCCTTCCCCCGTTTCCCCTGTGGACAAGTTTTCTATGTTTTTCAATGAGGCAACAGAAAGCAAAAGGAGGACACACGAAACAGCCTAATGTTTTATGTATGAATCTGTACAGTGGCTGTCAGAATGGCTATTTCTTATGTTTTCAACATAAAACAAACCCACTTTCATCACTCAGTTTTAAAAAAAGTGATAGCATTAGCATTATAAACAGGGACAAAAACTACCGACCATCATTTCATTCATCACAATTGTGGATTTTTCTTTGCTAAATTTTTACATAATTTAGGAATGTATTTCACTTGAAAAACGTTCACAAGATTGAAATAGAAACATCATACCCTCCTTCCAACATGACCCGTCTTGCCTGGTGATCCATTCTTGCCATTTTCTCCCTTTAAGGGTAGAACACACACTGATTAGTAAGAAAGCTAATTGGGATAATTTTGCACAACTCCCAAATGGAAAAAGAGACATTTAGCAGCTCCAGCTTTACTTTTTTGTTCAAATTCTACAAAGATCACACTTTATTAAAATAAATGCTACCGTTTGAATCCTTTTATAGTGCATCACAGAAAGACAAAAGAAAAACTTTTTAATAGAGCCAAGTGTTGAGAATAACAGCAGTCTCACAGCAGTCTGAACAGACAGTGGCTGAGACTGCTGTTGTCTTTTAGTATCCTATGAAGGACCTATCATTTAAAGAAAAGTTTGATATTTCCAACTTTAGCTGTTTTGGAAAGCTAGAATGTTTGCAAGGTGTTTGCAATATATTCAAAAAGACAATGAATCGCATTGGAACACGTGAATTTGACCTTCTCCTCTTTTGTGCCTGGTTTCCCCTCAGGTCCTGGTCTTCCTTGTACTCCCTGCAAAGCAGCAATAGTTTGTTTTTTGTACCATTTTGCTCTTTTGATCACTGGCTTTCAGAGACAAATTACAAAATACATACATACACAAACACACGCAAACAAACGCTGATTTAATGTCTACTTTTCTCTCAATAATTATTCACTATCAAACAAACAGTATAATTAGACCAATGATTCAAGGTTTATTATGTTTTCCTCATCCATAGTGCTCCTGTTCGGTACACTTACAGGAGCCCCTGTGAGTCCAGGAGAACCCTGGGGTCCCATTTCTCCAGGAGGCCCCTGAAAAAGAGAGGGATGAGGCACAAATACAGTCAGAGTTGTTGAAGGGAAAATAATCATCCTCAGCAGTGGTAATTAACATCAGAGAATGTGTTGATGCAGATCAATAGCGGTTTCGTTTTTCACCTCTAACCCTGGCAGAGCTGGAGGACCTCGGATTCCTTGCAGACCATCCTCACCCTGTACAGGTAATGCATATTATTCAGGTAGTTTCATGGATATCTGTATTAAAACATTTTTTTATCAATGAGGCATAACACTATGCAGACATCCACGGTTCATGTGAGGTGGACTTGTCCATATTACGTGCTTGATAACAATAACATGAAAACACTAACCTGTTCCCCTTGTGGACCTGGTGTTCCTGGCTCTCCCTTCAGTCCCTGTGGCCCTGGTTCCCCTTTAGGCCCCTCATCTCCCTGAGGTCCAACTTGTCCTACTGGACCCTGCCATGCAAGCATTCGCAAATGTAACACAATTACCTTAACAAGTTGTGTTTTCATGGAGCTTAAAATCAGGTTTTGTTAAGTCAGTACTGTTAGTACTGTACTGTGCTTTAATTTATTATTATTCGGTATGTTGGCTGCACAATATAATGGCTATAGAATAATGACCCCATCTGCATTTAGATTACTTTTCACTATAAAATTCTTTCTTCCACTGTAAAAAGATGAAGGCTTGTTTGCAGTACAACCATATCTGCTTTCACATTATAGACTCCATTATAGACTTTTGCTTATAGACACAGCTTTCCTGTGTTGTTGGTAGTTGCTGGGCTCAGATGAAAAATAGAAAATCTACTTGGTTGTATTTGTAACAGAGGCACCACTTGAAAATGTCAGGGGAGGTAAATGTCTGCTATCCCTTTGAGTAAGTGAAATCAAAATTAGCCTCTAAAGTGGGATGCTTGGGGAACTGACTGAACTGCAACTAAACTTATTTCACTTTAAAGTACAAAATAAGTGCATCAGTAATGTACTACTTTAAGACTTGTGCCATTTATCTGAAGACAATATCAGGAAATGACTTGCAGTTTGTTTTGTTTGTTTACAGTTTATTAAACATAAAGTGCAGCTGAGGCTGATTGCAATGTCATTGGCTTGGCATTTACTTTGTCAGTATTTTGCTACTGGACAAATATGGACCCGCTGGTAGTGTTAGATATTCCCCAGCAGAAGTGAGAGAAAGCAGATACAAGAAGAATATCTAAAAGATGAAAAGACCAGCTAATGCAATCTGAACTCAGTGTGTCCTTTTTATTCATTTAGCAACAGCGCACCACAGTCACCATTAAAACATAAATACCACTGTAATTTGTTAGATTACTCTCTAAGTAAGTAATAAGTAGAAAGTGTTTTCCCCACATGAACACTCAATTTGATTGGATTTTGTATGCTGTAATAGAACAAAGGGGAAAGCACGTATTATGAAATTTTGCTTACAATAGCAATACTTCCAATGGTGGAAAATCTGCACAAGCAAACAAACTAAATACAGTGAACACATTTCTGTTACTTAGGACACTCACAGGTGGTCCCAGGCTCCCTGTGTCTCCTCTGACACCACGTGCACCAGTTATTCCCTGTATAGAAGAGAGAAAATGGGTGGCTTTCATGATATTCTGTAGGGTTGCTGTGCATCTTTGGCAAAATATCAAATGACATCACAATTTACCTGAGGGCCTACTGACCCCGGAGGTCCAGTAATACCTTCAGGCCCAGATTCCCCCTGAAGAGATAGATGAACAGATTTTAAAGCCACTCGCTTTACCTTTTTTTCTGATTTAACTGATTTGATTCAAGCAGAGCACTGTGGCTGATCAACTAAAAAACTAAAGGTGTAGTAGAAAGGGAGTATGACAGCTGGCAAGGCAGGGATCCTCCTCTCAACCAGGTGATTGTTAACTGATGATTACAACTAATTAGTGCCTCTTACTCTCTGTCATCAGCGATGGGACTCTCTGATCATGAGTTATCAGAAGCCCACACTCATCATGACCTTGAGCAGAGACTTACTTTTTAGGGGTAGAATAATTTACATGAAAAATGAATACATTAACATTAAAGTAATTTCTATGATCCTTTCTTTTTTCACTTTACACAAGATCTAAATATGCACCAATGCCTAATGACTTAAAATGGCTGTTGATTTTGCTGTCGTTTGCTGTCTGTAATCTGAATTCATTATGAAATGTACCTGTAATCATGCTTCCTGAATTTTCTTTTAGGAAATATTATTACCTTCTGTCCCTGCGGTCCATCTAGTCCCAGAGGGCCCCGAGGGCCTGCGGATCCCTAAATAAGCACAAAAAAGGGAAAACTGTATATCTTGGCATTGGTTTAACATGTTTGGAGGCAGGAAAAATGTTGACAAAGTATGTCTGTCAGATAGATCAATAAATGTCAATGCAAGCTGTGTGCAGTCCAAATAAAGGTTATTTAAAGACCACTCAGAGCAGCATCAATAATTCTTGGCAACAAACTCACCTGTAACCCCGGGAGACCTGCAGGTCCCACCTCGCCCATTAACCCCGGTTCACCCTGTATGAGAGGATGATAACATGACATCAGAAACAGTTTCAACTCATCAACGATTGGAGTCATTTTAGAAAACACCTCAGTAAGTTTAGAAAAGCTAGGCAATGTATATAATTAGAAATAAAAGTCAACCAGGAGAAACTGGTGAATTTGCTTGGGACTATTATAGTTGTAGATTAATACACATTTGGTGCTTAAATGAGTATTTACAGCAGCTGGGCAGTGTACGCGAGATTGAGTCAAAATAACTAACAGTGTGTGCTAGTAGTACTGAAGAAGCATGACACCCAGTCCAACAGAGCGGTCCTCAAATCCAAATATTTTGGAGGTTTAGAGTGTGCTGTGTCATTAAAATGTGACAAAATAACTAACACACAAAAACTTTGCTCACCATCAGTCCAATGTGGCCCTTATCCCCCTTTGGACCCCTCGCACCATTTTCCCCGAGATCTCCCCACGGACCTTCACGACCAGACAAACCCAAAGGTCCCACCACCCCCTGCATACAAAAACCACAATCTGATCAGAAAACTACACACATCAAACCAACAGAATCATCCTCCTAATCAGAAAATTTGTCGATAATACTGACCTTCTCCCCTTTGGGTCCAGGATCTCCAGTTTCACCAGGATGCCCAACATCACCCTGCAGAGGAAGAATGAACATGAGTACGGAGTTGAGCAAATGTCTTGTGCACACGGGATCAACAGTTTGTGGGGAATATACTTATTCACTTGTCAGTGAGAGTTAAGTGACAAGATCGTAAGTGAAGCTGCATTTGATCTATTCTGTTCTGTTCCTTGTCTCTTTTTAGTAGACTGCTTCATATTACTTGTGTTCTGCTTGTTTTTGAAATCAAAGGTTTAACCCTGAGGCCTGCATGGATGAGAAACTACCACCACATTTGATAGTCCTTAAGACAGCTATTTACATTCATTGACAAACTGAAAAATTGCATTCAAAAATGCCAATAAGAACTTTAAAAAGCATTACACACTATATTAACACTCTGCTGGACTCCATAAATGATTTTTTTCAATGATGCTTGAAGTTACATTTTCAGGCTGTGGAACAAACATTTGAGTTAAAGGTATCTCAGAAATAACAGACCGTGTCAGCTCATTGCTCAGCCTGTTGTTATATAATCAACATTTAAAAACCCTCATAGCAATCTGAGTTAAAACATACCACATTGAGAGGGACATTTTCTTTAGCAATTTATGTAACATTAACAGTAGTTAAATGCTTTTCAAACACCTTTTATTCGTATTTTTTAGAGACACTGAAATGCTTTTCCGCTGACAATGATAGGCAGTACTAACACAAAATAAGACAAACATAAGAAGCACATCTGTTTATGAGAATACTGTGTGTAACCAGGGCAGAGGTAACAGGGATATGATGAAATCCTTAAATTATTTATGCAATTGGAAAAAAACCTCCTGTGGAGCTCCTCTGTCATTTATGAGATTGCAGCTGGACAGGTGTGAGAAAGTCTGCAAATCGTTCAAGTGAATATCTTCTTAACTGCACCTACCTCTTCTCCCGCTGGTCCAGGTGGTCCCTGTGAGCCTTTTGGGCCCTCAAGTCCTCTCTCTCCTGGAGGCCCTGAATGACCATTTTTCCCACAAGACCCTATATCCCCCTGTCAAACATGAAAACAAGAGAAGACAGGAAATCAGATACAGTTATTGACCGTAGGCTTTTTTTATTGCAATACACAGCTGGCTGTCAAAGGGTTTATTCGCTCACATCTAAGGCTGCAGACAGTTCCTCAACATAAAACAAAACCCTTGGACTTATGTTGCACAAAACAAACAGATTTGAAATGTTTTCTTAAGTTGTTGTAGTACCAACAAACCTTGATGTAAAGACTAAGGAATGATGCTGCTGTTATTACTGACCTGGTCTCCTTTGCGTCCAGTTTGGCCTTCAGTTCCTGTTTGTCCAGGGGGGCCCTGATGAGTCAAAGAACAGGACCATCATCAGTTGATAATAAATACTGTTGTGGAACACACTGCTGAAGTTTGATCCAAATACAAACATGCTCCAAACTTGTCAGTTTCCTTTGTATCTATGTTAAGGTACTATAGACCTTAACCTGAAATTAGTTGCTCCCTTTTCTGTGTTTCAATAACTAATTTTTTAAATGTCAATACATTTTTCTTTCTTTTGAAGCGTATCAGCACAGTCTCCTACAACATATTTGTCTATAAAATTCAGAATGCTTGTTCTCAGAAAGATGTAACTAGTCATTCCCGACTCATGCCTGAGTGTCACTTTGCTGCTTCCCACACTTTCTAATCACATACAGGCCGCATTGTAGCCTACAATCCCCACAGCTAAATGTTCCAAACCTTAAGCTAAATATGGACATGAACAACATAAAACCACAATTTATATCTAGTTTATATATTTTATTTTAAAGTATTTTCTATGTTTTGTAAGGCACTTGCAACTTTTCAGGGCTCAACAATAAGGATATTCCCTGGCAAGTGAAATGCCACATTGAGTGGGTAAATCTAGCAGCCAGTCTCTAATGAAATTAAACACATTGCTTGTTCTGGAGTTGATGACGGAAGTAGCTAAGGAGTGAGCCATCTTGCTTCATTCTCATCTCTATTAAAAGTACAAACTGTGCACTTACAAAAATGGTGGTCATAAACATGAGGTTACCTAACAGTTAACTAGAGTCTGTGTTGGTAATTGATAACCATTAATCAAATAATTATGAAAAAAACATCATGTTAAACCCAAACTTATTTTCACTCTATTAATAGCTGACCATTATTGTCACATTTTCAAATAAAGGGAGTGAAGGAAAAAGTAGAACAGGCGAGGAAAAAATGCCTTTGAAATTGGATATAGCAAAAAATTGCCTTCTTTGCTTCATTATAATACCAAACAAACCTGTTGTCCACTTTGTCCTGTCGAGCCAGTATCACCAGGCAATCCAGGTAAACCCTGGCGGTTACAATGCAGTCAGTTCAGTAGTTCAACATAATAGAGGATTACAGAACCATAACTAATACACATAATAAAATATTTTACATGATTCTTAAGTGCATTTTAGTTTACCTTGTGTCCTTTTTCTCCTGCTGTTCCTAATAATCCATCAGCACCCTGTGTTCCCTAAGGACATCAAACAACATGTGGTGAAACGTTGCTTTCATGTGCTTGGTTTATATGTTATATATTATATTTTATGTTATGTGACATAGGGTCAACTATTTATTCAGCTAGGCCTGTTCAAATGAACACACTGATGGATTTTCATCATTCAAGACTCAGAGAAGTCTGGAATATAAAAGTAAAAGCAGCTGTTGATGGCAGGTACCCACTCACTGGGATTCCTGTTGGGCCATGTGGACCCTGAGATCCTGGGGGCCCTGGACTTCCCCTAGGTCCAGGTTTTCCAATTGTCCCATCAACACCTTGGACACCTGGAGGGCCCTTAAAGTCACACAAGACAGATGGACAGATTGAAGCTAAGAACGGAGATTAACATTAACAGGCTGTCATGTCAGTGTCTAAACAATATAATATAAACCAATATAATCTTAATGTTCTGATGGAGATTATATTAAGGTTACATCAAAATTATATTGGAAAGACATTCTGCACAGCAGTCCGTTGCTGGCTTGCTGTCTTTGCTTTGTACAGTTTTTTGGTAACATTCAGTCAAGTTGGACTCATTTCAGTTGAATCATTCCATTTAAATTTGAAGAGGCTATTGAAAAATGATTTGGAGCTGCAAATTAGCACACAAACACAAAAACACACACATACATAACACACATGCACACAGAGGTAAATTTGTTCTTGTGTATCAGCAGTCTGCATCAATTTGTAAGCTACAGTCCAAAAATGACAGCTGACATTTTCCTAATTAACTGATGATTCATAATAATAATAAATTATCAGCAGGTGTAATGGGGACAATCAGTAACCAACCAGTTACATCACCTTTTATTCATTCAATTTAGGAGCAGTGTGTTTTGATTATTTCATGTGTGAAATAAATTCTCCCTCAGTTAAATGGATGGATTTGTTGAGAACTAATCATATTGTATTGATACTGTATTGTGGCCTTCTCCAACCTCTCAACCTAAAACTTACTGGTGGGCCCAGAATCCCTTTGGGTCCATCATCTCCAGGCCGACCCTGTGAGAGAGAACAAAAGTTGTATTTTTAAATCACTAGTGGATCAAGAAACTGAAAGCTTAGACATGATGTAACATCTCTGAATGTTTTTCAGAGATGGAGCCATCGCCAAAATGCCATATGGCAGCCATAGTGCAATTCCTGTCATGCCATGCAGAAAAAGTAAATTCCCACAGCTATTTAGAGCAGTTTCCAAAGCTCTGAACTTTCACCTCCTTCCCTCATGACCAACTGTTAAAGCTATACAAAATGTTATGAACATTACATTTTTTATTACTTTTTTATTTAGGGAACAAACTCTCCAGTTAAAGGTTTCTCTCACCTTAGGTCCCTGGGGTCCCTTCTCTCCCGAGGGGCCCGGCAAACCCTGAAAAACAGACAAGTCAGAACATGCTAATCAAACTCACAGTTCACACCTCTGTCTGGGCACTATGTGATGAAATAAGATTAACAATTCAAACATTTCAAAATTTTTACCACTTGATTGAAGCATAAAATGTAAGCTATATGTAGGGAAAATAAACAAAACAATGAAATACAATTTCAACTGATCCATATAAAAATGGCAAATAGTATAACTGTGATGTAACTTAACTGGAAGTGCTTATTTTTCAGTGTGAACAGATTTGTTTTCTTAAGGTTTTGTTTTTCTTCAAAACATTGTGCATCTTTGTAAAGTGTACTTTTATGTTTGAGGCTATTCAGATACATTTCAATAATCTGTTCTTACTTTACATTTAACTGTATACTTTGTTACAAACACATGCAAAGTTCGGTTATGTCCGATCGCTGTTATTTCATAATGTAATTATTGAAGAGGGACATGTAGGGTGAGCATCCCTGTCACCTTTTAAAGTCATTAGCGTTAGAGCAACATTATGTAACTTTTCCGTTCATTGCCGTTCTGCAGCAGATGAATCCACCCTCTCAGCAGGGTTTAACTTTTACTCTGTGACAGATTGATGGATTTCACCACAGCAGTGGGCAACCATGTGAGTGAGTAAAGAGTGTGTCCAATGACACTGCAGGGACGACTGTGGACAGGGAGTCAACTGCAGAAAAAAGTCCCACTTCCATTACCAAAAGTGACTATACTAGTTTGACCTTTCAGTTCATATTGAAAAGTTCATTTCCGGATTGGTTGCTTTTTATGATTGAATTTTGTCTTTGTTGTCATGTTTTTCCCCACACTTGCAGGGTTTCTTTGCTGTCTAAGTAAAATACCAGTGGCTACCTGCAGGGAGTGAATCACTCCGGCAAAAGAGGGAGGACAGAGGACAGTGTTAATGACTGATATTGACTGATGTCTGTGTTCTTCATTCTATTAAATTTCACCATTTAGATGTCAGGACTATTATTTAATCTACTGACATTTCCGATGCTTTTCCACTCAGAAATGTTCTTTTTCTTATCTTTTACGTTTAACATAAAAAGCAGCTTTGCTGTTCTAAAAATTACTATTGGTGCCTCAGGAACAACATTTAGTACTATTTAAAAGGTAAATCAATTATAATTAATGAGAGTACTAGTGTTGATTAAATCCTAATGATACGAATTACTAGCTGATGTAGAAAAAAAACTGCTTTGTCACTGAGGATGTCATCTGGCACTGTGGACTGCAGGGGACAGGCCCGAGGGCAGTGATCGGAGCAATTTATTTGTCCTCTATCAGGTGGACTTGCCATCTCAGTCCCCCATTAGATTTCCCACCAGTGGCCCCAACAAAATCAATCACTGTGACCTGATCTCCTCCATAAACAGGCAGTCCCTGCACGCCAGCTGCACACTTCACTGGTTTACTTCTATTTTCCAAATCCTCCTTGGCGTGACCCATACACTGCTGCTGTCTTAATCAAATCCTCTGAACAATACTCACTTCTGCTCTCATATATCCTGTAATAGTTCCCAGGAGACCAAAGAAAAGAAAAAGCAAAATAAACTACACACACTTACTGCAGGTCCTGGCTTCCCAACAGGCCCGGGTAAACCTCGTAAACCTGGCTCACCCTGGTACAGGAGAGAAAGATGAGTTTATTATTGTTGCTATTCATTACAGTTAAGGCTTTTTTTTGCTTACAAAGAGATTTTAACAGTACAATACATTTCCAGTCTGATCTACATTGTCAAAAATGTCAGTGAAAATGTCTGAATACACATTTCCTTCCTTTTATTAACAGATCATATTTGCCTTGACTATTTTCACGTACAACATGTTTGAAGCTCCCTGGGCGTCCCTTTCTTCAGTCAATAAATAGCTTTATAAGGCTTAAAAATTCAAGAAGGGGGGAGAGATAAAATCTTACCCTTTGTCCTGTGAACCCTGGAAGCCCGCGCATGCCCACACTCCCCTGCATACCCTGATCATAGAAGGAAAAGCAAAGATTAGCATTAATCATTATGCATGGTCACAAAGTAGTGAGTAGTGTACTAACTAGTGTGTTTATTAGAAGATAAAATCTGAATTGTATAGGAGTAGTTTGATTTCCAAGCAATATTTTCACAGCATGATTACATGCAAAGCAATTCTTCATTCATCACTTCAAATTATGTGAATACGTGGCATTTGTATTATTATTTTCACTATTAACATCAGTAAAAAACCTTATGTCGCAAGGCGTTGCATAGTGTTGTGTGTGGGGAGAGGACTGGGCGGCGCTGAGGGGAAAAGCTGCTGCTTAGCTGGAGTACAGTACAGGGTACAGAGCTGGACCTTCTGTAGGAATAAATACCAGAAGTCACACTGTATTCTGCTCTGATCTGTAGCTGTTTACTAGCAGTTAGAAAGCTTGGAGATAACTTTTGGGATTCAAATTTATCCTCAGTCACACTGATTTCAGTGAGAGATTGATTTGAATCACATATACACACACATCCTTGTTATGTGTGCTGTTGCTTTTTAGTTAACAGCTAAGGTACAGGACAGTTATCTGGCTGCAAATAAATCCATGCACAGGTAACACAAATTAACACAAAGTACTCGCTGTCAAACTCACACATAAGCATAACATAATGTGCTATTCAGGTCATCTTATGAAAATTCATGTATTTTTTCATATTGTAATATATATCACAGGGTTAAAATAATCGCAGTTAGTTTTTCCAATATTGTGCAGCCCTAATCTGAACCTATTCTGACATGTTAATTCTGAAAAAAAAAAAAGAAAAAAGAAAAACTCTTATTCCAAAAATATTAAATTGATTTCTAACCGAACAGACATATAACAATTGAGATGTTTTGCAAAAACAGCCCTACTGTATCAGTTTCGTGTTAAAAGTTTCTGGATTAGTTACATTAACATCGTCACCATCTAATCATTAAATAAATTCCCAGTCTGTGATCATTAAAATAATTCTATTCTATATATATGTCAACTGATTAACATGTACATGAAACAGATAAGAAGCTGTGCGGTCTTAAAGGTGTCCTAATGTGTAATGTGTAGTATACTGTTCACTTTATATACTGCATACATGATGTGTATATGCTGTGAAAAAGGTAGTACAGGTGCCCTGCTGAAGATCACTTACATACATGCCTACTGGGCCCTGGGGTCCCTCCATGCCTTGCTTCCCCATGAATCCCTGAGTAAACACATCCACAAACACATCTACGTGACACATAATGACAGAATACACGCTTACAACCAATATCTGTGTGCTGATGTAACAGAGGTCATTACAGCTCTGTGCCTATGGACTCACCCTGTCTCCTAGGGGTCCTGGTATTCCTGGAGGTCCAGGTTTCCCCGGTGGCGCCTGTTGGATTAAAGTACCAAAGGTCATAAATACCAGTTGATATCAGTCATTGACCTTTGCACTACTACATTACATCACTCAGATCGTCATGACCCTATTGGCAACACTGACAGTGAAAACAAGGATGTTGCTGATCAAGGATACTTGAAAAAAAAAAAAAAATCAGCTAATTATATTTTAAATTCTCAATGGATGTTAAATGTACATTTATAAATGTTGTTATATTTATATATATATGTATATTTATAACTCTACAACTTTAGCTCAATTGAGTTTGTCAGCTCTGGACAAAACCCAGTTTGAAAGAAAACCGATTTACAACCAAACTAGCAGCTTTTTCTCAAGCTATGTGTTTCAAAGGATAAGTTCATCTGAAACACACGTCCTGCCTGGCTGCCTTGTCTCTTATAGTTTCTGTCTTCCAGATGAAAGAACTACAGAACCAAAACAAAAGCATACCGGAGAACCTGGAGGGCCATCTGCTCCTCTGTCTCCAGTAATTCCTTGAAAACCCTGGAAAAGTTGCAAAAGTAAGAAAAGATTCAAGGAAATGCCACAAGAAGTCAAACAGGACAGGATGAGAGAAAACACTAAGAAAGTTGCTGACCAAAAATTGGTCAAGTGCAAATGGGATAAAAAAAAAAAAACACAACTTCCATTATTTCTATTTCTATCAGACCTTTAACAGACATTCACTGAGCCATTCAATAATTGGTTTAAATGAGTTGATTCAGTATTTTACTGAGAGTTGCTTAATCTGCCATTTCATTGTTTCTTGGCAATTTCATCTATAATCTTTTTTATTGGTGATTAAGATTTTGAAGAATCTTTAACATAATACATGTGTCTCTGCTAACTTGAGCAGTTAGTAATGTGCTGGCTGTTACTGTGTTAAAATTAAAGATATAAAACATTTTACTCAGCAGCAGGGCATGTGAAGTTAAAAACAGTTTTCTCAAGATGTTAATGATTTTCATGTCATAGCAGATACAGTGTTGGCAAAATATCTGTCTGGGGCTGGATGTTTGGACCACTTACTTTTATTAAAGGCACATTTTAATACAACAGCATACAATGTAATTTTAGACAATAGCATTTTTTCCAAGAGTGTAGCAACAGTTTGCAGAAGGTCCTTTCTGTTTAAACATTAATACTGCCATGCAAAAAGCAAGGTCCATAAAAATATGGTCTTCCCAACTTGGTGAACTGGCCTGCACAGAGCCCCGAACTCAACCCCATCCAACAAATTTGGGATGAACCGGAACACCAACTGTGAGACAGGGCTGACCTCACTAATGCTCTGTAGTCTGAAGTGGAGCACAGACATTGCAGTCAGGTGCCAAAATATGGCAGTAAGTCTTCCCAGAAAGGGAACAAAGGCTGTATAGTGGCAGATTAATGCCCATGGTTTTGGAATGGCAATGTCAACAACCACACAGTTCTGAAATGTTAAAGGTAAAGTTCCCCCCTAAATCAAGATGACATATTTTCTCCTCTTTTGGAGATTTCAGGCAGAGACATGCCTGCCTTCTCTTGAATATAATGGAAGTTGACTGCAGTCTGCTGGTCGCACTAAAATGTGACACTCAAGAAAATCCACAAACCTTGTTGGTTTCATTTAAGAACAATATATATCTTTTTTAAACAACCACACTCTATCATTAAACAGAAGGAAGTGTGAATGCTGTAGGATGTAAAAACTAATTGTATTCTCCTCGGCTGAGGTGTAATATTAACAAGCTTAGTTAGTTAGCCTCTTGTCCGTGAGTAGATGCTTACTTCCTTCTGCACGGTCATATGGAAAGAAAATAGTTTCTCAACAGAACTGCTCACAACAAAGTCTGTGGATTATCTTGAGTAACCAGATCATGATTGCTGGAGAGAGTATTTGATGAAGCAGACATTTTTATAGCCAGTATCAACAAACTATGCAAATCACACCAAAACAATCAAGATGGGTTGTCACATCGCGGTGAGGTTGTCTTGTCTTTGGGATCTGTCTTGCGGATTCATGTTTTATTTTGAAAGTAACTTCCCTCTCATTTCAGATCACGTGCCCTTCCTCCTGTGTTCCTGGTCTGACGTCATCCCTAATCCCTGATTGTTTGCACCTGTGTCTCCCTCCCTCATGTGTATAAAGTCTTTGTCTTCCCCTGTCTGCATCGCCTAAGTATTTCGTTGTGTACCAAAGCCTTGTCTCACAGTCCTGAATTCTTGTCTTGTTAAGTATTGTCTTGTTTTGTTTTTCTGTATTTGTCCTCTTGAGAGAGTGATTTTGATTTTATAAATTTTCTGGTTAGGATTTTGAGATTCAGTTTAGCCTGTTTCTTAGTTGTTTCTTTTCCTCCCTCGGCAGCGCCTTTTGTTGTAATTTTGATATTGATAGAATAGTATATTTTTCATAGCCTTGTGCCATCCTCTGCGGAGTGACTTTTCTTTTGTAAATTTCATATTTCAGTTATTAAGAATAGTGTAGGTTTTCCTCCTTCGGGCGCGTCTTACGTTTTTGTGTGTTTTGTGTTTGTTCGTCTTGTCTGTCCCCATAGAGTTTCATAGTTTTTCATTTATCATCTCATCTGAAGAGTCGCGAATCAGAAAAATAAAACTTGATTTTACTTCTGTCAATCTGCATCTGAGTCCTCTCTTTTGTCCCAAGTCTGACACAGGTAAGAGGAAAAATATATGATTTTGACTTTGGGGTGAACTTTCTCTTTGTGTCCATGAATAGTTAAAGTGTCTCTGTCTAACTGTGTAAGTGTGTGATACCTACACATATGTGCTTACATAAACTCTGATAAGCCCCAACCACTTTCAGTGAGCACACCTCTTTAACTGGCTGGTAGCAGGTTCTGTTCAATCCTGTTACAGTAAAACTTTTGGCAGTGACTGTATTGTTTACTTGCTCATGAATCAATACCACACATTTAATTCAGGGCTCTTGTAAAATAGTAATAATGTGTTTCTACTCTGCTGAACCCTGCAGCTGTGGCAAAGAGCCAAAAAAGCCTGGCTGGAGTGATGATGTCATGAGCTGAGCATTGAGGTCTTACCGTCAGTCCTTTATTGCCAGCACAGCCAGCTGCACCTGAGGGACCCTGAAACACAGAGAGACAAAAAAAAACAACAGACAATGCAATTTCTCTCAACAGCAGAGGTCATTTAGAGTGCAAATAGTAAATATCATCATGTTAATGAATTCCATTATAAACTCATAAGATGAATCTTCAATTTATCAAGTAATTTAATCTCAGAGCTGTAGTTTGACATTTTGGCAAATATGCTACGCTGCTTTGCTTTACTTTTGCTTTCTTTCCAAGATTCAGAAGACAACGGTGCCTATAAATGTTATAATATATGCAACATTATTAAAATCATTGCAATATGATAACACACACACACACATATATAGGGTTCTTTAAATATATATATATATATATATATATATATATATATATATATATATATATATATATATATATATATATATATATATATATATATATATATATATATATATATATATATATATATATATATATGAGTTAAGGAAATGACAGCCACTTAGATTTTCAGCCACATCATTTTTAGAATGCTAATCTCCAGTCTGAGGTGATACCCCACCACACTGCTGGCAGTATGCTGTTGTTCTGCTGCTGTCTTCTCAATTTCACTTTGCTGTATTCATACTATCAGGTACAAAGAGCTGTGCAGCAGTAAAGTAACAAGAAGGAATAAATGAGTACTGTGGTGTACATACTGGATGCAAGAGGGAGACTCTGTCAGAAGCTTAAAATCAGTTGGGGATTTATTTGCCGGACTATTTCTTGATGTGGTGACCTGGGGACGAATACTAGACTCCAGTGGAAACATGGATTTAACACATTTAAGTATATCAGTCAGTGAGCCTAAGATGCCCGAGGGAGGATTCATTACTTCTGGCCAGAGCCAGGCAAGCTGCTTCCCGTTGTGCCCATTTATTATGCTAAACTATGCTAAAATAACTGTCCTCTGGCTATGACTTAATATTTACCTGACAGAGAGTAGTTTTAATCACCTCAACTAATACAGACATCAAGGATATTTCCCAGAATGTGAAATTACTTTTATGATTTTTTTGTCTCTATTTGTTTCAACACAGTTTCTTAAAATCAAGACACTGTCTAGATACAAGTGAAGCTGTAGTGTTGACTGAAAACCAAGTAACCCCAATTTGCAAATCACATGTACATTATCAAATAATTGTTGATTATCTTCATAATTAATTGATTAACTACAGAAAATTGCCCATTGCTAATGCCTTGTGGCACAGGATATATCTTCAAAACAAAAGTGTTTTTTTCCAACCAAAGCAATATGATACAAAGAAGAGTAGCATGTTGCCACCTTATGAGAAGACAGAACCAGCAAATATCAGCATTTTTCTTGTATATGTCTTATATTATCAACAGATTATCTTTATCTCTACAATCAATTTCCTGTTTGACAAATTGTTGAGATGAAGATGGCAACTTTGTACAATGTATCCATTGATTAGTATCAAACAAATCCTGTATCATTTTTGTCTGTTTAAATATTGTATTAAAAAACAGTGATGAATACATGAAACAGGGATCCAGCATGAGGTCTGTTCCACTTACAGCTCTGAACAGTGCTACTATACTGCACAAAGACTGCCTCCTGCTGTCTGAACCAACAATCTGTACATATTGTATGAGTAACTTTGTATTCCTGTATTCAGAGAAGCATTTTAAAGAGAAGCAAGTGAGGTGTTTCACCCCCAGTTTTACTCAAATTGGGGCTAAAACAAGATGGTAATGACGTGTGTGAAATAAGTTCATATAGTTACAAAAGAAAATTCACAGACTTATTAAGACAGGGCGCAGATGACACAAAGACACAAACAGACCATGTACAGGTGATGGAATTAAAATATGATAGAGAATGGGAACCTGTGTACCAGGCTTTCCTTCTGCTCCCTCTGGTCCAGGAGGCCCCAGCAAACCCTGTGAGGGATCAACCAAAAACACACAATTGCAAACTGTTCATCCAGCAAAACGCTTCCTTAGTGTAAAAATGTAAACATTACTTTTGTGTTTTCTCTCCGCCAGTCAATATGACACATAAGTACATATAGTATTTAAAATATATCATTAATACAGAGACTTAAAGCTATTCTAGAACAGAAATTTGCAGCTAGTGATATCCAAAAGAAGCTAGTACAATAAAATATAACATAGTGTAAGTATTCAAATGTTAAAATAAGTCAAACATTCAAACTGCATACCAATTTAGCTACATAATGTTTGAAGACCTGCATTTTTGAAGAAGAGCTAAAAGGAATTCAAGCTTGACTACATTTTTAATCATGTCTAACAGGCTTTAATTTTACCAATGGGCCCGGCTGGCCAGTGTGTCCCCTCTCTCCAGTCCGACCCTGGAGCAAAGTCAAGAACAAGACGACATCAGTACCAAGAAGCTAATAGCTGAATACAAAGCAATGAACACAACAGGTAACCCGGAGTCAAAACATTTGTCAGGAAAATGAAAATTGATAGATGATAACCAATACAAATTATCATGCTAATTCTGTTAAATTTTCAATTTTGTTTAAATTCAACTTCATCTTGTTTTTAGTATGAATACCTTGTTCCCTCTGGGTCCTGGTTTGCCATTTCGTCCATCTGGTCCCCTGTTCCCCTTCATGGAAGTTCAAATGTTAGTGTCTGAGGCTGAGCATTGATATTCAATGCAGAAATTAAGTGTGACTAAACTGTGTGATGTGTGATCTACATATATCAATGTGACTGCAGGTCAAAAATGTTAATATTTATTAGTACAAAACACTTGTCATCATCATTATAGTCACCATGGCCAAAAACATATTTTACCCACACTATGCTGCCTTACCAGTAGGTGTCTCAGTAAGACTCAGTAAAAAGTGTGCACAGTGCAGTGAGGCTGCAATAAGGATGTAAGTAGAAGAGTAGAAAACAGTGGAGACTCTAGGTGCTTTTTATCATGCTTCCCTTCCCTCTTCCTTGCGTCTCAGCTCCTCTCAGCAAGGATGTGTGAGAGAGATGTAAGGTAGTTAGGTGGGGACAATTCAGTAACTTATGTCCTACTGCTTGACCCCCAGGTTGAGAGCAAATGTTTGAAAGTGCGTTGTGTTTACTCTCCTGTCAGATCAGATGACCAACCAAAAAATACATATGAACAAAAGGGCGTTTTAAAAAATCTTCTGCACTTGTGTTTTCATACTCTAAGCTCCTCCAATAGCCACCTTGTCTCCTGAGGTGCATTTAAGAGATGGAGAGATGCTAAATTACTGCAGAGGGATAACCATTTCAAGGTCATGGAAGGAGAGGGGAATTGTTATTTAATGCTGTTATTATGCTATCCAATTTAGCTGCTATTGATGGTTTAGTAAAATTAGTCTTGAGTGATTTGTCTCCTGTATTTAAATAACACAACTTTATTTTCATTTTATACCCCTGTTAACTTTATATGAAATGAATATGACAGAGATTAGTTTAATCATTTAATGTCCCTGGTAGTTGACCTTGAGTCTGAAAGACAGACCAAAGATGTATTCTTTAAAAACTGATTAAAGCTTTAGTAGAGGGCTGAAAGCGACTGCAGCTGTGATGATTTACTCCAGTTAAAATGTGGGGCTGTATTACATTTTGCTTTTCTGATTTAAAACTCAAAATGCTCAAGTGGAATGACTATGGCCATACAGTTAGGCATATGTTAAATTCATGTTATTGCAGTCTTTCACAATATCTGATTGTTAAACGTACATGCACGAGGCCTCTAGAAGCTCTAATGTTTCACAGTTAAATGTGATCATGTGGATCAACATATGAAGTCATCTGACATTACTATACGTTAAGGCACACAAATCATCACTGACCTTCAACCCACGGCCACCCTTTTTTCCCTGAGGGCCTGTTTCTCCATTTGTGCCCTGAACGAAGAAACATAAAATCAGTCAAGCTAATCTCCTTTTCACCTTCACCAGGCAGCTTCAGTCGTCTGGTTAAAAGAGCATGTGATACAATAATATGCTGCAAATACTATACTACATTGTAGGTTAGTTATCTTGAAAGGGAGTTTGTTTTGCTTGTTGCCCATGTAAATAACTTGTCAAAAAATTCTAAATTCTATCAAGAAGCATATTATCTTGAAACAAGTTATAGCCACACTGTTTAGATAGTGGTTTAATTTAGTATAAAAAAAATCAACTGTTGTTTCTTTCAGAACAATAAAAAATAAAATTTTCTTGGAAGAGATGACTATTTATGACAATTTTTTAAACTTTCACTTTTAAGATCAACCCTCTTGCTGTTGACGGTAAAACAAATAATTGACTGAGTGTGCAAGTTCATTCATCCACTGTACACAGCTACCATTGTAGAATAATGTTACAGAAAGACAATAGTTTGCCATACACTTTACCTCTGGGCCTGTGGGGCCCGGCTGGCCCTTGGTGCCTGGGAAACCTGGGAAGCCGATAGGGCCTCTTTCTCCCTGAGGACCCCTAATACCTGCTGCCCCTTCAATACCCTGAAAGAAAAAATAGAAAGAAACATTTACTCTTTAAAAAAAGGCACAGACACCTTTCTGAAATGTAGAGTACATGAGATGTTGATGGGATATTTTTGCATTTTTGAGTTTATGCCTATTTGCTCTTTGAGTCCTATTGTCACTGCAAGGCAAAAACCACACTACCTCATTCAAGAACTACTTCTGATGACCAGCTCATTTTCCTTTCTCTAAAAAAGTCAGGATTGTTGTCCCATACACAATCTTACACAGTTAAAGGTAGGGTGAAATTAAATCTCTGCATCTGGCTCTCAGCCATCACTTTGTTCAGGGTCACTGACAGGAGAATTAGGCTTTACCTTCTCACAGTATTTCCACATACCAACATAGACTAGTGATAGCATTCTCGACCGAATTAGCAAGCAAAATAGTATATTTCTAAAAATGTTGAATTATTTCTTTAAAACAGCTCTATAACATTTAACAATCTAATTTTATAGTGTTATGAAACAAAAACAAGCTGTTTTTTACTCTGTCGCCTTTAGGTCCTGGATCTCCTTTGTCCCCATATGGTCCCCTGTTACCCTGTGAAGAATCAAATAGTCAATGGGAGGCTCAGCCAATAATGTTTTGCTGTAAAGATGTTTGTAAATGCATCATGAGCACATACCGTTCCCCCGGGAAAACCCATGGGCCCTCGTTCCCCTGGTTCACCCTATGAATAATTTCAAAAAGGATGATGATGGATAAAGGACCAATATGATAATATGAATAATATACTTTAAGATGCCAATTATCATCAGGTACATACAAGTGAAATCTCATTCCGTATTAGAATAATTTAAAAGATAAATAGAAGACAAAAGGTCAGAAAACATGTTATTTGTAGGACTTCTAAGGGAATAAAGCCTACATTTGTGAAACAAGTCACGCAGAGAAGCGTACAAAGCATACACAAGAATGACAGTGATATCACAGCATCATCTCATGATCCACAGACATACTACAACCAGTAGATGGCACTGTGAGTCCGCAGGATGCCTTCAGAGTGCTTTTCAGCATCAGTTAACCAATATTTCCAGTCTGTCAGTGTGAACACAAAGATATATACTGCAAAAGTCATTGTATGTTTCACGAACCCTGCGGGAAAACTGCTCTCACACTCGTCTGTTTATACAATGTGTTAACCTACATATCTAAATGTGTATCTAATGACGTAATACCCCTGAGATAATGTTCAAGTGCAACTCACCATGGGCCCCTCAAAGCCGGGATCCCCCCGGGCACCCATTGGCCCCACAGGCCCCTGACATTAAAGCAGAAGAAACAACACAGAAGGAAAACAATGATAAGATATTGTGATATCTGTTCTCTCAGACATACACTTCACGCTGCCTTCACATTAACCTTATTGGCAGAAGGAACAAACGATAAAATGTTTCTGTTTCAGAAGCAGAATGAAATTTCTCCATCTTTATTGTTACCAATCTTTTATAACTTTGAGGGAATTGGCAATGAATGAGCCGCAATGAAAATCAGATATTAGGATGAGTAAAAGTTTGTTTGCACAGCATAAAAGAAACAAGGCTCTCCAAATGATATTGACCTTTTAGCTAGAGTGGCTTAGCGGGTTACTTCACCTGTGAAAAAGCTAACTTTTTTGTGGTTGTCAAAAAATGTTTTGCTAATTGCAGCAGTTGCTTGCACAAATGCACATTTTGTTTGCAAATTGTCTCTATATGACATTAATTTCTCCCTCAGTAATGGATGGGGCTGTGCCTCAAATGTAAAGCACCAATATACTGATTCTCATCACAGCTACTTACATCTTCTGTAAACTGGCATAATATGGCAGAGAAAGACACTTTTGGATTTCTGCATCTGACTTATCCCGTGAGTAAAATCTGTTCGACATTTGTTTTATTGTCTGATTCACTGGCTCTATTCTATTAATCTAAACCACTCCTCTAAATCTTCAAAGTATCAGTATCATTGCTACTAAATCTAAAATAATGAGATCTCCAGTGCATGTTTTTGAGGTTCAGAAAACAAAAGAAAAAAGTGACAGAATATAAACTTTCTAGGAATTAACTTACAGGATCCCCTTTAGGTCCAGGAACACCCATCAGTCCTGGATGTCCCTGTGAAGGTGTGCAAGTTCAATTTAACCTTCTGCGCTTTGCTGGATGCCAAGTATATGAGGCAAAACTCCAACAAGTCAAAGCCTCCATTAACAGTCTTGCCTTGAACTCTACTTACTTGAGGTCCTCTGAGTCCTGGAGGTCCCATCTGTCCATCTAAACCTGGAGGCCCCTGTTTGAAAAAAAAGGAAGATAACATATTTCAAACAAAACACAGTGTCTAAACATTTCCAGCAAGTTGAAAAACTGCAGCATACATAACCTAACAAAATGTATACCTGTGGGCCTATGGGGCCGACACTGCCAGCAGGTCCCATGTCTCCCTGACAGAAACAATAAACGATCAATAAACAGAGGAAGTAACCTGCAAAATGAGTCTGACCTCTTTGAAAGTTTCCAAACATGAAGAATAAATTCAGTTTAAAACATTGTAGGTGCTTCATTTTTTATTTTACATTTTTCATTTTTCTATTCTTCTGATGATTTCTATTATATATCAATCATTTCATTAAGAAGCCAAAATGCCAAACATTCTGTCCAGACTGTGAAATCTGAGAATTTGATGCTTTCGTTGTTTTATATCACAGTATATTTGGGGTTTTGGACTGTTGCTTTGACAAAATAAGCAATTTGAGGATGTCATGTCATGTCATTGTCAGAACTGCTTATCCCTTTCCATGGGCTCGCGGGGTGTTGCTGCTGGAGCCAATCCCAGCCTCGTCTCAGGGCGAGGGCAGGGTACTCCCTGGATAAGTCGCCAGCTCATCGCAGGGCCCTCACTGATGAGCAATGTGGGATTCAGTATCTCGCTTCGAGACGCTTCGGACACTTCGACATGCAGCTCAGCCCTCCCCGGAGCTGGGATTTGAACCAGTGACCTTCCGATCACTAGTCGACCTGCTCTACCCGCTGAGCTACAGCCACCCCAAATTGAGGATATTTATCACTATTTTTCATTTAACAGTCTGATAAATAATCAATTAACTGAACAATGAAAGAAATCCCGAGTTGCAGCCCTTGAGGGAAACCACCTTAAACTTCAATATTACTGAATTATAATGAATACTTGTAGTGGCAATCCTACCCTTGAGCCATTGGCTCCCTGAGCACCAACTTGTCCAGTAAAACCTGGAGGACCCTGTGACACACACACATAAAAACAAATATGATACATGTGCTCATGACACAGACAATAATTTTGTCATGTTACTTGTCTGCTTACCATCGGCCCTGATAGACCTGAAGGGCCATCCAGTCCACTGTCCCCCTGAAAACAAGGTTCATAACAGCATAAATCATACATTATCCTCCACATTGTCCATTAGTTCAGAGTCTCTCATAATGAATGCAAGTATATGATAACTATAAAGAGAATATTCACCAAAAAAAACACCATTAATCACTCACTCCTAATTTAGACATAATTAGGGCACTTGTTAAAGACATTGTGGTGTCAAATATTCTTCTTTAAACTGGGCTTCAAAACAAAATGAAGAAGCTTGCATTGTGAACATTCGGACATATGGCACTTCTCATGACTGAATTAAAAGTTTTGGTTAAAAATAATTAAATAACAATATGGTGAATTAGTGAAGCAATACAAAACAGTAACATGATAAAAAGACAGAACTACACAACAAGCTTGAGAGCAACGGCATCACTCACATCAGCCCCACAGGGCCCCTCTGGCCCAGGGCCACCTCGGATACCCTGAGGCCCCTGCAAACAAGATTTAGGTATTCAATGTCAACTCAATAACAATACATCACTAAAATACACAGAAAACATTGTATTCAAAGGGAGGATTAATCAAACAGATTACTTCCTATTGGTCAGAGTGCCTGTACTAATACCATGAGACAGAGATTCTGATTTCATGCCAAGTGGAATAAAAGTAAACCCGAGAATAGAGCAAAGAGAAAGTGGGAGTCAGTGCCTTGCTACTTGGAACTCAAAGTTCAAAGAGGAACTGGATTAGGGATTAAAAAGGATTCAGAAGCGCATGTCTTTCTTTGACAAAAGCTGATTGTTTGTTTTGTTCCTCTCATTTTACACCAGTTGGATGTGTAAGAGATGTATTACATGAGAACAGCTGTTAATTATTGTTTTAAACAAATACCATTGTGTGCTGACATCTTGTCCAACAGTACATGTAAATGTATGTGAAATGTTGTATATGATAATCTATAAACATCTTAACATCACCGATAAAGGAGAAATGCTTCTGGTTTATGAACTTCCTACTTTCTTTCCAAAGGCTATGAATGAAATTTAAATCATTGCAGGAATTCCTGTTTTGTTGCATTTACAGAAAGGAATCAAACAGGGAGGGGAGGGTATGTGACACTCACTGGTGGTCCCACAGGTCCAGGTGGTCCTGGTACACCAGTTGAACCCTAAAGAAAATCACAGTTCATATAGATCATTACTCTTTGATGAATTGCTCAAAAGAAGATGCCATAAGAGCTGTGTGTTTTAAAGAAGTCCATGTTGTACATCATGTTGTGTAACATTGTGTGTCAAGCATGTAAAAGAATTAGTAATTCAACTGCATGAATAAGTACCTTTTCACCAGATTCACCAATTTCCCCTCTTGGACCGTTGAGGCCAATGAGACCCTGGTGATACAGAGGGAAAAGAAACATTTTCGACAGTGTAAAAGTAATTTATTTTTCGTATTAGTCTGAATACATGAGGGTCAAATATGGACTTAAAATGTAACAGTTAATAACACTTTATAAACGGAAATAAAAAAGTAAGCAACTAGCTGGTGTACATATAGAAGCATTTTAACAGGCAGACTTTTCCCTCCACCACTTGGTGAAGAACAAAAACAGAGGACACAGAGGAGGGAATGTAGAAGAGGGACTTCGCATTAAAGTCATCAGGTGGTCAGAAACAGAACTCCAATTACTAAAGTGGCTCTTTATCTGCTCTGTAATGTGTAAATAAGCAACTGTTTGATCACAAGCACACCACATCAACAACCATATCAAAAACAGGTTATTGCATGATTTACCATGAGGTATGTAACATTTCTTTTAAAGTAAAACTGCTCTGCCATGACAAACGAGACCTTAATGTGATGGAAAACAAACATCTATACAATTTTGGTGCCGACCAAAGTAATTTTCCATTTTCTCTAATTAGATCCTGATTAACATCAAATAATCTGACTACACTATTTTATTTAGGTAAACAGTAAACTGTATAGCTGCTTTTCTTTTGACCATACTTGACATCTGCTTAAGGAACCAAGTGTCATTTTGGAACTGTGTGTTGTAATTGCACCAGTATCAAAAAAAATTAAATAGCCCAGTTAGTTAAAACTGCTTTGAAGAACTGATTATGTGAAACTTATTTTTCAAAAATAAAATACAACTGACTAAAAGAGCTTAATTGTTAAATATCCCAGAAAGATGGTGCTCATGAGCTGGATCATTCAGCTTTTTTTAATCAAAGCCCACCTCTTGTTTTCCCCGGTCCTGCCTCCTGTGTGTTGTTTGCATTTGGGTCCTCACCTCATTTGACAAAGCATAACATTCTTGGCTCCAATTTCACAAACAGTAAAATGTAAATTGGACTGACTGGTTTTCCACACAAGCAGCTGTGCAGTTTCATTCCTTACCTCATCACCTTTTTCCCCTTTAGACCCTCGTTGTCCCCTGTATCCCCAAAGGCCCTGAAATCAATCATGGACAAGATGGAAGCATTTCAATGATAAAAAGCTGTGTAAAATCATTTACCTACTACAAATATAGTATGTGTAATATCTGTATGTCTTTTGTGCCCACCTGTGATCCAGGGGCACCAGGTGATCCAGGCTGACCATCGTCTCCATTTTCCCCATCTCTCCCTGGGGGCCCTTCTCGTCCTGGAGGGCCCCTGTGACCCCGCTCACCCTATCAGACAACATGAATCATCACTGCTATGGATTCTGACTGATTCGTTATCAATCTTTTAGTGAAAATGTATGACATCTTCACAAGATACTTAGAAACAAAAAAAATCAAAAACTGAATCAAAAGTCAAACTTGCGAAAACCCACAATATAAATCATAGGTTCATAATGTGAATACACTGACCCTCTCCACCATTCAACAGAGCCATTCATAACACTGAAGACATCAACTGAATAACAACGCACTGTCTACGTGATTATGGATTGCAATAAATCTTACTGAAGACAGGTGGAAAACATGTTTATACATAGTTTATTATCAGTGAATGGCTAAACCACCGGTGTAGGCAGAGGACCATGTTATATTTTAAGCCAGAGAGAAGGATGGATACAGATGTACACATGCAGAGAGTGGCACAACGATTGAGTTATGATTTTTAACCTTTATTCAATTAGGATCTTTTGCTTGGAGCAAAGAATTCTTTTACAGGAAAACCCTGCATCACGCTCACACATTTACACACAAACAACGATTACTTTTCATTAGAATTATTGTATTCATCATAAAAGGCCTAAAAGTACTAGTTGTATCCCACCAGCAGTCCTAATATACTAAGATTGAGAGGATAGAAATAAATAGTTTGGCTCTTTTTGTACATTGGTTAATCAAAATGATCAAAATTGCAACTGATCGACTAGTTCCTCACTAATCGCACCTGGAAGCTGCCTGTACAAACACAATATAACCTGAAGCAGCTGGGGCTTCAGGGTCTAACTCCAGAGCACCTCAGTATCAGTAATAAGGGACAGGCAATTGCCTTCACTATCTCACTTCCCTCTACTAGACCTGCTGGTTGGGGGATCACATTGGTGGCTTCATAATTCAGTGGAGCATTGTCTACACCAGTGGATTTCAATTCTCTCAATGTGTGACCCCTTACAACAAAGCATCGACAATTTGCAGCCACTCCTAACAGGTTATACAAATCTTCCTGTATTGAACAGCTTGCCAAAGAGTCACTTTTACCCCTAAGAGCGATGCTTGAGGACATCTAGAGCCTCAGATTGGACACCACTTGGACTGATTCTGGCAAATAATGACACGCATATCAGTGCCAAGAGACAATAAGGTGATATCACTGGCAAGACCACCTCCATTTGACTGTTCACGAACAAAAATGTGCTTCGATTGAAGAAGACTACACAATGACTTAAACACAAACATACACAAACAGAGCAGTAGATCTATATTCACTGCTACACAGGATCTAAACACAGCATACACCAAAGACTGTTGCCCGGGCAAGTATTTCTAACTATCCCAAACCACAGTGTTTTGTTGTAAGTACTGACTCACTTTCCAGCTGAGACTTCACAGGGCATATGATAACAGGCTCACAGTTTCCATATGTTTACAGTGGACTTTCAGGATGCATTTTTATGTGTTTTGAGGTGGTTTTTGAAATGAATGTAACATGGTATTATTTACATTTACAAGCTATTCACGCAAACAAATTCAGTCAAGAGGTTCATTATGCGACTCTGCACTAAATGACAAGGGAGAGAACGTGAAATTAAATAATGCCAGATATATTGAGAAAAATGTCTCAACTGCAGCTCAGTATAATCAAATTTAGAATAAAATATGGAACTTTTTAAACGAGCAATAAAAATACTTTCATTGCTTATTCTCTCAATATGAGAATGATTACATCATAGGGAGTTTCTTGTGCAGAGGGTTTCCAAACACCCACTCCCTTTAACCACACTGACTCTGCTCCATCAACAATGTTATACTCGATTTAACTTAACATTAAACTGTAAGACTCTGCTGAATCAAGTGGTGTGTCTATTTTTACAAACTTGTATTGTATGGACAGCACTGTTCAACAAATGTGTAACTTTGATCAACATCCAAAAATGTCCAATGAAGACACATACTTCAGATTTCATTAAGGAAAAATGAACATACAATATTGAAAATATATCTTCGATGCCTTCATTTAATGTGTTGCTTTTATTTTGACTTAAATTACTTGACTTTATGCACCGTTAACTAAAAAAGGGGACTGTGTGTGTGTGTGTGTGTGTGTGTGTGTGTGTGTGTGTGTGTGTGTGTGTGTGTGTGTGTGTGTGTGTAGCTTTATTCTGGCAGGAAAGTGCTGGCATGTTGCTTGGGAGTGCTGGAAGGAAACCCAGTGAAAATGATTATTTATTTCCATGACAATTATAGCATCACTTTTTGCTGTTAACTATTTGTATGTATTTATCCGACATTGTATATTTGTAATCAGCCAATGAGGACAACCAGCCACTTGTAGAACCAGCATACCTTCAGCACATGGATCAATGCTTGTTCACAACACACCACACACAAGGACCATGGAGTGACAGTCCCACATCGACACACTAAACTGTGTCATTTTGACACACCAAACCAGCTGCCAGGGATGCTTCCTCTTCAAGTACTCATGCTTGACGTTAGTACTGCTAACATCCAAGGCGTCAACACACATTACGTAAATCGATATATCTAGGTAATCCATGACACTGACATGTTGTACTAGCCCTAAGCCCACTACCAGGCCTCTTTTAGGCTAACCAAGGGGCAATTTGATCTACTGCTCCAGAAGGTTGGGCGTACTATCTCCAGAGAGCATCAGTGCATCTGTCCATGGTGCGTCACTTACTATTCAGCCATGACTGTTTGCCTGAATAGGAGGGACAGTGACAACACCAAAACCTTTCTGGGGACTGCCAACCACATCTTCTCGGTGTACCTGCACCAATAAGTCAGAACACACCGTTTTGTGAGCAATGGTTTTGGTGCTTACCATCTCTCCTGGCATGCCTGGTCGTCCCCGTTCCCCAGGTTCACCAGGAGGTCCCTGAGATAGGAGATCAAAAAAATATTTAATGCCTTCACCACTTAAAAATTATTCAACTTAGAGAGATTGTTCTGTATGTTACATATTCTGGATCATCATACTGTAATTGTGAAGGGAGCCATCTCTAACCTGCATGCCGGTCCTGCCCATCTCTCCAGGTGGTCCTGCAGAGCCTTCTTTACTCTGCAAGCTCACAAAGAAGAAACCAGCCTCAGGTCAACAGGAACTTATAAAACAACTAAATCACATCAAAGAAAGGATATAAATTGTCACATCATACTTACAGGCCAACCAGCAAGAAGTAACTGGTAGAAATTGGTTTGCTACAGGAAGAACAGAAACACACAAGTTTAAGATTCAAAACTATATAAAGTGAAATAAAAAGAGTAGATGAGCGATTCCAATCCTTATAACTTTAAGTGAATTCCATCTTCTCCCAAACTTCACAGTCTTTGCAGTGAAAATCTATCTTTGCCTTATCACTGACCCTCGTTTAGAATGAATGGTAGTAACTGAATGACCTCTGCAGGTTGCCCAGAGAGTTCAAAGCACATACATTAACAAATCGCCTTCACAAACTACTAACAGACTTCCATTTCTGCAATCTTTTTTCAATTCTGAACTTGCAGTTCTCCATCATGCCGACATACTGATGGGTGTATTCTACAAGATACAGCTGTGGCCACTGCAGAGAGATTAAACAGATGACGATACAACATCAGCTTGCACGCACCATAACTACAGGGTCAAAGGTTTTACAGATACTCTGTGGATCTTATGGGTCTTTTATGACTTGTGGTAACTTACAATGAATTACTTAAAGGCTTAAGGAGGGACGAGGGATGAAAAATAATCTTGTCAACTGAAAAGATATTTAAAGGAATGCTAGGAAAAGTGCTTACCAAGATTATTGTGAAAAAAAAAAACATAAACATTTCATCTTTATTCATTCAGAATTTAGGTCAGACCAGAATGCTGCTGTAGGCAGGTGGGAACAGTTTTTTATTAACTTAACTTATTAACATCTTCTAAGAAGTCAAAAATTGTCACTTCAGAATGTTGTATCTTGTCAACTGTGCATCCCACACCCCACTTGAATTTGGCAAAACAAAAGTGAGGAATTTCTATCACTCACTGAATGGTTAACTATTTTTAAGAAATGTACATAAAGAACTTACTGGAAGGGTCTTCATTGGAGTTTTACATAAAGGATCAAAGGATCAACCAACTGACAGGCCGAAATGGCAACCCTTAGAGCCATACCAACAGTGTGTTTCATTTAATAATCCAATCTGGCTTCTTATTCTTTTTTTTCTTTTCAAATGAGCAACTTTTATGACCCATATTTATGGGTATACGTGTTTATATACTATCTGTTAAAATGTAATCAAAAAGAGAGAAAATAAGATAAAGGGGACAAGAAATAATGTGTTGCAGAACTTGGTGTAAACATTTCATTTAATCATTAGAGTTTGAGTACATTGCGTTTCATCTTACCTGAAAGGCAGCCCATTCCTCTGCTGTATTCTTCCACAGGTAGAAGGTAGGTAAACCTGCCGGCCCAGGAGGTCCTCGCTCCCCCTTTTTTCCTGGACGCCCTTCAGGGCCCGTCGTACCCTGAGAGAGAGTGAAAGGAAGTGGTACATTATGGCAAGACCAATCAATTTATGTGAAATAATTGGTATGGCCAACTTTGTCTAACATTACATCATAGAAATTATTTAATTTAGGACTTGGGCTCTGGCACAAAAAATTGACACATGGACTTAATGGAGACAAGGACAGGAGTTTATAGCAGTAGGTATAAAAATGTCAAAGATGAAGCTGAGATTTATGACAAGATATAGCCTTGGATGCTATCTCAGAGGTGCACAGAACGCATTTAAATCCTAAAGAGCCAAGTAGATCAACTTAACACATCATCTGAGGCTATTATGTCATAAACAAGCTTCTCTTACCTTATCACCTTTAAATCCAGTCAGCCCAGGCTCACCAGGACATCCCTGTGAACACAGTAACAACCCTCAATAAAACAGCTCAAAAGACTAAAACACACACAAAAAAGCACCCTTTGGGATACAAAATTGTATATAGCAATTACTTACTACTTACCATTGCTAAAATAATAAAAGTGGTGTGTTAGTACTGATCATCTCAGTCAATTTAAACCTGTGACTGAACTACTACTGTTAAGGAGCAGAAAACTGACATGAGAGACAAGCAAAGTACTTGTTCCCTATAAAACCTCCTA
Source organism: Acanthopagrus latus (assembly GCF_904848185.1). Taxonomy (NCBI): domain Eukaryota; kingdom Metazoa; phylum Chordata; class Actinopteri; order Spariformes; family Sparidae; genus Acanthopagrus; species Acanthopagrus latus. Next base: position 5,922,000 of record NC_051050.1, on the reverse strand, counting down.
GTTTGCAGCCTATTTAACTGCCACTTAAAAAGCAAAGGAGTCAATTTACGGTCTTGTTCCTTACATTTTGGATGCTGATAAAACTTTGCAAATAAATGCAAATAAAATTGTATTGCTTTAAGCTTTGGAATGTATAGTAATTGTATTTTTAAGCTGATTGTGTTATTTCAAGTGAAACTTTGGCAGATTTCCCCACCACTTTGGCATTTTGTGGAGTCCAATTTTTCTAGTTTATGTTACTCTATGCTGCTTGTTATGTAAATGAGTAAAACTACAAGACAAGATGCTCTGATAAACAAATATAACAGACAAGGCACAGGCAAAGAAAACCCCTACACATCTGCTGATTCCATTGTTTTCTACTGCGGGACACCTGAACTGTGATACTGCAATTGTGCAATGGTCAGTCACCAAAGGAAAGCAAGGAAGCCTGCACTGAAGTTGTAATCCATTCATAAAGAGTCTTTGTTATCTGTTAAACTAAAGGTCATGGGTCATGCACATTTCATGAAGGAGATGCACTGATGCGTTTGCTACAGATCCAGATTATTCAGTGTTGATAGGCTATTACTTGAGACATGTAACCAATCAGATAATGTTGTGAAGGAGACAGGAGTGAAACCACAGATTGGTGACTATGGACAGAGTATTCTGCCAAAATAATGCTTTTTTAAATCAAATAAGTTAATTAGCAAATAACAACACTGATAATTGGAAAAAATCTGATTATCAGCGCCCTTCGTTTTCCTATATTGGACAAAATACTTGTAGATACTAATGCTACAGGTGAACAAATACTACAAAAGGCTAAGCAAGCAAGACCTGAAATGAGGGAACATAAGAGGAGAGGACAGTACTCCAAGCCAACAGGACATTTTCCTTCATGTTCCTTACAGCTGTCTACAATTACGGTAATCATGCTGAGTGATCCTGTGGATTTTATGGCAGCGTGACTCCAGAGATCGGCCCAGACGTGACCATATGGACAGTCTGGTTCTGGTTCAGTCTTCCCTGCAGTCCTTGTGACGACCCACCTCCATCGCCAGGTAAACCTTGCGTTTCGATTGTATGAAATGGCTTTAATTCTTGGCACCAGTCAGATAACTTGGCAGCCACAGGTCAAGATTGTCACGTTGAGTAATGCTATGACAAACTGTTGAGCCTCCTGAGCCACATAGTTCCCTTAGAGCTCAGATTGCAGCATCAAAGACATGTAGATCAACATGTGTTTGAGCAGTGTAACCTTCCCTGATCAAATTCAGATGGCAGCTGATCGAGAACAGCTATGGTAAGATGTAAAGCATAAGCAGATGTCACACACTTTCTACATTCATAAGGCTTGTCCTAATGATTTTAACTCTGCCCACAACAGATAACTCTGATATGATACAGCAAATGTACTGTTAAATCAGTGGGAAACAAGCCTTGGCCTTTATTATCAATTAAAAACACACACACACACACACACACACACACACACACAAAATGCAATAATATAAACTAGAAAATGATTTCATAGTCATAGTCATACTGAGCAGACCATAATAAAGAGTACTTCTTCCTCTCTTCGCTGCTGAAAAAATGCATTGGTTACACTTAGATACATCCAGTATCATCAAAACAAGTAGACCATAAGCCCACTCACTTCCTGCCCTGGGGGACCCATTCGGCCAGGTGGTCCTCTCTGGAGCCGGTATGTTTTGCCATCTGAGCCCAGGACCAGGTCTCTGTCTCTGGACACGATGGTCACAACGCCAGGGCGCTCCTTCTCTGGTAGTTTACCATTGTGCTTGGCTCTATGACCAGTGGTGTCAAGCTTTCCCTTTGCAGATGGACCAGAGATGATTACAAGAGGTGTGGGTGAGACAGACCTTGACCATTCATCAGTTTCCTCCCATAATTTGTTGGAGTCTATGTCTACTCTGGGATCTGTAGGGATTTTCGGAACTACAGGAAATACCATTATTGGCTTCTTGGTGGCGCTTTCGATGTCCAGGTCAAGGATGTCATCAGATGGTTTTCTGGGCAACAGCGATGAAGTCCTCCCACCAGAGTCAGTCTTTTTGTCTGTGGTGATGTTCTCCTCCAATAGTTTAGAAGACAGTTCAGGCTTCCCCTTCTGGTTTCCCTTAAATCCATTTCTGGAAGGCTTCCACTGAGGGTTGACTTGTCTGCCATTTTGGAAGATTGGATCCAACAAGTCAGTGTCCTCGTCCACTACAAAGACATCCCCACGACCTACCGAACCTTTGGACCGACTGGATCCTGAAGGCAGTGTCCCGTCACCCCGAGAACTCCCTTGTCGCAGAAACATATTCTGTTGAGAGACAAAACAAGAGTTGGGGCTCATTCAAGAACAACCTGTCATATATTTCAGATATTTCACAGACATATATTTGGGATGTTCCTATGTCAAAACCAGTACTGAAACAGCCTATGATACTGCTGGAATCTAACGGTGAGTATGATATGTGGAGGAAGTACTCAAATCCTTTATTTATATGCAAATACATAGAACGACATAACACTTTGTCACAATTGCTGCATTCAAAACTTCAGTTACCTTGAGGATTAATCTGCTGAAGGTACTTGAAGCATCCAAAGTAAAAGCACAGATTCCACCCAGTCAAAAGATCTCTGCGTAGCTCAAGTGTTACAACAAACTTTAAATTTTCAAGAACAACTGACAAACATGACATTGTTATTACTATTTATTCATTTAACTTTTTAAGGCTGTTTATCTAATTGTATTTCATTTCTTGCAATTCTTTTTGTTATGCCCAAACGTGATGATGGTGGGCCTTGCAGACCCAGATCAGGAACCAGTACCCAGCCCAAGCTCTCTAAGAAGACGAGAAACAACTCCCCATGAACCTCACATCAACCTTGAAAAGACATGGGAAGAAACCTCGGGAAAGGCAATTCAGAGAGAGATCCCCTCTCCTCGGACAGCTGGGTGTCTATGTGCATTTGTTCTGGAATGCTGGTGATGTTTGTTTTACACACCTGAGCTTAAGAATTTCTTCTTAAATTAAGGTTGGCTAACCGAAGCACCTGGAGGAAACCAGTTGTTGCTCAGGGTGAGCAAATGCGTGTTATTGACTCAATCTCAGTACCTGAGCTGTTTATCTAATTGCGTTTCATTTTTCATGCAATTCTTATTGTTATGCCCAAACGTGTGCATTTCTTATAGTATGTTTGTGATGTTTGTCTGATGCATCTGAACTAACTTTTTTCTTTTTTTTTATTTAAATTAGGAAACCAGGGGAGAACAAATGTGTGTTATTAATTCAGTTTCAGTTTCTGAGCATGGATCAGGCCAAACAGAATAACCTCCTGAACCATTTCCTTTTTTTCTTCTTCTTGCTCAGGAGATCTTCCAGCTGGGACTTCATGGAGCTTTCTTTCTCCTCCCACTCCTGCTCCTTTTCCTACAGCGTCTTCTTGAGACCCTCTGTGGACTGAATGAGGGATGTCTTTTCCTCCTGTCACTCCACCTGATGACTCTCCAGCTTCTGTTCAGCATTCCTCAGAGCAGCCGCGAGGGTTTCGTTCTCGCATTTTTGCTCATCTAGCTGAGCCTCACAGAGAGCTGTAGATTTATCCATCTTCTCCAGTAGGGCGATTTTCTCCAGCTGCCAGCAGAGGTGCTCAGTCTCCAGAAGATCCTCTGCCTTTTTCAGGGCAGATGTGATCTCCCTGCTTTCCTCTCTGTGCTCCTCAAACTGGGCTTGATGGGACGCCTGAGATCTTTCCACAGCCTCCTTTGCTTCCTCTTGCATATTATGCACAGTCTGCTTGAAGTCTTCTGTGGCCTGAATGAAGGGTGTCTTTTCCTCCTGCCACTCCACCTGATGACTCTCCTGCTTCTGCTCAAAATTCCTCTAAGCAGCAGCGATGGTTTTGTTCTCGCATTTCTGCTCATCCAGCTGAGTCTCATAGAGAACTGTACATTTCTCCATCTCCTCCAGCAGGGGAATTATGTCATCATCCCCAAAGAGAGATTCTCCTCTATCAACCTTCATTATTGTAGGTAGGTGTAAAGTATTATATCCACATTTGCAACTGTGTTACTTCTTTTGATTTTTGGGTTCAGGCTACTTTCTATATCAGATAAATACAAATGACTTACAATGAAAACTATTTTATAATTGTTCTGACTATAAATCAGTTTGGTAATGAAAATTAGCTGTCAAAATGTGAACTTCATGACCCATCAAGGCTCAGTCACCTATACAAACACAACAGCAATTTAAAGTTATGTGGTATCCAGTGGCGACAGCACAAACACTACAGAATGTGACAGCACAAACGCTAACAAAACACCAAGCCATTTTTCCTTTGCTTGTCATACTGCATTACGTACACACACACGCATGCAGGCACGCACGCGCACGCACGCACGCACGCACGCACACACACACACACACACACAAACAAAACACATGAAAACGTTGGGCCTCAGGGAACTGTGCCACGGGGGAGAGGCCTTTAAGGAAAATGGACAAAGGAGCTGTAAATTTTGTTTGATGACCCTAATGGGTTGAAATGGAGGGTACTAAAATGAACCTGAGAGGCATATGGAGAGCAGGAAGACTGGAAAAGGAGAGTGAAGCAGGCGTGTGCACACTCGCAATTGTTTTTTCAGAGTAGAGCAGAGTTGAACCTTTTGGATATATACATATACATGTGAAATTTTGGTTACATGTATGCTATGCAGCATCGGAATAGTCAAAGTCATAATGTAACAATTAGACAGTAATCATTCACCCATTACCATACCTACTGCTTTCAAGAATACTATCTACATTTAGATCAAGAGGCCACCTCTTGTAAAGTCCTAGTTAAACTTAGCAAGCTAACATTCTGAACTAAGATAGTTGTCATGGCAAACACTGTGCCACTAGCATGTTTGCATCATCTTTCATGACACCAAGACCCTCTGACAGCTGAAGAAGCATGATAGCACTGCAGGAGTCATGTTCTTTGACTTGTCCATGGAGGTGCTATCAACATCATAAAGCACTGCCTTGTGGAGAAAAGTTTCTGTACCTCAACACTGCATCCTAGACTAAAGACTGCCTGTCCAGACACGGCATCACAGAGTAGATTGCAGTGTCTCTGAGGCTGTGATAAGCAACTCCAGTGCACCTTAAGGAACTACACTGGTGCCATTCCTCATCACCTCTACACCTAAGACGTCAGCATTAACCCTGGCTCTGGGAACCTTCAAAAGTTTTCTGATGACTCCTTTATTGTATAATAAGGAAAAGTGGAAGGACCAAAGATTACAGATAGAGAGTCACTGGTGCAACAACAGTCACCTGAAGCTCAATATCAGAGGGCAGTATGCAATAGTTCATGCATTACCCTTCAAATGTTTATCACACCACTAATAATTGGGAAAACAAAAGTTGCCATTTGGAGAGAGCTAGAGGTAGTTTTGGGTATGAAACAGGAATAATAAAGTGATAACAATAAAGTGACAAACATTTTATGAATTACAATTTTTTATCGTTACATGTTTTGCTACAACAGCATTGAAATTAGCATTACGTGTTTGCATTATCAGAAATAATGATATGCCCAGACATTGTCCATATATTATCTTTTGAACTTGACTTTCATCCATCAAAACTGAAACATTAGAACAATAGTCAGTCTTGTCTACTGTATCTTCAGTGAAACCCTACCCTTGGTGAAAGGTAGGCCTAGTATGAGGAGGGCCAGTGAAGGGCTCACATAGGCAAAAGACCAAACACGGTGCCCCTGGTGAGAACAAAGGCCCTTTCTATCTCTCTTATCCCAGGCTACGGGTAGGCAGGCAGCCCTGGTTGATAAGCTGACACTAAATCTCCTCTGGTCAACACCGTTCCCTCAGCTTATCTACCTACCAGTCTGTGAGATTTTCCTATGTACACCAGCCCAGAGCATACTTAGTTGGAATACTATTGACGCATTGTCCAGTCAGTCAGGAGCCAATAGCTGTCAGACACTCCTCAGCAAAGAAAGACATGAAATATCCCAGTATGATATACTTTTTTTGAGAAATCCTCTTCTGGTTCATTCTGGTACTTGTTTCAGGGTATGTACAAGTGAGCTGACAGCTATGGCCAGTTTAAGAAACTAACAATAGTTCAATGTCCTTTGTGGGTCTTGAGGAGTTTTTCAAAGTGTGCAAAAAAGGGTAACTGGACTGCACATATTCTAAGCTGACAAAATGCTTTACAATTTGCCTTTCATTTCACTTGCCCATTGCAAGGAATTTTTAGTTCAGTGCTGAAGTGGACAGGAGAAGCCAGGGATCAATCTATCATCCCTGCAACTGATAATAACCCTGATGACGTCAATAGGGTTATTTTAGTTTGGCTTGAGATTTCCAAATGAAATGCAGGTTTTCTGTCAAATATCTGGAGTGCAGTGTTTTAAAGATGAGGGCATTTAAAGGGTATGGAAAGTCTAACAAAATTCACTATTGGGTTACAGAGAACTATCTGGGAAGTCATCCTTGAAAACAGTTTTGAAAGTACTAACAATTTGTCTATCACTGTCTATCACAACTTCAACTTATCAGATCAACAGGCCACATGACCATGTAGGAAAGCGCTACCACGTGATACATCAAACCCAAGTCAGTCGAGAGAAAAAAATCCTTCAGTGCTGGTCTTCACGCTTCCTTCAATGAAATATACTCTCCAGTTCAGATATAACAGATGCTATGATACCCCATATACAAACATACAGCACCTTTGTCAACCTTGAGGAGCTGCCATTGTTGTTATCAAAATAACAGTTTGCTTCACTTGCTGTCATTACACCTGAGCTACATCGATGGCTGCCCGTAGTTCCTGGTAGGTTGCTGATTGGACTGAACCATTGAGGAAATGCATAGCTTGAAGCCTGGCAAGATATATTTGAGGGGCCATGCCAGCTTGCAAATCTAGCTGCCTCATATGGTATCTATTTGGTTGTAATATTGGAATCATAAGCACCAATGTATGGGCAGCTCTATTAGTGACACCTTTCTTATAGATATCAGGAACATTGCTGGATAAAATAACATAAGCAGCCAGGCTCACCTACTATTGTTCTCCACTTGATATCTGTTTAGCAGCTTTAGACATGGGGTGCAGATTACATTTTTGACAAGATACATGTCAGCTACAATTAAGTACTACATTATTAAGCTGTACTGTTCAAAAGCATAAAAGCCACTTCTAAGACCTAACAGGATGTAAGCCACTAAAAGTACTGATCTACTCTGCAATATGCACTGCCTGGCCCCCAAAAAAATGGCCTGGATTTAATTAAGCAAGTAGGTAAGAGCCTTCCATTTGATAATTATTGCAGTGATTAATCAGCTTATTTAAAAAGTGGGTCAACATGGTGTCTTGAGTGATATAATCTCCATTATTCGTTTGATTTCGAGGGTCAAGATTGTGACCTCATATCGATCGATATCTGACTTACAATAGTGATTGTGACACCCCTAGAATAGACGTTACTCATTTTCAGAGGGGTCAAGTTATCGGCCTGCATCAAGCAAAGGAAATAACTAAGCAAATTGCTGAAACAACTGAAATTGGGTTAAGAACTGTCCAATGCATTGTTAAACCTGGAAGGACAGTGATGAGCCATAAACTTCGAAGAAGAAATGTATGATTGTGATCGGGGATTGGTTAAAGGTTTGGTGAAATCATATCGTAAAAAAATCTACAGCTGAACATAGAGCTATGCTTAATTGCGAAAGTAAGAGCATTTCCACAGCCTTAACAAAACCACTTATCAGAGAGGCTAATTAGAAAAAAAAGCCTTCAATTTGCTAGGGAGCATAAGGATTGGACAATGGACCAATGGAAAAAGGACGTGTGGTCTGATGAGTCCAAATGTAGTCTGTTCCACAGTGATGGACGCATCAGGGTAAGAAGAGAGGGGGATAAAGTAATGTACCCATCATGCATAGTGTCTACTTTCTTCAGATCAAAGTGACGTGGATAAACTGAATGAATATTTTTTTTCATCAATGGATTTTTTTATTCCTTGCATATTCCAAAAAGAAAATACCACAATTTATCTGGCTCAGTCTGTGAAAGAGTGATACAGGGAGCATGAGACATCATTTTCAAACATGGATTGCCCACCACAGAGTCCAGACCTTAACCCCACTGAGAATCTTTGGGATGTGCTGGAGAAGACTTTACACAGCGGCCTGACTCCCCATCATCATACAAGGTCTTGGCAAAAAAATGATGCCACAGCGAACGTGTGCCGTAATCAAATCTAAAGGCGGTCTAACCAAGGCCCCGTCCACACAGGGGAAAACAATCTTTTTTTTCTCAGTCTTCCTCATCATCATTTTAAAAATATTTGCGATAACGCTGTAGTTCATACTCCAGGCCTATAGGTGGTGCTTGACATTCACCAAAAATGAAGAGGAAGACACAGAACATGTGCATTAAGCTTGCACGCTGTAAACAAACAGACAGTAGACGGAGATACCGAACACAATAAGAAGAAGATGAAAATGGCTAGTGTTGTTGTTGTTGTTATGAGACGTCGCGGGGTTCAGAGGTTCAAGAGGTCGAGGGGTGGGGCGATGGCGTCATTGTTTCGGAAAGTATGCAGATTTGCCGTCCACATGACAACAGGAGGGCTGCGTTTTTGGATTTCTCCACCCTGAGACCCGTTATCAATAAAGTGGGTTTTCAGGCGCTGCGTTTTCAGGATCCGTGTGGACAGTCGGCCAAAACGATGCAATGCATGTGCATTTCGCAAAAGAGCGATTTCGTGTGGACGGCCCCCAAGTATTACTGTGACTTTGGTTTGGGCTAGGCAGTATATCTGATAAATCACTCAGTATCCTTGTGTCATCATCCAGTATCATGATGTTAGTGTATTACTTCATGATACCTGTGACATACTGTAAATGGGGTCTGAAAGATTTTAACCGGGGGAGAAATGGGGGCCACTCCATGAGCTGTCACCAGCATGAAAAACAGTGTCAAGAATCAGTACTTGTAACAGTGGCATCAAACTGAACAATTGAAACCTCCATAAGGTTAAATGAATGAAAAAAATAATTCAACAACTTTGAAGATAATCTGAATCCCTGGAGACTCTGGATAGCATGCATGTGAGTAGTTATCTTGTCAAACAATTGTCTATTAATTTGAGAAATTATTTCTTTCAACCTTTGTATTATGTGCCAAGACAACAGTTACACTCTGTGCACTCGGCTCTGTAGTAGCAGGCCGAAACATGAAAGGACGCTGTGCATATTTAATGTGTTTGTTCAGACCTTTGTATCCTAACAACACACAGTCTGAGCAGAGGCACAGCATAAGTGTGGCCCACCCAAATCTATAGGTGAACAAATGATAGTCATGGTATCAAGTGGCTAAGTCTGTGCTAGTACAAAGTGCCTCAAGCTGTTAAACAGACAATTTTACAGGCTCCATATTGCCTCTCTTTTGCTTTGTTTTATTACTTAAACTGAAAGTTATCATTGTCGTACTTGTCAGTTTTCAAGCCATCTAGCTACTGAGACCCAATTTATAATGTAATGTATTGTGTACAACTGTCCTCTTAATTCATATGGCCAACATAATGCAGACACATACTTTTGCAAAACTATTTCTGGGGCTGCTATTCATGGTTCCTTGGTTCCAAAGAAAATCTTATTGCTACATCATAATGATAATGCCATGTGCTTACAACAGTCTGTGGCAGCAGATTGTCGTCTCTTTTTCATCATGACAATGCCCCTGTGCACAAAGTCATGCCTCACAAAAAAGCAGCATTCCCAGTTTGACCCTGACCTCAACCCCATCCATCATCTTTGGGATATAGTGGAACATGAGTTAGGCCTTATCACCCACCATCAGTGCTGGACCTCACTAATGCTCTAAAAGGCGCAAATCTCTGCAGTCAGGTTCCATAATTAGGTGGGAAGTCTTCCAGGAAAGACTTGGTGCATGTTTGGCAATCACATGTCCTGTAGGTATTATATTAGGTAGACCACATAGTTTAGTACAGTCCTTATATGCATTGTGTGGGAAGAGGTGCAATTATTTTGGTCAGTATAGGTAATAATTTTGCATGAGGTTGTAATAGATAAAAAGAACAGAAGAAACAGTTGCCATTACTGCTAAACCGATCAGTGAATTAGTCGATTCTCTGGACAGTTTGGTACTTGAAGTCCTTTACTGAGCCAATATGCCCAACATTTGCATTTCAAATTTTAAGATTATTTTCTGACATTTTAAACACTAAAATAAAATAAAATAAAATAATCAGTAAAGAGTAATTATGATGATTCTGGCAGCCAACCCCCTCCATGCGGCCTGCGACCTGATGTCAAAAATGTAACATACACGCAAAATATTTTTCATTTAATAATTTCTATAATACACTAATTTAAACTACAAGTTCATATGCAAGTGAAATAATAACGTTTACAATGCAAGTTGACTTTTATGTTAAAGTAGACTCCTCACAAGAAATGCTATGTCTTCAGTTAGCACCACAAAAATGTGTCTACAGGAGCAAAACAGTGGTCAACAGTGGTCTCTCCACACTAAAAGTTAAATGTGACTTCTGTTGTGCTGTAGCTCTGTTACTCGCCCCGCTGCTGTCCAGAGAGGACACCTCTGGTCCTAGAGTCTGTCGTTGCACTGTTCATTTATCTATCAACCGACTACCATGGCAAGCCTAGTGCAAGATTTAATCTAAAAAAGATGATTAGAAAGATTTGCACAGTAAAAAAAACTAATGTGCAGACAGATGTTAACTTCTGTTTGTGTTTTCCTTGTTAACTATGAAATAGGCTAGTTCAGTTCCATGTTTCAACAAGTTTTGTAAGAGTATGAAAAAAAGATTTGCATGTCAACAATGGAAATAAAAAACTAAATTTTTTAAAGTATTGCAACTTGCTGTAGCACCTGAAGGCTGTAGTGGCCCTCCAATGAGATGACAATATAAGCAATTGCTGCAAGCTAATCTGAGTTTAAGATCCCTGCACTAGATCTATCGAAGTCATACATGTGTTTCTATTTTTTCTTTGTCAGTGAGCTTTTCCAACCTGCAAGGCAGCCACTGGTCCAGTTCACAAGGACTTGAAACTCTCTAATCCATCATACTGTCACATGACCTTGGTTAATTACTGTCTTAGTCATTATGATTGCCTGCTAATGGAGCTGAAAGTAATTTAAAAGTCTGCTGGTATAGTGCGCTTGGGACAATATTTGAATAACCTTCATTAACTCCCTTTTAAAAAATATCTAAATGAGGAACTGGTCAGTTTAGACTGCAATTCATGCAAAGATATTTTAATATAACTGCATAATGAGGTTACCCTTCATCAGATGCAAATGATAATTAATGAGAAATGCCTAACAGTGCTGAGAGAACATGAAAGTCATGACTCGAATTTTCTGCAACACATAACAGACATTTGTGGGAAAACAGTAAATCAGAATTAGGGTAGATGTTGATGGAGCACACCTGGGCTCAATTAATGATTATAGCAAACTGTACTGTCTTGCCATCATCACAAGTCTCCTCAAGAGTCCGTCTGCATGTGAAGCTGACAGATCCTCTGTTATGAGCAATAAGAAATATAAGGAGGCCTCACAGCCTGACAAAAGCGCTGCAGGCTAGAGTGCTATCATCATCACACACAAGCACACACACACAGACAATGAATACTTGGTTCTACAAAGGGCTAATCAAATAGCAAGGTCCATAAATCTAACCAAGACACAGGTATGCAGACACTCTCAGACTGGCTGGGTCTTGCAAGCAGCAGTAAGCAAGTTGGCCTGAAAAAAAACGCTTGATGACAGTGGTCTGAGATTTTGGGATGGAAACACTGCACCTGGGAGAGTATAATTTAAAAAAAAACAAAAAAAAAAAACTGAACAATGTGAGGAAAAGCTAATCAATTTGCAAATGAAAATAGAACAAATGTTTCCAGGGAATCTGAAACAAACACATAGAAAATAGCAACAGTAGCTGCCACAATGAGGAGACATTAAGTTATTGAGGTTCTGACGGTGAATCCCAACATATGCACTGTCCTAGGTGATGTGGATAAGACACAATCTCAATGCCTTGAATCACTACTTGAATGCATGTTAGTACCTGCATGTACATGTAAGGGACTGTCTGTGTGTGTTAATCAGAATTGTCATGTGCACACAGCTGAGCGTGTGACTTTCTATTGTGAGTCAGTGTGGGTTCAGCAGCTCAGCAGGTCGAGTGCAGCATTAACACTGTCGTCATTGGGGATTTTATTCCTAACAGGACCACCCATGTAAGGGATCAAAGTGTCCACCAAAACGCTAGTGGTGGTCCTGGGACATAAGATCATAAAGACTTTTTTAAACAATGAATTTGCTTGACAGCCTCTCGCTTCCAATGAGACAAGTGCCCATAATGCCACTTCAGGCTTCTCATGTTCGCACTGGATAGCCACAGAAACCAAAAAGTAATTTGGAGAGCCTCCATTCATAAAGTTTTATCGTTCTGTTTTCTCCGCTAACTGTGCTCTGAAGGAACAAAAAAATCCCACAAAAGAAAGCATGCATTTATTCAAATAACATCTGGGCCATATACTATTATAAAGATTTCACAGTGAGCAAGATTATCTGGATGCTTCATTATGACTTTTACATGCAAGAACTTTGATTATATTTTGCACTGTAATTAGTGATAAAATGTGCCAAATTTGCTACAATCAACTGTGGTGATTAAAAACGCCTTCTATGTCAATTAAAGTCATGGATGTGATTTGTTATGCATACAAAACAGACACTGACTATGACGTGGATTTAAACAAACCATTAGGAATTAACCAATACATATTTTTTAGGGCAAACACCAATACAGACTATTAGTAATCAAGGAGACCGATAACTTATATTCAGTACTGATACTGGTTGCAGCTAAACATTTAAAAATACACTTCTGAAAATTATAGAATAACAAGTGACTGAAAACTAACTACATTCCTTAAGCCCTGTAAGTACAATATTGAGGTACTTTATTTCTGTGTTTCCATCTTATAATTCCACACTGCTACATTTTTTTGACAACTTTAGTCACTAGTTACTTTGCAGATTGTGATTAGTCAGTGTTGATAGGCTATTACTTGTGATGTGTTACTAATCAGACAGTGTTATGGGTGGGACATTGAGTACGGATGGCGACTACGGATGGAGAAAGGATGCTGCCTAAGTACTAAAGTACTGCATTTTCAAATGTGTATATTTTATCAACAATTGGATATGAACAATACTGATACAGATCATGGGAGAAAAAGCTGAATATTGGCGCTTATAAATGGCAAGGCCCATAACTGGTCAAATCTACAAATGATAACTTGAGAGATAGCCTGCTACAGATCTTATATAGGTGTATTGCTACCATTTCTAAGAACATAAGTGTTGCAATATGCTAACTGCTAGTGAGCTAGTCATTAGCATGTCACAAATGGGTTTCTTTTAACTACATTAAACATAGATGCACACATTATTTCAACAATATCAATTATCATCATCATTATCCTGTGAAAATCATATATCGTCAAAATGTCGTCAGAGCAACTTTTTTCATGAGACAATGTAACAATGCATTTTCTAATTTCAATTGATTGGCTTGAACATTTCCAAGAACTTCAAATTGGAAGTGTGTTAATCTTAAAAAAATCTGTCCAGTAAGAAGAAGAAAAACATCCTCATTCCAGGAAAAAATCAGTGAAAGCATTGCTACATTGTATGCAGAGCATTACAATGTTCTGCAGCACATTACAGACCCTGCTTTACATCAGTTCAGACTAAAAGGAAAGAGAAAAATTACATATGCAACATCTGTACTGGATTACACCAGGCAGTACCTTTCCTCTCTGTGGCCTTTGACCTTGCACGTGCAATCCATCTGAATCCAGACACAGGCATCCCAGCAGCAAATACCATCCAACATTATAGAGCATGACTGCAGGAAAACACTGCAGGTCTGTCTGCACTTCAGCTCTGTTCACATTGTGCCCACAGGCAGACCTCTGCACAGAAGGCTGATCCAGCTCCCAGCAGACACACCCACACACCTACTGGGTACACACCCTTCCACTAGTGCCGACCACGAATCTTGGATAAACAATACCTCTAATCTGGAGTTTGTGGGACACTGTAGCCCTGCCCATTAGCCCTTAGGGTGGCCTCTGTACACGCCGAGACAGAGGCAGAGTGAGACAAGAGAAAATGTACATGGAAAAAGATAGCAACAACAACCCAATGTTTTTTTTAAATAAATGAAACATTTTATCACTTTGCCCCACATAAAGTCAGAGCTAGCATCGGATGTTGTAGCACATTAAAGCCTCAACGTCCAAACTGTTTGGCAGCGTTCAGCTGACCAAACTAGATTGAGGGAGACAGACTGAACATCTGATCGCAGCAAGCTATTGGCACAACATGCTAACCACAACATCATGGGCAACCAAAACTCTACAAGAGAATAAGTGCTTGTTCTATCTGAAGGAGGCAGGATGAAGGAAAACAGGGATGATGTGAGGGAAGCCCCAGTGCTTTCACACATGGATGGATTCTAATCAGAGGGAGGCAGCACACAACTAGACCTAAAAGAGAAAAGAGTCTCTAGAGGGAAAAGCCGCAGTACCCAGATTAAGCGAAACAACCACATTGGAGAGGATGTTTAATGCGAAATATTCACAAAGGATTGTCTGAGGTTCATTTGATTTACACGACCGGGTCGATGCTCAGAGGAGACTTCTGCCTGCCTGTCGCTGGAAGCATTACTTAATGTTGATTAGGAACAAAAGGAGAGGTGGTTTCGCATAAACAGCAATATAAATACATGAGCACAGAGAGAGGTTGATTTGAGGTGAATAGGACCTCTGTGGGTACTTTAAAACTGCAGGGCAGATGTGCGGGGGAAATCAATGATCCCTTTTTAATTCTAAACAACTTCCCAGCACATCCTCGCCACATAATGGCTTCCAGAGATCGTCGCTGTCTGTACTGAAAACGTAAGCCTTGTTGGATTTTAAAAGCAGAACCTGTGGTGAAGGGGTGTCAGGACTCTTGCACAGGGTGAACACGGGGAGTAAACAGAAAGTAGAGTGAACATAAGTTGCTGATGTAGCACTTTTGTGACAACGTCCCATCACCCAGCATTTAAACACAGTTGATTTATCGTCACAGCATGGATACCCCATACTAAATTACAGTTTTGGAAATATAAATTATTAGCTTGAGCATGTTGAGGCTTCGCACGTTGAGAAAATTGCTCTTGCCTGTTCGTGACAAAAAGACAGAAACAACTAGGACACGAACTCTATTTCAATCTTCTTCTTTCTAAATCCTTGTTCCCCTCCCTCTCTTTTATCTGAGCAATAACCCACTTCCTCTTGTACATGAATTGAGGCCTCTTAGCTTGTCTGTAATTACTTTATTTTATAATGAAAACAATTACAAACCAAACCACGCCAAAGAGATGAAAAGTTACTGCTCAATCTATAGCAATGTGCACATAAAAGAAAAGCTTGACAGTGTAGAGTGATGTCCTGTTGATTTGAAAACAAATCATTTCTTTTTTTCTTAACAGCAAATTCAAAGCATGTTTCCTCGTCCTTGATTTTCAATTTGGTTAAAACTTTGCTCGAAATGTTGTGTGCCATTTATAAAGTCTTTGATGCACCATTAAACTTTCAGATCCAGAATCCATTTCCCCAGATTGTTTTTTGGGGATATTTTTTAATACTATTATTTTCTTCATTATCCTCTCATGGGAAACAAGACCTATGTATCCCACTGTCCCCCATCTGTTTCCGCTCTGACCTTTTGGGGTTGCAGCATGTGCAATATCAACAGTTTAGTTGAAGAGCTCCAAGCATGAACTGACCTAAAGTGTTTCATGAGACACTTAATGATTGTTTTCATCTTGAAGAAATAGCTCACTTTGATAATAACAGAGCTGAAAAAGCATTATTGGGGCTACAATTAGAGGGTTCATATGGCTATTTTTCTTGGAATATACATATTTTAATCCTATGAATTACATAATAATGTAATTTATTTACATATCGCTCTTTCAAGATTGTGGTCTACTACAAAATGTTTACATGCTTTAATGTTCAAAAAACACATGGGTTGTGTCTCCTCCTGACAGGCTCAGTCTGCTCTGATCGTCAGATCTCACAGCCACCATCCAGAGCCCTTTTCTAAATACTTTTATCTTTGATTCACACACACAAAACAGAACTGAAAAAATATGAACCTGAGTGTGAACTGGGAGTTTAATTGCATTTCTCCTACAGTACCACACTGTACCTCACTATCTTTCAGCACTATAATTAAAGGAATGTAACATCATATCACAATATCATCAACCCTCCTTGAGTGGTTTACTTTCCTCTGTCTCTGATATGATCATAAAGCATGAAACTCACAAATGACCTGAGAGAACTGTAAGTATCCTTTTTCCAGAGCCATTAGTTAGAGGCAATGGAAACAGGATTTACATTTTACACACTGGCAGAACATCCAGAATCGGTATTGAGAACCAGCAACCTGATGTGGCTCACTCATCCATGCTGGGCATTACTGGTGCTCCTTGGCTGCCTACATCAGATATTTAAAAACATCTTGAGACTGCCAGATGAGGAGGTCTGTCATAACATTTCCCAGCTTAAATCCCACATTGTTGCTAGGAAACCTGTCAAATACGTCTGTGCTGAGCAACCTTGTTCTCCTACAGAGCAAGATTAAGAGGAGAGAAAGAGCAGTTTTACTGAACAGTATTGAGATTACTGAAGGACTGTGATGTTTACTGTCATGAGAATATGTTCTTTTTGACCAACTATGTGAGCATCATGACAAGAATGTAATTTACAGAATGACTGATTCTAGCTATGACTGTTATGGAGTGATATTAGCTTTTTTGTCCACATACGAATGCACAATTCGCACTGATTCAGCTCTCCTGACAAGCAGATGATACAGTATCCAGAGTACAGTGATGACAGCTATAGTGGGTCTTGAAGCAGCAGCTCATGTCGTCCTATGTTGTTGGACGACAGGGATGGGATAATCTGTCTGATTCTCTTTACAACTCAGCTGGTTGACTTCGACCTGGCCCCTGGCGTCTTACCCCGCTTCAGTCAGCTGCTGCCTCTGGCCAACTAAAACTGCTTTTCCATCAAAATTAGCAGGTCTACACATTGTTTCAAACGTGGCTCAACCCACAAAAGACTCATCTGTAAAACAGTGGATAAATTCTTCCGAGCTTCCCAACTCCTGCAAAATGACTTTTTTATCACTGTCATAATTTGAGCCATTAGTTCCAACAACATCTGGAAAGAAGAGCCACAGCATTAAATTATTTCATCCTCCTACAACTTAGCCAGGTGCTTAACCGGATGCTACCCAACTCCGTCAGCAATCCAGGTATTTTCATAGCCAGGAAGTCAAGCTCCATTTGCTTCAAAGCACTGCCAAGCATCTTTCACAGGAATTACAGGGGCTTCATCTCCAACACTGTGTCCAGTAATAAAACGGAATTAATAGACCACATCACAAATTCTTTCCTTATTTACACGCCACCACTGGAGGTTGATGACGCGTCATTACTACGTACGTGGAATTTAGGGTGTTCATCCGGGTCTTTTGTTTAGATCAGAGCCAAGACAAGCCAATGTGAGGTAAAAATCCCTGTCTACTGCACAGTCAATTGACTTGGGTGTAAATGCAGAGTGCACAGATTCCCATTGCACAAAAAAGCCTGATCTTTGCAGGTTTAAGTGGTGATTTTTGACCCATGGAAAAGGGGTATAAGCATCATAGCCAGAAAGTGAATGTAAAGGAAGAAGAAGAAGAAGAAGAAGAAGAAGAAAAAAATAAAAGAATCAGAGATGGAGGAAAAAGGGAGAAAGAAGAAAGAAACAACTGCTACAAGCAGACACAATTGGCTATTATGATAATGATGGTGAATGATTGTAATGAGCTAACAATCTAAAGAGACACATATTTTCTCATGAGTTGCTGGCAGCTTATGAAAAAGATTTTTTTAGCTATTTATGTTTTGTTGTTCATGGATTGAAACAGAACTAGAAAACATCAAACCTGCCTGCAATTAAGGCTGAATGATGCCTAATGTGTAAATAACCCAACTGTTAATGCAGGTGTGAGATGAACATCAGGACTGTCGTCTGTTTAGTGTAAGGAAACACGTTCCTTGTAAAAATGACACTTGACTTCAACTCAAAAGGACTATTTGTAAGCAGCTGTAAACAGTTACAATATCTAACCTTTATTAACACTTTGCTTGGACATGAAAATTCCACGAAAGGTCACATCAAGCAACTCCTGCCAGACTTTATATTAAATGTTACACAGATCCTAGTAGATTGACAGAGTCATGGGAAAGTGTCAAAATGACTGATCATTTTTTGTTTCTGTTCCGGCTTGCCAGTAAAAAGCTGTTGTTTGAC
Source organism: Acanthopagrus latus (assembly GCF_904848185.1). Taxonomy (NCBI): domain Eukaryota; kingdom Metazoa; phylum Chordata; class Actinopteri; order Spariformes; family Sparidae; genus Acanthopagrus; species Acanthopagrus latus. The sequence goes on along the minus strand of NC_051050.1, from coordinate 5,903,492 downwards.
AAGTTTTATGAAATCGGCCTCCTCAGAGACCTGAGTGAAAACATTTCACTCTGCAATATTACGAGCAGAGACACGTGTCTGTGTGTGTCTCTCTCTCTCTGTCTCTCTCTCTCTCTCTGTCTCTCTCTCTCTCTGTGTCTCTCTCTCTCAGATTCAGCTAAAACTGAAAGCAGTCAGACAAACTGGATTCACTCTTCTGATGACATTCACGATGGAGAAAAAAGGCAGTCACACACAAGCTCTCTCATACTCCATCACAATTCCTCTTTCTGACACACGCATGCTGTATATTAAGTAAATCAATATACACACCTACACACACACACACCATTTAACAAGAGAACAACTTTCTGATCAAGAGTGAATGTGCTCAACAGTCTGCATGTTGACAATGGGGGTTCAAAGTCATCAACATATGTTCGAGTTCATAGCTCTGGCCTAGTCATTACATGTTTAGCTAAGGTCCCTGACCTCCAGGAGTGTTTAACATCTTATTGCACATTGGAGGCGCTGTAGATTAACTGGGCGAGTGCCATGTCTCTAAAGAGAGCACCTGTCAAGGGAGCCGCCAGCCCCAGACAGGGCATGCATCAAAGTCAGGAAACCCCAACAACATGGCCCCAAAGTCAGAAATGTTCCGCTTCAAAGACGACAGCAGCAGACCTCAGCGAAAGAAAAATAGATCTTGTTAATGTAGTGGTGTTGTTTTATTCTTTAAATGTGCAGATTCTGAGGAGAGCCAGAAACTGGACGACTGTACCTCCACATGGTCTGGTCTGTATGGAGTTAATGAGAAACAGGCTGCAGGGAAACAAGGAACATGTCCGAAATCACTCCCGCATTCACAATGTCATTTTCTCCACAATATTTCAGAAAATGCCATCAAAAGTAGACCAAAACCTGTAGATATTCACTTGACTGCGATATAAAACATTTCATCTGAGAGGTTAGAAACAGTGAATGTTTTACATTTCGGGAAATGCATTTATTCACTGTCTAGCAAAGAGTTAACAGTAACAACAATACTACAACTGTAGCATGTTCAGGGAATATGTAGTTCAAGACATATGGTCTATCTCATATTTTTTACTCAGTACAAAAAACAAATTGTTAAAATGACAAGGGGGTATGTGCCTGACTATTAAATTCATAGTTGGTGTTTTAAGAGCAACCCTGTCATGGATTTAAAAGTTGGTATTTTCAGATTCTCACACTGCAGATACAATCAACTTTGTATGTCATACATATCATATTGATATTTCCAAAATACATTTCACACCACATTCAAGTTAAAAGGATATAAACTGACTTATGTTAGGGTTTAGAATGGATGGTGTTGGCCAAACAGCTAGGTGAGATAAAAGTGAGAGATGACTGCCAAGTCACAGAACACTGTTCGAAACAGTGTCTCAACATTTCTAAGTTTGAAATCACTGGATACATCTGACAAAACACTGGGACGTTTTCCAGTAGTGTTTGAGGCAACAACACCAAGTAAGGAAAAACACAGTATGTCCCTACTCTAACCAAATGGTTTTTGAGCCTAAACGTAATCATACAATAAGCACAATATTGTACATAAAGAAATCTTTCCATGTGTTTTACAGAAATGCACATTTCCAACATTTATTGTGGTGACTGGAAAGGCCCAGGGTTTGAGCCTGGCATGTGGTTCTTTGCTGCATGTCATCACACCTCTCTCTCATCCCATTTCCTGTCATCTCTGTAAGTTTTGCTTTCTAATCAAGCCATGTAAAAGTTTAAAGAAAAAAAAAGGATATTTGGAGAGTGAGACCATCTGTTGAACACACAAAGACAAAACAAACAGATACATGCAGACATGGACATGTAAAAAACGGGACAGAGAGACACAGACATAGAGTCAGAGACACATTCAGACACAATAAAAAACTGAAAAACAGAAACAGATGAAGAACTCAGGATGAGAATGAGATGCAGCCCACTTAAGATATTTCAGTAACTATTAAGACAGATTTGGTGCAGCCTGTTCCTGCAAACATTCTCTCCAACACAAAACAGCAGGAGACGTCTTTGTCATCAGCATCATCACAAAGGCATCCCAATGCCATCCTGATGGATAAACTGTGTGCCTGATGGGGCTGGCACGACATGATATGGTCTGCTATGTTTTACTCCTCGTGCTTTCTAGCTGTACACTACTGTACACTGTAAAGAGAACCAGATCCCCTCTGATTTTTTACATGAAAATGTAAATTCAAACCAGCTTTGCCTTTCCTTCATTGCCAAGTGCACAGCCCTTGCTTTGTTTCCATTTCAAATGCAGACTCCAGAAACACAGTTTATTCTGCAAGTGCCAGTGTAAACACCTGTATGTATTTCAGGGGCTGTAATTTGTTCGGTTGGATTGATTATATTGCAGTGTGTGTAGTCATAACAAAACAGATTCTTGAATGAACAAGCTAGTTCATGTGGATTCAGATGTCCTGATCCATTTAAAATATTCACATCATCAAGTTCTAGCTGATGAATTAAATTGTATCATTACTTTCTTAATGTGGCATATTTCTTTTCAAACAGACATTTGGTCAGAATATTGTTTAACACTGAGGGATCTTAAAGGGAAAGCTGTGGCCTAATACATTTGGAGAGGAGGGCAGGCTGATTTGATAGTACAGGCAGAAAGTTGGAAAAAAGAAATGTGCTGACTTCAATCAACCATGAAGACATTGTATAATGTATAGTGACTGTTTAAAAAGATGGGTCTCCACACTGAATGTAAACATTCAACCCTTGAACCCTTGGTTTTTACCACTGACAATTCCAACAAAGATTTTATTCATACAAGAAGGCCATATCCTCACAAACATTGACAGAGAAGAGAAAGTGGCATTACTTTTCTTCCACTGTAACAGAAAGAACAGAAAGCAAGAAGAAAGGCAGGAGATGGACAATATTGTCACTGTTGTGCAGTGTCAGCCACTTATGGTTCTGTCATAGCACCGTCACAAAGAAAACTAAAGTGAGCCACAGTATGTGAAATACTACCTCAGCCCTGCTTGGAGCTCTCGTTTTAACATTTGATGTGCACCTTCATCACACTTCAGCTTTTGTGGACTGGCCAGAGTGTCTAACCAGTTTTCCTTGGACTTGTTGATTGCATTCATTATTGCAATGTCGGGTCATTGCTGAAGATGTTCCAGTTCAGGTGCTCAATTTATTAGATCTTAGAACACACAGGATGCATAGCACTGACAGCCCCCACTCAAATGTTGTGCGGCTTCCATTGCTGTTGCTGGTTTCACAAGTAATGTAGTAATGCAACAGTTGTGTCTAAAAAGATGTTCCTGACTGTTTTGAATACAGATTAAGTGCTGCAACAATCAGTTAGTTTCATTATTAATCGATCTGAAGATCCATCCATCCATTGTCTGTAACTGCTATATCCCTATATGGTGTCGTGGGGTTTTTTGCTGGAGCCAATCCCAGCTGTCTCTGGGCGAAGGCAGGATACACCCTGGAGAAGTCGCCAGCTCATTGCAGGGCCCTTCACTGATGGCTGCCATGCAAGGTTCCAACTGCACACCAGGAGCAATTTGGTTCTTGCAAGTTCAATATCTTGCTCAAGGACACTTCAACATGCGGCTCAGCTCAGCCCGGGAGAGCTGTGATTTGAACCAGCGACCTTCCAACCAGCTCTACCCACTGAGCTACAGCTGCCCCTGGATTTGAAGATGATTTTATCTATTAGTTGATCATCATTTTGTCTATAAGATGTCAAAAAATGTGGGGAAAAAAGGTAAATCCCAAGTTTTGTCCCAAAAAAATACAGTGATGATCACCACAGATTACAGGAGGTTTTGTGTGGGGACAAAAACAGACTGCTCATTATATACCCAGTAAATAATAAAACCAAAATATTACAGAGTGGTTGTGTTGCAAAAGTTTAAATCCATCCTTGGAATTTTAGATCAGATTTTTTACCCATTCATTTCATATTTAAAATAAAATAACACTAAATTATCGGATGGTTTTCAAATAAAAAACCATAAGACATGAGGCCCAAGCTACAATTCATCAAAACAGACATTTAGCTTCAGCACCCAAATGAACCCTTTTAAAGCCACATAACAAAGACCAGTGAGCAGACACAGACAGGTCAAGCACTCAGGCGTCTTAAAGAACACACACACATACGCACACTCACATAAACACAAAGGGTCATGCAAAGTGGACTAGTCAGCCAAGGACAAGAGGTGGGACGGCTAGTTGGTGCCTCCGACGCCTGAGGCGCTGCACCGCAGTGCTAATTAATGACAGACGCTGGACTGGTGGTTTTACAGACAAAGGCAGAAAAAAATGAATCCAGCAAAACAAGACCAATGGTTGGTATATGACTGTAGCTGCCTGCCTGTCCACAGCTACATAGTGTATAATCACCATGACAACTTGTCAGTGGCCCACACTCTCTCTAGGACGCAGCTGTGAAACCAGGCATAAAAGTGTTTTTTTGGAGGTGTTTGTTTTCAGTACTTATTGAGAATCATAATGGTTCTCAGCAGTCTATGTCCTACTTACATTTCTGCCAAAGCTCAAAAATGACTTGTCCTTGGGATTCCCCAGCAGGTCCTCCAGGTCATTTGAGGACAGAAGTACATTCTGTGTGGAAACAGAGGGGACATCTTCTAAATTTAAAAACCACACAGCACAGTTCAGGGCAAAACCAATGAACAACCAAACACTTGTGGTTATTAAATTCACCAGACTGGATCAAAACCACAGGAGTCAGTGTAGTTTTTGCTCTAAATCCTCAGATGATCTTTCATCATGCTTCATAGTATATAACAGGTTCTGCTGTTAAAGTATTAACTGCAGGAGTCAAAGTGTCTGAGCTTCAAAAGACATGTGGCCTCACATTAAACACCTCAGTGACATGTCAAAGCCTCGCTGTTTACATTAGTCAACAGAACAGTACGGAGAAATTAGATGAATATTCCTAAATGCATGTGTGTGTGTGTGTGTGTGTGTGTGTGTGTGTGTGTGTGTGTGTGTGTAAAACACACATTATACAACCAGAACTTTTTGTTTTCCATCTATCTTTTCTCACCTCCAAGGCATTGCTGACGCGTGGGGAGCGGGGAGGCTTAGGGGCGGCATCGCCACAGTGGGGAGGGTGATGGCTGCAATGCTGCTGGGCGGCATCTGGGTCACCCATCAGGAAGGTTAGCTGTCGAAGATGACCCTGCAGGGACAGAATTATCATATACAATGAGCGTGGTCAAATTATGTATAATCTAACAATTATTTGCTGTATATGGAAAGATAATGTTGCAGAGATAATGTTTTCTGCAAAAAAACTAAATCTGGTACTTTTCAGATGGCAACCCCCAGAAATATCTGGCTGTTTTCTATGACTTTTAGTTCAATAAATACTGTGAGTAACACAGCATAAACTCAACTCAACTAAAAGTCTAACAAAACAAGAACATACGGCATTCAATTTGATATTAGAGAGGGAATTTGTTATTGAATACTAAAACTTCAGTAATTAACTGCAGAACTCACATAGCTGAAAATAGTTCATGTAATTAAAGTTGTTTTTTAAGTTTCATTTTCATAGCAAGCTTATGATTATTACTTGCACTTCTACTGGGAACCCCCACCAACCACATTCAATGTTAATATCTTATGTTCAACAGTGCATAAACAGTGGAAACATTATGAAGCACAATTTAGAACAAAATCAAACCCATAATAATGCAGAAACACACACAAAATGAGACTAACTTCCATTAATATGCAGCCCTGTGCATGCTGGGATAGTTCCCAACACAGCAACGTCATGTAACTGTAATCACATGCTGATCTATGGTTCTAATCAACTAATTTTTCATTTATTTTAAAAAAAGAACAAAGTGTAATTAAGATAACTTCATCCAGGAAAATACTTTTGCAGTTTTTGTAGTTTCCAACCTAATTAGCAGGATACAAATAAACAGGATGTTTTTGACTGATTACAGCATGAATTTGTTAGGCCACACTTGAACAGGGTGCAGGTTTTTTTTATATCACATCTTCAGCTTAAAATCAAGCCAACCGTCTTCCAGCCATCTTGCAGTCGAGTGGAGGACTAAAGAGATACAAATGCTACATAGGCAAGACACATAAAAGCAAAGTACAGTATTGTATGTTTTAGCACTGCCTAACACAGAAAAATGCTCAGAGACAAGACTGTCACCACCTCTGAGTGAGGAAGTGCTCTGTCCTTGGGGCTCAGTAAAAAGCTGTCATCAGGAAAAACAAGGCGATGGAGAATCCATTTTATCTGGTGCTAAGAACAAATCCAGATGCTGTTTCTATAACTGTCCTCCTAACCCCCATTGTGATAGAGCTTGCTCTGATCCGCAGGCTACATGAGTGATCATTATAACTGGGACAGCATGTCCACAATTCAAAGCCAGGTGCATTATGGGCCTTCAAAATCAGCCTTTAATGGAGGAGTTTCACATTTTGCTCTTCTGAAAAAGATTATAAAGCACCATAGAAGGTAACTTAATGATGACTTTTCAAATTAATCTGCACTTAAATGTACCCTGTAGACATTCAAATCACTAGTAGTGCAATGTTTTTACAAATGGGTCCACAGCTTGTCTGGGCATAACAACAGACATGCATTTACAGCATGACTGTGTCGGGATACAGAGTCATGAGGTGAGCAATATATCAACCAGGTAGTAGGACTGACATGAATTCATCACTTTCATGACCTCAAGAATGCACATGTGGTTTTATTTTGGTTAGTAACTGCATTACCATTTAGCAATAATATAATGATGATGAGAATAAATGCAAATTTTGTGGGGTTTTTTGTGACACATTACACAACTCAGGTAGGGTTAAAGAGCTTTCAAGTGGAAGTGAGATGTCTTCATGTTGCGACAGTTTCAGAATAATGAACTTATGCTTTGTACAAACACTTATCAGTGTTTCCTCTGTAATTTTATGTAACACTGGTGCTTGGGAGGTAATTGAGGTTAGTGCAGGTTGCAGGGATTTCTACAAACACTTTATAATAACAAACAGAGGGTTTCTAAGCATTATGGGCAATGCATCTTTCTGTCTCTGATGAAAGGGAATGTGGTCGGGGCCAAGGGGCTGGAATATCTACTTGTGGGTTCTTTCCTGTGTGTGTGTGTGTGTGCGTGTGTGTGTGTGTGTGTCTGTCTCTCTGTCTGTCTATGCGCCACAACGATGAGCAATCATGTCTTTTCTGTCTTTTTGGACTGAACTGGACTACACACATGTGGCTTTCACCCAAGAAACCGTTGTTTTAAATACATCAGCTGGGTATTGCATATCCATCTGGTAATATCATTTGTTAGTAGACACATATGCAACAAAGAACAACTGAACAGATTCTAAAAGTAGCAATTTTAAAATCCAACAAGGCCATTCAGATATTGTAAAGTCAGCTGAGAGTCTGACCTGAGGTTAGTAGAAAAGAGGTACGTGAATTCAGCTTCTGGGCATCTTGAAAAAGAAAGAAATGGGAAAACTCACTCAATGGGAATAGGGTGTGGGTTTGATGAGTATATATGATGGTCTAATGGGCAGGGTGGCTTTTATGTGTTTTAATATCCCATCGCTCTTTTAATGATCAGATGGAGAATAACATAAAAAAAGGGAAAAAGAAGGTTGCAGAGTCTCTTACTTCAAATGGAGTCTCAAAACCCTCAATGATTCCTCCGACCATGAGCAGTCCATCAGTTCTGATCCCAATGCCGTGGTACACCCAGTCCACGCTCTCCAGCAAAGAGCAGTCAACATACAGTGCCAGCCGCTTGGAGGAGACACTGACAGCCACATGGTGCCACCTTCCATCAGACAAGCTGCTGACTGGGAACCTGACAGAGAGACACACGGGTCACAATGTAATCAATCTTTCTTTCCGGATTTCAAGGTTCAAGCGGAAGGTCAAAGAAAATGATTAAATGAAGTGATTTTAGTGCAGTGAGTTGGCCTGATTAAGTGTCCCTCAACGAACATCCCTGACAGCTCCATTTGATATTGTGTTGGGCTTGCATAAATCTAAAGAATTATTGAAATACAAATATTGCTTCTTCACAAACCAAACATACATGACATGGAAAAGAATATGGATCAAATATTTTTAATAAAAGCTCCATTAATAGACTTCTTCACTTTGGGTGCAGAAGAATTCCACAGCAAGTTCACAACATATACCTAAACAGATTATCACCATATTAACATGTTACACGAATGTGTTGGCAGACAGTTAACTCAACCAGCTCTTGAGAAAGAAATTTGGCCAGCTGGTGTTTAATTTTGGCCAACTGTGCTTTTGTGCTAGGCAGATGGAATACAGTGTGTTGACAGCGTTGCATTGATTAAAAGATATAAAGGAACAAAAAGATGTTAAGACAGGTAAAATATCATAGATCTAAATAGCTGGAGACAAGTCTTGAGTGATTTTATACAAGGTAATTTCATCTTCAATGTTAAGAGTTTACTCCACCAATTTAGCTTTAGCTTAATAATATTGTAACATTACAGTTTAAAAGGAAACAATCAAAAATCAATGCTGCAAACCAGAAATGATGTCCAAACAGCACCAAATCAAGTGACATCACTTCAGTTCAGTTGTGTCTTAATAATTTATAATTTAAAAAATTTCAGACTTCATGCAGGTCCCAATAAAGCAGCAAAAGGCTTTATTTTCGCCCTCATATGTTTTTTTTGGTTTTTTTACATGCTACCCAACATCTGCAAATACAAAGATTTTGCATGGGTCAAATCAGTGGAGTTCGGACTTTGATATATAATATTACACAGTGGACTAAATGACCAACTAGCAAGCTCTCTGCTTGACCTCTTGACATCAAACCTCAGAGGTGGAGGCCACCAATGAACATTGTTGATAGACATGCTGCTTTAAAGCAAAAACAAGGTAAGAAATAAAATCAACCATGTACAAACAATACATGACAAGTACAATATCTATGTGTCTCTATCTTTTAGCCCAGCTTCATCTGCTAAGGTACAGTGATGAATTGCTGAGGCAAAATCTGCCTAGAGGCGCCTAACAAATCATTTTAAAAAAGAGACTGCCAGACACAATTTAAAAAATACACATGCTGCAAACAAATACAATGCCACAGTGCTTTCTTTTGGCTTACAGTCCCATTTGCATGAAATTTATGGCAAGAGGCAGGAATGAGCATGAATGACTCTCAATTACCTGAGATGGATGTTGTAATCACCTTTTGACGTGTGGATTTTTGGATGATGAGTAATGCATAGAAGTAAAATGCTTATACTTTGTCATCCCACTGGTAGATTTTAAGAAAAGTTTAGCCAGTAAATCATAAATAAAAGCTTTAAGAGGTGTAACAGCACAAAATACATACTAAATATCCTACCCTAAATTTTTAGTCTGAAGTATGCAAGAAAAATTAAGAAGTGGGCTCACTCGTAGTGGCGTTGCTGTGTTCCTATGAAGATGACAGCATTAGCACTGATCCGCAGCTGCAGCATAACATGGCTGTTAGGGCTGAGCATGGTGAAGACACTGCGTTCATCTCTCTGTGGACTCCGCAGCTGTACCAGCAAACTGAACTCATCTGCAAACCTAAACAAAAACAGAGTCACAGACATCGACATAAGGCATTTTAAAGTTGAGCATGTATAGCTGACTGACTGAACAGCACTTTTTCAAATGACCAGTGACAAAATAAAGTGTACCAACAGCTTTAACTTAACATACAGTGATGATGGAGTATAATAAAGAGGTTAAGAGATATAGATGAAACTATACCCATCAGTGAGGAGCTGTTGAAGAGGGAGAGCCAAGGTGGAATACTGTCCCACCTGTAGGACCGGACACCTGCTGTCATCCATAGTCATAGAGGCGTTACTGTTGTTCGACAGCTGAAATGAGATCTCCTCTAGAATGTTCACCTCATCTGTAGTGAGAGAGTTAGTAAGAGAAAATAAATAAATAAATAACATTGTGTTATTGTTGGTTTACTAAAATGTAGCCTGTTTCATAATGAAGCCACTTCTCCCCAAAATGTTCAGAGTGGTTTTGGTACACCTTAATGTGAGGAAAGCAGATTTGGGGAGGGCCCAGTGATTCAATGGAAATTTCATTTCAAACAGAGACAGAGAGACAGTTACAACTTCATCTTTCATCTATCTAATTAATATAAGTAGCAGCCTCACAGGAGGGTTAGAGAGTCATAATGCTGGTTTCATAAAGCCCTTGGATAGGAGTTAATAAAGGGAAATTTCAATACCACAGCATGCAATCATTTTAGACAATAGTGTGTTTCCAGCTTTGTTGAAGCAGTTTTGGGAAGAACCTGTCAGATTCCAACATGGCAATGCCTCCATATATGAAAACCTGGTCCATGGAGAAATGGTGTGCCTTCACAGAGCCCTGACCTCAACCCCATCTAACACCCATAGGTGTTGTATTTGGATAAATTGACCAGTAGATCCATACTACGTGAACAAACAAGATAATGATTCAGCCAACTCGATAGCTCCTCCTTGGTTGATGCGTTGAAAATAATGCAACATGAATCATAATTAGCAGTATGGCGGATGAGGAGCTTGTGAAAAAAAATTATGCAACATACACTACTCAATATCAGCTAAGGATATTGGGATACAGGTGCACATATCGATTAAAGTCTAATGAAATGTGTTGCAATATTTTTGGGGACTAAAAAATATCCACAAAACACAGAATAAAATTGTTGTTTAATTATGTCAAAGAATAAACAATCAAGTGAAACACTAAAATATTCCAATATCCCTAACTCATTTTAAGTAATGTATGTTTTAGAGGGGCAAATTGAGCAATACATAGGCTCCCTCAAGTCTAGCTATAATCTACAGGCCATTTCAAAACTGAGAGAAAATATCACAATTTAGACCCTGAATTCCAATTAAATAGATTGTGTCATTATCTATTGGTTGGACTGCCCACCCAAAGTATAGGGTGTAATGTTTGGGTGTTCACAAACATTTGGCCATTCGATGTGGGTTTAGCAGGATTAGGGGACCCAGAAAGTAAACATCTGCAGCACTGCTGGCACTTAGGAAAAACCTTAACATGCTGTGAACAGACCGCTGACGGAATTATTGTAAAGCGGAAAACACTTACGGGGCCACTACTTTCCAAATCGGCAGAGGGCAGCTACAAATTCCTATTTGTAGTGCCCTACAGTGAAAAACGTTGCTGTACCACTCACTCACTGGCTTTACTGGCTCATCAGAGTAAGTATTAGGAGACTCCTTAACTTTGACTCCATGTGTGCAGGTAAAGTGCCATTCGTCATCTCCTGCCCACAGGTGGGCTTTGTTGACTAATCCTGCACTTTAACGACTCCTTATGAGGATTACAAATAAAGCTCTTCAATGTATTTGGAGAAATTGAGTCACCACTCAAAGATTGGTATTGTTGTGCACCCTCTAACCTGGGAACTTACTGAGATCATTCCCAACTTAAATGTCAAGGTCATTAAGTAAGAGGCAGTGCTGAAATTAATTAAAACAACAAAGAATGTGCATTTAAGCAACATGAAAGACAAAAAAAAAAAAAAAAAGATAAAAAGCATCCATTTTAAAGTAATGTACATAAGCAAGGGTGCCTGAAGATTACAATAGCAGCAATAAAACATGAACTTCTGGGATTCAACTGCTCAGATGGCCTCAGGGCCTTTTCCACAGATATGGGATTGCTACAGCAGATTAAACCCTACTCCTCTCAAGCACTTCAATAAATGAATCTTGGTCTATCAGCCCATCAGAGACTTTACACTCATCCTGACAGCAATGCCAGACACATCACTGGTCACACTCAACTGCCCCAGGGAATGGCACTGAGGGAGCATATCTGGTGTCGCACTAAAAATTCCAACACACCAGCCTTCCAGGAATCCTCAAAGATATATGGAGGAGAACCACTTAGTGAAAAGAAATGATTGGAATAATGGTTTGCTTTGCACTTTTAACCTTCAGTTAACAATCTTGAGGGATGTGAGGTCAAATAGTTTGCTAAGTAGCTAAACAAGACGGTAGTACTGAAGTTTTAAAAAAGGATCAGATGCACAATAACCGGACAGGATAGACACTTTTCATTCATCTAAGGCCACAAGAAATACAGGTGATGAACAAAACATCTGTGAAGTTCAGTTTCAGTCTTTAATCTAATAATTTGCTGCTAATGCTGTTTTTTAAACAGAGGCATAGAGAGCTAAAGGTGAAGAACGGCGTGATTTGATTTAAGGATCAAAAATGCACAGCGTGGTAGCAGATGCTAGTGTTGAAAGACCACTCTATTAGTTAGTTCCGTCTTTATAGGGAGGACTACCCAGCCAAAGGAAACACTTATCTGAAGTCTTCTTGAGGGATTGTTCCCAACAAACCCTGGCGGGGCCTGTTTTTGTTTTGTTGGATTTGGTCTGAGCGTTAAGACTATAAACAGAAAGACTATGTTATCCTGCAATCCACTCAAATCAGATGCTGATCGTTTCGAATCGGTATTCTTGAATTGCACTTCCTATCTAATGGGCCATATGCACTGAAAGCGAAAACTGATGCACCTCAATTGAGGCGCATTCATTCAAAGCTCCTATGGCGCACTGTGGGCATCATATTTGGAAATGCCATCACCACAGAACAGTATTTGGGGGGACAGTTGCTACTCATATTTCTCTATAGTGACCTCAGCTGTGCCCAAGGATTTCCTAACACACACCCGCAAACTCAAATACAGTACATGAACATATGCATCTGGTCAAATCCAAAACAAAAACTCTGATTCTGTCTTTAAATCATTCTGATAATTTTCTCTCCTCTTGCCTCCTCACACTTGCAACAGACATTTATCTTAATATTAAGTATAAGCTGAATTTGGTCATTATTCATGAAAGATTTCCTAGCAGTGTGTCCTCACAGGACACAGAGGTGCACAGCACCTCAGCTGTGATGTCTCTCTCTCACTGTCTCTCTACATTATTCTATTTCATTTAGCTTTCTCTTAACAGGCACTGCTGTGGTAGAAAAGGAGCCATGGTCACTGGGTCCTCATTTAATATCAGTCAAAATTAGGATCAGGACCTGGCAAATATGTTGATGCTGGTAAAACCAATAGGATAAGGATATGCAAATCCATATTGAAATTGGCAGGGGGAGAGCTAGTTAGCTGTTAACAGGGAGTAAGCACCAGAGTCCTGTGGTGTGTTTGGCTAAGGGAGCAAACAGTTACCAGAGCTAATAGCTTACGGTGAAGATAAACACACAGCAGGACTGAGAGTTTCTCTTCAGAAGAACATGCTTTTTCCTCTGACAGCTACTTTATTATCGTTTTTTTAATCTAGGATCAGATGAAACTCCCTGTTAGGTGTCTGCTTGGTCCCTGAAACTCACTTTGGGCTGAAACAGAATAGCTGGACTGGGAGCAGGCGCAGCAACAAATAACGTTGGATGAAGGTATCAGCAGAGTTTGAGGTAATGATAGACTCAATGTGAACCTCCATGGACATGATTAGATGTTTCTTTCAGCTGATAGCCAGGCAGCTAGTGAATGTAATACTGACGGTGAAGAATGAATGAAGCACCTGATGCCAATCAGGTAATTGCAAAGGCAAATTCAGCAGTTTGCCAACACAATGCTTCATGTGTATGACACACGACAAACATTAATGTAATATGCAGTGAGCTTCCATAAGACACCTGAAGGAGCGTAAGTGATATTTTGGCTGAAAATAATCCAAATCAGCCATTGTTGAGGCCCACAATTACACAAGTGTTCAACAATCTACAAACTGCAGTGAACCATAATGATCACATCAACATCAATCACACAATCCACAAACCTCACTGTCATACTGAGTGTGGGTCTGCTAATGCTACAATATCTAAATAAGACGTAATTATAGCTACAGGAACTGGAAAAAGTTCTCACACACTTACTGCTGCTGATGCTCTGATGGTCTTTATTAAGCCTCACTTGTGCGGGAGTACTCATGAAAGAACAATTCATGTGCAAACGCTGTGCCCTCAAGGAAAACTTAAGAACATACTCATGTGCTTTTCCCCCCAACACTATAATCAAAGGATAGAGCGATTACGATGGGGGAGGGGGTAAAGAGAGGCTGCCAGTCATGCCTGTTCTGTTTCCGGCAAAAGTAAAACAGATGTTGGGTCCTGGATCAGAGGAAATGTGTGACTTCTTGGATAATTTTGTCATTGGTCATATTTACCTATAGTAGATGTCTTTTTGTCTTTGTGTGCAGTCTGAAGTTATGTCCACTGTAACTAACACTACATATAATTGAACTTGTTGTCTTTAAAGTGGACATTCAGTGAACTATGCTATAGTTTCTTCTGCTTGTTCATTTGTCAGACCGAGGTAAAATGGAAATGCTTGTGTAACCTGCATAAAAAATCAGGTCACTAACCCTATGTATGTTATTTAGACACGCTCATTACACCTCCTGTACTGTAGGGGGCAGTGTTCCCCCCCAAGTGTTGTGTTTCCCGTGATCCTAAGTCAGGTATCCCGTGAAGAAGTCTGCACCTGTGTGTGATGCAATTTCCTCCAAAACACGAAGCAAACAGTTGCAGACAGCCACACATACATGGACATAGATGTCCGCAGGCAGACCCGGCAGTCACAGACAGATCCCGGTTTTGTCCCAATTTTTTTGCTAGTCTGATCAACTGTCAGAGAAATAGATAAGAGAGACGATTAAGATGGCAAGCCCATCCCAGCGATTCTATGAGGGATAGCGAGAGAGTTGGAGGTGTGTTGTGGCCAGCCGTAGAACCTAGCTTGAAGACTCCAGATCATCTGAATCACACATTCTGAGAACAGATACGACACACACAATCCTCACCTACCTGGATAGTAAAGATTGAGGATGAAGTAATTGAGTGGACATTGATAGAGAACACACACACATTGGGATTCCTTTTCAAAACTGAACTTCTTGGAGTCGGAGAGCTTGACTTAAATGGACACTTATTTTCTTTTATTTTTATTTTTTGTGGTGCCTTATTTTGGTAAACAAAAGCACAGCTAAGCTGTTAATGTTATTATTTGTTGTACAGTGATATTAAAGTGTCACCTGTTCAAATTAAACCAACATCCACTCCTTTTTGTGAGTAACTTCCTGGTGCAACTCCTATCGGACCTAGAGCGATGTGATGTCTCCTTAACCTAAAAGTCAGGACCAAAGGTGCTACATTTGTTTGATAAAACAGGGTTCTCCCCAGACAATGGAACGGTGGCACAGCGCCACTATACTGCTAGCTCAGTGCCACTATACTCATTTCTAATGTTAGGTGCTTTGTAGCATATGAGGGTGACGAGTGAGAGAGTACAAAGTTAAGACTCTACAGCCATTCACAATGCCAATCATGAAAATGACATGAATGTGTGTACCATATTTCAGTTTGGACCCTCAAAATAAACAAAACAGAGGAAGCAATCAAACCCACAAATGCCACATACTGTAATGTATAGATTGTTGCTTGGTCTGTCATCTACAGACTAAATTGATCATAAGACATGATACAACCCTGTAATACTTTTTACTAGTCCGTCTATGATTAAACCTGCAGTAAAGAGTTTTTGGGCCACTTTGGAGGAGGTGAAAACACAATGTCAAAACAATATTTAACTACACCACCATATACTGACTTTCTAGCTACAGTTACTTATTAACACATCAAGCAGGTATTGAGCAAAATTATCATTCATTTTATTATTTAAGCCACCTGATTATTCTTAAATCCAGTAATCTCTCTCTTTTAGCTCCTTTTTTAGTCTTGACAAACTCTTAAGGGAAATAAAGTATACTGTGTTTTTTTTTTCTTTGAAAGTGTGTAGAGGCTGACAGGAAATGGAGCACAACATACCACAAAGGGCACTAGATCAAACCAAGCCAGCAACAGTTGTTACGATGTGCTATAATCACTAAGCTAACAAGGTGCCCCACACAGTGGGTATTAGATATTTTGCCAATGAAAACAGCTACCTACCTGCCTGGATTGGCTGTGAATTTCAACATACATCTCACAAGTTACTAAGGGCACATGCAAGATCGGGCTTGAACATCCTGCATGTTACATCCTTCAAGCTCACTCTCATCAGGCGAAAAGAAAAAAACTATGCATCACAGAGGTAGAATAAAGAAGTTTACTCTGGGTGTCATCACCAGAACTCCCTCGATTGAACACATCACTCTTGCCCTGCAGCAACTTCATTGGCTCCCTATCAAATCCCGCATTGATTTTAAGTTTCTACTCCCCACTTTCAAGATCCTTCACAACCTGGCACCATCGTATCTCTCTGAACTTTGCCACATCTACACACGTTCCCGCACTCTCCGATCCTCTTCTGCCATCCAGCTCTTTGCTCTATATGCCAGCTTAACAACAATGGGGTCAATAGCTTTCAGTCAATCTGCCTCCCCCCTTTGGAACTTTCTCCCACCAGACATTTGCAATTCCAACACTGTTTCTAACTTTAAATCCCGCCTGAAAACGCACTTATTCCAAGTGGCATACCCTGTCTCACACTAACTACATAATCACATTCTTGTCTATTTATTATGTTATTGCACTATATAGTCACATTCATATTCAAAATTGCAAAACTTCCATATCACAGTTACCTGATTTATATTGTTTGATGTACTGTTGTTGTGTTACGTGTGCCTTTAAATAAAATGCATTATCATTTTATTATCATTATCATTATTGTTATTATTATTTTTATTATTATTATTAATACAAATCCAATTAGGATTGTACCTGGATTGTACCTACAGATTAAATAGTGAGAAAGATGTTTCTCCTTTCAGAGGACACTACTGCAGCCAAGTTAAAGGTGTCAACAACCACCATGTGCCACATGTGAGAAATCCAGACTACAGTGAGCACATAAGGGCCCTGAGTTCCTCTGTACTTCCTCTGGAACCGGGCACACTGTTTTATTTCCTCATTGACTCAGTCCTTATCTACAAAGTCCCTCTAGGGTCACATGATAGAAAACTGGGTATGGAAATCTGTGCAAGCAGAATTGTAAACCATGATCTCAGAATCACAATCCTTGCAAACAGTTTTGTAAATCCATGCTCACAGATTCACAATCCATGCGTATATTTGCCCTCTTCTCAACAATCAGCTGGAGGCACCATGGATACATGGCCATCTCCTGGCAAATGCACCAACCCCTTCAGACTCTGTCCCAGTCTTCTGCTGCTGCCCCTGGTGTGACTCATCCATTGGAGCCCCTCTTCACTGAGTGTTTCTGTGCTCATGTCCACTCAGGTAGAGTGAACAGGCCGGCTCTGGCTGACACTGCTCTACCACCTGGCCTGTTTTCTCTGCTTATGAGCCCGGAGTCTCTGCTGCTGCGACAGGTGGTAGGCGTGACCACCGGGGCAAATGCGACTAACAATCCGCCTTTCTGTAAGTAGAATGTAGAGATTGTTCTCTACTTTTCATTGTTCTTTTTTTTAATACCTCTGTACTGGATTCAGTGACTGGATACATTCACATATGACAGTATTTTTGCAGCAGTGTAAAAGCCTGTGATAATAACAATATCAATATATGTTAATGAGCAAGGCACAGTTTCTAAGTGGTAAGAGAACAAGCACCAGCCAAAGACGTTAACAAGGAGAGATGAGCACAAGGGAAAGAGTACTGAGAATGGCAAACATTAACAACAGCTGTGCACGATCACTCGGAAGTCTTGTGTCTTTTGTGTTATCCTGACGTGTCGATCCTATCCATAATTCTCCTTAGTCCCTTTTGTGATTAGAGGGAGTGTCAGTGTCAGTCTGTGTAACAAATGGAGGCCCTTAATCATGATCCACCATTGTTATATGCAGTAACACATGCAGCTAAATAGTAAAAATGCCACAATATAGTAGTTACTCTACTTCGATACTACAAGTACTATTTGCCAGAACTACTTTGATTTACATACATCTAAAACACTTTCATATGATTCAATGTGTGACTACAATAGATGTCTAACAATGGATTAAAGTCAGTTTTAGATAACGATGATGATCATCTAGAACTGTACATGTCTGCACTTCAAACACAATGCAGAGTTAACTATCTGGGAACAAACTCTCAGAAAGGATTATGCAACTCAAACATATGATCTTTTCAAAACTGGTTTTGATTATGAGACACACATGTGTTTCTCATGCATTCTGCACTGCACTATGAAGCTACATGAATTCCATCAATCACCATGGAAGAGATGTAAGAGAGCCAGCAACGCTTAGTCACTGACTCTGAATGCACACAAGCACAGATGTCCATGTACAGTTTTGCTCTGTCATCCATCGTCCAGCAACCGGACTGCTGGAGCTGCAAACGCAGATACACAACGCAGCAGAGCCAGTAGAAGTAAACATACAGACTAGAGTGAAACCTATCAGCTCCACTGCCCATACGGAGTGGAGCTGGACCGGTTAGTGGATTAATTCATCGCTGCTCTGCATTTTCACTCCTCTTTACTTTTAACAGACCAAATGATTAACTGATTAATCTAGAAGGTTTCCAACACAACAGTTGACAATGAAATTCATGGTTAACAGGAATAGCAGGAATAAAAGGAATGTCATTGCCAGGCTCTGCACGCAATGCAGTTATGATTACTAGGTTCGTGTGAAAAAAATAATCATTTAATAGTCAGATCTCAGCCCTCAGACGTTCCCCTCCAGACAGGTCTGCATAGTTGTGAGGCGTTCACGTACTCTGCGTGAACAGGTGTGCTGGAGTGGTGGTAGACTAATCAAAATATGACCAATAACCACAAAGCAAAAAATGATCTTAAAGAAAAAACATTATAGCTGCTGCATAGCGATGGGTCGGGTCCGGGCTATTTTTGGCAAATTTAAGCAACAAACAAGAGAATAGGAAGACAAGACACTTGACAACAACGTTCATTTTGAACCACTTGAGACTTGAACTCACAACTTCTGGAACCAAAGACTGTCATCTATCGCTCTGAGCTAATTTGCAAGTGGCAATACAACAGTGGCTTCACAAACTGAGTACGCCATTGACTGTTGTGCAGGCAGATTTGAAACCATTGTAAAAAAATTATAGCTGCTGGCTATACATGGCATTTATCCAATCACTTCTCAGTAACTACAGCATGTAAATCATCTATGGACTCTTCCCAACTATCAGCATCAAGAAAAGAATACGGTCTTACAATGCAGTCATACATTCTTGATAAAAATTCAGTGATGAAAAATGATTCACTGAAACATTCAAAGGATGGGACAATTTAAAACCAAAATTTAAAAAAAGCGTTTTACATTACTGAAACAAAGAAAACTTTGAGTATGTGCGGCATCTAAATATTCTCATTCCAGAGGGATGATGCTTCAGCGTGAACATGAACATCAGATTTTCCCTGGAAATGACTTTTGAGTTGAGGAGCAGAGTGAGGCCAAGTCCACATTCAGGACTCCCAAATTATTGAGCCTTGGACACACTTCTCTCGATTGTACTAATTTCTTTTGGCTCAGATATCAGTGAAGCATGAAAGGAGCTTACAGACTTTACATCAGACTGTTACAGTAGGTACCGAAGCTCAGGTCTACCAGGAGCCAACAATAGAGAATGGCATGAGGCCAGAATAAAACCAGTCTATACTTCCTCTATTTTAGTGACTCTCTGGAGATCCAGCAATTAATTATTGGGTTTGGCTGACACTCAGCTCTAACTCAGTCCACCCCAGGCAATTTGAAAACAGGTAAAACTAGCCTGCTAGATAGAAGGGAAGTCAGGTTTTGCAGTCACCAATTAGCTGTAACTAGCCAAAAGACAATGTAAAAAGTTCATTGTTTAGATTGCTAAATTATATGTTACTTTGTGATCTATTATGGATGCATGTCAATATGTCATTTGGGCTGTGGCCAACTATATAGTTTAGTAATGGGTCAGGTTATCTTTCAAGACAATGGGGGAGCTTTCTCATGTTGGGTTGTGAACTTACGTGGCCCAATCAGGACAGACCGCAGACAGACGTCCTTCAAAAAGCAATCGAACATACGTGGACTAAGGGATCATCATAACATCATAACATTTTAACAGTCAATGTGCATATATAAACCATAAGTGTAATACAAATGTAGGTTAGGGCTTCAAAGAAATGTACTATGGGAACTGGTTATGTCTCAGAGATAACGGGACATGCTAGCTCATGATGTCACATTACAAAGTAAGTCATCCAGACCACTAGAAAGCATGGTCTAATATTTAAAATAGGTACATTTTACAATAAAGTTCACACAAAACAATAGAAATTTCATAGAGTTCTATGAATTCTACACTATCTTCTCAATCCTGTCCCTAGACAAATGAAAGGGTCATCATATCTAACGAAATATAACCAGTGATTTTTTTGTTCCAAAGTTAATCAAACTTTACAGAAACACTGCATGTTCTCCCATCTCTTACCAGAATTTGTGTATGACACTGATTTCATGAGCTGATCAGCTGGGGCCCGTTTCCTTCCTAGACACAGACAATTTCTATTTTATTCAAGACACTGTGCAGTTTTAGCAAACAGATTTGAGCTAAAGGAGTATCACAGTTGCTATATTTTATGGAGGGAATAATTTAGACACAGTGTTACCGGCTGACCACAAGCTTTATGGAGCATTTCATTCTCAATTAACTTATAGTTTTGGTTCAATATCACATTTACTGCATGGTTCATTCTTCAGTGAAGATGTTTTCAGCAAACAAGCTCAGATAAGCCCACCGTATGCTGACTGCCAAGCAGCAAATGGCGGACAACGTGAAGAATGTAGAACAATTAGTAATACGTAAAATACATAAACAAATAACTGCTTATGAGTCAAGTAGTAGTTGAGCTGTACCCTTTTCCAAATGTTGTGTACCTCCCTATTAAATTAAACTTCTTTGCAAGAAGGCATGCCAGTATGTGGTAAACCAGTATGTTTTCGTGCCTGGTTACTGCTGCAATAACCACAAGGACGTGATAAGACATCCTCCCTCGAATCTAAATCAAACTCTTCCCGCCCACCACCACCTCCTGGTCTGGCCAACCACCAGCAACCGTAATCAGGGGAAGCAGGGACGGCTGCCACGCTGTCCTGCGGTGGGATCACATTACTCTAATAGTCTGAGACGGACCAGGAGATAGCTCAATTATTGTGCTGCTACAATTACTGGGCTCTGTTGCGGTATAGGGGGCGGCCGAAATAGGCAGAAGATTAAAGACTTCCACCTGCCCTGGTGGAAAACGAGATAAGTAGGAAATGAGAGATGGAAAGTTGGAGTGAACACAGGAAACATAAGAAACTGTGTTCCTAAACATCTCAATCAGTCAGTCATCAGCAAAGCTTTGAGTGATGCGCACACCTAGTGCCACACTAAGCTTTAAGTGAACAGCAGACTTGAAACATTCACAGATGCAGCACGCTAATGGAAATACCCTCTGTCAGTACTGTCCCAGACCACTGACTTTAAGAGGCTATCAGAGACCAAGAGATCCGATGTTGGGATATTATTTCAAGAGGTGTACATTACAGAGGATATGGTGAGCTTATGTTAAATCTGTGTTTGTGTGAGGACAGGCTTGTTAACTGGGCCTACAGCCCAAAGCAGGACATGGAGGGAATTAAGTAGACTGAATGGATATAACAGCTATGCTGTTAGCCTGTGTGTAATAAGACCCATTGACTGGTGCAGGACACAAGACACGGTAGATATGGGCCCTTGTCTCGAAAACCCACAACATTTCCTCATCTGGAAAAGCAGGAAATATGTGGACATTGAAGGGAGAATTACAGTGACTATGTTTAAGAGGAATGGGGTTAGAAAGACACAGCTATAGGAACAAAAGAAACCTGGACAGAGATTGAAACCAGAGTTGTAGCAGTAGGAAGTTAAAGACATGTACAATAGAATGTGAATTTCTGGAAACAGTAAATTTTGATTCTGCCTGAAAGTGTCCAGATATTTAAATCTATTCTTGAAACCTACCTCTCTAGCCTGGCTTTGGAGTAGAATGATACATGGTTTTATCTTATTTTAAAAATATTTTTTGTGGCATTCACATATTAAAAAAGAAAAGGGGGAAGGGGAAGAAATGCTGTGATGGGCTGCAGCCCCTATTAAAGAGATGCCAGCGGCTACTTCGCCATCTTGGAAAAATAACATTAATTACTGTGAGATTTAAGTTGCATCCCAAAACATGAAGGATTCACAATGAGTGATATGTGGTGTGTTGTGGAGAACTACTGATGGGAAAAGAATGATTACTGATTGTCTTCTTTACTGAAACTATCAGGTTTTGTTTTGCTGTGCTGTTGTTAGCTCCTTCAGTTTCTGTTGTTTCTGAAACACTATCTCCTCGACGGTTTGCTTTTGCTTTCAGCAATCAAGTTTGCCAAATCAACCTACATACATATTTCTAGATAAAAGTTTACTTATTTCACATAAAACAAAAAACCCGTAACAAGGGAAAAACATTGTTTTTTACATTTGAAGAGGCCTATAAAAAGATCTAAGGAAAAAGGAAGAAAATAACTTCATATCAAGAATAATAAACTTAATTTTCTATGACTATGCTGAGCCCCATTGAACATTTTTCTCATTTCCCCTCTTGGGATGAATAATGTTTAAGTATGACCCAGGGGTCCAACTAATCCAAATATTTTTTGTTAATCTCTAAATTGCATTTTATAACACCATGTATCCATGATGAAAAAACAACCATGCTTACTGACACGCTAAAGCTTTCAACACAACATCAGCTTCCCCGGGACAATACCAGAGTTTCCTCAGGACAATGTTCCTTGAGGAGAAAGAAACATAGAAGGGCACCAGTCAACACTTGTCCTGGTCTGCTTCTAAACTGCTTGTTGAAAAATTCGTCAGAGCACTCCAAAGGAAGTAGAGAGGCGATGAACATGCCCTCGGGTCAAATTCCCTGCTGTTTTTGAAGGAGTGAATAGCACTAATGATATGGTTATGGTCCTGTAGAGCTTGGAGGTATTTCTGCACATCAATACTATGCAGACTGTGGATGTCACCAATGTCTTTCTTTAATGTACTGACAGGTCTTGAACTTAAGACATTAAAGTGCCAGAGAAAGATCGTGCAGGCAGTGTCACACTAGCTTCTTGTGTTTAGTGTATGACATGAGGGCAGTGTGGGGAATCCAGGCCATCCATCAGAGGTTTGCTCCATTGTTTGACACAGTCGCCCCAAAGCATGTTGACCCTCAGGTCTCTGAGGTTAAGGTCAATGCTGGTGTGACTAAATGCAAACCAAGGTGGATTTAAGTTTGAATGGAAAAACTTCAACTTCCATTTTAGTTTGATATACAGCTGGGAATTTTAAGAGAGCTTTTTAAATCCAGGTCTGATTCAATGTTTATTAATAGTGTATAATGTATAGTAAGTTATGAAGAGCATTTTTGCAGTGTGAAGTTTGTTGCACGCACTATATGTTGGTTCTTGTTGTGACTAGGGATGCCCCAATATTTGCCAATATTCAGTATTGGTGTCAGTCCAATATTGGCCAGAATAACTGGATCGGATATCTGGGAGGGAAAAATGCATGATCTGATCCGATCTATCAGCCTAAACTCTCCAAACTATGCACGACACGCCTTATAGAGAGCCGCGTGTGCCACGTGACTAGCTGGAGTGAACTTGAGTGAGACTCTCATTATGTCAGCTGCATGGATTACTGTAAGCTAATGGAAGAAAAAAGCAAAACAGCTTCCCATTGGAAACTTCAACACCACGAACTTGATAAAACATTTGCAGAAACTCCATGGGGAGTGTCAAGAAGAAAAGTGCAACCACCAATGTTGTTTTTCCACCAACATGTTTGGGAAAGCCAAGCGTCTTGTTTGCTTTCAGCTGTTTCAGGAATCATGTTCAGACTAACAGGGGGCTTTTATTGTGAAGAAGTTTAAGTAAATGAAACGTGTTTGTAACTGATGCGGAGCCACTTTGCAAAACTAATAATGCAAAACTGATTCAAGATGTTATCTATGTATTTCTTCCTTTAGAGAAATAGACTATTTGTTCTACAGTTTAAGCATTTTTTAAATGACCAGATTAAACAAAGTGTTTCCATACAGATGTTTTATCTATAGCTTTGTTTTTTCAAGACGGGGGAAAGGTTGTATCGGACTGATATCAGCAGATAATAAATGTGTATCTTCTCAATTGTCAAACAAATTGCAAAAATGTCCCAAAAATATCACTGAAATACAATTGAAATTGTATTACAGTAACTCGATCGCTTTTACACCCAAATAAGCAACTCTTAACCTAGATATATGTTTTATCATCAATT
Organism: Acanthopagrus latus; assembly: GCF_904848185.1. Classification (NCBI taxonomy): domain Eukaryota; kingdom Metazoa; phylum Chordata; class Actinopteri; order Spariformes; family Sparidae; genus Acanthopagrus; species Acanthopagrus latus. The sequence goes on along the minus strand of NC_051050.1, from coordinate 5,879,093 downwards.
GCTTGCTCACTGCTGTACTGTTGAAACAATTAACTCATAAATCAATTCATTTATAAAATGAAACTTGCATAGAATGAGGCTGTGTCAGGCAGAATAAGGGATTTGCTTTATTTTAAGCTTTGTAATAATAGTATTATTTAACATACATAGCATTATTTTTTGTATTATCTTTTTGCAGTAAGTTCACCAATTAAATGGTGGATGGATCAATAATGATCTATCAAGCTGCAGTTCTAGTCAAACTGCATAACTACTGAATAAGACCTACATGTTAAAGCCAAAGTCCCTGTCCAATGAGAGTTTTCAACAAAACCAAATAAGCTGCATGTTTTCACAGATGTGAGCCTGGCAGTTTGCTTTGCATGAGAGACATTTCATTTCTCACTGACAAAGGCACAATGCACATCCAGCTCCTGGGACAAGATCCATCCCTGGACCCAACCTTTGGAGGCTGTAGCACAGATGAAAGGGGTGAAAAGGCCTTAGCATACAAACTCCAAGTACATCTGGAGAAGTCGTCTTTGCAAACACCAGTCCCCAAAGCTGGACTCTGACCAGGCACATTAACAGCACCTGTGGTAATCCACTGGCCTGCATCCTACAAGAATTATTAGACCTACTTTTAACCAGGTTAAGATAGGTATTAGGTGAGATTTAAAGGCCTAAGCTTAAGAACCACTAAAATGTAGGAATATGAGGCAATTATTCATGATTACATGCTCATTAACACTATCTAAATGCTTGTTCCTTCCTTGCCATGTCCTGACCACTTTATTGCAATTCCTAGAACCAGGCAGCCAGATGAGGAATGTGTCGGTTCAACATGCAAACAGATGGAAGGATACGGCTTTTGTGCTACATGTGTGTTACATACCAGTTAGAAAAACAAAGCTGCACAGGGTGGGGAGAGCAGAACAGTCTGAAAATTAGTATTTTACATGAGATGAGGAAAGCAGAAAGGGGCTTTTTGATGGCCAAGGGAGTTGGTGAGTCAGGTAATGAGCCTGCTGGAACACTGACATCTACATACTTCTCAACTGGGGTGGAAATATGGGAAGTAAAACAAGGTGTGTTGGACAGAAGACAAACCACCAGATCCCAGTACCCACTATGAGATAATCAAGGGATGAGAAAAAAAATCCACCTAAAAGAGGCCACTTTATTTCCAGAGAAAACATTCATATCAATGTCAAACACTCTCTCAACATAATTAAATAGATTTTTAAGCTACGGCTCCCTAAGGTTTGCTGATTTATTTTCATGATTGTTGTTGTTACCTGTGGAATATAACACCATGAACCTCAGTAGGATAACAGTTCAGAGTTTCCAAATTACATAACTGATAATGTATATGGTTTGTGTTACATTTCTATGTACGCAACCTGATTTAGGGCCTTCTATGCGAGCTGGAGCATGAAAGTTTTCAGACTGACAAACTGAATATGATCCAGGCCTCTCAGTGTATGGGTCCCACCACTGTCCACCTGTCACCTCTGTACAAACAGTAAGACATCTGTGCTGCAAAGTATTTGTCTTCATGTGGCAACATTCCAGAATTATGTTAAACATAGACCTTATCTGGGTCAAATTAAACTATAATACTGCTGTCAGGTGAAAACTTACGTACAACATGTGCAGTTGATATTCAAGGTTGTTTGAACAACAACAACAGGCATTTTTGAACAACAACAGGCATGTTTAAAGAAGGTTAAATCAGCATAAACTTTAAAGGACTTTCTCACCATAGTAACAATGATCCACACTAGCAGTATTAATCAATCCATTTTCACCTATCCAGCATTTAACATTTTTCATATTTTCGAGAATTGTCTCAACATCGGCGGGATGGATTGGTATCAAATTGTGTACAGATATTCATGGTTACCAGATAATTAATCCTACTGATACTGATGATTCATTGAAGCTTCCTCTATCTCCATGATGAGGGTGATGCTTGTGGATTGCAGTAAAATGTCTTAAAGTTGCAGACATTCATGTTTCCACACAGTCTAACAATGTCTTTGATTTATGACCAAATACCTTAAAAACTCATGACATTAACATTAGCCTGTGTATCTAATGCTAATTCGCAGTTAGTGGCACACGAACACACTGAAATAAGATTGAAAACATCAACACAACTGTTAAACAGGAGGATGTCACATTCATTGTCTGATGATGGAAGCATTTACCTCAGAGCACCAGTGTACGGGCTCACAGAGGTGCTGCTTGTTATTCAATCTCATCAGGGTTTACTTTGTGAATTAAAGTTGAATAAATATGAGAAAGAGTAAAAGATTCCAGACAGATGGGCCAGACATGAGCCTACTGACATCTCATGACTTCATAAGCCTTCAGTGCCCTCATGACCACTGCCCTGTCATGTTAAGGTCATCACTGTTGAGCTGACCACAGTGGAAGGGTTAAGAAAACACCATAGTTATATTGACAAAGTCATTAAAGTGTGTGTGAAAAACTCTTGTAAAGCACTTTACAAGACTCATTCATCTCTTTTAAATAGCTCTTTGCTGTATGGAACCTGACCCCTCAGTTGAGTTGGTTACTCCAAGTCTCCAGTAAAACACAGACTGGCTGAGAGGACGTATCAGTGTGGGGGTGAGCCTTAATGGTGTTGATAAAAGCGTAACATCACACTGAATACATTTACATGCACAAAATATTCTATTTTTTCCCCATATTAAGAAGACATCCTACTACTATTGCCCATTTGCGTCAAAATAAGATTTTGGGAATAAGAATTGTCAGCGAGAGAATTCTAGTTCCACTGTGCAAACCACAGCCTTTCACCTTTGTTCCTTCAACTACCTTCTTGAAAAAGAAAAGGTTTGAGTTATGATATTTCTGCATTTCCTAAAACCTGCAGATACAATGCTTAAAGGGATATTCCAGTGTAAGTTTAATCCATAGTCTAACACACCTTGACACCTAGTACGACCCCCCCTCGAGAGATAAAGTTTGCGGACTGCTAGCTTACGTAGTTTTAGCATCCTCAGAAACAACCGCACAACAACAATACACTGCAGCAAATGGATCCAAGTATAAATCGCCATCAAAAAGCCACAAATAATGCTCAGAACAGCACCAAACTTCAGCAACATTAGAAACAGGGTCCCAGCACATATTTCGAGGCATCAAACATTTGATATCGTTGCCAGCTTTGTCAGAAAAGATAAAACTACGTATTGTCATATTCTGAATAATGGTGGAAAACTAGAATGCATATTAATGTTGACAATAAAAAGTCAGCTTTCATGCCATACTATCTGTTCTTTATGTAATGCGGTGAGGAGATATGCCTCAGCATGAGACCTCTGAAAACTTAATTAAAAAATTTAAAAGTTAAGCCTGCAATGTAGGGGTCAGGTCTATGTTTGTTTTGCAACACTCTCTAATCTAAGTGCAAAAGCTACTGTTTTTGTCAGTTTCATGTTATTCTTCATTGCTGTCAATGATGTTAAACTGTTGACATGCTGAAAATGCTTGTTTTCGAGGATGATAGATTGGACTCTGTAATGTGTAATGGGCAGTCATTCTGACAGAGACTCATGAACGCTGGAAAATTAGCTTTCACGTTCAGCATGTCCTCAGACTGACCTGCATTGACTGATGGAAACCCCATGTACAAAAAGTCTCAGCCCTGCAACACTGTAGTGACAGCCACCCTCAGACATCCTGACAAGCATATGCCTGTTTGTAAGGGCGCCAGCAGCACAGATACTGGTGGTTTTCTCCTGATGTCTGTCAGCAGCACCGACCACAGCAGATTACGTCACTCTAAGCTAATCAGCAGAGATGAGAACAGAGCTGGGTCACGAGAACCAGGTTATCCTCACTTCACTTAAGAAGGAAAAACACAGAGACAAGAACACAATGATAAAGATGGATCGGAATTGATTTTATACACCGAGGCAGTTATCCAAGTAGGCATCTATCCAAGAAGCACCCATTATTTTATTAAAAAACTGGAAAGATAGTTGGCCAAAGTAATGAAATGAGCAGTGAGACAATGTCAGACTATTTTTTTATAGTGCAGCTTCCACTGAGGTAGCTAACACCAGTATCTCTGGTGGTGTTAGGGGTCGTTCACAGAGACTTGTCGCTACAGGTACAGCAGCTTCAAAAACACCTTGGAAAAGTACACTGAACAAAACAGCATGTATTTTACAGGGTATCTGCAGGTTTCAGCAAGTTAAATATTGGACTTTTTAAAACCTCTTTAATGCCACTTCAAATGGAAGTTTAAGTGAAACTCTCGCCAAAATGCAACCTAGGGTCTTTTTGTGAGTGTGTCCAAGTCAAACGCTTATTTAAAAGCATAATTACGATGAAAGCATATTAAACGTATTTTCGTTTTCGGGTCAAAATAATTTTTAATGGAGTGCTTGGGGAAAATGCTTTGTTAGCATCAAAATCACTATCTTTAAAACACTAAGAAGGTTCAACATAACATGAAATTTTGCTCGCACTATCACCACATTCTCTACACATGAGCTCAAGCATTGAGAATGCTGTTTGTGTACAGAGAGTTTACTAAAAACAACTCAACAACTCACGTAAGCAGTTGTGTTTTCCAAGACGTGTCGCTCTCCGAATGCCACGTAACATGGAAGAGAGTTAAGGTGAAACAATATTGAATATGAAGTTGAAAATGGAGCCTCATATGAGAAACAATACTAAAATCAAAAGTCATGTGAGATCTCGCGTGGATAGTTGTTGCCAGATGACAGTAGTGCTCCACCTTCGGAGGCAACAGGACGGTGGTGAGCAGAAAACACAACTGCTAACGTGAGTTGTTCAGAAACCTTCTTTTGGTAAACTCTGTGTACACAAACGAAGTTCTCAATGCTCAAGTTCATGTGTAGAGACCCTGGTGATCCTCCATGCAAAGTTTCAAGTTGTGTCGAGCCTTAGTGTTTTATAAATAGCGATTTTGACATTTTAAGAGATTTAAATGAATTTAAGACTTTTCAAGGCCATTAATTTAGATAAATAAATGTAAGACTTTTTAAGGATCTGCGGGGACCCTGATTTGAATAGAAAAATGCATATGTAACCAAGCAAATAATTGTGATTAATGGAAAAACATCACTTTTTGTGTGTCACTCTTGTAATTGCAAGTCGGGCACATTGCACCAAAGGAAAACAATGGTTTTGCTAGTGGGACATTTCTAGCAACAATCAGCATCAACAGTATGATTGGTCACTTAAGGCAGGAACACAACGGCCCAACCGTTAGACGTCTGAAACGTTTGGGGAGACTTGGACGAGGTCGGGAATAAATCTGTTCAGTGTGTTCAGCTGCGCTGGAAGCTTTTGGAGCCACGCGGTCGTTGTCTGCTCCGATTCAACATGCAAAGTCTGAGGAGGTTGGCTGTCAGCCGTCTGAGCCATTGGATTCTCTGATTGCCTGTGTGCTAGTGAATCATCGCAGTGTGTGGGAGGGGCGGAATACTGTTAGCTGTTATGTCCTTTCAGGACGAATTAATCTGTGTTCTGCATGTTTAGTATGCAGCTGTTTTTGTCTGAAATAGTTAAGTTTTGTTTTGATCTAAAGTAAAGAGAGTTGCGTGCATAACCCTCTAGTCCAGCGTCTTTTACAAGTGCCACCCGCTTACTGCATCTCGCGCAAGCGCAGAATGTCCACGCTTCTGTGGAGCTGGGAGCACGTCGAAGCGGTGTGTCCACTGCAACTTTTCTGCCAAACAGGTCAGACAAGAGGCAGCAGAGTGGATGGACAAAGACAGTTGGCTGTTGGTTTGAGTCTGGGCAGTGCGTGGGGGCCTTTACACAATCATATGTTTGAAGTTCTTGGGAATGTTTAGTGTTGGCACAGAACTGACATACTAGAATCCACTGTTACTTTATGATGTTGTTGACTGGCTATAATAGTTAATTCCCAATAATGAATTATTTTGGTGTATGTAATCTGTTTTGATGCATTTTACTCATCTAAGTCCAAATAGCTCATTAAATATTTGACAACATACTGTAGAGAATTGGAGAGCCACAGTCCTTTACAATGTGTGTGAAAAAGAGCACTATGGCTTGCAGATACTGTGCATCAAAGGACAACTGCATTTGACCTTTCTTAACTCCTCCGTGTTGGTTTAATTCAAAAAATGACAGGCATCCTGTCCTTTCTTCAGTCTGCTAATATGTGTGTGACAAGGGTTAATATGTATGTAAATTAAGCTTGTAAAATGTGTGACAGGAATGCAGCTGCCTGAGCCTTTATCTGTAACATGTCAGTCTTCAGATGTACACGCTCATGTCTCTTGAGAATGCACTGCAGACAGAGAGGCTGAAAGAAGTACAAGCAGTTGCATTGTGTGCATCCGAAATGTCTTTCCATTGTTCATTGTTCAACAGCCTATTTTGTCATCATGTACATGTCTACATGTACTGTAAAGCTAAAGACAGTGCCATTATATGAGGTCATTGTAGAGATGAAAGACAAAGAATCAGATTTCTAGTTACACAAATAGGATAATAGCTACAACTAATATTTAATGCTAATAGAAGTGACCATGATGACAGGCAGGTTGTTTCTTTGAATCTTTTGTGTGGCAACTACTGTAGTACGAGGTTGTACTGTACTGTGATGTGGCATTGTGAATGAAAGATTCAAACCTCCTGCAAAAAATAAAAAATAAAAAATCCTTTTACCAAGTGATTATTTTATTGAGTCTTTGAGGTTATTTTAAAAAACTAATTGTAAATAAATGTTTCAAGTATGTTTGAATTTCATTTTAAAAAGTGTGAATCAATACCGTAGATTGTGTTGCTGTGTTTTTATGACTGTGACATTGGTCAAGCCGTGGCACTAATTATTACCTTCATACCTGCATGTTGGCCACATGTTCAGCATACTCTTTCAGCACAAAGGTTGTTCATGTCCCTTTTTGAGGGGAACTGTTTTGATCAGAGTGGCACAGTGCCATGCAGGCAATGAATAAAGGAAAAAACGCCAGCCTTTTTCTCAGACACAAATCCTCCAGGGCTTGAGTACAGTTGAATTAACCTTGAGAGGTCTAGACTAAAATGCAAGTAGCAAAGGTGAGACACTAAAGTGAGCCCAGACCTCAAAACAAATCAATCACGTTAAAGTAAACAAAAGCTGAACAGGTCGAATGGGTCCTGACAAATAGTGGCTGATAAGAATTCAAAATTGATGACATGGTTTACCCACAGAAATGTCAAGAAAAAGAAAACTAATCTTTCCTCTGGTGGTGCCATGTAAGATCTACTTGACTTCTGTTTCTCATAACACAGTTGTCCCCTCAGAACAAATGCCAAGTTCAATCAAACCACTAAAGATAAGAATCTGCACGTCTATCATCGAAGATGTTTATGAACATGTCGAGGGCCATTCATTTTAACCAATCTCACTGTTCATTTAACCTACAGATCCTATTATTTCATCAAGCAGGTTAAACAGTTCATTTCTTTCAGAGACCATGTTGGACAAGGTAGGCTCCCAAGCAGTAAATGTAAAAAAAAATAATTATTCGCATGCCACGACCAAAAAGTTTAACCATTTAGTTTATTACATTTATCAGGGACCTGGTACAAAGGCTTTCATCTCACAACAGGAGATGAGATGAATGTGAGTTGAAGAAATCCCAAGTTCAGCATGTTGTTTCCTTACTGTGATAACATTTTAACTTTACAGCATACTGTTCTGGTGAACATTCAAGTATAACATTGAAGACTAAAAGCACAGATACTATATTTTACTGTGTAAGTGTGTTGAGTCAGTAGGGTTGGGAACCAAAACTCAGTTCCAAATTAGAACCAGGTACTTAATGCCAAGTACTGGGTACCAGTAAAAAAAAAAAAAAAAAAAAAGAAGAAAAATGTTGGTTCCGCTGATCGGTTGCTAAACGGGACATCAAAATGAAATAGTATAAACAAAGGCTACATATATCTTCAAGGCCATGGCATGTCTGGATACGTTCCAGGACCTTTCATTTGCCAGGAGTCAGAACCTCTTACGTCACACATCAACACAAAAAGCGAGCTAAAGAGATAGCTTCCATGACTAGCTTGTCACAGCAGCAGTTACAGTGCAAAAATTGGACAACGGAAAGTGGTCAAAAGTGTGGCTTCACTTTGTAAAAGAAAAAAAAGGCAAAGTGCAATGCATGTGGGAAGATAATTAGCAGCAAGTCAGATTGCACATCAAATCTGAAAAGACATTTAAGGTAGCATGGCATTAATGTGAACAAGTGTGTTGTGTTTGATGTATTACAGTCCCCAAACCCAAGTGTGTCTGCCTCAGCCATCGCCAGCACATCGCAAGCATCTACATTCACTTAACTTCACATACCCTGTCACTGTTTTTATGTACTGACTTTGATAGCAGTGAGGTGCTGTGCTTTGCCACTAAATACACTTTAGCTCCAGCATTTATCTACTTTGTGAATGTTAATGCTTAAACGAATAACACATTTTTTAATCAAAACATTACAAGTGAAGTTTATTTTGTAAACACTTTAGTACTGCACTTTCAGTAACAGTAACAGACGGACATCATTACGTATACAAGCCTTATCTTGCAAAGCTAAAATAAATTATACAAAGCTAATTAAAGCATTAAGAAAAAATGCAGAAGCCATAATCTCTTTAGTACAATATTCATGGTTATAAATAATAATACAAAAATAAAATGAAAAAAGTGGCACTGGGTCAATCTGATCAAAAGTATCTTCGAGTAGCTTCAATTTCAATATAAAAAATAAAAATGTATGTTTTGTTTGATATATTTTTGCCATTTAACCAGGTGTTTCACCTTTGCAGGTCATTGAAAAGGTGCATGACAGGCATGTTACATATTATTGGGAAAGCCAGAGTACTGCACTGTTTATTTTACCATGCAGTGCACCTTGTTGATGTCACACACAGGTCAATGAAAAAGCAGATGGTCAGCAGAACAGTTTGTGTGCTTCTCAGCATCTATGTGAGAGCCAAGGTTTGTGATTAGTCTTTGACAATTAACTGAACTTTTTTAGAAAATGTGCTTAATTTTTATGTGGCAGGTAAAAGTTCCTGTACTATGAGGTAAAACACTAGAGTTTGTGGCAAAGACGGGTATTAAGTGTGTGTGTGCACTGTGTGTGTCACGCACTGGTATGAAAAAACATTGCATCACCTGGCATATATTTTGTGGAACACAAGCGTATTAAGGCAGTTACACATGTCACAGCTGCAGCAGTTAAAACTGGCCTCCTGGCTCCACCAGGAGACTTTTTTTAATGATGAATTACAATAATATGATAGTTTAAATGTGTCCCACTGGGCAAATGGCTGCCAAATAAAGTCAAGCTCTGCTATTAGACACCAATGTGCACCAGATTTAAGTCTGCACACCTGCCAAGATTGAAGACACTCAGCCAGACTCATGCCAATTTCTGTTACTGAGTCCTTTGCTCATAACCATTGTCTGGAGGCAACAAAGACGCAATACATGACAAAATAAAAGACCTTAATCCCAAATATGTGAAAAAGCACAATGAGAAGACTACTAAAAAAACACAACTCCCTTAAACAAAACAGTACCTTTACCATTAATATCAATTATTAAAAACTGCATGAAATGTGTTCATACCATGATGTTAAATACCATGCTACTGTGGAAAATCAAGCCTTACATTGCTGTGATCCATGTCTTTAAACTAACAATATATCAATTAACATTATGTAGACATTATACATACTGAAAACAAATTTCCCAAGGGCTCCCTATCAACAAGGAACCCTGTCTATCACTAGATGTATATAAATTACTACCTGCCCTCCATCTGTAGTTTGCACCTCAGCAACAGTTTAATATGACGTCATATGCAAACAAGCTATAAAAACAAAACATTACTGCTTGAGGGTTGAGCAGGAACTACCTGTGACACCAGATGCAGGCTGTCCATCAGCACTTTTATTCAACACTACAAGGCAGGTGTTTATCATTTGCAAGCTACAAAAATGTACAAACGCTACACAGAGAAATGACACAACTACGTGTGTCAACACTTTAGCTGAAGCTAAACCACAAAACACACAGCTTAGGACAGAATACCAGATCATTAAATTGCACTTTTCCACATAAATCTATGTCTGTGTGTCCTGCAGGCTGTAATGTGTCTGCAGGCTCTTTGTGGTCACTGAATGACGGGAGACATACTGAGAAACAACACTACAAAGTGGTCACTGAGGTAACGTTGTAAATGTAAAAAAAAAACAATCATAAAAAGCCCTTTCTTGAATTCATCTTTAACTCCAAACATCTGAGGAGCTTCGTCTAAACACTATCAACCCACTTGATCTACCATCTGGTTCCAGTTGACTTGAGAAGAGATTACAGACAAGGAAGAAGGTTCTGGTCCAACATGTGGTTTGCACCTAGCCCTCTCCACCCGCTTTTGTTCACACAAAGCTAACCACAAGCTGTAACCCACTCCACACCCAGAACCAGACCGCTGACCCTTTGTATATTCGAGGGAATTTTACACCACGCACGCCACAGCATGTGGGCCTCTGCCTGGTTAAAGCTGGCTAATGGGCTCCAGATCAGGACTCACCAAGCACTCAGGACCAAGATCACGTTTCATTGGATGCAGACGCCTGCTTATAGATCTGGCATTATATTGGCAATGACATCATGAGCTCAGCCTGATGGAAGAGCATGAGTGTGTCAGTGACATGGTCGGCCAGTGCTATGCTTTGATCTGACTTGACTCGAGGGCTTTGTGATGTGACGTAAGTGTTGCAAAGAGCACCAGAATGAACTGAATGAAGACGGTTCTTGATACAGAGAGTGTGCGAGAAAAACAGTTGGTGGCTGCCAGACTTTTTGATAACTCTTTTAACAGAGTGTTTTATCCTAATCTGATTATCACATTTGTAGATAAGGAAACACCTTTTTGATAAAGAGATTTAAGTTCAGTGTGAGGTCCAATTACTGAATGCATCCAGGACGCAGAAAAGAAAAACACATGACTGAACATCTAATCTTTAAACTTTAAAGGCTGCTGCTCATTAGAGTGGAGCTAACATTAATAACTTGTATATCTGCAATAATAAGAGCTGCAACTAGCAATTATTTTCACTATCCACTATTCTGATGATTATTCTCATGATTAATCGATACACTGTTTAATCCATAGTGTCAGAAATTGTTAATAATCTAAACAATTTCCCAGAGCCCAAATTAAATCTTTAAAATTGATTTTACTGTCAAACCAACTAAACCCAAACACTCTTCATTTTCAATGAAATAAATTTCTTTTGATCAAGTTTTGATTAATCAATTAATTGTTGATTAGCAGCTCTAGCAATGTTGACCCTAGAGGAAAAGTCAAAGCATCACTAGAAAAGGATTCATCCTCTTGAGACCATGAATGCAAGTGATGACTGGTGGGATTAAGTTCAGGTTTAGAGCTACAACTAACAATTCATTGTGTTACTGATTATTCTTCCATTTATACTTTGCATTGTTTGATTTTATCCAGACCCCAAAAGAATAATTCATAATCAGTGACTGAGTCATCAAACAAGAGCTTTCTTTTGAAAAAAAAAATGCTGCTGATAATTTCATGTAAATCACATTTTCAACTAAATTGTATAACAGTTTTAGTCGAGATCCCAAATAAATTCACTCAGAAATAATCTTCTTGTGACCATGTTCCACTCAAATGTCATGTCATTTTTAAGAGGGACAATCTAAAGCACATTTGTACCATCCACTGTATATTTGATTGTAGGCAAAAAAAAGGGGATTAAAGCTATCTATGTACCTGAAATGATCCCTTCCCAAATTCCCAAAGTGCATGAGAAACATGAAAAGACTCCACTGACACTCCCAGACAGAGGGTCAAGAGGTTTGTCAGCAATTTCCACTTCTGAGGAGAGTTCCTTAGCGCTGGGGCAGCACTTTGGTGAGTGGATGGGTGATACAGAGAGGGATGGAGACAATCAGACACACGCAAACCACTTTCAAACATCACAAGACTCTTCTCAACAGCTGTTCTGCATACTGTGCTCTAGCGATACCCATCTCGTTGGGTCACAGGTTACAGCAAGCTATCACTGACATATGGCAGTCACATATCACAGCTATGATATGTCTGACTGGAAAGATGGATGGATAAAAGGATGGATTGAAAATGACAGAAACACCTGAAGCTAAAGTCAAAAGAGCGCAGAGCTACAGGCAGGCAAATGCACCCATAATCATTCATTGCAGATGGAATTAAAGGATTGTACTAAGTGTTCTTTTCAGTTCTAGACTGAATGGTGCATCCTGCACTCTATAGTCAGGAGTGAATCCGCAAAAATATTGTGCAACTTTTGCAGAGTGTAAGTTATACTTGGCCACATGGAAAAATTCAATCAGATGAAAAACAAGGGCAAATTGCACTTAGCTGCAAAGCTTTGAGTGTGTTTGTACTGTAATATCATTAGAAGTACAAGGAAAAGATGAAGATATATGACGATGATGACTGTGATGAAGATAACCTCCTACCGTTCCCCAGAGGGAAATCAGACCTTCCTGAGACAGTGCAGATGACGTGCAATTCATTCTTTATGAATTTGCATCTCAGACTTCAAAGTCAAATAAGAGCTGGTTTGACAGAAAATTATGACAGTAGAAAGGAAAAATCACCTGCAGAGGAATTTTAGGTCAAATGTCATAGTGTAAATTAATGCACTTCATCAAACCTGAGTGAAAAGGAATGCTTCATGTACTGTATTGTGATTCATTGCACTCAGAGATGGTCCAAATATGAAGGTCAGAGACTCTTGTGCAACTAAGTAGGACAGTAGTGGGATCTCCTTGTCCCTCCACTTGTCTTTAATTCAAACCTCCCAAATAGAGTACATTATAATACATACATACATACATACATACGTGTGTGTGTGTGTGTGTGTGTGTGTGTGTGTGTGTGTGTGTGTGTGTGTGTGTGTGTACTATTGAACAGATGCTTTCAGCTATTCTTCAAGGCTATTACTGTGATAGACCTGGATAATACATATCATTTATGTATTTTCCAATTTACTTTCTAAGTTTGGCACTGACAGAAAACTACAATTACAGAATGCAATATAGTCCCATGATGTCAAGGATGGATTGGTTTTTAGAAAATTGGTTGATCTTACCAACTTGAAGAACTATTTCCTAAACTTTACATAAAGTATCACATGGCTCTGTGAACCAATTCGCTGGGTCAAAAATCTCAAGAATACACAGAATACAGAATACATTCTGCAGCCCTTTCAGTATCAAGCAAATTGATTGTTTCAATGTCAGCATTAAAGCTGCAACGACTACTCGATTTATAAAACTGAAAATCGAAAGAAAATACATTTCCAACTATTAACATTGTCAGTTAATTGTTTCAGTCATTTTCAGGCAAACATGTCAAAAAGCTGTTGGTTTCTGCTTCTGTATTCTAAGGATTTGCTGCTTTTCCTTGACACTTTCTTGGTAACTAGATTATTTGGGTTTTGGGCACTTGGTTGGGCAAAAGTAGCAATCTGAGGATGTCACTTTGGGCTCTGGGAAACTGCGATGAGCTTTTGTCACAATTCTCTGACATTTTACAAGCCACCACGAAGACAGCCACGTTTTAAAGCCAATCTGAAATAGTGGCCAGACCATGTAATTGCAACATCAAGTGATGCACAGTGGCCCAAACATACTTTTTGCCATATATTGTGAAAGAAACTACTGTAAAACCTTTCACTATCAGAATTTGATCTGTTCAGTACAATGACATTTGGAAAGTAACAAAGAGCAGTCCCATTAAGTATTTTTATTCCCATTCATACTAGAGAAGGGCTAAAGCGAAGTGAGCAAGGCAAGCTGATGAATGTCTTTGGTGCATAAGCTCTATGGGCCCCACAATGCGGAAGTTATAAGGAACATCTGTGTAGTTTTAATTCAAGGGTGCATTTTTACATCCAGGGCAATTTATAGACTAAATGAAACAACTAACTAAAATATTTGGAAGATCAGTTGATAACATAAGTGATAGTTGCAGCCCTCGTCAGGACATTTGCCATACTGAGAACGTTTACATGACCACAATAATCAGATAACTGGGAATAATCAGGTTATGATAATAATCTGATTTGACATGTTAACATGTTCTTTAGTAATGCAATAATGTAAAAACTGGTTCACATGATTCAGTCAAGTGGAATTTCTTTCTAAGTACATGAGATTAAACTGCTTTTTCTTAAAAAAAACAAACAAACAAAACATCCTGTCAACATGACATCACTTATCATGGCGTCCCATTTGGTCAGGGTTGTCCTTATGCAGGATTTGTTAGGTTTGCAAAACACGCTCTTCTTCCGTGTTATGCATATGAGCAGAAATGTTGCGTTTTAACAACATCCGGTTTATTTACATTTTTACACATGCACACATGTAAAAGAACAAAAGACACTGGATTAACTTTATACATGTGAAAAATAAAACAGAATATTGGGCAAAAAACTAGGTGCTTGCTGTTTATCTGATTTTCATAATCCAACAAAGGCTTTTATCCGATAAAGCATATCGCATTATGTTGTTTACATGACCACTTGAATAATCTGGTAACTCTATAAATCAGATAATTATTGGTTTGTTAGTTTGCATGTAAACATGTTCATTGTAATCATTTTGGGACCTCAGTTTTTGTAACTACACATAATGTTTATCTTTTAGACAAAGTGATGCCAATAAACATTGTTGTTGTTGTGTTTGTTTAACTTTTGATGAATTTATTGACAACACAAAAACCCAACAACTGTGCACAGATTAACCTTGAATATCCCCAGAACCTGAGCACTGCAGCACCACATTGCTTTCCACAATATGAAGTTGGCCTGGGATAAACTTACAATCACTTGCAGCACTGTCTCACGCACAGGTGTTAATTCATTGTTTCTGCAGAAATCACAAATTCCCAAATGAGCTCAGCCATGCGGAACAAGGCCAGATTTAACTGAGGAAACCTAACAACAACGACAACAACAGTAAACGGAATCAGATTATGACAGCGGTATTACATAACCATTGGTTCATTCAGTGATAACCAGTCAAAGTTTACACAGGGCTTTCAAGCTCTACTGTCTATACAGTAACTCTACTCAGACAGTGAAAACATTGAACAAGCTGAGTTCAGTCAATATGTTGAAGGATTCGTCTGTCACATCACCGGTCTAATCTAAACTCTCTCCTGATCCTCTGCTCTCTGACGTCTTTGTTTGGGTCTGCTGTGTGGTTCTAACATGCAGTTGATAGCAATGACAAAATGCTACCAAGACCAAATTGTAAAATAAACAAAGAGTAATGCTGTTCCGCACATGACACACTGTGTCTGACAGAGCACCAATCTAGGGCTGATTTGAACAAGTTATGGTTGGTTTTAGACAACTCCAGTACAGCTCAGAAACACAATGTAAAGACAGCATTGTTGTCAGTGACTGTTGTCACTGTATCAACAGTCCTGATAAATCAATGGAGATCCAGACGCTGACAACACTGATGAGACAACAGAGCTGGCTATGGAAAACAATGTTGTGATTAAAAAAGTCTGCCTGGCAGAATAAAAGCATTCCATCTGATTGAATAACGGTAGATGACTTCTGGCTTCAGTTCCCACACTTGTAATGCAAAGTAAAAACATTTTGTGAGCATAGTGTATCCAGCAAGTCTAAACACCTCTTTTGGGCCATGTGAATGAAATCTTATCGATCAAAGTGTGTGTGGTCCTCTGTAGATAGACGTCAGAACCTTTGGTCTAGATTTGAATTTACTACTAGAGATTACAAAGAAGATTTAATCTTGACTCAAACGTATTTAATGGATTTGGTAGCCCTGACAATGGCAATGTGATGTGTAATCATTAAGTATTATATTCTGAGGAAAAACAGCAACAATAATATACATTCTTGGCTTTTAATCGTTGCAAATTCAGTGAGTCATTTTACAGCATGAATGGTACATTAATGTAACACCTGAGATTTTAGTTTTAAGGGCTTCAAATTTATAAGGAGACTTGTCGATGGCGAATTAACATCTGCAGGCTGTAAATGTGACTGACAAATGTGCTCTAAAAACAGTTCTTAATTAGTGTGTTTTTCTCTTCGAGAAGCTGTTAAAGTAATTGAAGAAAATACCATCAAAAGCAATTGGCCTGTAGGGAAAACAGTCTTATTGTGTCAATGTGGTCTGAATTTAGTCTTCACAGCTTGCCAAACAAACTTATCCACTCAGTCTAGAAGTGTGTTGTGTTGACATTCATAGCAGGCTGCGTGGTGAGAGGGAAATATTAAGAGGTCCAAAGCTGGATTGAGGCTACTGAGGGACGGCTGATAAGAGGTGGAGGTTGGAGTTTGTTCTGGACATTAATGGCACTGAACAAACGATGTAATGAGCCCCAGGTGATCAAATCTGACTTTGATATAATGTGACCTAGGGCCAGGCAAATGGCCTTAAAATAATGTTGTGTTATTTTTGGGTCATGATACACAATATTTATTTTAATATTTGGAAATCTCCTAAAAAGCACTTCAGAAATGCTGGGACTGGGTGACAAAATGATATATCAGATTACCGCATTCATACTGCGACAATATTATAGTTGGCCCTATTGTGGTAATGTTTTAAGTGTGGTAAAACATCACCACAATTGGATTTTTTGATAAATAATCATCAGGAATGTGGATATAATAATAACATGATGGGGGAAAAAGTCTTTAAAATGACATCTCATTACAGTTACACAAGCTTTCAAACCAGGAAAAGACAAACCTCCATGCCATATATCAATATAACAATATCTCAGATCTAACAAAGTTAAAAACATTGATAACAACATATCACGATAATGATACATTATCAACAGGTTGTGTAGCCTGACTCAATTACACTGCAGTAAATTTTCTTGGATATTTCTGTGTATAAGCTTGCAAGAGATATTAGTATGTATTAAAGGTAAGGCTTGATTATGAACCACATAACCTGGTTTACACAGCAACAGGCACCGAAAACCGAATAAAATGTTGGCCATGGACCTATAAGGTGTTGGCTAACACAGCTTCCAACTACTGACGTTAGCTAGCTAATGGGGATTACAGAAGCTAGAACTTATTTGGTGTGCCAGTCATTTTACTTCAAAGCCAAGTCGGTGGACAAGTTTAACCCTGTTGGTGGTGAAAACTCTGTGATAATTGTTCACTCAAATGAATTCAATAATAAACTTAAGGTGAAACTTAAACTTAGAAAGCTTAAGTGTGAACTGACATTAGCAAGACAGGAAACGTTTCCAAAGGTGACGCACTTTTTCAAAAAGTTTCTGAAAGGCAACAACACGTTTATTCTTAAGTGACAACTGACCTTAGGTTTCACAGGTGTTACAACACTCTTACCTGGGTACAGCATCCCAGAGCCGGACTCGCCTCCAAAGTCCGCTGTAGCATCGTCAGGTGAGGTGGAGCTCGTCGTTATGAGCCCGAGGAGGCAAAGCGTCCATTTTAACAACCGGCGGAACATCTTCCCGGATTAATCACTTTTGTAATTAACGTTGAAAGACAAACACGAGAGCCACAGTGTGTCCCGGATGAAACGCCAAGTCTAGTGCGGTTCTCATTAGTTCAAAGTCAAAGTGAGGAACATAGTTGAACGGCACTTTTTCTTGAACTTTGACTGAGATGAAGCCTAAATGCTCATCCTTTTCACCTCTTCTCCTCCTCCTCCTCAGACTGCTGCAGCCTCTCTCCTCCTGGGGCTGCATCACATCACTGAGGCGCCAGACCAGTCAACATAGACCCCGCCCCTTTCTTCTAATGTGGACCAATTAAAATCCCTCACGACCTCCGCCCATTTTGTTTGAACGTCTGTCTGCAGCTTACAAGCAAATTCTTGAGTTTAATTAGAAAGATTGATCCGTTTACTTGATCTCTAGAGGATATTCGGACCTTTCATCACTCCAGTCTGATTGCACTGCAGCATGAGACAACATGCTGGAGCTTCATGACCAGTGTGTGGAGTCATACAATCATAATTGTTCTGCTGATTGGTTCCACATGAACCAAAATTTCTCATGAACCCTCAAATTCATAACTATTAACATCAACCTCATTGCATACTGGTCATGTTTGCATAGATTACATGACTACAGTATCAGATTAAGGTTTAATACACTTGGATGAAGTGTCAACAAGCTGTGAATACAATGATCACCTGATATGGTGGTCTTGTTAGCAATCTGCTGCCAATTTATGCATTCATCAGACACAGAGCAATATGTCAAAGTAGTCGTTCATGTAAGTTATTTATTTTTTTAGAGTTGTGTTTGTGTCCAAGAGGTTAAATGTAAGTCCAATATTCACCCTCTGACTCTTTAGCTGATAAATACTCCACTGTATTCATAAGTTCATTATTAATTTTCGTGTGGGTAATGTACAGTTAGCTTTGGAGCGTTTTCTCATAAAACAACTTCATTCAAAGCCACAGCAGCAGTGAGAAAGGTTAAAGGTTTAATTTTCTGTCGTACGGGACTGTCACCCGGGAGAGAGTGGAAGTCAATGGTGAGTTATTTTAACTTACTATCATACTTACATCATCCACGCTACATAACTCAAGTTATGTATGTCACATATGAGCCACAGTGTACAACCACTCACTGTCACTGGTAAGCTGCAACGGTCATGTTGTTTTGGGAATGCTGAATTCAATCAAGACAGACTTGTATTTTTTGAGTGAACATGAAGATTTATTGCCACGTGTACAAAAAGAATGAGAACGTTTGGCAGTTAGACTCCATTGTGATGAGGTAATATTTGGGGAGGGGATGAAGATGTGCGTAGAATAGGAAATCCCCTGATGGATTCGAGACTGTGGTGGTGGTGATGGAGGAAGAAATATCCTGGAGATCTGACGACATGGGAGTTGATTCTGGTGAGTAGAACTGGATATGAAGAGCAGGAGGATGAGTTGGAGGAGGGGCGCACAAATGCCTGAAATGTCAGCTGACAGCAGAGGGGAGAGCGGTTTTAAGTTTGACAGCAGAGACGCGATTGGCAGATAGTGTTCATGGTAGAATCTGGTTAGTGAAATGGAGAGGGAGTTTGCCCATGGCCAGATGAATAGTGGGAGCAGGAAGGGAGGTAAATAAAAATAAAAATCTTCCTGACTGAACTTCATTTGTGTCGTTTTTGGAGTCACTGGCAATTTACTTATTCAGCTGTTAGGTATGAGGATGTGTTGTTATCAGTTTACTTCAGTAAACGTTTGCTCTATTCCTATCAGCATTAATTACAGACCAAATGTCATGAAGATTCAAGTCTAATGAATCTCCTATTGAATCTTTTACCACCTTTTTGTTTGGTAAAGGGCAAGGTAAAACATATATGTAGTCGTATGACTTAAGATTTTCTAAGATGTACTACTTATATTCCCAGACTTCAAATGAGTCATCATCACAACTGTGACATAGTTGTAAAAAAAAATATGGGTGTTGCCTGCTCAGACCTATGAGAGCTGGCAAATCAGAGCAGACTGTGTTTTTATGGAAGGAGTGCCTTAAAGAAACAGGGACTAAAAGGGATTGATCAGACAGAGGATGAATAAGGGTGCTGCAGCAATAGCTGCATGAGAGAAATACTGTCCTTTCTGAACATTAAAGAATGTAAACACTTCTAGTAGACAATATATACATAATATGGGACAATATGGGAAGTTATTTCTAACCACTGTTACTTAAAATTAGCAGACAGCAACCCCTAACAGAGGGAACATGAAGTACTTGTCTTGATACTGAATTCAGATTTTTTTAAAAAAAACTACTATCAGAGGCCAAACCTGATTACAAGACATTTCAACGCATTCCTCATGGATCTACATCGTTCAATTTCATAGTCATACCTCTTTATTCAAGGACTTATATTCATACAAAATCTAACAGTACAGTCGAAGTGACTGTGGGAAAGACAGTCAAGTAACAGATCAGGCAGCGAAGGATTCAGCCACGACCTCTTTATCTGAGAAAGAGCCTTGTTTCCACTTTGGTGGTTCTGTGATAAAATGTTATTTAAGCTTGTTTATTTTCTTCTTTTCTTTACCTGAAACAGATACATTGTGTGTTTAGATAATCGGAAAATACAACCAGGAAACAAATTGTACAGATCATGGACTGAATGAAGTCAAACAATGCCTCTTTTTATGCACATGCACATTTTCATTTTAGAACATGCAAACAGGACATGTCCAGAGGGGGTAGCCATTGTAAAACTGTGAGCGAAAAACTTGGTATCCTGTTCATGTTGGAGGTCTGAAAATATAGGATATTTTTCAAATCTACCATTGAGATGCACATAACGCTCTGCTCCAATATGGGACCTTACAGAAAAGTTTCAAGACCAGAAGACAACAAGCAATCTAACATGTTACTTCACAAAGAACAGAGCCATGCCTGCAGTTAGACCTTAATGTCTAATTTCTCATTTTAGATGAGCCATTGAATAGATTGCACAAATGTGAGACAACAGGAAGTAAAATTAAAACACAAGGAAATCATCAGAATTGGATCAAATACAATTTGCAAATAATTTACATGTTCATAGACTTGCTTGGAGTCAAGCCAGAGCATGACAAAGAACACCACAGGATCTGTAAGTCTGTTATTTTGATTCAATTAGAATTTTGATTTAATATGCACCAAGTGATAGATATATCCATATGCCCCCTTCACGTGTGCAACATTTGTTTTATTCATCTAGGTCCATCAGCCCAATGTCCAAAAACCTCTTTTAGAAAACCTTTTTAAAGAAAAAAACCTGGATCTGCACCAACATGTGTTTATTTGTTCTTTGGCTAAGTACCTAAGTTGATTTAAATCTGAGGGCTTTCTGGCAATCAACTGTATCACATGTTTTAATAAAGGGTTGGTTTATTGATATTTTCCTTATTTTCAACAATTCCCATGAAAAAAACAAAATCAACATTTGAAGCGATCCTTCTAACAAGTGATGTCTTTGTATCCAAATCCTGATATAAAGTAGCTTATTCCTCTGTGCAATAGAGCTCGATTGTTCCAAAATCTGTTATAAACACATCAATGAGCCACACTGTTGACCTGTGTGACATGTTCTTTCATGTGAACACACACACACACACACACAGTGCAGCTTATTTTGACTCAATGCCACATACACTGTCCTGTTGCCCACAAAAAAATAACTGGAAGTTTAAACTCCACTGCTGAAAAATATTTCCCAGTAATTTAGCCATATTTTCTCCAGTAAACTACACTGTTAGACAAACATTTGCTAAAAACTGAAGCACCCACCTGAAGTAGAATATTTTTGTGTATGTTTAAAAAATGTAAACATATATTTGTTACTAGTTTTTAAACATAGTAGTCACCGATCTTGGTGCCGAGTGCCACAGACAGAGTAGAGAAATTATCGTTCCTCAACATAATCTAGTTTATTGTATGCATGTAGTTTTTCTTCAGTCACCAAAACTATATATTTTTGACCTATTATTTAAGGATTTACATTTCCAGTAGCAACTGGTACTGCCACTATAGGGAGCTTGGAAAACATTAAAAGACACACCAAGGCATTGTTGATTTTGGTCCTTTTGGGGATTTGTTGAAAGAAACAAAGCTAAACAATTTTCCCAGCATTATTTTTTTGGAAGATATGTCATGCCCAGTGGGAAGAGGGAAAGAGTGATTTATAGCCAGTGTATTGCATTAGCCTGGTGGGCTAAATGGATACAGTTATAGTAAAATATAGTCTCAGATCTCAGGGTCTCAATCCGGTAGCAGATGTTCATCCAGGGAAGCTTTTAAACACGAGGGTACAGGCTTGTTACTGTATTTAAAGTCTGCGTAGAGCTGTGACAAAACAGTTCAGCCTTCTGTTATTGTCAGAATACTATTGATCTTGTTTTCCAAGCAAGTTTATAAACCACAGCAAATTCTTTGAAATAACGACTGGACCCAAGTGTGGAAAGAACCATTTTATATTTTGGGTATTTCTATCTGGTTAGGCATCATGCAGACAACTTGCCAACCTCAAAAATGCCCTGTGATTCACATATATAGGCTTTAATATAATTTGTGCCTCAGTGTGTGTTGTCAGGTAACTGTACATCATATAATACAATTTACAACTCTTCATACATAAATGTTTGGTAAAATTTGGTCGCAGTCACACTAAAGCCTGAACCTGGAGATTCCAGAGGGTAAAGCTACAGGGCAGATGAAGTGTCGTCTTGTTGCATAGCCCTACTTTAAGTCAACAGTCAGCAGCAACAACACAACTCTTTATTGTACCTGCAAATACACAGACAGGTAACCTCGCCTACAAACCCCTCACACAATACTGCTCTTAGAGGAACAAGATAAGAAGACGGGAAACCCATGAAAGCTGGGCATATATGGCAGAGATGAGATATATACTGTATGCTTGAGGAGTGTTCATGAGAATTTTTTGTTGATTACAAATAAAAAAACAAAATGGCACTTTTCTCCATTCCGAGACGTTTCTACCAAATGACTGGCAGTATATTTGAAAGAGAAAGGCAAATGCTTACCACACACCCTGAAGCAAAAGTACAGACGCTGTTTTTTGACAAGTTCAAGACCCTGGCATGCACTACATTGCTGACTTTGGATCTGTAATTCTGACTTACCTACCACAAGATCAGTACAAAAAAGTGTTCTCTTTTTTTTGCATTCTGTTCATTATAACAGACTCAAACTTTGTTCTCTACACTTTTTCTCAGCTGTGTACATACTTACATCCTCTACTGTATATTCAAGTCCATCTGACCAGGCTGCATCTTAATACATCTTGGAAAACGAGGCACTTAGTATTCAGCCACATAACGTCAAAAAAAGAGATATTTAGTTCCTCACGTGCACTCAAAACATTTACATCTGGTACAATTTACAAAAATGTGATCTGAAGAGTCAACTCTAGACCCATTCTAACCCATCCAATTGTTTCATTTTTGTCACATTAGTCACTGTGTCCATTAGGTGTCATGGCAGAAGTTTAAGACCTAAGAAGCAATTTGTTTTCCTAAGATCTGTTCAGGTCAGAAGTTGGCAGTAACCCCAAAGTTAATGAAGAAAAACTCAAAGGAGGAAAATAATTTGGTGGTAGCATCAAAATGATCAAGTTGAAACTCTTCTCTTACCCACATGGCAAACATAAAGAAAAAGATACAAAAATAAAAACAGTGTTGTAAGCAGCCATATAAATACCAGGAATGAGGCATTCAGATCTGTCTGAAACAGATAATAGATTTTGGCTTTTGTCTTCTTCTCCAACATTGATTTTACTGGCCAAGGCAAAATACTTAAGGGTCTTCACATGTGCTATAATTTCAGTGCAAGTAAAGGGGCTAGAAAAAAGTAACTGGTGTCTTTTGTCCTTAAAGAGTTTGTAATATAAAAAAGGGGAGTAACAAGACAAAGCTGGAATGATTTCTGAACACCTTTTACAGCACTTTCAACTGGCTTTTTCCTCAGTAGCTTCCATTCTGCATTACTCCTCTGGCTTCCTATCAGCTTGTTGGATCCGACATTAGTGTTGTACAACACTGATAAGCTGCCTCATCCTCAGCCAACAGTTTCCTGCCCTGTTAGCACCAGTCCTCTTCCTCCCTCTCCCTGAGACTTCCTGTTCCTCGGCTCCCGGGCCCAGATGCAGAGTTGACCCCGAGTGTGAAGTGGTACCCATTAGGCACCACACCTGCCCGGCCCTGTGTGGTGGGCGTTGTGACGGGCGTGGCAGCAGTTCCGTGAGAAGCTGAGGCTGTGGTGGAGGAAGTGGCTCTGGCAGAGCGCCCCCCACCATGGCTGCTCACAGTGTCCTGGAAGTATTCTTTTTCTTCACAGAGGGCCTGTTGAGGAGCGGCCTGCTGCTGCCGGTGTAAATTAGGGTCTGAACCGATGCGGGTGGCCGGCATCGGGGACTCGTCCTGGCCCCCGTATAAGCGATCATGCTCTGAAAGGCCACGGCTAAAACGAGTCTGGGGCCCTGCCGTAGCAGTGCTGGCACTGGATGGGAGAGGAGAGGAGTTGGCGGTCTTGTAGGTCACAGCAGGACGAGGTGTCAGGGGCGTCTGCGGCAGCTGCCTGCGACCACGACCAGGAGTACTTGAACCAGAGGGGAGGGTCACAGGACCAGCTTTAGCCACACTGCTACCATGCTGAAGAAACAGTTTATAAAAGATATAAGGCAGGTCAATTGGAAGAAAGTTTATTTATGAAGAACAGAAAAATGTGACAAAACTCAAATGGGGCTGTCTGATAAGAGTCTTATAATCCAATACAGGCCATTTCATACCCAGATAACGATACATTTCATGGTATAGCACATTTTCGGCAACTTCAATTTTCAAGTACTTGTAGTAATAGTATAGTAGGAGAAACCTTTTCCTCATAACATTTTGAATGATATACTGCATAGTGCAATATTCTTGTCTATTCCAGACTTTTCATACACAGACCATGCAACAGAAGTAGTCCCTCTTTTAGATACAAACTTGTTTTGTTTTGGCTGGTCAGGATCCATCTCTTGTTTGGAATAACCCTGTTCTGTGTCATGTTCTCTAACCTCCTTGTCATCTAACTGATGAAAAATTAAGCCTCAAAATGTGTGGTTTGTGTCATAGTGCACAGCTCTAATCTTGAATGTTTCTCATTTGTGGATAAAAAGAACAACAATTATTCAAAATCACGTCCATTATGTTATTTTTAGAGCACTTTCTCCAGATTATTGTGTGTTCTTCAGTGCAAAGGTATTTCTTCACATACAGGTATGTTGCTATGTTGAAGAGAATGACATTTTTGTTAGTGCTGAACTCTAACACACTAAAGCTTGAAGAGAAACTTAACACCACCTCAAAGTCTTGTTTCTGCTGACCTCCACCTTGCTGCAGTTGCGCAGAAGTCTGTTCACACGCATCATCCATCATCATCACTGCTATTTCAAAGGTAAAACAGGCTGGTGTTGAGTTACTATTTTAAGTTCCAAACTGTAGCTTTAATTTGAAAATCCTGTGTTATAATTGTTGTTGGTTTTATGCTGCCATTAAAAACAATATAGCTATACAATTATTTACGAAAACAAGTGGAAAAACACTATGTAGAGAAACAGAAAACACAATCAAATTGTTTCTCACATCCTGAGACACTGAAGGTGAAAAGTCAGAACTTAAATCTCATTGTCACTGTTTTTATTTCAAATCAAAGGTCCACATATGTATGGACTACATGGTGTGATAGATACATTACCTGTTAACCACTAACCTACATATGGCAGAGAAACTCACCTGTCTGAGCAGACCAGCATCCTGACCCTCTCCAGGAGACGTGGATCGACTGGGACCAGCTGACTTGGCGTAACACTGCTCCCTGCTGCCGTAACGCTCACAGGAGTAGTAGCGCTGCTTCTCTCCTGCTGAGGAGTGGTGCCTCCTCTCATGAGGCCGGCTGCGGTCCCGCTCCCTCGCCCGTTCTCTGGACAAACCTTCAGCTGATGGGTCAGTGAATGAGTCTGATGGCGCCATCAAATTAAATGAGAAAGAGGAATACATGGTTGTTATCAGATGTATCCTATCTCTCATTTTAATGTAAGAGAAAAGTTCAAATTTCTCAGTGCAAAAACCTGTAGGGTTTCACAGAATGAAGGATGAAGATTTGAGATGAGCACTTAAAAACTCCTATGATCAAAGTGAATCATTATATCTTTACAGTGTAAACTTTTGTTCCATGACATTTCTATTACACCTCTAATTAAAGGCCAATGGTTGGTCTATATCTGTCTGTTTGCGTGCGTGTGTGTGTGTGTGTGTGTGTGTCGTGAAATTGCTTTCTTTAGCGCTGGAATAATTCCAGTTTTCAGATTAAAACTGTGATGACAGGAACACAGAAGCCTATTCATCATCCTGATGTGTCAGCGTCTTGAGAATGACATGCTTTGAGGAGTGAAACTCTCCTTCACTCACATGTAAAGAGGGCTGCTGGATGTTCTTCTATCTGACCGAGGTACCCATAAATCCCTGGACTGGACCTGTCCACTGTGGCCTTTTATCTCAGCAATAAAGCCCAGCTGCTGTTCTCCAGTGTTAACACAAAAACACCCTGCCACCAGCTCTCAGGCTCTAATTGCTCTAGCAGACCATCCCTGATGGCAAACAAACACTGTCACTATGACCCTCTTTACTGAGCCAGTTTTGCGTTAATAAGCCACAAAATGTTGCTAATTTTCCATACATGAACTGGACTGAAATAGGTAATCCATCAGATGTCTGGCTTTGCTTTGTGTAATAATGTATGTTACTCCCAAATAACAATTTTAAAATTATTTCTGGTGGTGCAAATATAACTACTGTGACATCTAAGAGTCAGCTCAAGAGACAGTTTAGCCAAAGTAAAACAATAATAGGTGAAAAGAATTGTGTGAATCCAGTCATTTCTTGAAATAAGCAGTTTGTTATTGCTGCTCAGCTAACTCTAAAATCTGAGACTAAGCATCTTTGAATGATACAACATGGATACAGGGTTCAGATGTTTTTAATCAGAACTGGTTTCATGCATATTTATTTGATAACTCACTGGCAATCTGAACCGACTGTCGCAAAACAACCTCCTTAGGGATAAATAAGGAGAAACACAAGGGTATGTACAAGGTCCTTTAGTATTTACGTATGCATTTGTGTCTTCTCATCCCAAGCTACACCAAGACAACCATCTGTCTTTAATGTTCTTCAGACATCTCTGCATAATCTCAGGCTTGTGCTAAATGTTGATAAGACAAAATGGCATTCATTTATTAGGACAGAAAAATCATTGTATAGTCAACCATCGTGTCTGTCGCTTGACTTTGGAGATATTCTTCATTTCATGCCACTTGTTCACCTTAAAACAGCTTGAGACAGGCACGTTTCTGTTAATAAATAATAAATAATTTCTACAAAGTTGCCTCAGTAATTCAATTCTCTTTTTACATTTAATACCACTGCTCACCAGACCAAACTTTAGATCTAGTTTCACCTCAGCTAAATGCTGAATGGGAAGACTGCCTTTCACTACTTTGCATCACATGAATGTATTACTGAGGATTTTCATACTTGGTCTCTTACCACTGGCTGATTTAAAGCTTTTAACTTTGAATCTGTTTAGTGAGGTTTATGATGTCTATCTGTAGGTGCTTGTGTTATGTCTGGCAGTTATATTACGCTTTATTAGGTCACGTTATGTCATATTATGTTGGGTACAGTTAGGTCAGCTCAGGATAGGTTAACTTAGGTCAGGTTACATTATGATGAATATGTCAGGTTACATTGCAATGATTTACATTTAATCACGTTATCTTATGTCACGTTACGTTGATATATATGTCCCTTACAGAAGATGTATTGATTTATATGTGATTACCATGTAAATTGTTTCTAATGATAAGCAGTGAAAAAAGCATTTGCATTTTTTGTTGATTGGAAGAGTACAGCAGGTGTTATATGTAATATATCTGATTAACTTATTTTTGTGCTTTTGTGATTAGCTTTTTTTTTTTAACAGAAAATAATTTTACAGATGACCTCAAAGTTCAGCTTGAGTGGGAGCAAGGCAACAACTGCTGCCGCACCCTGATGGTATGTCAAATTTTAAACCTTTTCCAAATGCATCTTGCAGCTCTATACGTGATCTCAAATGCCTTTTCTGTACTAATGGGAGAGCTCAGTTGACATTTTATAAATGAAACTGTTTAGCTCAGAGGGAACAAAAAGGGGGGGGGGCGTTGGGAAGGAAAAAGAGAGAAAAAAATCCCCAGCAAAGCAGATTTTCCTCTGAGAGCTCACAGCTCTTGCTGCTAATCAGATGGAAAGCCTGACATGTAAAATCCCTGGTTGAAGCACAGCAGAAACCCCTTCACCTTCATAACCCGATCATGGAACTTTAATCCTATAAAGAATTTCTGCCGCTACGTTAAGACATCCAAGTGATCTCTAGGAAAGCCCAGCCCACTATCTTTGGCCCTGCATTAGAGTGATGCCAAGTTGGGATATTTTCCTTGCTGTATTACACCAATTAATAATGCTGTGTTAAATGAATTAATCCCTCAACAACCTAATATATCCTCCCTTAGAGGACTTTTTTCTGATCTTTGTTAATCAATTTTAAGTTCTATGTGATGACATTTATGGTAAAATGCTCAACTTTCACATCTTATTAGTGTTGCAGGGTGAGTCTTGGAGGATTTAACAAAGCAAGTGAAGTGACACCATGTAACTCTTGCTGAAGAGTGGCCACTGTGGAAACAGATGGTAATTACAAGATAAGGCACATAGAATTTCCCTTTGCTTTATAAGAGTCTATTGGGCAGCAATTAAGATTTTTATTAGCAAGAGGAAGATTGTGTCTGTCTTCTTTATTAGTTTTCATCTAACTACATGTATAGTTGTGTAATATTACATGGAATAATCTGTCTGCCTTGTTGTACACACCCAAAGAGGTTGTAGGGGTTCAGTATCATATTACCTGTTTGTCTCTCCGAGTTTACAAATATTTTATAAGATCTCTTCTCCTTCTCTCTCTGGCCAATAAGAGTACCAATATTTCCATCTTTGTAGGTACATACAACGATGTTCTGTTTCAAGCTGTGTAGATGTTGCACTCAATAATTAAGTGAAAGCAATCTGGATTCTGCATCACTATATCCCTGTCTTTATATAGAACTAGACAATATGAGGTATAACTAATGTTCAACTTTTTGTTTAAACGACCGGGCATTTTTTAAGTGATCTGTTTAATTTTGTCAGCATCCATCTCTTATTGAGGGGGCTATATTTTTCCCACATTACGAATACCAGTCTGAACATGACCTTAGAGTTTGCCTTGTGCTGTAATATTCTGTGTCATGTTCAGTTACCTACAGTACGATGAATGACGTTGTTCGAGAATCGACTGCATTAATTCAGTCTGTACCTATCACAGTTTACTGATATACTCACCAACCGTGCTGGACGGTTGCACTGATGCAGCTCTATCCAGTGACTTCTGCTTCTTGTCTTTGTCCTTGTCCCTGCGTCGATGGCAGCGGTGGTGGTGATGATGGTGGTGGGCTCTGTCTTGTCCCTGGGCTTGCCCAGGCCCTGTTGATGACTGCGCCAAGCTGGGCCGTTCCAGGTCATACTCGTTCAGCCCAAGCTCCTGGCGGTACTGCTGCGTTAGCGAAGATGCTGAGCGTCTTATAGGACTGAGGTCCACAATCGGCTGAGAGGGAAAGAGATTAGGGGGTGGCGTGAGTTAAAAAATAGTAGAGAGGGGCAACTGCACTGGTTCTATCCAAAACTGGATACTGGATC
Source organism: Acanthopagrus latus (assembly GCF_904848185.1). Classification (NCBI taxonomy): domain Eukaryota; kingdom Metazoa; phylum Chordata; class Actinopteri; order Spariformes; family Sparidae; genus Acanthopagrus; species Acanthopagrus latus. The sequence continues at coordinate 5,849,692 of NC_051050.1, read as the reverse complement.
ATGACACACAAATGACACAACCAGTGGACGGGAACCTTTTGTCTTAAGATCAAAGTTCAACCCGTTCTTCTCCAGGCACAGACGGAAACAGAAGTTTGAAAGATTGAGAAGAATGAAGACAAATCTGTCAACTGAATACTTACCATTACAAAACTTTGTTGCAAAAATTTGTAAGCTAGCAGGCATTTCTGCTGGCAAACAAAGAAGAGGTGGGGTGTTGACTTTGGCCTTTCTGGCATTTTTCACTTTTTTAACATGCCACTTCTTTTTTTAGTTTTTTTTTTTCTGGCTTTATTGATAGTACAGCTGAAGAGTGTGACAGGAAACAGGGTAAGAGAGGGGGAGTGACACGCAGCAAGGGTACCCGGGCCGGGAGTCGAACCCAGGTCCGCTGCAGAGCCTTGGCACATGGGTCACGCGCTACCAACCGAGCTAAGCTGCGCCCCTTATAACATGCCACTTCTAACTTTGAAAAGAAGTGTAATCTTTCTTGAAATAGCTAACACTTGGTAATAGATTTTTGTTAAAGAAAATAATTTTGCGAAAACAGATCTTTTAAGAATCAAACAACACACTCTGTTGGCTTTAAATATGGGTCTGAAAGGTTTTACCACATATCATTGCACTTATCTTCAGGCTTGCTATTTACAGAGGGATTGTGAACATTTCAGCTGCTCAGCCATCATAAAAGTAAGAATGAGAATTTTATGTATTCCATACAAACTCACTGGATAGACTGAGGTCATGTAAATGAGACTACCAGTTTAAGGTAGAAGAATTACAGTTTCAAACCACCAGAGTCAGCACAGAGCCTACTGCTGGTCAGAAGCAGTCAAATTGGCCATGTTTGATTTTGGATGGATGTATTTATTTAAAAGGATGTAATGCCTTTTCTTATGCCATTATCCTGCCTGTTTTTTCTGCAAAAGGAAACATAAATGGCTGTTTATACTGGAAACATTCCTGCTGTAATCACCAATTGTTTTTTGAACTTGGGGGCAGCAGAAATACAGTTATGATTGTAACATTGACATTTCATCACCTTTAAGTTGATATGGTGAGCTTGTTGGCAAACAGTTGCTTATTTACACATCTAAATCAGAGCAACATTTTCATTAATTTGGGAGCTTCTGGCCACAAGTTTATCATAATATAATATTATATATATATATATATATATATATATATATATATATATATATATATATATATATATATATATATATATATATATATATATATACACACACTCTGTTTTAACTGTATTTTGGTTTCGACAAACTCCTGAGGGTAACGTCTGCCTCTTTAGCTGCTCGACTATATTCATCAGCTAGTTGTTAACTGCTGTCTGTATCTAAGCAGATCTTTTGCAGTGGGTTTATTACTATTTATACTATACTTTTTTCACACACACACTCACAAAAGAGTTGTCTGCTGCATCCTAAAACCAGATTGTGAGGCTTGTGAGAATGTTATCAAAACAGTAATGTGGCAGGCAAGATAGCTAAGCAATACAAATGAAAGATACTATACTACACGAACTACAGAGTGAGGTGAAATTCTCAGTCACTATGACTGACCCAGTTGACATTGCCACATTGTTTCTTACATACATTGCTATAGGCCTTTTGCAAGCGTTTTAAGTACACAGTGGTGAATTCCTTTAAAACATTAACTTAATTGATTAATACTCACTAATGCTTTGAAGACACTGACACTCACCCCACCTGATTCTTTTCTTACTGACCAGCACAGCTATCAGGTTACAAGCTGATGTGATAGGGAACTAGAACAGCAGCTAAGTTACCACCCCACCTGCTGGTTACTGTATAGCAGTATATTGTATTTAAAGATTTCATTTTGCAAATGTACCAGTATGTATCTAGATTATACAGCATCTAGTGCTAAAAATGTAATACGTCATTTCATTGAACATAACATTAAATACCCACTAAATGACAAATGATCTGTTGATGAACTACTGTCATTAATCAATGTTTCACAGACAGATTCTGGGTGGTCGTGCTGTTCCTCCTGTTCCTACCCCACAGCCTGGCCTGTAGCTACAGTCAGTGAAAACAATATCACAACACTGCAGAAAATATTCATATTACAAAGTCATTTTGTCCAGTATGCAGTCTTAAAATCTTACTTTTCAGATAAATGCTGTCATATGCTTTTAATTAGAAAGAAGATTCCACTGATATTTTCAGATTATTTAAAATGATTCAAAGGGTCAGTAAAAGAGAGTAAAATATTAGAGATTAATCAGACTTTCTAAGTTTGCTTTTGATTTGATTTTTTTTTATGTATGAATAGTAGATTTTAAGACTGAAATTAACATCAAATGACAGATACGGTTGGATGGGTTTTCGTAGTGTAGTTGAAAGAAAATAGTTATTTCAAAGCAATAAAGCAGTGGTACCATCCCTGCCTTGTTTCACAATCACACACAACAAAAACTACACACTACTACGTTACTACATAACGACACTCACGTACACAACCACATTTTACCAAAGTGTAGTACTGTACAGCTGTAGTAAATGGCTGAAAAGCAGGACAGAGTGCTTGACATACCCCAGATAAACTGGACTACTACACTGGAGTCCAGGGATGGGTGTGTTTGATGGATATGTAAATTTGTGTGCTACATGTAATGTGACTATCTGGGATTTCATGAAATGACCAGTGTATACTGTATATGTAGGAGGGTCACTTTGTCCATGATGGTGGAAGGGTGTGACCTCTGCACTGAGATGAGAGGAATATATGGAGGCAAACACAGACATGAGAGAAGAAGAGGAAGAAGAAGAAAATAAGGGAGAGGACGAGAGGAGGAGAAAAGCAGAAAAGAAAGAGAGAGGTGGCACAACAGGTGGTACATACTGCCAGGTGGGTCCCAGGGGCGTGGCGAGGGTGGCTCCGCTATCAGACAGCACACATAAGAGGGAGGTGGGCAAAACATTAGCAGTGGGCATTGAAATCAGGAGAAAGGGACAACAGAAGAGGAGAGGAGAGACCAAGAAGGATGAGGCTGGTGACATTCTTTATTTTCTTATTGTCAAATACATCATACGAAAAGACCAAAAACGTGCTAGTGTTTTCTGTATTCTGTGATAATAGTCTGATATATCTCATTCCTCCGTGGCATGAAGCACCACTGTCAGCTATTTTGGCATTAGCTAGTTTGCTCAGTTACCTGTGCACTTAGCGATCATACTAGCTGACTTGCTCTTACACTGTGTAGAGAACACAGGACAATAGCAGGACTAGGAGAGGTGGGCTCTGTGTTTACTTCATTGATGCTTGACGCTCACATGCAGTCAAAGTGGATGGACAGTGTTTACCTGATGTTGAATCCTTAGCATGAAGATGCCACCCATACTATCATCACCATCTTTCTGTTTACATTAACACCAATGCAAATAAAAAAAAAGTTTTATGTATATATGTGTGTAAATAATCTGTTTTCTGTGTTTGATAAGCATTAAAGACTGTCAAAATTGTAATTTTGTTATGTAACTCTGTGTTGCGTAATGACATCACCTTGAAAACTGGCAAACGCCAGGTAGAAAGGTACAAAGTGGTATGAAGAAACAGGACGGGCCGTAGATGTACTCAAATTTTCAAAGTTTTGGTCTTGTCATTGGATTTGTTGACATTAATAAAAATATAGAATAAGACCAACCATATCCATTAAAGAGAAAGATAGAGTGACATATCAAAATGCAACAAAAACAAGGAAAGCACATGTTAAGATTTGTGGGTTGACAGAGAAAGACTGACAAAGACACAGAGACAGGCAAACAGTGAGGGTAAACACACGAGATCAGACAGGTGAAACAATCCGAGAAACAGAGAAATGACTGACAGAAAGATCATCTTGACATGATGTCCATATGTAGAAGACAAGAGCAGCAACTGTATACAACATGACAATAAAATAGTAAATAATTTAAACATGGATGAAAATAAGTGACATTCATGAAGATAAAGGGATTACTGCAAACACGCTCAACTGTTGAATTAGATCCCATTGCAAGTGAGTGTAACTACTGAACATAATAAAAGATAAACGATAACATCAAGTTGTATAATAATAGTGTCTGTGAGGTAAATCAAATAGAATCATCAGAATAAAAGCCTTCTAGAATACAGATACATTACATTACGGTACGGTATAGCATCTAGTTTATATTCTAATGCAAAACACAATATGAATGAAAGAATAATACCAAATAAACTGTCTTTGCAGATTTAAAGGGAAACTGCTAGTCTTGCTTTATCCAAAGTTTAGCCTCTATAGTCACTAATTAGCACATTATAAGTAATTTTCTTAATCTCTACACAAACAGAAACTGAAAACATAGAAACATTTCTGATTCTACAGGAAAGTATGTGCTCTATTAGCTCACAGCTACGATCACTAACCTCCCACCACTTCGGTTTGCACCAGCCTTTTTCAGACCTTTTCAAGGTCTTCAATCCCAGCCACCTGTTATTTAGCTGTTTTATCTATTTAATTATTTAGTTTTTTTTCATTGTGGAAGCCATTGTTTGATTATTTAATCAAGAGGTATCCACAGAGTCTATGTGTTCCAAACCTAATATTGTCACAAGTATCAACCAAAAAACTTTGAATGCGCCAAAGGTTACTTCTGTTTCTGTTAGTATTATTAAAACAGCAAGCATAGCACCATTAGCACCGAAGAGCTTACGTAGTACTCAGCATTGAGTCGGGGCAGAGAAGCTGCTCTGCAGTGGCCCTCCAGGCTTGGATATGTTTCTGTGTCTGAAATGTTCTCCACCTGCTTCAGTTCAACCAATTCCTGAAAGGAAAATGAGAGGAAGTAGTATGCAGGAAGGCATCACAGATGACATACAGATTCAGCAGTTTTTATGGTGTTAGTGTACCTGAGGTCGGGTGGAATATGGCACATCTTCTGACTGGCCTCTATGTAGTTTCCTTCGGCCTTTGGGCCTCTGTGCTGCCTGAGAAACGTCTCCGGACTGGGAATGTTTGATGGCAGTCCTCTGGTTTATTCTGTATACACAGACACACAAGAGCTATGACTGTAACACTGCTACTTAATCAATTTTAGGATTCTTCTCTATTGAATTGACTGTTTTTCAGAGTTGAAGTGATAACCTTAATTAATTGTTCAGTCCTTAACAAATGCAATCTTTATAATGAACAAATAATCCTTTAAGTAAATTTTCAAGCAAACATGCCAAACATTTCATTTTATTGTTCTAAGCTCACAAATTTGACTTTTTCAGCTGTTCTTGATATAGCAAAGAGTAAATCTTTGGGGTTTGGACACCAAAAATGATAAAGCCACTGTAAGCGTTGCTTTAGCAAACCTCTTTTCGTTATACAGTCCACATGAATGCACAGTGGTAATTGCCAGACATAGCTGCAAACATAACTGCTCTCTGGGTATTTACAAGCAGACAGGACTGCCAAAGTTTTCCTACAACACTCATCCTCTCTGAGAAAGAGAAAAAAAGGATCTGCTCCTTCCCAGTAAATACCTACATTGTGACATGGACATTTCCTTCCCCTCACTTTGAGGACCCTGTGGCTATCTTCAACAATGTTAAATTGAACTCACCACTGAATAAATGACAGCAGAGGCTTGTCATAGTCAGACATTTACATCCAGACATCCCAACCTGGCCGGTTTACTTAAACTGTAACTGTAGAAATGAACCCACCTGTAGTTGGTTGTTTGTAAAGGAAGCACTGGCAGTGTTCATGTAATTTATAGGACATTTAGCTCTTGTTCCTATCAAAATTTCATTTCTGACAGATCATGACATGTGGTAAATGTAAAGTATGTAAGCAATGTATAAATGTAGAAGAAAGATACAACATAATGTAAACAATGTCTGAGACAGAAGAACCCAACTGGACTGAATGGAGGAAAAGTTTCTTTAGTATTAATCAAGAAGATCACTTCCTCATTTCTAAGGCTATTGATATTAAGAAACATACAATTATGTTAGTTAGAAGTTAGATTTCAAAAATTTTTCCTAAGGATGCAAAGAGGTTATCAGTGAAACAAAAGCATCCATGCTGTGGATATATTATGTTTCTACTGTGTCTGACAGTCACTCACATCGTGTCCCTGTTAACCGAGGTGGCAATGGTGGTGGCAGCGTTGATGGCAGCGGTGGCGATGGCGGTGGAGGGCAGTGTTGCTGGCTTTGCCACTGGCTCAGGCTGCGATGGGAGGGGCTGTTTTAGACTGGGGAATGGTGGTTCGACTTCCAGTATGTGAGTGAGAGGCAGCACAGGGCGAAACAATGCCCCCAGTTTACTCTGCAGGACAGACCAATGGGATATATCATAAACAAAGTGTATATACACTGACAGAGCACCAGATGCGTTACTAGATAAAAAACGAATTAAAATATTTATCTAATATTCAGCCTTCACAAAATGTTTTGCTTAGAACAGTTAAATAAATCATCCAGAGTAGTGCACATTTCTACTGCTGCATCAGTGATTTCACTCCATTGGCAGATTAGTTTTTCCTGTATTGTGAGATACATTAATTAAGCTTGAATTTGACAAAAGGAGTAAAACATGATTTAATGATGCTACAAACAAGATTATTTGTCTTTTGAGGAATTAATGCCTTGAGCCTTTTTTCAGTTGTCTTAAGACATTTCCAATTGAGCTGTATTAAAAGACAAATATTTTAGTTCGAAGCATCATTAATCAAAATCTCTTCAAATCAACCTGTATCTTAGAAGTGGTAAAAAACTATTTAATACACAAAATAACCCAGACTGCATCTTAATCCAAATATATCATTATTGCACTCACTAAGATATGACATTTCTTTCTGCCTAAACAACCTCTTAGTTCTTTACAAGGGGAATTCTTTTTAATTAGAACATGCTTTTACCGGGGGTCCCCCTGTAGATTGCTGCTGCTGGAGTCTCTTGGCACGATTCTGCTTATAGTAGTCAAAGATCATGAGAGCTGCATAGACTTTCCCCACAGTGAGCTCGTTGTCTGGAGGAGGAGAGAGCAGAGTCAGAGAAAGTTGCTCTATGTGGGCAGTAGATGGTGCCAGATGAGCAACTTTGAGAACATCTACAGCGTGAGCCAGCTCAGCGTTGGCCTCACACTAAGCTGTGCTGTCAAGTTCACTGTTCAATCATTTGTGCATTATTTACTATTTCTTGTCTTTATGTGTGTCTGTACGTTAAAAGGACACAGAATAATGCATCTCAATGAAACACAAAAAACAGACACTTAACTAGAGTCTTCTCTAGAATCTAGAAACTTTGTACAGTTCCATTTTTTTTAATCAAGCAGACAGAATTGTTGTCTTTTTCTTTGAGAACTACAACCTTAAAGTCTCAATTACAGTCAGTAATGACAGAAGAATCCATTTTGCCAATTTCCATCTATTACTGCATCCTAAAATACTGAAACTAAATTTTTTTAGCCAGATTTAAAGCCAGATTTTGTTCTCTAATCATTTTGGCTATTTTCCAAGACAAATCAAACTGTGTGGAGACATACCCATAAATGAGCGTCAGTATCTTAAAATAAAAAATGCATTATTATCATCAAGGAAGGTCAATAAATCTGAATCTAGAAAATAGTTGAAATGTGGGTTAAATCATCTCTACTAATTCTACGTTTAGGACTCAAGTGATGAGTTCAAAGTGAGATTTTTTCAAGTGTGCAGTCCTATAAAGATGAGCAAACAACATTTTCTAAGATGAAGTAGGAAAAGCAGGAACAAGTGTAATGCAAACAACTGGGTTTCAGTAGAACCCAAACAGAACTGTGGCTCACATTTGTGAGGCGTCACCAGCAGGTCGATAGTCTTCTGCGACAGGTTGGGCCAAACTCGGTTTAGCTCTCTCTTTAGGTCCACGTCGCTCAAGTGCTGCGCCAGGACCCCTGGGGACATGCCCACAAACACGTCACATCAAATCTGCACCAAAGCCATCACCACTATTCACATTAACATCAGAGCCATCGGTCCGGCTGTTAGGGTTTCTGGTTTTTGTGGTTTCAGTCTCTCACCAGATGCCAGCTTGATCTCCAGGGCCGTGCGAATCAGGGCCATCAGCGTGGAGGTGAAGTGCACCGTGTTGTCTTCTGCAATGGGCATGTTCATCTTTACTAATCGCTGAGAGGCATGGAAGCAAAGAGGAGGGGCCATGAACCAGGAGCAAAATGATCAACATCTCATTGAAAAGAGGCTGGAACCACTTCTATCTGGACAGAAGCAATGCATTTTTTGTTTTCATTTAATCATCTTTCTCAGTGGACAGATTACTTAACTAGTATGAAGAAATTTTCACCTCACATTCAGTGTGCATTTCTTTATTTCAGATTTCCTTTGTTGCAGTGATTTACAATGATTTGCATCTGAGAAAAGCATCTAATTCTCACATCTGAGAAGCTGAAACAAGCCAGCATTTTTGTTTGTTAAATGTCAATTAATGTCAAACTACTACTCAATTAGCCAAACAATTTCAAACCAAACATAGGCCTCAGTGTGTGTGCCTAACACACACACCTTTTTAAACTAACAGCACTGAACAGATGAATGCAGGGAGCACCCCTGTTTCTGGCTGCTGCTGCTGTTGCTATGAGACTACTGAAAATCCACGGGAAGCGCAGCACGCTTCTGCTTAAAGCTGAAATATGATTAACTTGTGATGCTGAGGACGTGAGCTCTGTGAACATGCTAAGCTCTCACTGCTGATGGAAACATGCAGCAGCACGTCTGCGTTCAAGAAATAATGACTTAGAGGCCTGAGGAGCAGAGAGAGGTGGCTGACAACCTAATCTGGCAGCACAAATAAAACATTCCAATCAACTTTTTCTCAAACAACCATTTCCAGTTACCTTGCTTCAGTAGTTTTTTTGGAAAGAGTTAGGGGTTTGACAAGTCTTTGACTTGAAAAAACAAAGACTAAGTCACTGCAATAGAAAATCAAGAAAAAATAACAGACATTTACAGGTTCTGGCTTCTCTCCCTTCTTGTGAGGATTTGCTGCTCTCTCTGTGTTATACACCATTATACACTGAATATCTTTGGGTTTTGGACAAAATGAGCAATTTAAAAATGTTCCTTTCAGCTATTTTCCCTATTTCATAGACTAAATTATACATCAACGCTACACTGCAGTGTACTGTAGTACTAAATATAATAACTATAAGGGATAATTATGAAGCACCACATAGGCTCAATTATTATCAGTTGATCTGTCTTTCTCTAACAAGTTATGGAACTCAAAATTTGGAAAACTGTTGCTGATGTTCCTGTTTTTTTTTTTCAATTTGAGTATATTCACTTTGGAAGCATTACAATACAGATGCAGAGATGATAGGCAAGGACAGAAGAAGGATGAGATGAACTAAGTGCCTCAACTGGAGAGTGTTGCATCTTTTTTCCCAGAAACAGAGAGCAGAAGAATGCCTGCTACAGACATGAGCATCAGACAAAAAAGAAACATATGTTGAAGAGACATGCTTGCAGACAGACTTAACATGCACGCAAGGAGATACACCATGATGAGATCCCAGGAGAGGGTGAAAGAAAGATCATCGAAAAGAGAGCATAAAGCCTGAAGACACAGCATAAAACTGGAGACAGCAGGGTAACAGGGACAGCTGTCACTGTGAGGGGAAGACGTGTTCATTCGGAAGGAAGGTTAACTAGCAGCACCATCAGCGGCAAAGTAGTGGGAGGGGAAAATAAAAAAATAGAGATGGAGGGGGAAAAAAAGCTAGCCTTGCTCTCAAGTGCACTGCCCCTCTCTCTGTGTCTTTGTTCATGTCTTTCTCTGTTGATTCAGAAAAACGAGTTCTATTTGCAGGAGCGACCACGTCAGACCCAGACATTTTCAAACTGGGGCAAGGGCAGGGCTTCTTTAAACGTGATTCACTTAGACAGCTGTGCATGCACTGCAACCACTCACATTAAGTCTGCATGCTAAAAGGTGGCCAGTAGCTGCCATAGGGACTACCTGAGGATTGTTGAGCTGTGTAACTGACTCCCATTTCACCAGTATACAAGTCTCACATATAATCATTGAATAAATGTGCCAGGTAACAAAGCTACTTTAATTTGGACAGTTCCAAGTCCATATTATAAATCTGTCCAGTGTTCACTCTAATCGCAAAAGAGGAAGTCAGGTGAAGAAGTAAAAAGAGCAATAGGGAGGTGAACGGGTGGATAGTTGGGGGAAGCAAACAGGTCTTTCGTGGAGAATGTTGTTTGTGTCCTATTCCAAGAGTCAGCGGTGAGTTATTTTTAACTTTGTAACGTCATTAACCTACTTCACATCAGCTCTCCAGTGAAGGTAACTTAAACAAGTAATATACTGTGAATAAGGTTTTTATTTTGACTCCCAAACACAATGTTTCCTAAACCTAACTAAGTAGTTGTAAAGCATAAACCTAACCAAACAGCAACACAACAGAGGTCTGCCTGTCACTGGTACATTGCAATAGTCATGTTATTTCAGGAAGAGTGATATATGCCCTTTTGGTCGTTGGCAACTGAACTGTTTGGTTATTAAGGTATGAGAAAGCATTTAAGCTAACAGTAAATATTGTGTCAAAAGTAATGGACAAAATAAAATCTTGACCTGATGAAGGTGCTATGAAAAATTAAGGGATCACCAAAGTTAATAGTTTTCATCCTGAGGGGAACACGAATGTCTAAACCAAATTTCATGGCAAACCATTAAACAGCTGTTGAGCCATTTAAATCTGAACCAAATATGTCAAACTGATGGTGGCATCAGAGGAAAAATAAGGGGATTACTATCATTGGAGGTATTCATCCTCTGGATGCCATGAATGTTGGTACCTGGCAGTAAATCGAAATGCTATCTTTTACCAGTCATCCAGCAGGCCTGGAATATTAAAATAATCACTCTGGGTTATTTGCTAGATGTTTGTAAAGTCCACTGTATGAGTTTATGGCAGGCCAGAGCAGTGTCTGGTAGAGTCTGCAGGAACACTGGTTTGGTCCTGGGCAAATATTTTTTTATTTCATGTCAACTGTAAACATCTGTAAGACGATGTATGCAACCTGGTGCTGGATAGTAGGTACAAGATATTTACATCTTTGGTTTGCACTGGGAACTGCTGGTGTAACACGAACTTTTTCCAAAGTCGTAAATGGGGTTTTACCAATCTTTAGCAGCAAGATATTCGACTTTCTTCACCAATTAGTCTCTAACTGGAGTTTGGTGCTTGGCAGGTAGCCTACAGGGGTTATCAGAGCTTGTTACTGAAAACAGGTTAGTGAGAGAACTAAAGCTTCCGTAAAGTGTAAACAGGAGCTAAAAGAGTCTAAAAATCTCAGTCAAGAGTTACTTTTCTGTTAGACCCTTTACATGATATATGCTGATTTGTTGCAATATTAATAAAAAGCACATCACTGCAGCTACCAAACAAATGTGGAATATGGACCAAAAACATGACCTCCTTGGCTGAAATAATAAATAAGTTGGAATTTCTTTTCTATACATTTCAAACAGCAGCTGATGCTTTCATTTTTATATTTGTATTATCTCCCTAAGATGATTTGGAGGAGCTTAGTCAAACATTGTTTTCCTCGGCTCTCTGATCTATTTTTATCTATCAGTGTTAGATGGCCTTCCAGTAAACAATCTGTGAGTGTACAACAAACCTTCCCAGTGCAGGACAAGAACACAGAGCTTCACAGACAAACAGAAAGAACAACACAACAGCAGGCCAGAAGATAGCGACTGTGACACACTGACAGAAGCCAGAGAATGTTTGACAGGTGGGAGCAGGGAACCAGCAGTGACTGCAAAAGGGAGTAGGACGGAGGAGGAGGGAGTAATTCTACCTTATAGGCGACTCGGGGGGGACATTTCTTTCCCAAACCTAGTGGAGGGGACATGTCGCGAAGCATCTCGTACATATCACGGTAAGTCATGCGGCCACTTTCCAGGGGAAAGATGAAGATGAAGATTTCCCAGGTGAGGTGGTGTTGGGATGAAAAGGGGTAGGGGGAGTTACATCATACAGAAAGTGGCAGAATCCAAGAAGAGAGAATGGGAGGGGAAAAGAGAGGAAAACACAGAAATCCTTGTTAATAAGATTTCCAGGATATCATGATCTGGAATGCCATCCTCGCTGGATTGAAAGATTCAGGAATGGATCCCAGAGGAGGAAAGGGGGGAAGATGCTCCTGAGGATTCCCTGTGCAGAGATGCTGGATGGAGGGATCCTGGTGGAAGATGGAAGGGCAGCATTTTATGTTAAAGGATTATTCCCCTGAAAATGTTGCTTTTGATGTTCAAACATTCACCACATGTAGGCTTGAAAGGTGGCTCTAATGGCAATCCAGTCTCACAGCACAAAATGTATTAAATAGAAACTTCTAAGACCACTCCTGTGAAATTCTCCAACTCTTTGCCAGTGCCCTCTAGAAGTGGATTATTCAGCAGGAGAGGTTTGAGAATTTATCTGTGAAAGTTTTGATGCTTTTGTCCTTCTGCTTTGCTATGACAATTGTCCTTCCTAAAGCAGCAGCTACAAACTTCTCAGAGCCACCTTGCAAGGGAGGTTATTACTTCAGGGTCAAAAAGCAGATTTTTAGTGGAATATCCCTTTAAGATACCCTCTGTTTCAGCATGCTAAAAGGCATTAGCAGTAACCAAAGTGGAAACAAAGCACACAATGCTCACTCCTCACTACCCACTCTTCTTTCACTCCTGTGCTTAGAAGCAGGGAAAATATCTTAGACATCTCATGTGATGCCTTTTGTTTGAGCCTGACTTGTGGCATTGTTTCCTGCACTCGCCATGGTTACCTGCCAGCTGGTTAGTGGAGGATCGATGTGTGTTTGTATGCATGTGTGGTCGGGTCATTCTCTGCCACCGCAGGGAATATAAACAGACATTTACAGTTTGAAAACCACCATAGTCCCTTTGAAAACAAAAGGACTGTGTGGGAGTGCAAACCTTATAAGCCACCCTGTTAGGGCACTTCTTCCCCAGGCCCAGGGGAGGCGAGATAAAACGTAACAATTTGTACATATCCTGATAGCATATCCTCCCGCTGAAAAAGATAACACATGTTCAAGAGGTTAGGTCACAGCTTATTACATTACATCTATCTGCACTAATGTGGTATCAGTTAGTGGGAATTAACAGTGAGATAAATATTCAACAAGTTGCAGCATGAAGTGCACAATACACTTATCTTTTTTTAAACTTTTCTGACTAAATCTGTAAGTTCAGTTGGTGTTTATTGAGACTATTATATCTGAACATTTCATCTCTTTTTTCATACTTAGATAGAGACAGAAAGTTTGGCACATGGACTCCGGCCCATGAGTGTTTACTCTGCATTTTCTTTTTTTCTTTTTGCTCATCACATCATTCACAACTATAACAGCTACTTCAACTTACAGCTAATCAGATATCTCAGATATATATCATATTTATTCATAATTATACATATTACATGTACTATACTGTATGATAGTATGTATACACATTTATATTACCGAGCATCGGGTTAAATTATCCTCCTCAATCATCAATCTTGATCATATCTGTGTATTTGAAAGGTGAATAGAGTGACCTGCTATAACAAGTAAAATTCCCCGGTTAGATATCAATAAAGTTTGAACTCTTCTCTTATCCCACAACTAGACCTCAGGGTTGAAGAAAGGATTTTACAAATACTGATGTCAATGCTTGATTTGTTTGAATATAAAATGAAATGTATAACATTTTGTTTCAAATATTTAGATACTTCATATTTTACTTTAATGACTGAGGTCTAAATCTCAGGAGTTCTGCTTAAGAAATACTACATTTTTTATGTTCATCTCGAAGCAGTTACAGTGTGTTAGACCATGGATTAAATTTACGCTGGAATATCCCTTTAATCACCCCAAATCCTGTACAGTGGACCATCAATTTAAATCAAAATGGTCTGCTCCTAAATGAAAACAAGTAAAAACTGAAAACTATTAGCTTTGGAAATAATCCTTGCTGCAACAAGACATAAAGATGAGTTAACGCAGTGAAAATAAAACGGAGGTTGCTGAAGGTACTTCTCCAAGAGCAGCTAATACATATTCAGAGGAATAAATAATAATTCCTCCCCCGCAATGACTGTCAGGAGATGGCAATTTCATATTTCCCATCTCACACCTTTCTCCAAGTCCTGACTCACTGACAAGGCTCCGATGAAGCCTTCTTTAAAACTTAATGAGCCTTACGTAATCTGAAACAGATTACGCCTCACGCTGTCTCACTCAGAACTTGTATTGTGCCGTAGTGAAATTAAACAGTGCTGTTGTGAGGGGCAGAAAGGGCGCTGACATAAACCTATATTCTCCTATTGGATGAATAGAAATAGTTTATCTTTGCACCAAAGTGAGAGACTGAGGAGCTTTGGAGCCGGCTAAGTGGACACCAAGCGTAACGCTGGATTTACATGTATCATTCAAGCCAACAGGGGGCTCATCACCAGCCTCAGCCAGCTATGAGCTCAAGCTTGTCATTCACTGCCACTGTTAAGATGGGATTTTTCCAGTTCCACATCATAGTCTTGCTGGAACTCCTGTTTCCTATCCTACCTTCCTTTACAAAACAAACACACCCTCCTTTAAAACTAGCTGTACAGGTCAGAGATCAGATGAAGCACTTACCAGGCAGCGGGGTCATACTCTGCCCATACTCTGATGAATTCATCAAGGTGATGAGGCCCCAGGATGGAGGCGTCTCTTGTCAGATACTCAAAGTTGTCCATGATGACAGCGACAAATAGGTTCAACATCTAGTAAAGGGAGTGTTTAAAAGAAAAAACAACACACATCAGTTAAGAGTTAAGAGTTAAGAGTCCCAGTTAAGAACCAGTTCCAAATTGTCAGATTTATTGAAATCATGTTCATGACTGCGTCATGGCAGAGAGGTGTGGCTTTGTTTCGCGAAGAACAGTGCCAACGCCTGATAAATGATCCTTTCAAGTCAGGGTGGAAACACCAATAATATGTTATAACCATCTTTCGCCACAACATGGGCTCCAATTCCACAAATGTGGCCTTCATGAAAGCACACAGAAATTCTGTCACCAGAATGAATATCATGTTCTAATTATATTAGCACACCTTTAACTCAGATTCATGAATTTATCAGTTACTATTTGATTGTTTCAAAAAATGCACATTCATAAAAATATGTTACTTGACTGACAACTGTTACTCTTACATAACCAGGAGCTCATTAGCATTTTCTTCCCATTGTTCTCTTTGTTCTCTCTAACTGTCAGCATTTTCTGAGCTGTGCTTGATACAAGAAGGCCTTGTTTACTTTAAACCACAAACAAGGTCTTCTCACAGCAGGAAACATGACTACTTTTGGATTCAGGTGCGCAGAAAATCTGGCTGGAAATAAGTTTAAACCAATCTGCTCTTTTCACGAAGCTGGGTATTTTTTGATCACTAAAAAAGATGATAAGCACTAGTTAAAATGATCTACATTTGATGCAGTTCAACAAGTTCGAACTAGTAGTAACGAGGCAAACACATATATTGAACTGTTGAATTTCTATCTGTGAGAACACACAGTATGAGACCAGATGGAAGGGCCCTCTAATTTCTTTCATACTGACCAGAAAGGAGCAGAGGAAGATGAAGGACACAAAGTAAAAGTAGGCAAAGTCACTTCCACACTCCTTCCCAGCATTTCCTGAGAGCTTCTCACACGGCCGGTTACTGAGACAGGCTAACATGATCTCATGCCAAGCCTCGCCTGTCGCACTCCTGAAAGCACACAAACACAGTAAACGTACACACATGTACACAAAGTGAATAGAAACGCTTCTCATCAGTGGAAGAAGCAGCTGTAGGTATTCTCAGAATACAGAAGCAGGATTACCTGAAGAGAAGTGTCAAGGCCTGGAAGAAGGTCTGGAAGTTGTTGTGGTGATTTATTGCAGACTCCTCCATCAGCTCGATGTTTCCAAACACCTGAGGCAGCAGGAGAGCAGCTGGTTGAATGTTTGTTTGCAAGTGATTGCATTCTGTTTGTGTTACAGGTAACAGTATCCCAACTTTTTTAGAATCTGGGTTGTTAACAGGACAATTTTTACAAATGTGCTGGAACAAACACATTCCAAACTTAGAATAGCTTTGCTAAATGTCTGCAGGCTGAACAAAAATTATGCCAGCTAGTTAGCAAAGCTTGTAAGCCAAGTCAAGTAGCAAGTCATAATAAGCAGTAGGTAGGCTAACTCTGTCTAAAGGTAAAATGTACCTCCTACCTACACATCTAAAGCTCTGGTTGCCTGGCAACCACAGGTTGATGATAAAACTCCAAGGAGTCAGAGCTCCTGGCCAAGAATAAATCCCACGCACAACCTACTGTAAAACCACAAATCAGAAGTTTCAGCTTTTTCTTCATGTCAAACATGATAATGAGCTTGGGTGCTGGTTACCTTAAGACAATGCCAGGCTAGCTGTTTCCCACTGCTTCCAGTCTTAATGCTAAGCTAAGCTAATTGGTTCCTTGTTGTAGCTTTTAATTTAACAGGCAAATATGAGAGAAGAATCAATCTTTTTTTCAAAAACTCCTTTATGAAACGAAGTAACCAGGCATCATAATCTGAGCTCTGCTCATCACAGTTTACATCATGGCTTCAGAAAAGCTGTTTCTCATTGTTTGATGAAACACTTACGTCTATCAGTTAAATGACCTATCATAAATCAGGGCTACGCCTACATAAAAGCACTTGGGGGATAAACTAAATGATACTTTAACTACACACTACCATGCTACCCTATTATTGTCTGGTTTCGGGACATTTTACAATGCATTATTTCCCTCCCATAAAATGAATTGTGTTTGTAATTCTGCCTGATTTGACCACAGTTCAGGTCACCAGACTCCATGTGCTACTACTTTACCTTACTTTAAGGTTTAGTGAGACAAAGCAGGTCGCACCGCCCGCAGAGAGCTGCAGTGTTGGTGTGTCAGGATTTTGAGTTCATAAGACATCCTCACATTCTTGGAGGCATCTATCACTGAATCATTAAATCCTGACTTCGTCTGAGTCCAACTGGCAGTGTCACGACTCACCTGCATTCCAATGATGGCATAGATGAAGAACAGCATGGCAATGAGCAGGCACACATATGGCAGGGCCTGAAAACAAACATAAACACAGGTTAAAGTCAATCAGAGCACAAACACATACGTGGTGCAACAGATTCACATGCAAATATTCCTCGATCCCATACATCCTTGTACACACAGCCTCTCTTTTGACCTCTCCGTTATTCTCTGCAAACACACTCACAAATCTGATCCTCCACAGAGGACTATTACCCTTGTAAGATTTTACAGTCTTATTTAAAGACTTGAGCAGTCAACCTGACCTGCAGGGTCAATTCTTCTAAGCAGCTATTTATATCGCTGCAAGGAGGAGGCGAACATTTGTTGTAATTAAATAGCTACCTTTTAACACTCTGCAGATACTGTCCATTTTCATTGGGCTTAAAAGCTCTCACCACTGACATTAAACCGGCTATAAATTCCCCCGGCTGCAGCCCTGTGCTCCGCATTTAACTCAACTTGTCCCAGGGGAATTATACAAAACACCGGCAATGTGTGAGAATTCAAACCACTGTCTGCTGAGAGCTTCGGCCTAAAGAATAAATCTTCATCTTAATTCCTTTATTCTTTTTCATGTGTGTCTCGATTTCTTTTGTCCTTTTTTTGAAAAACAATTCTTATGTTTTGAAATGTGCTCCATAAATCAAGTTTGCTTTTACCAATTCTTATTATGTCCTAAGAGAACATGCTACTAGTCTGTGTATTTAGTTCACTGTGTGTGTTAACTCACCTTGAAGGACTGAACAAAGGTCCACAGCAGGATGCGGATGGTGTAGCCCTGCCGCAGCAACTTAATGAGACGAGCCGCTCTGAACAGCCTCAGGAAACTCAGGTTGATCATCTTGTCCTGGGAGAGAAAACAGAGACTCTGTTTTTGGGATTGTAACACAGCCAGGATTTAAAGAGTCACTATGTCACTCTTCACAAATTTTTCATTCTGAAATAAAAAAGTTAAATTCATCAGCAATACAATATTAGTAGTACACCTGAGGCTTTTGCTGCTATAGCCTAACTTGATCTGGTGTGAAAAATAACTTCTGGTGGTTAATACTAGCTATCTTTATGTAGATATTGCTGTGGAAGTAACCTAACTGAGAAAGTTCATCGACTCTTTATAACTTTTCTTTGCTTATGCCACTTTTGATTACACCAGATGCCAATGTTCAGTTCATTTACACAGCCTCCTGTTAAATGAATGTCATATCATGTTCTGCATCTCAAATCGAAGTGGAGGGGACAGAGATATGCAGTTAGAAGATGATGAAAATTACAGGCAAAAGTTGACCACAAAACAAGAGACTCTGATTTTTCCATTTGACTGCTGTTCCAAGCAGCACAGATAACAAGGGCTATATAACTTCTATAAAAAAAAACCTGTGCTTATATTATTGACTTTAAGTGTCTGCTTTAATCATCAAAAAACACATTTTCTCATACTGTTGCAGCACCTCTATTCACCTTCTGTCTGAACGCACCTTTGAAGTACCTGTCTCTTAAGGACTCCCTCTTAAAAAGCCCAGTTTGATTCTGTTCTGATAGGTCAGCTTCTTACAAGCCTGTGCTTTACCACCCACCGTGTTTCTGCATCAGCTATGCCAGTGTTTTTGCAACCACGGCCAAGCAGGGAGCGTGGCTGAGAAGAAGACTGTATAGTCGCGACATCAAGTCCTGATGGCTCATTTGATGGCAGAATGTATTAATACAGGCTGTGAGCATTTGTCTGTAGACTGAGCTTTTTTATATACTTTCACAGTATTTAAATAGCACGTAGAACCTGTTTTATAATCAAACAGGATGGATGGGAATCTTATTTTCTACAATATAGGACCTTCAAAGTTAAAGGATTAAGTTGTTGCCCTTGTTCTGCAAGAAATGTCAGTCCGACAAAATTATTATTCTTCATGTCTTACAAATATAACTGGTACAAAACATGCCAGTGGGCTGAGATCATGTAATCTATTTTCAATACAAACCAATTCAAACCAGTTCAAGGATTTTGTAAAAAATGTGCACTGATCTGTTCTTAGTTCATGATCTTGATGCAAACCAAAGACACTTGGCTTATTTTAACAATAAACTACCTTGTTATGGTGAACAATTTTTTGCAGAGTACATTATCGCGTCAGATCTTTTCCAACTGAAAGTACTGTAGATGACTGTGTCGTTGTTAAAACACATGTTCAATATACCTTTATATTTTCCATCATATCACAAGTATTCAGTACTGTAGGTAGCAAACAACACACACTGACTGGGGAATTGACAAAATCAGCGGCCAACAAGAAAAGCCACTTACCGTCTAGAGGTGTCAGATGTGACAGAGGGGGCAGAGTGAGGGCACAGGTGCCAGGAGAGACACAGCAGAAGATGGAAACAGCAAATAAGACAAAAAAGACAAAGAAGGAAAGCAAGAGAGAAGAGACAGAACAGAAGACTAATGATCACATGAAAAGAAAGTCACAGACAGAGAAGAGCCCGACTTTGCCACAAAGAAAGCAGCATTACTCTGCCTCAGCCCTCCATCTCCACTATCAGACAGTGTTATCCATTTTTCATCAGTTCTAATTCAACAAAGTGTAGCTGCAACACTGATCCTCCTGCTGGCCTGCCGCTACCTTTGTTTTATGTATTGATTTTCATGATTTCATTTATTTCCTTTAGATTAGAGGACTGAGACAGTGAGAGCAAAGCAAAGCATGATTTCTACATATTTTTTAAGCTGAAGTAGTTTGTTCAGATTGTTTAAAAAAGTATCTTAAAAATTACAAATTACATAAAAAATAAAAAAAATAATAATTTAGTCACTAAACTGGTATTGTATCTGTTCCTATAATCAGCTGTGATGACTTGCTGCTTTTCTGTTTTTACATATTTATGATTTGAACATTTTTGAACTGCTGTTCAAAACAACATCGGCTTTGGCTCTGACAATTGTGATGGGCATTTTTACTTCTTACTAACGTTTAATAGAGTAAAATAATTCAAGAACTGCTAAAAAAAAAACAGGATGAACAAAACGTATAATTTAAGGAAAATCCTCATTGTCAACCTTAAGTACAGTTAATATTTTCCCCACATGAGCTAAGGGTTTGCATATGGACTACTTATAAACTTCTACTTTCCCTTGTACTCCCACACTTTCTTTTATATAAAATTCCAGGATTCAAGGACTTTCAAGGCAATTATAGCGAAGTTTAAGACACAGGCCAAGGTTAAATACAGTCACATCAGTGAGATTTTTTTTTATATATAAATGAGCAGTACACTAGTACACTTTACACACTGGACAATCAACAATTAAACAGAGAGAGAGGGGCTTGAATCTGTGATCACTTGTCAGCTGTGTGTAGTATTACAGTAAAGGCAGAAAAAATGACAGGAGACACATGCAGACAATATAAGACAATATATTATAAGACATATCAAAATAACTTTTGTTTCTTTTCTTGCACAAAATATATAAATTCAAGCACTTTAATGACCCATGTCTACTTATACCTTTTCTCAAAAACTTTCAAAGCCTTGATTTATTCACCCTCAAATTCACAAACTGTTTTTCCATCATCACAGTTCCTCTGACTGAGTAAATCTACTTCCTGTGTCATAGCATGCTGCTTCGCGACAGTGCAACCTCAGCAGATGCGCGCATACAGTGAACCCTGATACTAATGTACATGAGACATACAAGAGACTGTTATCATGGCACTCAGAGGGGCCCATGATTGCTGCAGGTCTCACCTTAATCTCTGTGACCAAGATGTCTGTGATGCTTCCGAGCACTGTCACAAAGTCAAACACATTCCAGGCTGCCTTCAGGTAGTTCTGAAATACAAACGACGCATAGAGAGGTCAGGCAATTCATTTAAACTGTAAAATGTTCAGCTTCTTTGGTGCAGTTGCTTAAACATAATGGGATAATGTTCAAACTCTAACTACATATATATATATATATATATATATATATATATATATATATATATATATATATATATATATATATATATATATATATATATATATATATATATCTCCAAAGGAATAAATTGAGCAATTGTTGCAGATTAGATACAGATAAATCCCTGTATTTCAGATTTAGGTTCAATCAAAAGAATCTTTGTTGACATATTTCTGTAAATTTCAATAGAACAAACACAAAAAATCTAAGAAAGAAAGAAAGAAAAACACATACAAGAAAGTAATACAAGCACAACAAAACACAAAATGTAGACATGTAGACGTCTCCTTGGGCACACAAATCTATATGTGAAAAAACACAAATGCTGACACAGTCTCCTATATAAACAAAGTGCTTAGCTGTTGCCTGCAGCCTACATCCTATCAGACTGGTCAATCATCTAGGTCCCGAGGCCAGAGGCTGCTGCCAGGCCGTGCAGCTGCAGTCTGAAGAGATGCAGCAGCTGAGTGTTTATACCAGCAGATGCAAGCCCATCCATCTGGGCTTAACAGCTAAACAGGTGGAGGCAAGTGGTGTGTGAGAAAAGCTATTTAATAAATGGGCCTCGTAAATGGAACGGAGCCAGAGATGAAATGCCTCGCTGCAGGCTAGACGGCCCCATGTTGGGGAAAATGTATTCTTCCTAAGCACTCTTCCGTGCATCCCTTCTTTTGTCAGAATGTTCACCCTCCTAATTCCTGGATTTGGGACTTTACACCTTTTACTTTTACTGCTTAATGACATGTCATACATCATCTGCTAAAACATTTATGCTCTTTTGTGTACCATAACATCACACTCCTTTAAAACATCCTTCCACTAAGGGCGCACTCACATTATAATCTACACCATGCCCAAGCAAGTTTGACCCACGAAGTCCAGTTTGTTTGACTAGTGTGAGCATTCCGTACTGTGGTCAAGAACGGTACACGTCCTTGGAGCTGGCACAGTAGGAAGAGGTGTGCTTTGGCACAGTATAGGTGGTCATGCACAAGCAGAAGCATGGGTGCACAACGTGTATAATCATGTGTGCTGCGTAAACAAAAAATCCGGGAATGTGACAGGGCCGTCTACGACCAAAATGAAACAAAGTAAGCAAACTACTAACAAATAAGTTAGTAAAGTTAGTTATGCTCCCTGTGTTGTGCCTTTCTATTGTGTTTTGTCCGTGTTTTGATGTGATGACGTATGTAAAAGAGGTTACTGTGCTCAGACCTGGTTGCAGCCGGAGCAATATGAGTGCAGGACAGTGGCGGACTGGGGAAGAGCGACGATCATGGTTCAGCATGGTGCGGAGCAACTGGGCCAAGTGTGAGTGCACCCTAAGTTTGACTTTGTGGCAGATTCTTCTTTAGAAATGCCCTCTAAATGCTGACATTAATGACCACAGATCTCACGATTGTAAATTGTTGTTTTGACATGTTTAAGGACAACACTCTCAACAATTACTGAGCAATATTAGCAGTGTTGAATGCAGAAGTCACCCTCAGTCTGATATTTTCTGGCTTATTTGCATATCCAAAGGGAGATTTTTCCCTTGTGTGTTAACAGAAAAACAATATAACAAAGAATAACTGTTTAGAGTTTGCAGAGTACAGCGCAGCATATGATGCTCACCAGTGGACCAAACGCAATAATCTTGAGGATGCACTCCAGTGTGAAGAGGGCTGTGAAAACGATGTTTAAGTATTTCAGCATGGACTCATACAGTTCTGGAGCTCCGTAGAACTGAGGACAGAATGAAAAATATACAATGAATATATTTGGTGAAAAAATTGAGAGAGGAACCACAGTAAATATGTAAAAGCTGCATCGCAGATTTATGATACTGAAATCTACAAATGTAAATGCAACCGAGAACCACTGCAATTATATTTGATTGCTCTGACACACTTGAGGAAGATTTTTAAAAGATGTACATGTATCTGTCAATCCCAGCTGCAAATATACATTTAAATCATCTCAAGAACCAGCAGGCACTAACTGTGTCTTGCCTTTGTGGTAGTGGCAGGTGACTTTGAAATGATCTGTGCCTGTGTGGGTTTGTTTTTGGTCACTGTTCACGCAACCCCCAGGAGTGCTTTACTAACTTCACAGTCCAGGAAGTCTGTCAGAGGCGAACCCAACATTTCAGTCATATTTCTTATGAGGAAAAAGTTGAATGTATGATGCAATAAATAAATAAATAAATAAATAAAAATACATCATTGCAATTTCTTTGCAAGAGAACTGCAGTATATAATATGAGGCTCAGCACTTAATGCGCTGATAGAGGAGCACACAAGCCAGCAAGCGAGAAAGAGAGAAGTCTTTGCTTTAATATGGTTTATATTGCCTTTAATTGAAATCTACTGTTTTCTATTTGAGTAAATGATGTTTCCTTTCGGTACCTAATGATTGTCTGACCTCAACCCTGGTTTTCTTCTGATAGCCATCCATCACAGTCCTGGTATAAAAGCTAGTTAGTTGGGAGCTAACTATCTATCTATGCTGTTATGGCACTCCTGATCCTGAACATCATGAGTAATAAGCGGTAACAACCTATTGTTTTCTCAAAATAAGGGGTTGATTATCTCTGGATGGCTATCAGTAATGGAATTTCAAAATAATATTACAAAGCCCAACCATTCTTCTTGGCTTCCGAATGCATTGGATTCCTTATCGTCCACTGTGTTTCCATTAGTAAAGCAAATGTGGCTAAGTGTATGTAAAAATGTGTAACCTGTATTTATGTTCTGAAGCAATATGAGTCACCAAAGCCACCTCACACATTTAAAATCACACTAACACAGTATATCTGAACAACCTTTGAAACCATTTTTTCACACAAGTTGTTAGATGTTATGGTCAGAATCTGACAACGGTACATTAGAAATATTGTTAGATTATGTAAATGGAACCAGAGCCAGCGGGCTAACAGAGCTCTTTTCTGGCACCGGTCTGCATTATTCAAACTGGCTGCTTCATTCCCTCAGAGATTTTCTCTTCTGACTACGGGAACTGCCAAGACACGAGCGCTTAACTCTGATAGCAGCAAGCACTGTTTGTCAGAAGTGTCGCAGTGGTGTGTTGGTGGTGTTGTTTGATTTTTACTTGTTGACCATGTCTGAAGGCCAGACAACTGTTGTTACTCTACCTTCTCTGCCTTTTGAACTAGGATGAAATGGTTCAGATTTATGGAATCAGCTTCTGTAGTCCAATTTAATATTTAAATAGTGTGCTGTATCATACTGGGAACTGTACTAGAGTCACTGAGCCAATAGACTTCTTCTTTCTAGCTGAGAGGTATCTGAGAGGGATAGGCACTTTGCATCATTAGCAGGAGGAATCACTGACCTTCATCATCAGCACGACTGTGTTGAGGGCGATTAAAGTCATGATGGCGTACTCAAATGGAGGCGACACCACAAATTTCCACATCTTGTACTGGAAGGACTCTTTGTTCTCTGGCATGTATCTCGTCAGCGGCTTGGCGTTGATGGCAAAGTCAATACAAGCCCTCTGTTTGACGAAGAGACAACATAAAAACAGACTATGAATCCTGCGCAATACAACAACCTCACACCTTGATCACAGAAGAGAAAGTGCTGGGCAATCAAATTCAAAAACATGAAAGACAGCTGGCACGCCGCAAGAGAATTTTCTAAACCATTCGTGATATTGTAAGATGAGACCACAAATTGAAGCTCTCTGATCATTAGCCAATACTTTATAGAAGAAAAAAACACAGTGTGATTTTAACAAAGTCCCTGTGAAGTGGAGATGAAGACAGCGGAGAAGATTCATCCCACTGCTTCCGTTGTTAGTGCTTTGTTCTGTTTGTAAGTCCTGTTAGTTATAATTTGCCTGGAAGTGATGTTTAGAAGTGGATCAGCATGTGCTCTGATTTCTAATGAAGAAAACATTTGTGATGCAAGAGACATTTTGGGAAACTAGTGCTTCTGCAGAAATAATCAGCATGTTCTTGTTTGCATGTAGCAGAGGGGGCTGTTGTTCTCCAGCAGAAAAATAAGGAAAGTGCATCACTCTTCACCACTCTCACACCTCATTCTTCTCCAGGCTACACTCGGACATGGCTTTGTCGCCCTGCTCCTGAAAGGTGATGATGATCAAAGCCACGAATATGTTGACAAAGAAGAAGGGGAACACCACAAAGTAGACCACATAGAAGATGGATGTCTCCATGCGAAAGCCTGGGGTTGGGCCCTTGTCCTCATAGGTAGCGTCCACAGAGTGCTTCAGAACCCTGAAAAGAAGGTAAAGACAAACTCAGGGGAGATATGAACAATCACTGAATGTAATGCCTACAATATCTGTAGAGATTCAATGGATCTCATCAACCTCTGTAATTTTTAAAGCCCTTAATTCCCAAATTTTCAGGCCACTGCAACAGAGACTGAGTTTCAATCTCCATTAACCCAACATCTGGAGGAGGTATGCAACAATCATCTTAATGATCAAATCTAAAATGATATGTCAATTATTTTCTGGATTCATCGATTATTGTTGATTCATAAAACATCAGACAACAAGGAAAGACAGATTGCAATATCCTAGATCAGATGATTACATCTTTACATATTGATTTGTCTAACCAACAATCCAAAACCTCAAAATATTCAAATTAACCATGATCTCACATCTGAGACCCTAACTGAGGAGATCAATTGATTATTAAAATAGTAAATTTCTTTTGGTCAACTAAATGATTAATCATTGCAGATATATAGATTAGAGTGATGCAAACTCTTCTAATCATCCTCCCTTCTTACTGTTCCCCCACTTTACAATGTAATTAATCCTGGAAGTGGAAACAAGCAGTCTTGATGTAATTACAGTGAAAGCAATCTGTCTTAAAATACCTATCCTTGAAATACTCAATCAAACCAACAGCAGAGCTTTCTGATAATCTTCTCACTGGATTTCTTAATGAATCAATGAGTAAAGGCTACTGTTTTTCTCCACATTTTCAACTGCAAGTTGACTTTGTCCTTGACCACGATTTTACTCTTATCTTAACAAAATATTTATTACGTTAAAAAGGACGATAAAGGTCATTCAAACCTCAAACCATTTTCCTTAACCAAGGTACTTATTTTAACCCAACATCTTTCCCTAACCCTAGCCAAATTTTTACTATAGCATTGTCATCAACTGATTTATTTTAACAGTAATTTGTAGTAGTTTCAGGAGCACAGAAAAATGATGTCTTCCTGCTAATAAGGGCATAAGATCAGAATACGCCTCTACAGTCTGTGTTTGTTCCAGAGGGCATGAACAAATTACATATTTCATCCTTAATTTTGGAGGACTCGTTGGATGATGAAGATAATGGCGAAGATGACTGGCACAAAAATGAAGCTCAAATGAAAATGCAAATACAAAAATAACTAAGCAAATAAAATTAAGAATTAAACAAACAGTAAAGTCAACTACCACGGTTGCTTTGATTTTTTCACACACAATGTTGTTGGACCCTCTTTCACACAACTTGGAAATGTCATTCAGATTCAGGAAAATAAGTATTCTGAATGTTTGAAAAATGGACAAAAAAGAAAGGATCTTAATCGATCAGACAGAACACTGAACATTCCAGACAGTATTCTTACTTGTCAAAACCTGGAGCTGACATGAACTAAAATGCAACACATCCACTGACTGGCTGTGCTATGTCGGTAGCTGCTAATGTAGCCTCGAGGCACTTCCAGGTAATCCAATCCAACTGAATTTTGGACGTCAGCATTGGTATGCTCATTGCCAGGCACACACTTAAGAAGGAATCTGTAATCACCCATTCTCAGTGGGTGTGTTGGGGTATGTGCTCAGTCTCACCCTCCCCTCAAACGGCTCATTTTACTCTTGCTGTATGCATATCTAAGTATATATATACAGTTTTGATAAAATTACTATCTTTGATTAGAGTCACTAACAGGTGAACAACATCATAAATATAGGTAAATACTGCGTATTTAAATGGAGAACTCATTTGTGAGTTGCATTTTGTTGTGGTGTTTATGCTGTCACAACTTGTTTATGAGTGTGTGAGTTCAGACTACCACGACAGGCTCAGACAGTTTAACAGTTTACTTCTCATCTACAGGTAAGTCCACTGACTGAAATGAGCAAACAACCATCGACAGTCCTTCACAGAGACAACAACAATGATGATGATGATGATGATGATGATGATGATGATGATGATGATGATGATGATAAATGCTATTTTAGCTTAGACACAGAATGGCAGACAGAAGCCATCTATGCAATGAGCCCTGATTGCATCTTTGTAGAAGGCACAGTAATTAAGCCTGGGAGAAATCAGTTTGGTTTAATCTGTGCTGTACTAGCTGCCTCCAGGTGTGCAGAGTGAGTTTCGAGACACTGATTCTAACATGCAAAAGAACAAATACTTTAACATTACTTTAAATACTCAATATACTGTATACTAAATTCATTCCATATCTTCATAGGAATTTTCACTTTCATATTCAGCTTGTAAACCACTGTCTTAACAGCTGACTTTAAATTACATTTTATGTATAACATGTGCTACACAAGTGACATGGAGGATGTTTCTGACTTACAACGGCCAGCCCTCTCCGGTGGAGACAGTGAAGAGTGTGAGGAAGGCCCAGAGAACATTGTCGTAGTGAAACTCGTACTTCTTCCACTCTCTGGGCTGAGATTTCACTTCATCCTTGTCATAGTCCAGAAAATGACCCCTGAGACAGAGACATAAGGAGTAGAAGACTAGGGTGAAAAAAAATCGATATCAAAAGCAGATAATAATCAGACAAAGCTAGGGGATATAATGCAACAAGGATCTTTTATCAAATTGCATTCAAATCAAAATTTATTTAAAAAATATTTAGAAGAAAATTATTAAAATTATTCAGAAGACAGTCACGGTAAGTTTGGATGGCATACCTGCAGTCTTTCTCCAGACCCTTGGACTCATCGGTGCAGTAGAAGAATTTGCCCTTAAAGAGCTGCACAGCAATAACAGCAAAGATGAACATGAAGAGGATGTAGACGATGAGGATGTTAAGCACGTTCTTCAGAGAGTTTACAACGCAGTCGAACACCGCCTGAAATATTTGCACACACACACACACACACACACACACACACACACACACACACACACACACACGCACACACACACACACACACACACACACAGATCAACAAACATAAGTTATTTGTGTATACATATCTACACATCTACATTTTTAGGAGGATGCAATTACGTACATCAAATCCATTCCCAGGAAACTTAACTTAGCAGTTAGACTGCCTAGCTGTGCCTTTAGAAGTAGCTTGACACCACACAGTTTATAGACAAAAAGAAGGGAAAGACATTCAGAACACTGAAGGAAGGAGACCGATTATCACACAAGCTTATGTGACAGTTACAGCTCACTGTATCTCATTAGTCATACACTGTGCTGTTTTGGTTACATTCGAAGTAACTGCTTGAAATAAGTGTTTAAAAGTCATTTGAACCCTACTGTTTTAAAAAGTGTCACACCTATTTTGAATACAATAGGTTCGGCTAGCAATCTCTTGTAGTTGTGCTAACACAGACTGTCTCTTAAAAGTAATGGCTGCTGTAGCATGATGTCATCAAAGCTCCAGAAAACCTCTCACTGTGGAGACTGGAATGGGTGATGGAATGACCAAGTGTCTGACTCTGAGACTGGTCATCTCCCACCAACAGTTGAACAATGATAATGATCTTTCCCTAACTTACCCAAGTAGTTCAAGTTACATAAACTTCACCAAACCTTTACCATAGTAGTGGCAGATTAGAAAACCCACATCTGCCCTTAGAACACAAACTGAGCACACGAACACACCTGTGCATGAAGTCAGCCTTTCTGTCTCCCTGCCTGTCACTCTCTCCATCCAGCTGTTTTCTCCTGTCAGCCTATGCTGTGATCTCTCTATGAGATGAAGCGCTTTGTCTATCTGTCCTGACATGTATGCAATCCAGGCAATGAATAGGCTTCTGCATGAATGATCGCCATCTAGACTTCTGTATCCAGAGCGAGGATAGACCATATTTCTCCCCTCCTCTACTAGCCTGTCTGTCCAAGTTTCGAAAAGGAGTTTTGGATGAGCGTCTGTCTGCCAGCTCTGATTTGTCTCACTCATCACACTTCTATTACTCCAATCACATCTTTCATCTTTTGTCAGATCCATTACTTTTGCATGATC
The DNA here is from genome assembly GCF_904848185.1 of Acanthopagrus latus. Taxonomy (NCBI): domain Eukaryota; kingdom Metazoa; phylum Chordata; class Actinopteri; order Spariformes; family Sparidae; genus Acanthopagrus; species Acanthopagrus latus. The sequence goes on along the minus strand of NC_051050.1, from coordinate 5,820,357 downwards.
GGCTGCCTTCACGCACCAGAGGGAAGCTGTCATCTCTGCGTCAAAGGAAACAGTTGAGGATCACGATCCATAAATACAGATTTTTTAATCTATGTACTTTATACATGGAGACCAAATTATTCTGAAAATATTTTTGTTATATTTGTAGAAAATGCTCAAGTTCTGACAGCAATTAGTAAATAAAATGTTCTGCAAATTAAAAATAAAAATCCAATATCTGTGTCTGGCACAGGCATCAAACAAGTCTTTACGTTTGTCTACCTGTACCTGTTGGCATGCATGCACTCCACCAATGTGCCCATTGGACATATCTTGTCTTCCACAAGGCTAGACAGATGTATGGCTAAAGTTATTTGCCAACAAGTCGTGCGAGAAAGACAGAAAGTGCAGCCAAAATACAATATCATATACTAGCTTGACAGTGGTGAGTACTAACAATTGCCATGTTTGTTATTTACATTCATTATAATATCATGATAATGGGCTTTTCTACATGTGAGTGAAACATGATATAGTTTGTAATTACAACAAAGCACTGTGCTCACAGTATACAGCCACAGACATTGTCTTTCAGCAGCTAACCCAGTTAGCACAAAGCAAACACCTACAGCAGGGAGGAGAAACTGTTGTGATGGGTAGTCTTTTCTAACTCAGGTGTATTTGTGATGCTATTTTGCCTGTTTTTATACATATATTATTGATGCATTTAACAGAGTTGTTTATTCAAGTATTTATAAGAGCAAAAAAGCTGAGAGTATAGGGAACTTAGTGAACAAGCTGCTCACACATGTCTTCCAGCTGTTATTGTGAGATGTGGGTAAGTTGGTCATTGTAGTCAGGTAGGTAGATATGGTAACACTGACAACAATACGCTGTGCTCACAGTGCGTAGCTACTGACCTTGTCATTCAACAGCTAACGCAGTCAGCACAAAGCACACACCTACAGCAGTAGGGAGTAACTGCAGTCTCTGTTGATGTAGTTCATGTGTTTCACAGGATTGGCCTTAGAGAGAGGCCTTAGGGAAGGGGATAGGATATTTTGGATATGTTCAAAATGTTGCTTTGTCATGCAGATTTCTCCAATCTTACCCACCTCAGCATAAACCAAATATTAGCTCTACATGAGCTCTGTTCATATAGATAACTGTACTAGAAGCTAGACTATTTAGAAGAAAACTGTATTCTGATTTTGATCTCCAGTTTCCTTTATGTACATTAAGTTATCTGAAACATGGACAAAAATTGATCGTCCCTCCCTTAAAGCACATGTGAAAAAGGTAAGACATAATAAATGGAAACACCTGGTAGAAATTGACTTTACCTGTAACTTCACTTAATCACATTTCCAAACACTGCAACAAAGATGAGTCACATTTAATAAAATACCAATTTGCCAACATTAGGAAATAGCAGTAGGCACAGTGTGATGAGACAACTAACTGAGGTCTCAATAGGCCAAATGATGAGAAAAGTCCATGTGCAGCTATCATTCAATGCAGGTTAAAAACCCCCCTCCAAAATGACTTAAAATATGTTGTGAAATTGTTTAATGCTGTTAAAAGCAAATTGTAATGCAGTTTGGTGCTGTATCCTGTGTTAAGAGGAAGTGACCCTTTTAAAAGCATTTTTATTTTGAAGTGACAGGAAGTAATGAGTTTTTTTAATAATCGGAATGTTAAGAATAGAAAGAAACTTGTCAGATCAGCTCTGCAGTATCATAATGCTCTGGCTTTCTGATGTCGTTTGTTGTCCATGACCATTATTAGCAAACTATTAATGAACTGCTAGCTTGTTGCCAGAATGTATTCTGGCAGATGTTTTTACACACTGAACATACAGGATGTTGTTTTCAGAAATTCTAAATTCTTTGCTCCAACTCTGCCTTCCATTGAAATTCATACAACAAAGGAGCAGCTACAAACTTTTCAGAGTCACCTTCCAAACTTACAGCATAAAAGTGTTTGATGCTCCAAAACACAGTCTCTTGAAAATGTAATCAAACTCTGAAGGAATGTACATTCTGGGAAATACAGTCTCCTTGCACAGAACTATTTCAGTAATGGAAGCAATTTCAACCATGTCCAAGATAAAATAAGATATATGATTTAAAACAAGACAGTTTTGAAACAAATATATCAATTCATTTTTGACATAATGTAAATGAATTTGACTTGTGAAAGCGTGTCTGATTGACGCCAGCTGTGGCCCCAGCCTCCCTTCAGAATGGACTGGGTTGGTGACAAATTGGAATACATACCTTCAGCTTGGGCAGCCGTTTAATGGTCTTGAGAGGCCGCAGGACTCGCAAGACCCTCAGGGACTTGATGGTGTTGATGTCCTTGCCTTTGGTTCCTCTGTGCAGATATAAAGAATAGTTAGTCTGTGGATGATGTAGTATAATTGATAGTCATAGTAAACTCTTTTATTCCATCGTCCAGTCAGAGGAGCTGGTTGTAGTACATCAGGCATACCGCGTACCTGTTTTATTCTGTTAGTAGAGTACATGCATGTGAATCAGGTGATTCTACAGAAGCATGCAACTATGGAGGAAGATTAATTTGTTCAGGGTAACTTAAGTACTGTAAATAAATACACATATCAGATGTTTTTGCTGATTTACGTGATCTTCATTTTGCAAGACTGCCTACTATTCCTCCTCTATCAAATACTTTTACTGCACTCACGTATCTGAAGACTGGTCACATTAAATTGTATCACTTTTCTGTCTTTCTTTCTTTCTTATGGCTTTTTTCATGACTTTCTTCTCTCCCCCTTTCCTTCCTTTCTTCCTTCTCTTTTATCTTCCCTCCCAAATCACATTTCTTCCTTTCATCCCGTTTCCTTTCCTTCACTCCTTTCTTCTCTTTCTTTCTGTCCTTCTCTTCAACTTATCTAACAACTACATACATTTAAGATATAAGGTGTTTACACACTTGTGAAACTAAACTACATTTTTCTCACATTTTCCTCGCCATACTGTTTTTTGTTTTTTTTTAAAAAAGAACAACTTTTCTTGCCGTGTCTGTTTTTCAATTTGGTAACATTTCTGTTAAGTAACAATCTAATAGACCACCTGCCTTGTTAGTGTGAATCTCAATATGTAGCTTACAGGCTCTAAATATGCAGCCACACAAAGCTTACATGCTAACATGTTTCTGTAGAAGGCATGCAAACATTTGTTATTGTTTGAGTAAATGCACAAAGATTGAGCCCCCTGGTGAAGGAAGCAGCTTCTTTGCAGGAACCACTGCTGTCAATCATTGCAGACACTGTAGGTTTTGTTAACTGGTTGCAGAGTGGGAGGTGGGAGTAGGGATTTAAAAACTAGCTGTTATGCTAATAACATGCAGCTGAGCCATCATTCACTCAGACACTAACATTGGCCAAGGGCAGTGTTTAATTAATCAGTCACACACACACACAATGTGGCTGTCACTCTTGATGAAACCATTTCTTCTTGACTTAAAAAAAATCCAAATAGAAAGCAAGAGTACCAAAGTGTGTGCAGAGCAACAATTGTATCTGTGAAAGATGTGGACAGCATTCACAAGCATTCAAGACAGCAGCAGTAGCTCAGTCCATATGGACCAGACTGGAGAGTGGATGGTTCTAGTCCTGCATAGGCTAGTTGGTATGGCAGTAGGCTGGGAGCTTTAAAGTTTGAGTTCACTTCCAGAGCATTGCCAAGATACCCTTTGGCAAAGCACTCATCCACCCCTAACTGCTTGGGGCACTGTACTATAGCAGACCTATCGCTCTGACATCTCTCCAGTTGCTGGTGTATAGATTATTTGTGTGTAAAATTAATAACGGTAACTAGTAACGGACAGTGACAATTTTATTAGTATTTATATTAAATAAAAACTGTTTTAACTGTTAGTAGCCCCTTTAGGCCCTGCTGCTTCCTACTCCAGCATGAAGCAGGTTTACCAACCAAAAAATGTTGCCAGCCCAAGAGGACAAAAAGAACTCCCACTGTAAAAAACTAACAATTGTAAAATATAAAAATGTACCCACAGGGCATGAAATAAAGATTCTAAGAAAACATGCAGCTTTTATCCAGTGTGCACTTGTCACAGCACTTTCATTGTCCTTTTGTTACAGCTCCCTGGCGGGGGACACAAGCCCAAATGTGGATGGATTAAATGTTTTTTAACTGCTCTAATGAAATCTGAAAACATTAGCATGCTAACTACCATCAATAGTTTAGTTTAGTTAGTACATTTCTGTGAATCTACGCAACAAAATAATCTTTTCAGAAAAACTTTCACGGTTTCTTCCAGAAAATACCCTGAAGCTTAACTCATTCTGGTCATTTACCAGCTCTTTCTTGAACATCAAAAACAAATGAGTCAGATTAACTAAACAACTTGCCCATTTCTCTGTGATTTACACAAAATTAGAAAAACCTTTCTTGGAAAATAAGGTACATATGAGCTCCTTTCTAGGAAGGGGACCTGTGAAATAGAGCATTAAGATACTATCAGTCACCTATTAACACCTTGTTCCTTTGTCTTAAATGTCCCCAGTCACACAGAGACACAGTCACACAGGCTCAGATCACTCTGTCAGTGCTGTTGAGACTCATTTTAACAAACATCTCATTGGCCAGCATAGAGTCTTTTAGTTAGTGAGGAACCTTTGGAATGCACAAGCTGTTTTATTTTACTGGGTGAAAAAAATATTACAGTAATAAAATGTATGTAATGTCTAGAAAATGTGGAAAAGACAGAGCTCAAACAGGAGAGAAGCATGGTTCCATACATTTTAGGCTCAAGGGCCATTTCCTTTCTCAATGGGAAACTCTGAGTCTACCAAAATGGCATGCAGCTCTCATGCTTGGATGACTTGTTTACCCTGGCATGCAATCTGTAAAGTCAATGCCAGTCCTCGCTATTCAAGGACCTCAACACATTGAGACGGCAAGAACAGTCTCCCAATAGCTTTCAGAAGCGCCGTAGGCTAGGAAGATGTAATCTGTGTGTTAGAAAGTGTGTTTGTGTGTGTGTGTACAAGGTTGTGTATTTACATCAATGCAGTGCAGATCAACAGTGATTGCTTAACGTGCTCAGCAACCAGACGTGAGGTCATCCTCAGTCATGACTCTAGACCTTTCAGCCCTCGTGAGAGCAGGGAGAATTTCCTGTTTGTTTGTTTGTAGGGATTCATAATCTGACATGCAATCAGAAGCCCTTTACTGCCTCACTAGAACAGGATGCACGAGGCTCCTTGTATCCAGTAGTTTTATGTTAATTACATAGGGAATTTGAGATAATGTATGTGCAAATATACTGGATCTCAGTGATAACGAACAATTAAGGCTCATGACTCTAATTTCATAGAACATCGTACTTGCTTGGAACCTGCAAGATCCCTATTGTTTTTGTAGTAATGACTTTTTTGTCCCATATTATTGCATTTTTCACTGCCTGAACACACCCCAAAACTCACCAGACTTGGAATATAGGTCACACCTGCTGAAAATGTTTTGATTTAACTGTCATTGTGAATTTTGCCCACTAGGTGGCACTATAATTAAGGAAAGCGTGATTTGCCTTATAACTCCCATATACTTTATTGCACATTCAAAAACCTTACATCCGCGCTTTCACACAATTGTGCTGAATCTTTGATATAGGCCACCCCCATTTCCGCCAACCTTTTTTACTTTTTCAAACTCCTCCCAGGCGATTTCACCGATTTGCACGAAACTTTGGACACAGCATCTGTGGACCCTCCTCACCAAAAGTTTAAAAAAAAGAATTTTGATATTTCAAACAACACTCAAGTTAATAAATAACAACTTTCTGCAGATTTCGTTACAAACACGAAGTGTTGGATATCTCCAAATTGGTCTGTCCGACTGACATGAAGCTTAGATTACTACTTCCCCATGAGACCCCGAGGCACTGTGCAAAAGTTTGTCAGATTAACACTAGATGGCGCTCTTTAAATCCAAGCCCCGCCTCCTACATGCCTAAACATGAATGACATTAGGTATGCATACATATCATCACCAGATGCACAAAAAACATTGGAGTACTAAACTGTCACTCCAACAGGAAGTCGGTCATTTTGATCCAAAGTTTCCATTTCACCCACATTTTGATCCATTTCCATGCCTCGTATTTTAACAAACTCCTCCTACAGATTGAACACCACAGACTTCAAACAGGATTTCAAACAAACATCCTATTTACATAACATTTACCGTTTTTTTCCTCCCTATCGTACAGTACAAGATGACATGTAACTAAAAGGTGAGCACACACTCTGACAGAGTCGCCGCCAATCAGTGATCAAAACACAACTGACCACAAATTTGCTTGAGGGATTTTTTTTTACCTGTAGTCCATTTTGTTTTAATGTAGATTGCAGAGAGTTCCTCTGACTTCAGCGTACAATATCTAATACCACCAGGAGCAGGAAGGGGTTACATTTAACCTCTTCCTGCACTGTCTGAAACACGGACAGTTAAGAGATGCATACCCTATAATCAGGCACTGGGGCCAATGTGGCATGCCCCGACAGCAGCATGCCCTAACGCGCGTAGACTGTGAGGGCCCATTCATCGCTGTGTGCAGCTTTAATTCTGTTTGTCTTTTCCTTGATGCGCATAATCGGCAGCTCATTTGCATTTTTCTCCATTTAGTGGGGTGTTGCAAGGAGACCTTATTTACTTTAAAGCATGTCAGCATTTTCTTCCAGCTGTTAAGACAAAATAAACAAAAACATTTTCAATCTTGATATTTAATCAGAGAGAAGTCCTCTTCATAACAAAATCTTAAATTTAGCAAAAGCCTAAAAAGTGAGCCTTATGCAAAGTGTGTTTTGATGGTAAAAACGGGTATCTTGTAACAATTTTCTTACATACACTGACTGCATGGGCTGTAATCCTGCTTTTTAATCAATAGTGAGTCAAGGTGCATTCAAGTGAGAAGCTATAATCTCCTATTGACCTTCGTCTAAATCCACTGCACAAAAACGGAGAGATAGGTGAAGGGCAGCCTGCAGTCTATAATCTCTTAGAGATTTGACCAATTAAACCCACTTTAGTTAAGATTAAATCAGATTTACATGAAGGTGAAACCATAGATTGAGGCTTTTGAGCTTTGATACAACCAGGTTGACAAGTGTTAAGATATTGAGTGTAGACTTACGGTGATGCATTACATCAGCTATATGTTCATCTTCTGAAAGCTATGAGGTGGAGTTCGCAATATTGTCTTCATGTCTGGATGTCCCAATATTGGAACAAAAGGTTTTTCGAAAAGGGAAAAGAGAAAGGAGGGAGGGAAATCGTGGGCATATCCCAACTATGTTGGGATGGAGGGCGACAAGGTTTATTAAGTGAGGTTGACAAGGGGAGCGTTCTGTGTTTCACATGTGGGGAAAGGGACAGGCGGATCAATAAGCAAAAATTAGATAGGGATAGTTCCCACCTGGCCACGCTTTGTTGCGATCTGATGAGAAAAAGCAATGATAAGCATACGCACACACATACACACACACCACACAAACACCACCCACATAAAAACAGCACACAAGCATATAAAGAAAGACAGAGCAAAAGAAACATTTCAAGCTGATACCACACAGGCATGAAGATACAGTGACATTATTTACTGACAACATCAAAACACATTGAAAAGAAAACAAAGATGACAGACAAATAGAAGCACTTAAACTAATTACCCTGTGAAAGACAAGGCTGATTAAAATATGGGAATGATTGATGTGAATGAATCAATTTTATAGCAAGAGGGTAGTCATGATGCCATGGACAATTTGAAAGAAGCGAAGATGAGAGAAACAATGAACTGTATGACTATGTTCACAGTGCTGCTATAAAATTAAATCTGATTTTACTTTATCTTTAGGATAACTTGCCATTTAAAGCTTGTAGATTGCTAGCTTAGAGGTTGTTGTTTCCCGTGAAGATTGGGATTTTGAAAACTGAAAACATAAACATGCCGATAATGAACGGGGGGTGGGGGGGGGGGGGGGGTGGGGGGTGGTATGCCACATGAAATAGGCAACCAATTGCTGGCATATACCAATAGTTTACACCCAGTAAGTTGGACTACATCAAAATCAGAAGAAAAAGAAGGCAGAGAAACATGTAAGCCTTGCAATGTGAATGCAGCCTCTTACACATGTACAGGCCATGACTGTGCTAGTAGGTAAAATGCTGGAAAGGAGGTGAACATGAGAGGGAGGGATGAAGAGGAGCTGGTTGAATCTGATAACCTTGGATGAGTGAATGTCACTCGTCTTCTTAGATCAGGACCGGGCACAGCATACTGGACTAAGGCTGCTGAACAGAGTGATGCATCATACCCTTAAAGTATGTGTTTATAAATGAGCAGTGCATTAACAGTTAGAACTGGATTTTACATCTTACCGTATCATTAATATACTTTGAGTCTTTGTGTCTAGAAATGAAAAAGCCTTATATCTACCATTCACTCTGTTTAATAGTTTTTAATTAGCATATTTTTATCTGTGTGCTTATTATGGACAGCAACACTCAAATCATTTGTGTTCATGAATATCTGGAACACCTCTCACTGTTCTGAAAGCTTGAACCTTTGAAACAGTACAGTATGTTTTATATTCACAGTGCTGCCCCGCTGTGCATTTTGTATATTGCAATATCAACTAACACAAATGAAGCACATTTGATAAATGGACAAGAGGTAATTGCACTTATGTAACCCAATACAGATGTAACACAAACACAGTTACATAACACAAACAGACTAAATGCCAGCATCTTTTATTGTGACTGTGGCTGTGTTGATAAGAAAAGCAAAATAAGAAAATATGACATTTGTTCAAAACATTTAGCTGAGAGCTGAGGAGGGCTGCCGCTTCTATAAACTCTGTAAATGACACTGGCTGTGATAGATAGAAGACACAAAAATGAAGACAAGCACATGGATAGATAGACAGGCAGAGAGAGCAGACATTACCCCATAAGGCTCCTGAAAGCAATCCAAGCCAGAAAACAGAGGAGGAAGGAAAAAAAGTGAAAAAGACCGAGACAGTCAGCAACAGATAAAAGACAGAGAGAAGCATCAATCTACGACTAGCAAAAGGGAAATCAGAATGACAGAGAAAGCAGCACAAGGTAAAATACAACAGACAAACTGTGGATAAACTTTGAGGACAGAGTCAATATGTGAAACAGTAGCGGACAAGAAAATAATTGACATTTGAAACAGAATGTGTAATCACCTTGTCACTTCAGAGACTCAGAATGCAGGTCTGGAACTGTCAAAGGGCTCATTACCTCCATTAATACTGTGTCTATGGATTACATTTACTTCTGATTGGATGGAAGGTCTCGTCAGATCTGGCACTGGATCTTTTTTGTCTAAATGTGCAGGGTACAACTGCAAACCTACTACCTCTTCTGTCATTAGTTAACTCTCAGTGATACAATAAACCTAGCCACTGCCCGAATTGGGCCAGTTCTTACCTAGTAGTAGTACTCGGATGTTAGATTCTGTCAAACTGATTACCTATTACTTACTCATTACACAGCACAGGGATTTTATAATAAATGTAGGTCCTCAATCAATATGTAATTAATGTAAGCATAAAAAAATAAGCCTGGTTTCTTGCAATAGTTAAGGAAGCACAAATGTGCAGCTGTGTAAGGTTGTACCACTGATCGCATATAAAGACAGATGATTGACAGCTCCCCAAAAATGAAGCCAAAACACCTTGATTACCCCAGCGACTAGTTGCAGTATAGCTCATTTACACTATATTGTCAAAAATATTCACTCACCTATCCAAATAATTGAAATCAGGTGTTCCAATCATTTCCATGGCCACAGGTGTATAAAAGCAAGCACCTAGGCATGCAGACTGTTTCTACAAACATTTGTGAAAGAATGGGTCGCTCTCAGGAGCTCTGCGAATTCCAGCATGGTACTGTGATAGGATGCCACCAGTGCAACAAGTCCAGTCATGAAGTTTCCTTGCTCCTAAATATTCCACAGTAAACTGTCAGTGGTATTATAACAAAGTGGAAGTGATTGGGAACGACAGCAACTCAGCCACAAAGTGATAGTGGCCATGGGATGTCAAGAATGAGTGGTGATCCACTGCCCAATCACTATTGAACAGACTCCCAATGGTGTTCTCCGCAAAAAAATGGCAGTGCTAGTATTTGTGATATTTTGGTATTTGGTTTCACTTTTGTCCAATGGGTGAAGTTTAGACATCTGTCTTTATATCAATGGGTACAACATGTGATGTTCGGTCTTTTTTTCCCCTCTTTTTCTGAACACCATAACTGGGCATAGTATCAGCATGATACTTTCACTTTCACTTTACAAGGTGTCCCAGTATATGAAATAATGACCTTGGCAGAGGAAATTCACCTCCAAGTTGCCCCTTACCTTCAAATACCAAGCTAGACGTAGATAACTGAACAGGCAGATCCTGCACAAACACAGCTTTTTAACAAAACCTTTTACAACTTCAAGACTTAAAGAACAACCAAATAGCAATCTGTTAAACTACAGTCACGAAAAAATATATCTGCAGTGTATTGAGCTCCAGGATTTGCAATTATGTACAAGCTTGAAAGCTAGCACCATCTCTTCTCTGCTCTTTCCGTCCCCTCCTAAACATTAATCGGCCAAGCTGTGCATGGGCCATTAGCCGACTAGCAGGGAGGGGCTGTGAGACTTTATGTAACAATGACAGATGAGTTTGACATAGTCATGTCAGCGAACTAACCCCAGGCAGAACAAAAGTCTCAGAGTTCACAAGGAATAATTGGATGAACAAATTGGATTTGTTTGTTAAAGAAAAACATAGGAGCAGGAGCATGAACCCACACTCCAGTGATGGAGCAAACTGTAGCAAAAGACAACAGTTGTATCAGCATGTTGTTGTGGTTGTGTCCATCCTTGATATACATCGTATTCATCAACCCTGCAGCTGTGATAGAAAGTAAGTGCAACACTGCAGCAATTAAAAAAAGATGACTTACGAGCAGGCAAAGGCCACCAGAGCTCCACTGACCACGATGAAGTCCAGAATGTTCCACAGGTCACGAAAATAAGAGCCAGGGTGGAGGAGCAGCCCCAAGTCAATCATCTTGAGTTACAGAATTAACAGGGATATCTTTACAATCATAAAAGCTAACACAGACACTTTATTTGTTTCAATGCCTCTTTAAGAAACTCTTTTTCCTTAAGCTATAAAACACCTTTAAAGACCTCTCATCAAGAGCATTCACCATGTAATGCATTTGGAAATAGTACAGAATGTTGTCAAGGATAAGAAATACAGTGGAACCCCGGCTTACGAAGACCCTATTTAACGAAAAATTCAAGTTACGAAGGGACTTAACGGCAATATTTCTGCCCGTGGTACAGCAAAATGCCTGTGTAACGAAATCCCACAAATACAGGAAAATTCATGTTAATTTCAAATTTGCCGCGACCGAAATTTAAAAAAAAATTATGAAATAGAAAGTTAAAAAAAAAATTAGAAGTTTAAATTTTTTTAAAAAAAATATCATTGCACAGTGTACGTACATACATTAATTAATGTAAATGTAAGTTTTAGTTTTAATGTTTAGAATTAAATTCCATAATGTTATGTACATGTACACGTACGTATGTATGCATGCATACGTATGCTTTCTTCAGCCTCCGCCACCTCCGCCACCTCCTCCTCCACCAAGAACTTCGTCTTCAGCCAGCATCGCCTCACTCAAAAGGTACATACATAATTTATTTTATTGATATTTATTAATAAATTTATCATTTATAAATTATTTTCTTCATTTCAGATTGTATTTTGGAATATTCTTAGTGTTTTTTTTCAAATATTAAGTCATATTTGTAGAAGACTGGTAGGGGGCCTGGAACGAATTAGGCTATTTATAGGGAAAAAGGTGCATCGACTTACGAAAATTTTGACTTACGAAAGACCCTCTGGAACGAATTCACTTCGTAAGTCGGGGTTCTACTGTATAAAACCACAAACCCAATTAGCAATTCCAGCGACATGACAACACTGTCTGCTGTGAGCTACTGTGGCCATACCAGGAAAGATGGATATGATGATTTGCAGGTCAAAAAATGGCTAGATATACCAAGCTAAGTTTGATTGAAAAGGACATATCTTAAAATGAAGCATGTCCCGATAAGATGAACGACATAGTTGAATAACGTAATAACAATATTGTTGAAACAACTGGTATATGCAACCTCTAAAAAAGCTTCAGTTTTCAAACACACTGAGTCCAAACTAGGATCTTGCGTGTACTATACCTCCATTAGAGCAGCCTTCTCACCTTAATCACCATTTCAAATGTAAAGACTCCAGTGAAGACATAATCCAGATACTTTAGAACCTAAAAAACAGGGTGTAAGAAAATAGCCTGTGAGATGACTCATCTACAGATCAAGTGACAGGTGTTTTCAATCTAGGACACACTGGGAGAGAGTGTGTGTGTGTGTGTGTGTGTGTGTGTGTGTGTGTGTGTGTGTGTGAATGGACCAGATAGGCACAACATGTTCCTCTGCCCCGTCAAAGGTTTCAAGCTCCGTCAGCTTTGCACTCCCCTGCATTAACACACATTGCCTGAGCACCCACACAAGCAGGCAAACACAAATGAACAGTGCACAAACACACATGCACAGCTTCACCTCAGATTCCCTCTGCGCCCCTGATGAGAATATGAATTAGATGTGCTTATCTGTCAAGATGCAAAAACTCAAGTCATGTTTCTGTGTGCTTGTACTTACACCCAACACAGTCTATAAATCATTTGAAGAGTACAGGAACATGTTACTAAACTGGATTTGTGCCACTTTTGCAGTTTTATTAAACACTTTCTCAAGTGAGAGCTGCAATATTTGAGAAAGATTTATTACTAAAAAAGGCTTATTTCTGAGTTTCCTACAGTTTGTTATTTGGTATGGCAAACTGTTGAGCCCTGTAGTCCATATGATAGGTGTTCCTCATGCGCTTGTGTGAGCATCTACATGTTCTTCTAATACAGATCAGTTTGACTGTCCACCTGACAACCAGTGTGTTTGTTCCTTCCAGATGTTTATTAATGAAGTCTCGAAGTCAGTCTGACTCACATTGTTGCGCGGTGCATTAGCCTGCACTGGGTCCTCAGCTGCCAGAGCGATGCTGCTCATGGTAATGACCATCAAGATGCACATTTCAAAGTAGCGTAGGTTGACCACGTAGTGACACAGCCGCCGTACCCTGCAACACCATACAAACATTTAACACAGTAGAGGTAAGACATTAATATGGGCCATCTGAGTTTTCAATGTCTGTTTATAGAATCTTTATGTAACAGATTTGAAAAAGAGCTGCCTCTGCATGAAAACTTAACTGAGACTACTAAAACTAAAACTAAACTAACTAAGCTAACACAATAAGTGAATGTAATCAGTATGGTCAGAATCAGACAGAGTATGCCAGTTTGAAAGGTGTGTTTTCAGACAAGATTTTAAGGTCGTCAGAGAGAGTCTTTATTGCAAATGACTTGTGAGAGAAAATTCCAAAGGTGTGGGACTGGGCAGCTGAAAGCTCTAAACCTCTGCATCACTGCACATATGTACTTCTGCTCACTCAAAAAATATCCCGAGCTATTCCCTTAGGGCACCAACCTATCATATTCCACTACAGTACTATGAGCTTCAGATTTGAGGTGCTCACACATTTCTGAACTGCTTTGAACTGAGCTGCAAACAGCCCAATGTGTGCTGGGTGACATAATATAATGAAGCCAATAGAACTACATCATCAGCATAAAGTAAAAACATGTGAACACTCTAGAGATGAAGAAATAAGCAATACATTTATTGTATTATCTCAACAAGGTAGGTGAATTGAATAATAACAGCAAAAAATAAGACTCATCTTTTTTAATTTTCTATGTGTTGTTAGTTCTTTTTGTGCACTATACAGAAGTAATAATGACTTGAATTTAAGAGCTTTTTGTTATTCTCACATCACTCTTCTCAGTCCCCTTTCAGTTATGACTTACGGGTTTGTTTGCCCAAAGATGAACATAGAGCTGTAGGGAAGGATCTGCCGAGGCCCATTAGCTGCCTCTTCTTCCTCGAGATCTTTCTTTTCCTCACTGAGTTGGAAGTTGTCACAGTCGATGTTGTTAACTGGTGTGGAAAAATAAATACACAATTCTGGCTCAAAGAAGTACAAACACAAGTAAATAGTTGTTTATTTTTGTATTTGCTCTGCATGATACTTTAATTGACTCACTATGCCTCATAAGATTTGTATTGTATTCGGAATGACAAGACCAAGAATTACAGACATGAACTTTCTTCATTGAAAACCAATAAAAATGCAAATACTTGACCTGAAAAGCAGTCACTTTTACGTAGTCAAAAAAAGCTGTGGCATTCCTTAGCGTGAAGCATTCGGTATTATTATTTTGATTACTATAAGTCATGTTAGTGTCATGCCTCCATGGATGGCATTGACAGTCCATCACCATGGTTCACACTGAAATAATTCAACAACTACTGCATGCATTGCCTTGATATCTGCCACATGCATATGCATACTGACCTTATATATTCCCCTTTGAACTAGCACCACCTCAAGATTGACTGTTATATTTTTTGTGAAATACTGTATCTCAAGAACAACTGGATCAATTTCATGTTCAAATGTTATGACTTTGGTAATAATTTTATGTTTCACCTTGAACAATCATCAGTTGTTTTTTTTTGTCCAGTATTTCAAGGCTCAAAGGTTCAAGGGTCCTGTCCTACTGATGTAAACGCCAACACTTCCCTCGGTCTCTGAGCTCCCTGCCCAGGCCGTGAGCTACACAGCTATGGTTGGCAGCAGTTTGTGGTTACTCTGGTGATATCTTAACCCCCATTTTAACCCCCATTTGTTGTGAGTATGAATTCCCAAGTTGCCAAATCTTCCATATTGTTCCAGGTACTAAAACAGAGCATTCAGAGAGAGAGAGTGAATAAAATGTGTTTTTTGAACCTTAAAAGGCAGTAAACATTTTTTTAATATAAGTATGGTACCTTTATCTCAAGACATTGCTGTGAAATACAATCTACTAATCTAACCTAACCTGCTGGCTTGGCTGTAGACTCTTCATTGTGTTAAACGGTTTCAAAAATAATCTTCTTGACAGAAATCTGAAGTAATGATTATTTTCTAAATTAGATTTAACTAGACTTAATGACACAGCTGTAAAGTTGAGACTAGTGGAAATTTTTTCGACAATATGTTTTTATTTTATAACCAATACAAATAACAGCTACATTTTTACGTCCTACAATCTTTGAGATTCTTCCCCACTGTGACAATGATATGCAGTACTCACTGGGTATGATGGTGGTTTCTCCAGGCGGGGCAGTGATGGTGACAGGGATGTGGATGGCGTTGCTGTTGAGGCCTGCCTGGCTAGCCCTGGTCGAGTTCTTCTGGTTGTCAGCATCTTCTTGCTTTTCTCCAAGACTCAAGGTGCTCCGCATTGCCTGCAGAGGACTGGAAGCGTCCTCCTCAGCATCTGGATGCCTCTCCCTGAGGAAAGAGGTGTATCACAGGCATAATTATACTCTGCTCACAGGATTCTTCAAGCTTTTTCTGCCAAATGAGATCCATTTGAGAAATCCTCTCTGTCCACTTGGGAAACAGGCCACAACTTATATGGCAACAAACTAAAGTAGACATTTACTGTTACCCAAACATAGATATGTTTACATATAATGGCAAACTGATGCAAAAGGTGTCTTACAGTATAACATTTAAGTCTAAAAGATCCATTAGAGAATTAGTTAAGCCCATTCACATACACTACAGGCAAATCAAGGAGCTGTACAGCTGTACCTAATGTTTAGATGTTTTGAAAACTGTAATACCCTTACCACATGAACAAATATTCAAAATAGGCAATGAAAATATAAAATGACGCAAGACTCTGCAACTGCCAGTCTTTTGTCTCAAATCAGTCTTATTCAGAATTTAGTCCGTTGTAGAGTTAAGAGAAAATAGATGTTTCAATTTCAACAAATCCAAATCAGAAGCACCGTGAAGGCCAATAAATAATAATGAACTGCTGTGGTTGTTTGAGCTGGCATAAGGTGGGTTGTTGTCTACAGGTATGGTCACAGTAGTTTGAATAGGAAGTATATACTGTCATAGTTTCAATAAGGCTAATGTGTACTGAGCAGAACACCAAAACCTTACTATGAAAAAAAAAATAAACACAAACTGTAAAATCTGCTTAAGTAGTACTTCAGTTTGTAGTCTGGTAGCATAATGCAAATA
This sequence comes from Acanthopagrus latus, assembly GCF_904848185.1. Taxonomy (NCBI): domain Eukaryota; kingdom Metazoa; phylum Chordata; class Actinopteri; order Spariformes; family Sparidae; genus Acanthopagrus; species Acanthopagrus latus. Next base: position 5,804,036 of record NC_051050.1, on the reverse strand, counting down.
CAATGAAACACACAACACATGGTAACTTAGCAGTGCATTAGTGCTTCTACTGGATGGGCATGCCTATTTCACACAATTGTAGTCACACAAAGATGACCTCTGACCTGCGTATCTGCAGGACCAGCTTGCACCATAACAAGTCATGCATCCTTCAGTTGGTCCATTGTTTGAGTTTTATTAGTTATGAATGAGAAGTGGAATGAATATTTGCAGGTTTTCAGTAAGATAACATTATACTTCCACCCTGCAATGAGTGTTTTTTTTTGGCAACTTTGGGACAGCAAAAGAAATTGTGAAAAAAATGGTTTTGGTTAAAGAACTTTAACAACCATCTGGAGCAATTTGGGGTTCAGTATCTCTGCACAAGGATACAATAATGCACAACCCATCAACCTCCTGAGGCACAGCTGCCCCAAAAATGATGACACTGACTTACAATTACTTTATTGTAATGTAAGTTGTTTTCCCTCCCTGTTAGCAGACAGTTGTTAATTGTCATCCAGCAGTTATGGAAACATAATGTTTCATTTCCCTGTTCAACTGATATATCGATGTCCAATATTCACCACTTTTATCTGCATTTTTAGCTTTCTGAATGTGCCTCTGCCTCTGAATGTGAATCTAACCAGTAAAGTTGTGAGCTAAACAATCTACTGAAAAACTTCCAGCTTCATAAAATGAAGGAGAAGATTAAGGAGATAACTCTCTGTGACCTCATCACTACATCACTAGATCACATTTTCATTTGATATATTATTATTATTGTTATTATTATTATTATTATTATTATTATTATTATTATTATTATTGTTGTTGTTGTTGTTGTTGTTATAAATTATATTTCAATTATAAATTTTATATACATTTTGCTTATAGCAGCTTTAAAGAGAGAGATGGCAACGATACCGCAATGTCAGAAGTGAAACTATAACCAGGCATGAAGTGGCTACATGATAGTACCGATCCAGTATGATTAAGGCACAGCACACAATCTAATACTTCAGAATTTGGATGCCAAATCCCCAGTACTGTATGTTACATATTTAACTTCATATATGAGATTAAGATGATAGCAATTCAGTGCTTAGCTGTTTTCTCATTCTGATGACCTATCACTAATTCATAGCTACACCACTACCTGAGCAAGATTGGAAAACATTATTCATACCACCATTAACTTTGAATTTACTATCAATTTTCCAACCTGGGTCATGTTTCCATAGTTTCTACCCATGTTTACACCAATTTAGATAAGATTCACCTCAACAATGTTGTGGCTGTAATAGCAATGTTTGGACAAGTAATAACAATGTCTTACCTGTAACACAGATATAATGCTGGTGTTTAAAATGTCAATAGTAGAAAAGAAGACACAGCTTGTATATAAAACAAGTCTTTCTTTGAAAAAGCATTATTGTGCATCTAAATTAACTTTTGAATGTTTAAAATGTTGGCACAGTCTCGCTATGGCCAATGTAGAATCATTAATAATGAAAAAAAAAACAGGTAATATCATAATATTATACATAATATACTATAATGTTTGCAGTCTTACCAGTGACCTTTGGTTCCATTCCTGCTTCTCTTACAGTCGTCTCCATCAAGCGTAGACTGAGCTCTGACCATACGGGAACTGCGTCCCTTCCTCTCTCCGTTACTGTCCCCTCCTCCCCCTTTCCCCCTGCGCTCTCCCTGTGCACCATTTACTATCATTCCATTTTCTTCTTTTGGTGGACGATGGGAATGATGATGGTGATGCCCCCTTTCTTCTCCTCCCCCTTGCACATGATTGGCCTCCTCATCAGGGGAGCCAGGCTGGTGGTGGTGCCTATGTCCCAGTCCTCCGTCACGGCTATGGCTCCTCTCCCCTCTCCTCTCTTTTGTCTCTGTGTTTTTCTCTCTACTCCTACTGTGATGGGTGTGGTGCCTCCCTCCCCGGCCATCACCTCCATCCCTGCTCTCCCCGTTCTTGTCACGGTGCCGGTGATGCTTCTTGGGGTTGGCGTGGTGGTTGTCTCCCAACCCATCCTGCCTGGGATCCTGCTCCCATTCTCCTTCAGGTGGCCTGCTGGGTTTGTCGCTGTCCCTGGCCTCCACCACGAGCGGACGGTCCAAGTGAGTCATCATGTCAGGATGCAGGTGGAGAGCAGAGGACATTTGGCGGCGCTCTTCAGGGTCAAGTTCGTTGAACAAGGCCTCACTACTCGCCCTCATGTTATGCCTCCTCAGCTGGTTGGTCCTCTGCTCCCACACAGACATGGACTTTGCTGACCGCTGCTGTTCCTTACTGTACAATGGAATCAAGCCGAAAGAAAAAGATCATGTGACAATTAGAAAACTATGAAAAATGTCAAGTTCCTTTATGTATGGGGTTTGGCTGAACATCACCATCCACAGTGTCATCCATAGCATCTTTTATTATTTAATAGTCATAGAGCTCATAAAAAGATACAATAAGTGAGAGTACAATAAGGTGGTCTATGGATGCATCAGCACAAATGTTCACCATGGTAAAGCTTTCACTTACCATGCTTGAGTGTTAAATGGAAAAGTGGCTAAAACTTCCAATGCAAATTAGATGATATTTAATTTACCAGCACCTTAAGGTGGTAAAGTTTGTCTAATGATGAGGATTCTGCTGCTATTATGTGATCAGATAGTTGGAAGCCTTAGCCTTATTTTGAGTCTTCTAAGCTGAAGTCTTCTGACATGGCTTTGATAGAGGCAAAAAAAATAAATAAATCATTCAGTTACACCTCTAAGGTAAACATTTCACCAATAAATACCATCTATGCAGAGGTGTTAGGGTTAACGTGATTAACATAATTTTAAAAAGGGTAATCTGTGCCTACCAGATGTACGGTATTTATTTTCTCAAGAAACTGTGGATGAAGAAAGGGCAGGGGATAAAATGTTGGCATTTTACATTTCTGCAATCTACTGTACAGCTTGGCCAGAAGTCTGTAGGCAGAAATCAGTGGTCAAGAAATTATTTCAACATTTGTGATTGAAGCCACTGGATATTTTACCAAGATCAAGACATTTTCCAGCCATGGCTGTGGCGACAGAACCTGGTAGGCCAAAACATGATTTCTTCCTTAGCCTAACAACTTGTTTTGTGCCTAAACCAAACCAGACCACAAGTACAGCGTTGACACAACATACAATTTTAAATTGAACCTAAAGTAATATGGGAACATGAAGAAATGTTAACTTTCAGCATACCCATGATTTATGGAAACGTACATCAACAACATTGGTCGAGTCAACGAATACTATAGATTACTGTACATGTCACTATTTCATGAACTGCTGTGAATGTGCATTGGAAAACACATTCTGAATTTGAAGTTAATATGAGCCTTCAACAGTCGGCCAAATAAAATACAAATGATGTAAATATGATCATATTATTATTGAAAAATGTGTTGTTTTGAAACTGAAGACCAGTCCCAAATATTAATAAACAACAAGCAATCCACTGTGCACATAGATCATATCATAGGGCAATGGAAAGAAGAGTGAGGCACAGGTAAATTCACTTAGTCACCATGTAGATTAAACTCTGTCTAAAGAACACATAGCAGGCAGTTCTGTTTTTTTGTGTATTTAACTATCAAGATAAAACTATTTTGCATCTTTGCATTTTGCTTCATCGCGGCACTCAGAAGTTAGAATGATCCGACATGTCATGTGGCAAACCTGACTGATCGGTCATGCAAGTAAACAGAAATAATTTTTCAAACCCTGTTTGACTCAGGTCATGTATAAATGAGGCAGGCAGCAAAAATGTGCTCTTTGTGATGGCCACTCCTTACATGTATCTTCTTTAAGGACAACAGCAAGCTGCTTCCTGAGGTGAGAAGAAAATGGTAGGGGCTCACACTAACGGGTGAAATGAGTTTTTTCAACATGGGGTGCTCTACAGGAGTGAAAATAATCAAACACACAAACGAAAATCCTTTGACGTGTCCACATTTCCATCTAGCATGTATGAAGGCATTGCATGTGGTTTCTGTTTTTGCACAGTATGATTTATTTACATGGGCCTTTATGGGTTAGTTAAGTTTGTTCCATCGGGTCACCTGTACCTCAAGATTCGTCGGGCAGGGGAGGAGTAGACAGAATAACTCCTAAAAGACAGACAGAACACACGGACAGACAGAGGACACAGAGGACACAGGATAGGTTTCCACAGACAGGTGAGCAACAGACATACAAGTAGTGTTTATATGTTTACAGAAACGAATATGAGAGATGTAACACTGAGGAGAGTTATTTTGAGACATATTAACTAAGCACAAACATACACTGAGAAAGACAAGAAGAGGGCAGAAAAATTACAGCCAGCTTTAGTTTTGTTATCTCAAAGAGATGAAATGTTAAATAAGCGTCTCTGCTCTTTAAACGATGGAGACAACAAATCGCTGGGCAGGGGAGCAAACTTACAGCTGGCCATTGCGTTTAATTTTGGATCATATTGTCTTTTAAAGTGATGTCCTGGGGTCTAAGATAACAAACAGAATGGAAATGTCAAACCGCCTGTGGTGATAGCAACGATCAGAGAAATTAAACATTTATATACAAATTATTCACATCAGAGCGCACTGAGCACAAGATGAATTACTCTAGGCACCAACACTGAGGAGCTGCAGCCATAAACCAAGTACACAATGGGTTGTTAAGGCCAGAAGGGGGTCATAACTGTGTTTATGTATCAGCAATTTACACTCAAAATTACACTTGCACGGCCTCATAGCTTTGAATGTGTTCTGGGTTTGTGCTATTTACATCTGATTGCATTTTTCTGCTCTGCAAGGCACTTTGTGATTACATGTTTTGTTTGTTCCTTAAGAACCATAAATACATTTCACTTTACCAGCAATGAAGACATTAGAAACTGCAATTTAGTTTTTATGGAAGTCCAGAGGAAAGAGGAGAGGAAATGAGAAAGGAAGGGAGATGAGAGAGGACCAGAGAGGAAACAAGGAGAGAAAAAAGAAAACCAGGAGAGGAGAGGAGAGGAGAGGTCCGCAAGTAGGGATGATGAAAGGAGGACAAGAGAAAAGGGGGAGAAGAAACAAGAAAGGAGCGGACAAAGGAAAGAGGAGAGGAAACAGTAGAAGAAAGGAGGGAAGAGAACATGAAGGGAAGAAGAAACATGCTGAGAAGAGAGGAGTAGAAAGAAGACAAGTGAGGTCCACAAGTAGGGAAGACGAAAAGAGGACAAGAGAAAAGGGGGAGAAGAAACAAGAAAGGAAAGGACTAAAGAAAAGAGGAGAGGTGAAAAGGAAAGAGAGAAGAATAGATAATAAGATAATAACCAGAAAGGAGACGAGACGAGCACAGGAACACAAGAGGACAAGAAGAGAGGAGAGGAGAGGAGAGGAGAGGAGAGGAGAGGAGAGGAGAGGAGAGGAGAGGAGAGGAGAGGAGGAGGAGGAGGAGAATATTGTAACAGAGAGTGATAACTCACGGTGACTGAATGCTGTTGATGGACGACCTGCGAGAGAGTGCATCTCGATTTTGCTTTACAAAACTGTACATGCAGAACAAAAACAAAAGAAAAAATGAGACACAAAACTGGAGGGGACAGGTGGACAGACAGTCCATCTGTCCCCTCCTGTCTTACAGTAAAAAACTAATCTGTGCAACCACTCCAATAACACAACAGCAACAAAAATGTGTTCAGGAGTTTCATTCCAAAACAGGAAAAGGTATTTCAATTCTAATCAACTGTTAATAAAGATTTTAAATAGCTATAGATTGTAAAATGATTCCTGATTGGGATTTTTTGATTTTTTTTTTTTTTACCTTATAAGGCTATAATAATTTTGTAATGAAACCCTGTGATGCTCTTTAAGAGCACATGTAATGCAAATAAAACTGTTCATTTAAAATAAAAGCATTTTTTACCACACTGTCCAATGTACAACTTAAAATTCTGACGACAGCGGAAGTAACACAACGGATCACATAATAACAGTAATGACGGAGGAAAGATTAGAAAGTTAGCTACCCAGTGATTACACAGGGGTCTCATTTATAAAACGCACATATGCAAAAAATGGGGCTTGAAAGAGTCATATGCCACTTCCCTGCAAAAGTTGCAATCTATGAGGGGAATTGGTGACACAAATGGTGAGGTTAAATTAAACATGAGGGGCATTATTCTGTAGCTAATAATACATCTCACAATTGATTTCACTTCAAAACAAATGTTATTCATAGAACCATGTTATCATAGACATTCAAACACTCAAATCTGAAATCATACTTCCTAAGCGCTGTCTCACCATCAGATTCCCCTGGAGTGTAGCAGAGAGGGCCGGACTGTTTGATGATGAAATTATCATCATCAGTTGTAGAAATCCATGATCACAGATATAATCAAAAAATGTACACATTTAACAAAATACAATTTTAATTTTCATAGAGCCTAGTTGTGTAGTTATGTGTAAAATCACTGCAGTGAACACCATCGACTGTGCTGTCAGGTGAAACACTCAGCCTGATCACTGTATTCGTGTAAATGCTGTGGTGCCACTCAGTGTGTGATGCTGCATGGACTGCATGGACTATCACTGTTCTCACACTACTAAGGACAACGTGAATGAACACAATTTGCTTTGTAAACTCCACCTCACTAACGAACATTTGTTCTCTGTGCCATAAAAATGCATTTTCTTCATCTTTCTCTTGTTGTGGTCATGATGCAGTATATAGAGGGATCTATGTCCGTACATTTCCAGGTTGTTCCAGGGATTTATAAAACAAAATGGCGCATTGCTGGGTACATGCCTGGTTTTATACATTTGAATATTTTTGCCGCAAGCCCTTTCCAGCTTTTGGGTGCATGTTCACTTTTGGTATCTTATATAATGTTATATAAATGAGACCCCTGATGATTTGCTGTTGTCTAATTGACCTATTTCATAGACGAGACGTAAATTAAGGGGTGAGTGTTAATCAAAAATAATCACTTTGTCAATTAAATAGAGGGCAGTCGCACAAAGAGCTTCACAAAATGATTCAACACAACAATAAATCTAGACAATATGCATTATTGTTTTGTTTCTCACATTAACAGAACAGATGGGTATCAAAGAAAGACACATTTTAACCTCCAACGTTACATATTGCAGCTATTAATCAGTAATGAGGATGAAAACGCTCCAGTTTTCACACCAGCTCTCTCCTGACAGGCTCTCATAATTTCAGTGCTCATCCAGGATCTAAAAATAGGCTGAATTTAGAGGCACAATTAATTTCTACGTTGACACTAGACCCCTTACCTGTCAATCACAGGCTGGCAGTGGAGAGGGGGTGTGTCAAAAGTTTTAGCATGACAGGAACTATCTGAGTATATAAAGACATCCCTGTCATTATCATATTAGAGGAGATGGGAACTTCTGACAGTAGAGATTAAAGTTGTATTCTACCTCGTTCAGAGGACTAATGTTGCCTCTCCTGTCTCCATGTTCATCTGTTTTCTCTTTCTTTCAAAATAAGTCTGGAGAATTAAAAAAAAATATCTACAATGACATTCTTAATTAAAAACTTTGCTAAAGTAGAAGCATAGATTGATGCTTTAATGAGTTTGGTATAAAGTCCTACAGTTAATTCAATAATCAAAATTACATATTTTTCCTCTCACCTGTAGTGCCATTTATCCATCTAGATTGCACTATTGTAAAGAGTCAAGTTTTGGAGTTACTAGCGGTAGAGATGTCTGCCTGCACTAAAAAATGCCTTTGAAAAACACTCTCTCCAGAAATCAGGACACGGTTTCTCTAGATAATCCACAGATCTTGTTGTAAAACTTTTCATTGAAGAAATTTTTTTTCCCTATAAACAAGCAAAAGAAAGCTTGGATCAACAAGTGGATGAAAGTGAACTAACAAACCTAACTAAGTGAGCTAAAATTAGAGCTCAGCTAAGGTGGGCATCATTGTTGTTTACATATTGCAGAGAAGGTAAACACACAGCTGATACTGAACAAAACATACCAAATCAATGAACAGCACTTCAGGTATTGTCCCTTTAAAGTAAGTATTCATGATGTTTGATTTAAAGGTGACCTGTCAAGTGTCTTTCATTTTTGCAAATAAAGTAAAAAATCTGGAGAGCTGCTAACTGAAAGCTGACTTATTCGAGTAATGAGAATGGAAAAATTCCTAAAGCTATTCAATATTTTGTTCGGATGTGTGGCACCCATTTTAAAAATAAAATGCCATTCTGTCAGTATGTACTGAGTTTTAAGAGGTTAATGAACACTGAACATCATATTTTAAACATAAACCAAATCTAAAATTGTGTAATTCAGGTGTGACAAAACTGTCCAAAACTTGTGCATTTGTAATGCTACACACATTCAATTTTGCCATTATTGAGTTCAAAACATGTAGATTATGGTTGTAACATGGAAATGGGCTTGTGTCTGTGACACAAAAAAAAGAAATAATGAAAGAAAGAAAGTTTAAACCGCTGTTGAAAACCAACATGTATTGATGATTAAGCTTCCTTTATCTACTTCTAATAACTGAAGAAGGGGGCAACAGTGTGTAATAGACCAGACAGCACCACAGAAGCACTCTCATAGTGGGAGTAGATGAGGAGAAGTCCAGAACATATATCAGACACAGTATGTATACATAGACATTTCAGACTGACACAGCTGAACACATTCACACACTGAATGACAGCAGGACATTTATCTCCAGTGAGGGTGAACAGAGCTGCTGTTCAGGGAGACGGACGCTCACAAACTTACGCAGCAATGGAGATGTTGGCTGCTGACATTGGACTGACTTCCTTCACCTCCAGAGCCTTCTGCAGTGCAAGTTTCTTATTGGCTGCCTCCTCCTGCTCCTCTTCATCCTTTAGCCAGTAAAAACATGGACATAAAGCTGAGCTAAATAAAAATAAAGGCAGGGCTTTTTAGGCGCTGATGTGATGTGCAACATTGCCATCTGTTACTACTGTGTTTTCAAATACAACCTTCTGAGCCAGCCTACCTTAGTCAGCTCTTGCGCATTTGCGAGGTTATCAACAGCAATAGCCAAGAAGACATTCAGAAGGGTGTCTGAATAACAACAGGACTGAGGAAAAAATACAGATGCAGTATATATCCTGTGATGGAACAATGCTTTTTTTCCCAACCAAACTAACTGAGTAAGGCAGAATTTTATGAACCATTACTTAGAAGGGCTCCAGAGGAGTCCTAACCCGTAAGGAGATGCTATTCAGGCAGTAAAATGCAGAAGCATTATGTGTGAGGAGTTTGTCGATAACACAACCTTTGACGGTTATCACAATTTAAAAAAGGGTACAAGCTCTCAGCACAACACTGAAGTCCAATCTTACAGCAGCTAGAAAAACACGCTTGGCATCTCTGTATTATTTGGGTCTGTCACAACCAACAATTTCTGCAGTAATAAATCCAACTTTGGTTGCTCATACACCTCAGTGCATTATTTCCCCTTCCACTTAGCGTAAAAATACAGAATATGGACAAACATGGCACCCTTTGGTATATCCATTAATTTGTTTTAAACTAGAGATTATTGCTGATGGTCATGTTTACTCTGACTCATGCTCGCGTTATGCTCCCAAGAAGGAAAATGCTTCTTAGTTTGAATGATTCCTTGACCTTTCTTCTTATGCCTTATGTAAGGTTCTCAGCTCCTCAACTAAGGAACAAGACTGTCAGTTTGTTCTTTGTTTTAAATGAGGTGGAATCATCATTGTGGTATCTTGTTGGGCTGAATTAATGGTTAAAGGTAGAAGTTTCAAAATGAAGTGCATTCAAGAATGAAAATGTGCTTGATTTTTATTGTGTGTGTTGACTGACACTATTATCCCTCAATACAAAGCAATTAAGGCTGTGAGGAGCTGATCACACCTGGACAAAATAATGTTCTACCTAAACGTCATTCTACATTTCGATCTTGTTCTTCTTAACTAAGATGTCAAAGAGGATACAGTTTCCAAAGAGCGTGAGGACAATGAAGTAGACAGAGGAGAACATGCCGCGGCGAACACCTCCTTGAGACTCAATCCCGTGGTACATGACAGCGTTCCAATCCTCGCCAGTCAGAATCTAAGAAAGACAAAAGAATCAGAACGATGCCGCAGACATGGGGCTGGTTGCAAAGCAACGTGCAATTCTCACCAAGTGTAGAGTTAAATTACTTTACAGAGCGAAGGGTTATGAGCACAGGGTAATTGAAGGATTATCAGCAAACTCATTAAGGGACAAAAGGTAGAAAAACCTGACATTCCTGCTAATTAAAATGACTGATAACAATCTTTCTCGCTCCAAAAAGTCAATATTCTCTCATTCATTCAGACAAGTGAAGTGTGCCGTGTGTGTGTTAGTGTTCTGGTTTGTGCCTTACCTGGAACACAGTGAGGATGGCTGCTGGGAATGTATCAAAGTTTGTTGTTGGTGTCTCATTTTCAAAGTTAAACCTGGAAGAATAAGAATCCGAATATCATCATTATAAAAAGTTAAAATAATAAAAACACAGTACCAGCCAGATCTAAATGACATCTGGCTGCAGTTCAGAGGAAAATACAGTGAACCTTACTCTTAAGTATTTTTAAAATTATGACTAAAATCTATAAATATCAAGAAACCACTTGGATAAATAATGTCAAGGACCTACTGCTGAGCTGTTTATTTTTCTTCTTTTTTTACCGAGACAACCACTTAAGAAAAATTACTTTTTTAGAATTACCTTTTTTAATTAGCAATTTTCTCAGAGGTGAAATATAACACATTCAATGCTAGATATTGCACTACAGAAACAGCATCTCAGACGAATACAAATGCATGCCTTGTTCACTCAATAAACATGGCCTCAGAAACTCTGAAACTCACATCAAACTATAAGACCAGGCAATAATGAAGAATTAAGATCAGTTACTGCTTAGTCTACACCTCAGAAACATTTTTTAGTATACTGAAATATGAAAAGGTTTCTAACAAGCAGCCATGTTGAAAACAGACATGGCTAAGACAGGGACGGACTGACATGCACTAAAGTACACACTCACAATAAAGTCATGATAAACTGCAAGAGGGGAACTAAAGAAGGTGTCAAATCGGCAGCAGAAGAGAAGAGGTGACCCAGAATCAAATGTTTTCTTATTTTTTGGTTGCGTCTTTTTTCTGTTAATTCTTGTAAAGCTGCACTGATGACCGTGGTATATATTCAAAAGTGCTAATGAGTTAAACCCAAACATTACAAAGTGACTTTCATAGAAAAAGAATTAATAATTGGTTTGGACATAAGACCTCAGTAGCTATGTCGTTTTGCTAGTGTATGTTGACTGTTGCCTAAAGCGGTTCTTTCTTATAATAGGTCTATCACAGATGGACCCCCCTTCTCGACTAAAATGTAACACTGTAACGTTTGCTCCGAGTACAATTTTATTGACCTACTCTTTACTTTTATCTGAGAACATTTTTACACAAATCATCATATTTCAGGGGAGCTCAGTTTCAGTGGTTTGCTACTGCCCTTGCCTTAGTCATTGTGTTTCCAATCTCAGCAATAAACCCTATGAATGCAATGTTATCAAAACTGATGATGGCAAAACCATAAAAATAAGACCAAACTTGTAACAAACCTGAGTTAATATGTGATCATCAAAGCTGTCTATCTAAATCTTTTCTATAACCAAATAGTAAGCTTTACCCTGACACCAAGCCTGTCTAAAACTCACACAACTGCAGAAGTAAAGGACTACATTTTTCAGATTCCTTCACAGCTTCAGATAGAGACTAGCTTATATATTCATAGATGAAGGGGGTTGTTTTGTATTGATAATGGATGAGACAGGAGGAGAGAGAGAGAGAGAGAGAGAGAGAGAGAGAGAGAGAGAGAGAGAGAGAGAGAGAGAGAGAGAAACATGCAGCAGCAGGATGCACTAGTCACCAGGGAGCCACGGCTCCAACTTTCAAGTCCAAAACACACTGTCTCTGCAGCTCAGGGCTGAATCGTGTGACAGGAGTCATATACACTAAAAGGAGGCTTCACAACGCAGCACACAAACAAATCCACAGGGAATATCAACCGTCTTACCATCTTATATCGAGCAAATAAAATAAATCTGGTGAGATGCCTAGATTTGCTAATTTTCTCTTTTTTCAACTCAATCCCTCACCTAAAAAACTGACTCACCAGGAAAGAGCCTTTAAAGAAAATAGCCTTACAATGCTGAGAGTGTTGGTTCTGGATCTGGATGTTTAAGTTTGTCCTTGTCTGAAGTGACAGCTACAACACCAAAGAAAAAGACATGCTATCAGCTGACAAGTGAAGATATCAAGGTAGCCTGGATATGCCAGGCATTGAAAAGAAGATTTTCTGGGGTGTCAATGCACTTGCACCTCATGACTAAAGCTGTGTGTATCAACAGAGTACAGTATAGACAATATAACACTTTTGGACTCGACACAATAACTTAATATTCACAATAAAGTTGACATTGCACAAGAAAAGAACAATGATTCTCTCTTCCCCAGGTAGACAGACAACTACTGATGCAGTGGTTTGGCATCCGCCCTGAGCTGCTAACCCATTGTGTCATTATTTGACAATCTGGGGATGAAACACAACTATCAACTATCTTTCTCCAGGCAGCTTAGTTAGTTGCATTAATAAGTTGAACCAAGTCAGTGTTGTCTTTTGGTTTGAAACAGGATACGGACACTGATCTCAGACAAATTACCTGAGTTTGTTTGACGAATCTATCAACAACAACCTAACTAACACTTTTCGGGTCTTCCAACCTCTTCGAGCCCTTTACAACACAATATTATTATGCTCAGCCATTCTCACATCCGTCCAAAGACCAATGAAACAACCACTGGGGATTCTGGAGTTCAGTATCTTGCCAAAGGTAACCCTGACATGCAGCCTAAGACAAGGAATGAACTAATGACTACCCCATCAGATGATGACTTCCTCCTCAGTCTGCCAAAAGTGACTAAGCTGCAAATGTCCAAGTCCACATATATATATTTTTTCTGAGCACCAGCATCTTTTATCAATTGTTCCCAAGGAGGATTGAGCATCTGAGACAGCCAGCATCTTTTTACCAACTGCTCCGCCTTGTGTGGCCGCTCCTGAGCACACTGCCCCTTCTAGCCATTTAATAAATCACTAGAAAACCCATACCACTCAATAACATCAACCAATAAGCATCTCTCTGATTCTGATATGTACTGTACATGCATGTGGAAGAAGGGGAGGGAAGGGGGTGAGGGAACAGATAGAGAGGAGAGGGGGAGGGGAAACTAATTCAATAAGTCCATTCTCCAATGCTATGTGATCATACTCTCTCTCCCCATGCGTCTCTCCTTCTACCTTCTTCACTGTGTCATTACTGCATCCTCCATGGCCTAACCCTCTCTACACCCATTACTCATCCCTCCAACCCTCTCTCCATGTTGCCTCTTCTACCACTCTTCTTTAGTTTCTTTCCTGCCTGCTCTCCACCATCTCCTCCTCTTTCCCACACTTCTCCTCCATCCTATCCTCCTTTCTTGAGGATTAATGGACCCAGAGCAGGGAGCGGCAGTGTAGTTTCGTGTGCACAGACCTCTGTTTACTCTGATAATAGGGATTGGGCGCATGCTGTTTGGCTTCCAAGCGACATCCACAGGGACTTCATTAAATCAATCCTGAAAACGAGAGTCACGTGAGGCCCAACTCCCCACAAGCTTGTGCCCTAACACTCCCTATATCTATTCCTTCAGACAATGACAGCAGGTTTTCATTGTGCAAGTGAATGCAACACACATTTGTAAGAACAGGCAGGCATGTACAATTGGACTGGAGATAACAACTGCATGATACTGAATAAAAAAAACTGAGCAGAGCCCTGGGACTGTGACATGAACCAGAACACACAAGGCATCCTTATGAGTCTCATGAGGAGGCAGGTGATGAAGAAGGCTTTTTACTATCTGAGGAAGGGGCCGAATACAAAGAGGGCAGCACACTGAGAATACCAGAACTGCAATTCCACATCTCTCTTGGACCTCATTATTACAATAGCAGAAACCATAGTACCTTTTCCAAGTATCGTGCTAAGATTTTTGAACATTCATGTCATCATTTTGCAAAAAATTGTGGTAATATTAAAAAATGTAAAGTGAGAGAAGATCAAGTTATGTTTCAAGTTTCATATAGTGTGAAAATGAATGTAGTGTCTGTTGAAATCAATAGTGTCAGTTTACAAAGTAAACTGATAGCCTTCCTATCATGCCATGTAATGCCACCTATAAGCTCCATAAACAAAATGGTTGGTTTAATTAGCTGTGGTATTTGTTTGCTAATAATAATAATAATAATAATAATAATAATAATAATAATAATAATAATAATAATAATAATAATAATAATAATAATTTCGATATAAAACCTGCCTCGGAGAGGGAGAAGCAGTACCTGAGAAGCAGAGGTGGGGGACTCGAGTCACATGAGTCGGGCTCGAGTTGCAAATTTGAGGACTTGAGATTTACTTGACTAACACTGATGAAAGACTCAACTTGACTTTGACTTGGCATTCATACCTTGAGACTTGACTTAGACTTGACACAGATGACTCGACAGTCTTGGCTTTTCTTTCTTTCTTTTTTCTGGTGCATATTGAGACGTTAGTTTTGTTTTTGATACTTTGCCCTCTGCCGCTGTATGACGTGGTGCATGCAAGCCTGGGTGATTTTGGCCGATGTCTTGGTTAAAGCGTTTCAGATAAAGTGTCTTCAGTGCGCACAAAGACATTATTTTAAATGTAGGCGCGCAATATGCGCGCTCAAACCCAACGCGACACCGTAATGGCACACATTGGATGCGACGCACTTGTTTTTTCATGCGTGTCTGCGATGGACCTGCTTCTCCCTGGACTGATATTAATCCAATATTATTCTTGTATTCATGGGTTTGAAAATAAATTATAAAATTGATCAACTATGGAATTACATCATATTATTGACTAACCACCCTCTTCTGTTTACTGTGTCTACAGATATGAAGAATACATTCATACAAACTTCTTGTGACTTGTTCAACTTGTTTGACCTTAGCCATGACTCAATATGACTTGCTTTAGTAGTAGCTATGACTTGACTTGACTTGACTTGCTTGGTGCATATGGTGCATTGCTGGAGCATCCCTTTTCATATTGTGTATTGCCACTGAACAAGCTGTCGCATTTGATGAGTTAGGAATGTTGACTAGTTGGCATCCAGAGCAAAAGAAATGTCATATGAGGAGATTGAAGAATTAGTGAGCCTGCACAATGAGAAAGCCCCCAGCTGGAAATATGAAATGCCTTCACTCCTGCTTCAAAAATCAGAGATAGTCAACAAATGCGGTCTTCACCTTTAAAACCAAAATGTACAAAGCAGCAAGCAGGAAAGAAAAAAAAAAGTTATTCTATTACAGTAAATCCTGCACGTTTCCTCTGAGTTTATCACATATTTTTTTCCCCATGTGATGTCCTCTGAGTCTCAGCAGGGAGACAGTCCTCTGCCTCAAGCTGTTTATCTTTCAATTCACACAATTTTACCAGGAGATTACTTTTGCAGGAACACATTCTCTGCATCTTTTCTTCTTAACAAACCATTTAATCTATTTAAGGTTGAAAGCCTAGTTTTCATGAAACAACTGAAATCATCTGCCTGAGGGATGGTTGTGTTTCTTTGGTGTTGATACAATTCACCATTTCGTGAAACAATACATGGCGTCATCCACAAGCATACGTCCATTCTTAACATACACATGGTTCTTGGCTCAAGAAAATTGAAAATCTGAAATTATATGACATCTAGGATTATTTTTTAGATACAGGGGAGAAGAAGGCCTAAAACAAGCATGAATGGTTGAATGGACATTATCTGCAGAGTGCTGTGCTGGCTGGAAGCACCATGTGGACGTCAGACTCATCTCACGCTTGTCCATCACCAGACACTATTGCGATGCTAATGATGGCACAGACTGTTGTAAGGCTCGGCGCCATGGCAACAGCCTGCTGCTTCAAAGACATCCTGTTGTGGTGTGGTGGTGTTTGTGAAGGCTGTCAGTCCGAGGAGGTGAAACTTCATGTCATTTCACTTGAGAGTATAGGCTACCTGACAGAGCAGTGACAGCATGTAACAACACACATGGGTGACTGTACACTGAAACCATCTGAGGTCAGATGTCTGCAGTCCTCTGGGATACCAGCTGAGAGACAATCAGGTTGTAAACAAAACAACAGGTTGGCAAAACTTATTTGGAGAAAACAAGATATCGTTACAATTATTTCAGCTCAGAATCAGACTCTGAATCAGGTTCACTGCCTGTAGGTTGTCACAGTGTAAGTCACAAAAAAAGGATTTATTTTTTTGGTCCATAATAATAATAATAATAATAATGCAGTAATCCATACTTCTGTAAAGTATAAATCTTTATACATTCTGATATCTGCAAATTATCCTGTGTGGTCTGTGCTCTTCCACCAGAGCAAAGGTCATGTGGCACCACTTGACGATGCCATGGCCAATTCAGTTGACCTCTTGGATCCACATTCTTTACTTGTCTTTAATATAATGTACATATATGTACAAATATTCTTTGAATGAAATGTGTTTACTTTGTGATGTTGTTTTACTGTCCTGTACATACCACGAGGCGACAGTATCCTTTGTGGCTCTTTGTACAGTCTCTTACAGGACTGAGGGACTAAGGATAGAGGATGTTGCTCACTATACAGATTGTGAAGCCCACTGAGGCAATGGGAATATGATTTTGGACTATATAGATTAAATTCATTTAATTTGATTTGATATACAGCCACAAGTGCTTCTCTAAGATCCTTTAATATCCTGCAGGTGACACTAACTTAGAATACAGAACTGAATATATGTAGTATATAGTCTACCTTTAAAAATATTATAGATCCAAGACAAAACTGACAGAAGAGTGGGGTCAAGTAGGACAAATTTTGGTTCATTTGCCAACAAGGGGGATGGCATCTGGCCTTACCTCCCTTACTGTGCGTACACAAGTGAGATGTGGAAAATTTAAACCTCTGGTTCACTCACAACAAGAATGTACAGTCAAGTAGCAGACTTCTTGTGTCAAGCAGTTAAACTTTTGAAATTATAAACATGTCATGACATGACAGCAAAGGGCCACAGGATGGAATCAAACCCTGATGCTGCTGAAGACTCAGCTTTCATACATAGGGTGTGTGCTCTGCCAGGTAAGCCACCAAACTTTATCTAATGCCATCCATATGGGACACAAATTATAAACCAAAGTGAAGTATTTTATATATATCTTAAATCATGCCGTGTGTGTGAGTGTAGCCAGATGGGGCTAGACGCCAGGCCTTTGATTAACTGCAGCCAGCACAGAATCGTGAGGTGTTCCTGTCATTAGAAGACATGGAGCTCCTGCTGAGAGTGATATCAAAGGGCTGCAGACAGTGCTGCTGCTCTGCCAGCTACCTGCTGCGTCAACACGTCTGTCAGCACCGCCAAGCCGGGGATCACACACAAGGAGGAGGGTCAGATGGAGAGATGGAAAGGGGAGAAGAGGGGAGGATGTGTGTGCACGTGTGTGTGTGTTGTAAAAGGGAGAAAAGAGCAGTTGAGGCGCCGAATAGATAGACAGATTACTCACTGTCCTCCAAAAAGCTGCATGCCCAGCAGAGCGAAGACCACGATGAATAGGAAGAGGAGGAAGAGCAAGCTGATGATGGACTTCATGGAATTGAGAAGAGAGACCACAAGGTTCCTCAATGAGTTCCAATATCTGAGAAAAGACAGCAAACACAAAGGGAAGCAGAGAAATAATTTTAGCTTTTCCTTAAATGTTACTCAACATCTATGACAAACAGGCAGTGAAAAAACAAACAGATTCAGACAAACAATGCTTGAAAACAGACAAAGACAGAAACACCCCAAACAGAGGAGGAACGAGAAGAACAAATGGCAATATGAGCTGTAGGTGGCATAAAACAAATCAATGCGTCAGGGTCTACAGCTGCCACTTTTAGTGAATCACAGGATTACAGCTAATCTAATGAAATAATAGCACTGCCAGCAAACTCTAAAAGGATTGTCAGTTCAGGGAGAAAATAATTAAAAGAAAGTGCAGCTCCTCGCATCTCCAAATTGTGGCATTTTAAAATAATTCACTCAGATTTTGAGTTTTGGATGAAATGTGTTTGTCAGTCCAGTGTCTTTTTGTTCATATGATGCCTGTCTGAAAATTTTAGACACAGAAATAAGCAACATACAAGTAAATGAATTACTGGTGGAATACACAGTGAGAACCATGCTGATGGGACACTCTAAGCCTCAGATCTGTCAAAACTTGGAAGCTGCACTCCACCGACATTGTAAAAACAGGATGAGATGTACTTATGTCTACTGTAGCTCTACAGGAGCTTTCTAGAAAATAACCAAAATGATGTAATCGTGTCTGGTCTGTGTGACTGCAAGTAAACATGCATTTTAATTAGTTCTAGAGCCTCTATGTATTTCTATATAATGGTGTAGTAGTATCTCTGACCTACTTTAGTATCTCTCACCTACATTACAAATTCATAATAAACTGAGGGTAATTTAATCAGGGAAGTCTGGTGAGGTCTGCACCCAGAGCCCCGGACTTTCTGGAGGTATGCAGAAAGTCCATCTAAAAGACCTTATGGACTGATTTAACTGAAGGTTCAGACAGCCCTCAGCCATTGCAAGCTTACAAGGAAATGTCCAGATTTCACTGCTCTTGCATGCTTCAAGAAAGTCTGCTTGGGATGCAGACTCCATTGAACTCTACTGATTTAATTACCCAATTTCAATACAAACAATTCATTGCAATATGGTGGACATTTGGATTTAGCCTAAAAATCTCAAGTTTGTAAACAAATAAAACAGAGTTTTTCATTGTGATGGAAGTCTACTGTATTAATTGTCCATAGTTTCATGTGTGTGTTTAGGACTGAACTCACTTGGTGACTTTGAATATCCTGAGGAGTCGCAGGGCTCTCAGCACGCTGATACCAAATGATGATCCTGGTTTAACCATGTCCCAGATCACCTCAATAATACTTCCCACAATCACCTAGAGAGGAGGGACAGAAGTTATCACCTAAATAACAAACAAGACTGGTTGACCATCCAAACAAAACTAGCCTTGCTGGTTAGATTTAACGTGTGAGTCACAGCTGACAATAACTTACCCCAAAGTCAAAGCCGTTAAAGGAGGAGTGGAAATAATTCCTCACTCCGAGGCCATACATCTTCAAGGTCATCTCAGTCAGAAACAAACCCAGGAACACAAACTCTGCTGTGTCTGTTTTCCAAATGAGTAGGGTAACAAAACCAAGAGAAACACATTTTATAGGCCATCAACATAAATAATCATGTGGGAGAGGAAGTGGGTATTTGTATGTGTGACTTACAGAGAGCTGTAGTAAGCCAAGGGGGTTGGTCATAGTGGACAATGGCTACACACAGTGTATTGAGGCCAACCAGACACAGAACGATCCAATAGAAGCTCTGAGCTTTCACCATGCGGCGGATGAAGAAGCGGATTCTCTTCTCCTTTCGCCGGAAGTAGGAGGAGCTGTCCATCTTACCACTGCTTTTCACACTGGCCCGACCGAATGGAGAGCCTGGAGGAGCTAAAAGTGATGATGAAGAGAGGTGAGAGAGGAAATGAGTGAGTGTACAGCGGTTAAATGTTTGTGGTTGTTTCACAGTGAATCACTGTTGGTGTTTGTCATGTATTTTTCCTGCTACTTTGATCAGCTGCATCTTCATCATCAGCCAACTCATCAAGATCATGATTATGATATACATTATGATAGTTATCCATATGTATCGGTGAACAGGTGGTGGCACTTGCTTTGGAGTGAAATTACACCTGCTTTCATGGTAACAACAGGTGCAAAAATGGATGTTAGTTGGTCAAAAAGTGTTTACACATATAAGAGCTGTCATGATTAGTAAAATAATCGATTAGCTGATCGAAAAAAATTAGTTGCCATTAATTTAAATAATTTCAATAAAAATGTCAAACATTTGAAAGTAGAGGCTTCATAAATTTAAGAATTTGCTGTTTTTCTTTGACATTAATGATAGTAAATGAGTCTTTGGGTTCTAGACTGGTGGTTGGTTGATATAACTATAAGGCCACATTGCCTAGCCTTACCCTCTAACAATGATGTATCTATGCTGCTCTAGACTCTCTCTCTCTCTCTGATAGCTTTCCCAAGCTTTGCCAGGATTGCACTTGTGCCTCTGGTTGCCAAAACAGTTTGAGTTTGTGCTACTTCCCCAGTACCGGGAACTTAGAGCTCAAGAACCTCAAGGTTTGTATGAGGTTTGTACCACTTCACATTTGCTAACAAGCACTGAAGGTCTGATAAAAGTAACAATACCCACCCAAGGGACAGCGTTAACAGCATAACATCACTTCAACAGTCTTGAATTCTCCTTGCAGCTGCTCATTAAAAACTGTTCACCTAATACACCGCAGAACTGCAGGCATCATGTGTGAAACAAGTGAGATGAGAGACGAAAATTTGACTTTACAGTGCATCTATTCCCATAGCACTTAATTTTATGGAAACAGTATTGAGATGAGATAGGATAAAAGTAGTGAAGGCAAGAAAATGGTTTCAATTTCCATGCTTATGCACATTACCAACCCACAGACAAGCAATTACATGTTTTCTTTGTGTGGGACCATGAAGTCAATTAATAATAAAAAGTCTATTTTAATGTGCTGCAGGTGATTTCCTTGCTTTTTAAATGTAACAGTCTAATTAGAAAAGTTAATTATACTTCTTTTCCCTGAAAGTGATATGCTTCTACAGCCAGGAGAAAGAGCCTTAGGTGTCGAGATCCACACACTGCTGAATCTGCGTCTGTGATGTACATCGTCATGTTTGTTTGTATCTCACATGATATTTCATTGTGTTGAGGTGACATGACATACTAACCTGATAAATGGAGACCAGAAATTCAGACAACCGGGTTATCTTCATTGTAGATGCCGGGCTTTTATGGTGGCTTTTATTGTAAAGGTTGACTTTGTGAACAGACGGCATGTAAAGGTCAAAGGTGATATGCTGGTCACCATGCACAAAACGATGGAAGACTTACCAACAGAGGAGATGTCTGCGAAAGGATCCTCCCCCTCCTCTGCACTGATCAGGTCATTTTTACCTTTCTTGACTTTTCCTCGTTTCAGGACTGTATAGAGAAGCACAGACAGGAAGGGAAACTAATCATATTTGAGTCTAAAATGTAATATAGCAATAAAGGGATGGTGCTGTTCTGTATTGCAAAATGTGTGAAAGAGAAGAAGTCAATTATAGCAAAAAGACATTTCAAATTGTACTCTATTTCAAATGAACATCTCTCATATATCACATAATTGAGCTTGTGTGTGTGCATGCGCATCGAGGGGTGAGCTAATTGGAAACTATGAATAGCAGGCATCAATCATGTTTTTCATTTGGAGATTTTCTGCCTTCCTACTCGAAAGCCAACCTTGGAATGAAAAACTGCCAGCACCAAATGAATGTGATTGTCACATGACCAGCTCAGTGTCACCGGGGCGGTAGACTCATTCCTGAGATCTACAACCCTATATACCTGTTCGGAAAGGCTGCTGGATGGCAGAGTAGGCAGCGAAACCAATGAGGTTCTGACATCTCAACAATCTCTTCTTAAATCACTTTTTTCTGTAATTGAATGGTCAAGAAGCTCTTGAAAGCATGAAAATTAAACTTAAGAATGACTTGATAAGAGATTTTAACAGACAGCCTGAGAAAAATAGACTTCAAATACTTGGAGTGAAGCTACAGAAGCTACAGATGCAGAAATGTTCTTATAGTTTTTTTCTTAAAACACATTACAAGTATGTAGAAAAACATAGAGTCTACCTTAAGTTAACTCATCTTTTATGTTTAGATGAAACACCCAGCCTAAGGAGTAAATTCTTATCTCCACAGACAAGGTAAGCATGGAATAATTGTTTCCACACTTCTACTGAGTTAGTCAGCTATGATTGGCACTTCACTCCTCTACTCATACCTGTCATTCATGTGATGAGGGACAACTCCATATTTTCTGCTCTAACAACATCAGAGTACTTTTTTTATGGCTGTAGACTCTGACCGCTTAATCCTCTGATACGTAACTAATTGAGGAAATGAGGCAGCTGTCACTTTACTGGAGTCATCAGCACCGGTGTGTTTCCAATGTATGTCCGTTTAATAGCAAATGAATTTTCAAGCGTGTGGGTGTATGTGTGACGGCGAGTGTGGTGCATTGAATTTACTTTAACAAATCCTATCAGACTAAAGCTATAAATCTGACTAATTAACCCTTGCCTTCATGCCAGGCCTAATGGACTGACATCATGGCTGAGAGAGAGAGAGAGAGAGAGAGAGAGAGAGAAAGAGAGAGAGAGAGAGAGAGAGAACTGATTCCTTTGAAACATAGCAAAAAGACTACAAAGTGGATATCACGATTCACTCGAATTACTTCATCATAATTGCTATGTATGATTAGCTGGAAGAGCTACCAGCAACACATTTTGAGAGGTTAAAGCTGAAAAGCCACCTCATGTATACTACACTTTATATGTTATACTGTAAGGTGAAGATCAAATTAGGTTTTATATGTTTTTATATACAGAGAAGCCAAGCACATGTAGTTGCACAGTCAAGAGCTGATAATCTTTATTTGATTCCAAAAGATTCCAAATAAGGTTGACAATTTTCCATGAAATGGGTCAACAAAACCCTGACATATTTTGAAAAAAAAACTGTTATGGTACCACAGCTCTGATATTTTTAAGTTTTGCTATCTTTTTCTCAAAATCAAAAAGAAGGCAAGTTTTTCCCACCCGCTTGAATGCGTGCCCCACCCTGATTAGTTTTAACCTGTCCCTTGTATCATGTTTGCTCTCCTAACTCATCAGCAGTTTATCCTACCTTGTGTGTCTAGCATTTCAGCCTTTTATCAGTGTTCATTCTCAGGGATTCTGGATCCTTAATTAGTTTCCCCGTACTTTCAATTTTTGCCTACTCACAGTTTAAAGCATTTGCCTGCTTGTGCTGCCTTTTCTGGTCTTGACCGCCCACCCTGTAAGCCTTTTGTACATTTTATCAAGCAATAAAACAGACTGAACAAAGGGAAACAGTCAGTCCCTGTCCAAAATGTTAAAACAAATCTGCCTACAGGTGCCTCAAAAACTCACATAGCATGTTATATTATGTGGTTTGTTTAACCTGTACAAAAACAACTGGAAAAGAATGATTAGTGTGTATATATATATATATATATATATATATATATATATATATATATATATATATATATATAATATATATATATATATATATATATATATATATACACAAATATATATATATAGTATATATATAGTGTTATATATATATATATATATATATATATATATAGTGTTCATGTATTCATGTATTCTATATGTATTCAAAGTAAGTGCAATGGTCTAAGTTATTATCTAGCTCAGTGTTTTTTAGTCCTGGTCCTGGAGCTCCCTGTCCTGCATGTTTTAGAGTTTCCCCTGATTTAATTAATCATTTGAATCAGGTGTGTCAGAGTAGGAAAACATCTACACTCTAGCTAACTAGATTTCGACATGAGAATATACTGCTCTAACAACTGTACCAGATTCATTTTAAAACAGTTCAAATAAAATACTGGGTTTTTTAAATCAAATCATTAATAGTAACAAACTAACAGGCTAATATTTTGAATTATAAAGTTGAGAAACTCAAAATCAAAACCTTTAAATATAGAGCTCAGTTTTCTAACTACAGTATATTATGTCTGTCTACAAAAACTGGGCCTTTTAGGAACACCCTCATCAACCTGGATGATAATCATGTCAGTACAGAATGTCAGGTTCAGTTAAAATCACACTCCAATCCGCAGGTTGAAGAGATCATATTTATGACAGATGATTTTGGAATGATTCATGCATGGACCAGTGATGCTGTAAAAAATCAATTATTAGATGGCAATGATGAATTGCAATCTCTGTGCCTGGTTTACCATTGTCCTCCTGTGGTGATGGAACATTGTAAATCAGACAACACACACTCAGCCGTGTTTTCACCTGGAAGGTTTTGTTTCCTCTTGTACCACGCACCATCCATCGGGGACTTCTCCTCTGCAATTTCATCCTCCTCCTCCAGCAACACCTCCTCTGCAGTGGGAGAGGGAAAGGAGAGAGGGACTTTCTATCAATTTGTTTTTCTAACACAACAAACACACACATGCCAGCTCTCACGCTGTTTCGGAGATGAGTCTAACCTGCTTTGCAGATCCACTCCAAATATCCAGTGAGCTCTCTCTCAATCTGCTGCTGCCTGCGAAGCTTCAGGAACTCCTGCCTCTTCTCCACACGCTCTCTCTCTTTGGCAAATTCTCTGTTCAAACATATACAGAGAGAGATTTTCATAATGAATAAATTAACATAACATGTTAAGTGGCAACATGGATTGAGAGCTAAATTCTTGTTGTTGTTTTTCTCTTCTGTGTCAGACATCTGTTAATAGGGAGCCTGTACATGAACATTCATAGAAACCAATGGGATTATGTGAATTACAATTATTTGCTGGATGGGATGAAATGGAAGTTCTCACATCTATTTAACTTTTATGATTAAATGTGGAGTGACAGCAGGACAGCTTTTGTGGACAAAAGAAAGTTAAAGAGGTTGTGGATGAAGCTGGAGCTGTGTTAAAGGGGACTTATGAAACAGTGGACTATGATGTCTGTCAGTGATGTATGAGGTGTATGACTGATGACAGCATACTTTATGGAATTTTAATCGGCGTAGCAATATATTATACTGTATAATATATATAGTATTCTGAAAAAGTCAATTTTAAAACAGATAAAATAAACACATAATAATAATAATTACATTGTATTAAGGAATTGTTTAACAATTCTTGAAAATCCGCTTTTAGGCTGCTTTTAAGAGTTATGAGAAGATTGATACCACTGTCATATACATATGTCTGTAAGGTTAAAACCTGTCTACCAGAAGCTCTAAATCTCACTCATTGATATTTTTATTTGGGGCTCTTAAGTGTGGAATAAAATATTGTAAAAGTGACAGTTTCTGATTTTACTAGGAATGTACTTGACTATGTCTTTGCTGGAAGCAGCAACTTCCCAGAGTCTCCACTAGTTGCCTGGCAACCTCACAGTGACAAAAGAGAAGAAGAGATTGCGTAAATGATAGCAGCAATGTTGCAGTATTGTTAAGTGATTTGAAACACAGCCCTTGAACACTATATGTGGAATTTTGGGCTGTCCAAGATGAGAGATCACAGTTGTGAGAGATATGTAGCGGCCGTCAGTCCAGAATTTTGGTCCTCTATCAGAGTGTGAGTTTCAGTATTTCGGTCATCAAATTGACAAAGTTTGTTTGGGTTTTGCTGTATTTTAAAGTCATCAGATGCTAGCTGATGTCGTTCATACTTTCAGTGTTTCATTATCACACAATCTGACATACTTCAAAACTGATGTTTGAACAGTCTGACACATTGAGACAGAGATTTTCCATCTCACTGTGAAAGGCAATGAAATTGCAGGAATACGTTATCGCACAGGGTTCAGAGGCCTTATTACAGATATGTTAAAGGGTAGCTTCTGTACCACTTTAGTTGGGAAAAATCTACTTTCCTACATGGTCTCACACTAATTATCGTAATATCATGCTACCCTTGAAGAACCACAAATGAAAGTGACCCACCAGTGATAAGATATGTCTTTCATTGTTCAGAGAAAATGTGATTTGTGTGTCATGAGTAAATGAAAAATCGTATAATCTTGATTACATTTGTTGTGTTTTTATGAAAATCAGAAGGATGAGATGGTAAAATTAAATCATTAACGAAATATTCATTAATGACAGTAATAGTAGAAGCATGGGACAAAAAGGAAAAACACTCATTATGTTGGAATACAGCTTTGGGAGAATGACAGGTCGACAGGGGAGCTCCTTCAGTAGAGTGTTTCCTATCACATCCAGAATAATGACCAAACACCTTTGTTTTTATCCAGACTTTGGTGAGACAAGAGGCTGTCAGTAACTGCAGGTGAGAAGGGTCTCTTTGTAACCACAGACAATGAATAAGACGGACAGACGTCAAACATTTTTTCTACAAAAAAATACCAGTGTTTTCAAAAGGAGAAGCTCTTTTATCCATGTTCCCATTTACCCAAAACCTGTTTACAGTGCATTTTACTGTAAAAGGTCCTCTTGCAACAAGCTCAGCTACGAAAATATTTCAAGTTACAGGAAGTGAAATGATAAGTGGCATTAAAATTCAAATAAGCTGCTGATTATTAACCATTTAAGAAAGTGAATAACAGAACAAATGTTCAACCCCACATTGTTTGGGATGCAGATAGCGTTCTTAAAGTTAAATTTCTATGCACATTTTCCATTATTGATTTCTATTTTTCAGTCCAACTGTTGAACTTTCTAAATGTACAAACTGAACTCAAACGGGATTTCCTTTTTTGGAAATACAATAAATACCCCGCCATAATCACCATTCATTAAATGCAATGTGACCCCAGCTTAGAGTGGAACTGGAGTTTGTGTATCTACATCGTGAAATGACTTACCCTGATAGGACACCCAGAACCAGGTTGAGCATGAAGAAGGAGCCGATGATGATGAGAGGGATGAAGTAGAGCCAGTTCCAGGTGTTTCCTGCAACATCATTGGTCTGGACACACAAGAACGGAGAAAGTAAGAAGATAGTTTCTGCTTCTCTAAGAACTTAAAACCTGTCACTGTTATACACATTACACCCACCTGTATGTAGATTTTTTCTAATTGTCTAAATATCATCAGCAATGTGTAAGGATACTTTGGCCATTCCGACTCAATGTTCAGTTTCCAGCCTCTGCTTTGGTGACTAAAATAACAACCCAGAAAAAAAAAAAAAACCTGGATTGTCGGATAGTTTTTTTTTGTTTGTTTTTTTTTCCCCTGGAATCACCATTTTAAATAACTTATGTAATGTTTCATTGCAATATAATATGCATGCTTAAATTGCAGTAGAAAGAGTCATTTTAGTAAGAAATGGTCAATGAACATGTGCCAAACAAAGTTTAGTAGTTTTGAGTTTTGAGTTGACAGTGTATGAATGTGTGTCTTATCCACAGCTGTGAATAAGAAGGTACGGTATTTTCTATTTTTTTTTAACTTGGCACACTGAACAAAACATTTTGCCAATTTGCCTCAGTAGCAAAATACTGACAACTTTTCAATTTGAAAAAAACAATTAAAAAAGTCTCTTTGTCATCTCTGTGAGATTCCTATCAAACAAACCAAGCAACAAATGTCCCACTAACAAAGAACCAAGTCTGCTATCACAGCAAAACAACTGTTTAATTCAACCCCAGTTATGGCTCAGAAACATTCACTTCAAATTTTCCACCGATAAATAGGTGTGACAATTCAGTCTTCCAGTATGAGCTGTCATGGCTGAGGGTTTGGTTGAATTACTTTCACTTACTGAACAGTGTGAAAACACACACACGTAGACCACCTCATGACTGACCCATGTTAGGGGTCAGTCATTAGGTATGAACTGCCCATATTTGGACAAGAGGTTGTAACCGGGGAGGATATTCCCACAGGACATGCTGCCTTAGTGAAAAGGTAGCCATGCCCTAAAGTATGCACTCCTTTACTTTCAATTTTTAACCTAAATGAGACCATAATTTACAAAATACACATCATGCTGTGTTGAAGAAGACGTGAAATTAGCAATTTAGACAATACAATAATTCAGAAACCATTTACTGAGGAAATCAGTCAAGTAAGAAGTGGGCCCACTGAAAAGTCATTTAGGCTAGGAAATGCATGAAGTGAAAATAAGGAAGTTGCCTACAAGCCCATGACAAAGCCTATGAAAAGATATTGGATAAAGAAATGTATTTATGAGGAGATTTAAGTGCACCCCTCAAACAAAAACGCTTTGGACAAAAATGACAAATTAGAAGATTGCGATGAAAAACGTGAATTGCCAATAGAAGCAACATTTGCTGCGTCAAACCACTCTCCATTAAAATTCGGGAATCATGTGTTGATCCGGGCCATGTCGCAACAATGTTCAGTATATTGTAACATGCGTCAAAGACAATTTGTGTATTGATGGAATGCAACTTTTTCCAAGTGACAAAAGCCCTCTTCGCATGGGACTAGTATAACCTGGGGACCTCCAGTAATTTGTAATGATTGCAGAGGGCATCTGTGTTCTTAATCCCGTGTGAAACTGCCAAGTCTGTAATTTGTAAAGAAAAAATTCCACTGAAAATTATCTACCATATTTCGCCAAACACAGAGGTCATTTGATAATATTAGTCCCGTGCGAATCGGCATCTCTGAGATTTGGGGTTGTTTTTTGGTTTTCTTAAGGTTTTTTGTGTTTTCTACACCTTTTTTCTGCCTTTTTGTTGGTCGAAAATTATGGAGGCTGCATTGGGAATTATAAAGGAAAGATTTGACAGCATTTTGGGTGCAAATTCAGGAGGCTCATCAGAATCTCGAAAGATGATTAGATGGATTACATGCTTGGCTGCATGTTGTAAGGAACACTTTTCCATCTTTCAACAGGCTCACCAGTTATTATATTAAAAATATCTATATCTAACAGTTGTGCTGCTCCAGCAAGGGCTCCGGTGTGATCGCCCCAGGGGATAATGTCAGTAAAATTGAGTTAAAACACAGACTTCGCTTATCCCGTGCGAATGCGCTGCATGAATATGTGAATGTGAATGTGAATAACTCTTATTTTCAAAAAATAGGAGTCCTAAAGTTACAACTGACATGCCCATTATTTTTAGGAGTTGCTCCTAAATTCGCCTGTTAGGAGCTACTTTTAGCCTTAAGATTCTTTGTGAATACAGGCCCAGATCTGCAGAGATATTTGAGGCATACACACAGACAGACAAACAGACAGACAGACATTCCTTGCTTTTACAGAGAGATGTGATGGATTCCTGTACACAAAATCAAAAACTTTGGAAAATTACAGATGTTAATAAAAGTTGCAATAAACAATAATAATAAAAAAACAATTACTGTGGTAATGTGAAATGGAGCTATGGTTATCACCAGTGTTCCACGGTCACAGCATGTTAGTGTAACTAAAGATTGCCCTATGAAAGATTCAACACACAGTAGCTCCGTATTTCCTTGTCCTCTGACATGGCTTCAGAGAAATCAATGTATCAGTCAAAATAGGTTAGATCTGCATAGGAAGCCAACCATCTATCCTAGCCTCATCCCTTCATTGTCTTTTGCTTACTAATATCTATGTAATTAGGCACAGTATGTAATTATTCAACTTATTTCAACTGAAACCATGATCATTTCGTCAACCGAACAAAGGAGTGTTTGTGCCTAAACCTAGACATTACATAATGTTACATAACACTAACAACAAAGTGAGATGGGTAGCTCACAGTGACAGACCGACAGAGAATTATCACCCAACATCTGTAGTTCCCCTCAGATTTGCAGAGCATGTCCATGTTCACAGTTGGACTTTACGGCCCACAACTTTACTGGTTACTGTGTTTCAGTCTCATAGCTGTCATTACAACATGCCAATGTAGCATTAACAGTTTGTCCCTCTTGACCAAGGGGCCTTCTACAGGCCGGGCACGGCTACTGCTCTGGCTCGTTTCCCCCACAGGGTTGTGGGAGTCAGCACCCTCTATGTTTGAGATCACTCCCACACAGCGGCCTGTTAGCGGGTACAAGCCTGCAGACTGATGGACTGTGTGAAGCACGGTGACATTTTGCAGACGCCAGTGTCGGAGCGCTGCCACACGCTGGCTGTAATTGTGATGGGAGGTTCAGGGTGGCTGAATCAGCAGGCTGGAGATCTATATTATGCACCCCAGTATGTGAGATGAACACACACAGTAGCACACCCTCTGTCTCAGCTGTCAGAGAAGCAGCAGCCCACACACCAGGATAGATGGCAAGCAGAAGCTTTACTGTGTTGCTCTGCATCATTTATTTTTCTACAATTTTTTCTACAATTTGTCAGTAATTTCATCACTCAATCTTGTCTTTCACTGGGTCACTCTCTTAAACTTTCTTGTATGAACATTACATGAACAGCCGCTCATCGAGTTCAATTCCATTAAGAAAAAGAAAAATATTCACCATCTTGCGGAACATGCTTATCTAGATTCTTTTCAAGAGTCTTATTTATTTACCTGTTTACAGATTAAGTTACATGCCAGAACTATTTCTTGGCTAGCTTGGTTTAGCTTACAGCTGTGTTCTACCACTCTTATCAACATAATTTCTAGCTGTTTTCAGTGAAAAAGCTCTGATTAAAACATGGAATACTACCAATCCACCACCAGACGAGAGGCAGACAAACTGGAAAACAGTTAGCCAATTATTAACACCAAAACAGAGCAAACAGGTTAGTGGATATCAGAATTTTATTCACCAGGAGGACTGAAACATAGCAATTTCAATGTTTCTCCATGTCTGTTTAAATAGGCAACAAAGACATTTGCTAGACAAATTTTTATAAGTGAACGGGTTATTAAAAAAACTCAGTAAATGCAGGTTGAAAGTTCTCCTAATTTTGTGTCTGTGCTCAAAATTAGGTAACATGCAGTTCTCTTGCAGCAATAACAGAAATTTTACTTCTCCTCCCTCTGGGGAACCCATGATGCCTGGTGTGGAAGAGAAAATGAAGTGGAAATGCACTCTGTTGCATCAGCTCTCAGTGCCAGCGTCAGCTGGTGAGAAGGAAAGACTTTTCACTCCTGTTGACACGGCCTTAATTCTTCAGCTGACTGCTCAGTCAGACGAGCCGAGTTCAGCTGAGCTTATGCAAATGCTTTTCAGATTCTGAAACACAGCAAGGTCTCTGCGGTGAAGGAATAGCTGGTTTCTCCGATTTAAGAGGTTGAACAAGCTAATCGCAGCCAAGCGAGCAAACACAATCTGATTTTGTATTACTCGTGAGCATATTTAAGAGGCCTAACTGTCTTTTCAGAAAGAAAAAAAAAGTTAAAGAAAGCATTACATTTCGAAGCATTACCACTACTGCAGCTTTTTAAAAAAGTTTGATATTTTTATTTCTTATTTTTTAAACAGAGCTAGTTGCAAAGAAGTCCTTCCTTACCATTACTGCGGTACAGCTGCTGAAAAGGACAAAGCATAAACTGAGACGACAGTGTGAAACTATCATGAATGGTGTTGACATTTCATCAAAACTCTGAGAACAAATCACATCATTTATGACACTCTGTTCACCTAGAAAACGCTGAACTTCAAAATATGCCACTCTAGCATTTGGTTGCACTCACCTCTCACTTGTTCAAACGCAATGTTATGTGTGAACCAGAACGAGAGAAGAGAAGAGAAGAGAAGAGAAGAGAAGAGAAGAGAAGAGAAGAGAAGAGAAGAGAAGAGAAGAGAAGAGAAGAGAAGAGGAAAAAAATAAGACCTGTATGAAGACCCCCTGGGCAGCTTGGAAGGACATCCATCACTTCAATTTATTATATGTCACTTCTGAATGGAGGTGTGATCCAGTATTCTATATTACAAACAGCCTCTAGCCCCGCCTGGCAAACACATCTGTGGTTCCATCTACATTTAATTCATACATTAAGGCTAGGATGTGTGTGTGTGTGTGTGTGTGTGTGTGTGTGTGTGTGTGTGTGTGTGTGTGTGTGTGTGTGTGTGTGTGTGTACGTGTTTGTGCGCGAGCATGTGTGTGTGTGTGCGCATGCATTTTCATTTGCATATGTGTGTGTGTATTCCTCACCAGCCATCAAATTTTTGCTACACCCCAACAGATTTTAAACACTTTTTGTTGTCTCGTGTTTTTATACATTTGTATCTTACAATCTGCTACTCTATAAACTGTTGACAAAATCTTTATGGGCACTATTTTTACATACCAATATATGTCTCTTGCTGCATTTACAAAACATTCAAATCTTAAAGTTTTCCACATTACGATACCCACAGCGATTCTTTGGTCATGAAAATTTCTCAGTATAGGGACATATCATATACAGGATGTATGTGTCATTTAAACCCAAGGGCTGATTAGTTAACCCACCTTTAAGCACACTGGGTACAGAGTCATGCAATGAGATCAACCCACATTGCGTGCACAGCAGAACAGCAAATACAGGGCATATGGCAATCAAGGCCACTGGCTATACTAATTTAGTTCATTACGAAACTCCTGATGCATTACATTGCCTTTAGCAAGGTACTTCTAATAACCCCATATATTTTTTAAAGTATAATGTGATGATTACAATGTAGATATGAGTATAATGAGCAAAATATCTATCTTTACAAAACACCATCACTGCATAGAGAATTTTCATTTAATTCAGCTGTTATTAATTTCACTTGTTACAAGTGGTAATTGATAGTAGTATCAGTCTGTATGTGGTTATATTACAATTACAGTAGTATGGCCAATTATAGTGAAATTGGCTACAATGGGGATGGGTTTTAAATGATATGAAATTTGTGGCGGAAAAGATAACAAAAGAAATCCGATCAAATTAGTGGAAAATCTATTCCAATGGAGATGGGAGTGGTCCATACTGTCAAAATCTGTAGAGTTATTTTTTAAATAAGCTGCTGAAAACCTTCAGTATAGAACCTGAAATCAGAATCTCTTCTGAGGTAAAAGTTGCCTCTTTCATTTTGTTGGTATCTGAAAACAAACTTTAAGAGATGACTTATATCCACTGAGCTTGATGTTTTTCTTATATGAGTTCACTTGATCTTGTTATTCCACCACTGTTACTCCCATGAGTCATAGCTGGGTGACTACTCTGAATGATCAGTGAGGAAAAAGCAAAAGCTGCCACATAATTTGGAGTCATGCATCATGCAGTGTACTCCCACTCTCAGTTAACAGTGCTGCTGCTGCCACACACACATGCACACATGTTCTGTATACACACACTTTCTCTGATGCCAAGGAAAGCCTGCTGAGATGAAGACAGCCACTCTGAATCAATTCTGCAGCTCCTTACTGTCCTGAATCATTCACAATAAGCAGCGGTGAATGTGCTCAACAGCTCTGGCGGTACAGAGAGCAAAAGGTCCTTAAAGAGCTGCTTATAGAAGAAGAACAAATCATAACAAGACTTTGAGGATCTTATCATCTCTCTCAGACTATTTTCCTCCTCTCCTGATGATCAACTAATCTGCTCCTGGCTTATTTTAGTTATATTTAATCAGGCAGTTTGACTTCAAAAAGCTGACCAGTGTTGAAACAAAGCTTCTTTCACATCAAAGTGCCAAAACAGCCTCACAGCAAATTTTAAGGTGGTTTACTTTACATTTACTTCATAAGTAACAGCTTTACATCCTTAGAAGCACTTTGACAGAAAAAGCAAGTAATCACTACAACCACTAAAAGTCCAATCACTTACCACTGTTTTATTACTGTACATGTGTTTGGATCAGATTTGTAACACATGATACTTCCACATCTAAGAGTTATTAACAAAAATTCAAAATGACAGATTAAAGCTTTATAAACTTTTAGTCTTTTATATAGATACTGGATCAAAATATATGTAAATGGGGCCCACTGATGGTAAGTCTTGTTTAGCTGAAGGTTTGGTTCCATGACACATTTACTGTATGAGTTTGTCTCATTAATTTTCCTGCAGGCAGCTGTATTTAGAAAACAAGCTTTCGTAAACCTGCTGAAGGATACTCTACCTTCCCAGTAATAAATGGCAAACAGGTAAAGTTAGCAACTAGCTAACATTCAGCAGAATATCAGATGGATATATATCCATCTACTATTCTACATAAACATGACTTCAGATAATGTAAGTAGGTCAGCTACATGTGTAAGTCAGGAACAGTTTGCTCATGCATTCTCTATAACACCTGTATATAGCATAAAAGTATGACAGCAACGCAGCCGTTAGCATTTTTGTTTTGTTCTTCTGCCCCCTTGTGGTAAAACAAGCCTTTGATATAAAAAACAAAACAAGACATAAAACTGTATTATATGTTTTTAATCTCTAAATCACACTCTCTAAACACATCATACTACCTCACAAATATCGACAACAAACATCAAGGGATGTCCCTATAGATGGACACAAGCACATGCTTGTTCACACTGAACTGAATGTCACAACTTCAGTACGCCTTCTATGATATCAAATGGCAAGATATTACTGAACCTTTACACAGCATCCAACCACCCCCCTGTGCTGCTCTATTTTAATGAAGATTTGACAAGCACCAGAACTGCCATGACAGCACAAGAAGTCACCTTACAAAGTCAAGGTGCACCTATCTCTGTCACTCACACAGCTCTAATGAAGGTGCCTACGACCCCAAGCACCTCACACACACTTTAAAACACGCAATAGATCACAGACAGAAAAGGGATGCCACAATGCAAGATCTTAATCAACATAGTGAATGGTATAGACTAAAGATAGTCACTGTTTTATGTCACTCGTTTTGCTTAAATGTAATTCATTACAAAAATGTTGTAATATTTCACAGCATGAGCAAGGTTTTCAAATTCTGAGTGGTGCGAGGAAATATGTGACATTACCTTTTTGGAAATTAGAGCAAAAAAAATTACGTGACGTGTAAATTACTTGCAGTGTTAAGCCTTAACATGACACAGCAGAGGTAATTAGGGCCGCTTCTAATTTGACAAAGGAAATGTGATAAAACCACGGGGCATGAAACGAAGATTGCCACATTATCAACACTAAGAATCCACCCACGCATCTTACTGCTGCTACAACAGTGTCACTTCCCCGCTGACTGGCTGAGAGCTGAAGCAGAATTCAGAGAGAAGCAAAGCATGCCTTTTGCTGTCCTTTGTAGATCACTGTCATCTGGAGACAGATGGGATAATGGGATTATGTCAAGATGGTACCTGAGTTTTGTTAAAACTGGAAAAGTCTGATTTGATGTTTGTCAAAGTCTCTCAAGAGACACTGCATGGTGATTTTTGCCTTTCAATTCAAACACGTTTAGTGTCCGCACAAGAGAAACAACAGCATTTGTCATGAGTCAAAAGTTTAAAAAGTCGTAAAATGTTATTGTCATGCTCAGGGTGGACAATTGGGTAAAAAAAAGTAAATCTTTGATGAGGTAAACCACTGTTAATTTCCTGTTTCTTACCACAATGACCATGATTAACTCCTTACCTTTTTTTCGAAACCCCAACATTTTACCTGGCCGGTTCTATAGTAAGTATAGTAAGAGGGTACAAGAACTTGTAGGGTACAGAGAGAATCTAGTGAGAGAACAATGTCAGACTTCAAACATCAGATCCAATCTAGTTGCTGCTGGATGTAGATAACATGGCAACTATATCTAAAATGGGATCTGGCGGTGAAAATGAAGGCTACCATGTTTTGCCCTGGAGAGAGATAAACAATATGGCATGATCTGCTAAGCCCTGAAGCAATTTAGATCACTTACTGCATTCAAATGAAGTGGATGTAATGAAAGAGGAAAAATGAAGGAAATCCACCACAAGATAGAATAATTTAGAAGGATAGTGCTTATTATTTAACCCTGCATAGTAGTTTGAACTTGTAGATGTGTATTCCACTATAATCTGGCCTTGCTTCATTGTTTCCTATCTGTAAAATCCACCATGTGGTTTAGTTGCTGAAGAAGACAGTGGAGGATACTTTGCTCATGTCAAAAGCACAGCTCTGCAGCAGCTGGCAACATTATGATCATTAGCATAAGCTGAAATCTCTCTCCATTTGCAAGCTTTCCCTTTTTCATCTGCTCTGTTCATGATTAAAACATCAAGATAGAGTGTTGACTTGAGTTTGGTGACATTACTCTGTGTAAGGAATTGCATGTTACAAACCTTTTTCTAAAAAGGTTGTCTTGTTGTATAAAACATACATAAAAGAGATGTGATCATTTGCTTTGATTTTTGCAAATGCATATCTATTGTGAATTTCATGCCAGCAACACATTTCAAACAAGTTGGGAAAGGGGCATCAACAGACTGTAATTGGTAAACACATTAACAGGAGATAGTATAATGATAAGGTAGAAAATAGGCATCATCAAAAGGCTCAGTCATTCACAATCAAGGATGGGACAAGGTTCACAACCTTGTAACACAATATTATGCAAACGCTTGCACTCTGTTGTTATCTATGTTTTGCATAGCAACA
This sequence comes from Acanthopagrus latus, assembly GCF_904848185.1. Classification (NCBI taxonomy): domain Eukaryota; kingdom Metazoa; phylum Chordata; class Actinopteri; order Spariformes; family Sparidae; genus Acanthopagrus; species Acanthopagrus latus. The sequence goes on along the minus strand of NC_051050.1, from coordinate 5,767,729 downwards.
TATTTGGAATCAGGGTTGTACCATTGTGTGAGAAAGTGTGAGAAAGTGTAATCCAAGTTCTTGGTCCTTATACCTATTTGACAGAAAGCTTTGTTGCCTTCCAAGTTTTCCTACTGTCAATGATGGTGTGATCTGAGAGTTTTGTGATCTGGAGTTAAGGTTTGGTTTAGGAAACTAAAACTAATTTGTCAAGTTTACAGAAATATTGTGGTCACAGTACAAACAAACTCATGTGGACTCATGTTAAGACACAAGATACACATTTCAGACCCCTGTTACACACCAATGACCATCAAATGCCAGCTCCTTCTAAAAGGGTACCTCTTTTTGTGAGCAAAGTCTCTCAACAACATGTATCTCTGGACAAACCAATGCAAATGCCATTGATTCTTACAAAGGTTGTGCATCAAGCGCATACTGTATCACAAAACAGTTTGCTCTTTGTTTTGTTACTGCAATCCACAACACATTAGTCTAAATGAGAGATCGAACCAAAAACAGCGCTGTATTTAATAAATGGCAGAGTTGGTGTGGCACGTGGCCAAAGGTAGAGTCAGAATCAACTTTTTTTTTTGCGTTTTTTCAAAATAAACTTCTGTGTCATTATACCAATACAACTGCATCATTGAAATTAATATGAGTGTTACTCTTGTCTAGAACACAGGCAATAGGCCTAAGTGACTTTTACCTGTGCCTTTACACTGAGTTTGCATCGTACACATAAAGGAGTTTGGCAAGGCTCTAAACATGTTTTCCAAATATTAAATCTTTATGGCTTGAAAATTAAAAGTCTTCTTGTCTAATAAGCCTTTAAACTGGATTCACAGGTTTTTCCGTCTCCCTATCCACCTTTAAGAACATGCTCAAACTATCAGAGGGCTTTTGCCAATCTGAATGCACCCTCATTGTCACCATTCCCTCCAGCTTAAGCATAGCATGGCACACAGCATTTATTCATTTCACTACATCAGCTGTTGTGAAACCACAGGATTCTGGGATGTGGCCTCCCTGGGGGAGGTGAACTTGTGAAGGTGGGGGATGGACAGCAGACAGGAGGCAATGAGGAAAGAAGAAGAGGGTGCAGGATGGTAATGACTGGGAGGATGGGGAGAGGTACTCTGCATTTTCTTTTGCACCATTAGAGAGGAAGGTCTGAGCGATCCCCCTCGGGGCAGAGGTAACATAGTCATCAATCTACAAGGTTAATGCTGGGTTACAGGAATGTATATAATCCACAGAATAGCTCTGGCCTGGATGCTATTTTGGCTTCATGATGTCATAGACTTCACCCTCCCCCTGCTTCTTTACCAATAGTGCAGCTACATTTGTAGACCAAGGGTATTAATGCATACATGACATACATGCATGCTCCACTGCTTTTTCACAAATACACTCATGATCTGTTTCCACTACATAATGTTATCTTGACTTCTCCTTGTGTCTCCTTAGTTTGCCATATTCTTTGGGGAAAACGTTTCCGCCCTGCTCAGATGGTGAATTACAGGTCATTACAGGAAGTGTCTAAGACTGCTATCAATAAATATCCCAAAAATGTGTCATCACTTCAATAGAACTACTATAGAAAAAAACACAGAAAAATGCCTAAGGATACATTGTGCAAAATAAGGCTGAAAAGATCTAAATAAATAAATCTTATAACAAAAAGGTGTTTTACTGAGTTGGAGGTAATACTGGCCCTGTAGTCGGCCTGTACTTTGTGGGTGTTTTGAGTTAGCCAGATACTACAGCACAAAAGCCTCACGAGTTCTTGAAAGGTCAGGTTGTGAAATGTCTCACGCCAGAGGTTGTCATGTAAGCAATGTGTCTCAGTATAAAAGTAACTAACAAGGAGGAAACGTGGTCAGTTCCAATGACATATTTCTTAATGGTATCTGCTAACAGCCATGAAATATAGCAACAGCAAAACAGCCACAAAAGTAGTGCCAAGGGTGGATGGAATTGATCCAGCTGTATAGCATGATGTGTGTCAGCTGGACAGCTGGACAGGTACACCACTGGCATCTGATAGGTTAGGTCAGTACATAACAAAACTGTGCTTAACCCATGTCTAGGTCTGTCTCACCATTGAGGAGGAGCATTGTAAGCTAGTAGTGACTATAGAAAACATTTTCTTTAGCAAATTCCAGTTAGATAAACCTTGCACAAAGATTTAAAACAGTGTTTAAGCTGTTTTCTGTTTTTTGGGGGGTTTTTTTGGCTGTCTGGATAATGCTCGTGTTGGGCAGCTCTGGCCTCGACATCAGCCAATTTTATCTTGAAGGGCATTGTCCTGCTGGCAAAGTTAACAAAGAGACAATTCTTATCTATGTCTATGTGTTAACTGTGTCATCTGTTAGCTAGACAACCAACATCATGCTAGGCACATTCAAAGTCAACAGCCCTGCTTATGGGTAACAATATATTTTGAATAAATCTTTAACAACAACACTAGCTAGCTAGCCAGTGATGTCATTGTCCCTAAATCAATATTTACACAAACAAATGATAGATGATTTGCCGCAGCTTGATGTAGCGAGGTAAATACATCAGAGGGATAGTGTAAGCTACTTCTTGCAGCTTGTGGTTTTCATATCTTTGGTTCTTACTATCCATACCTGTGCTTACACTTAAACACAAACCCATGGCTTATGTTCCACTCATACCATGAGTGAATCACCAAAAGCTTCGACAGATGGATGTATAGGTGTGAGGCAAGTGTCAGCTAGCTGTAACACTTTAATTTGGCTCTTTGAGGACTGTTAAAACACTCTTGATTGAGTTCAACGATGTCAGTGTGTGGCTGAAGAACAACCTTGAGAAAAAAAGTCTCAAAATGAGCCTCATGAGCCCCAACTAGATGTGTGAATGGTCTCCATGAGGCCATGCTAAATCTCTCCCACGTTAAAAATAAATAAATAAATAAAATAAGGCAAAGAGAGATGACCAAATGGTGAATTTTACCAGTACAAGTGGGCAGGAAGAAATATATTAAAAAGCACACAAAAACACTGGATCAAAAATAACTGCTAGATCAAAAGGAATGACTCTGAGCAGGATGTAAAGAAGACTGAAATACAAAGAAAAACTACAAACTGAGAGAAAAGGCATTCTTGGATCACATCATGTTTGTTTGCAGCAGTTGGGATAATGAGCCAGAAAAAACTGCAGGTGATGTTCTGAGTGAAAGGAGAAGGAAGAGGAAAAAGAAAGAAAAATGAGGAAAGATAGCTTTGTAAGTGGCTCACAATCTAGTGTCAGTTAGCTGCTATCTCTTGGAAAACAAAGAGATGAAACATCGGGAAAAGGAATGACGGCAGGAGAGGGAATAGTGGTGTTTAGGGAATTAAAGGAGAAGACAAACATAGAGAGAGGAGAGTAAACTGGATAAATGAAAAAGGAAAATAGTGGAGGAGCTATAGTAGAAGAACATCAGCATTTAACGCAACAACTTCATATTTTTCAAGGAAATTGTAATGAATCAAGACCAAATGATCATATTTCACACCGAGTGTAGAGCATGTAACTATGACAGAAAAATTCCAAATGGAAGCAAGCAGGTAGCTAGGTTGTGGTGCCAAGTGTGATCAATATCATGCAGTGACCTGTTTAGAAAAAATGAAAAAAAAAAAAAAAAAAAAAAGATTGGGGACCTCACAACTCAAGTAGTCTTTTTTAGAGCAAGTTGTCCTTGTTGTGTTCACAAATATTTTGTAAAGGTTTGTAACCTCACGTATGTCTGATGATAGGTGGGTCTGTTACATCACTGATGGTGGTGAAAATTAGTAATGAGGTAAGTTCTTCTAGAGTTTCATATTGTTGATATTTCAATTTTATATGGTGCTGTGATTTAAAGTACTAAGTTCCTCTAAGTTTTCCTCTTCTAATTCAAACTATATCAAGGTGTCCTTGCACCAGCAACAACCTTTCAAAGCTTTCAGCACCCTCTAAACTTTCTATGGAAATTCTTTAAATGAAAACTGCAGCATATTGTGTAATTTGGCAGGTAATTCTTGTCCAATATGTGAGGCTTATGTTTCATTTTGCATACATCTTTTGGTATAATAAGACAGATGAAGCTCTGAGTCAGACAGCTATTGTGGGACTGGCCCAGACACATCGTCATGTTTTAATTATGCTTGGATGGATGTCCCTCATCCTTTAGGGATTCCTGTTTTTCTTTTTGTGTTTTGGGATTATGCGTTTTTAAAAGGCACCATCATGTTTTTGATAACAAGAGGTGCTGGTATTAAGATAACAAAATTGTTTGGGTGAGAGAAAAAATACTAAAAACTTGTATGGCTGGAGGGGATTGTCTCAGTGACCCAGCTGTATAAGACGCAAGCCACATGGCCATAACATCTCTGCTTTGTATCCAGCTACAGAGTGTTACATGAATTTCAGTTGCCCTCTTTTTCCAAAGCTTTTCTCACTATACATACTCCCGATTGGGAACAAATTTCCATTTTTATACATATTATAGCCAGATTTGTGTTCTTGTCCTTTTCTTCCATTTATTCACACCATGAGATTTTTGAAAAAGAAAAACTTACAATCTTGATTTTTTTTTTCTTTTCTATAATGGAAATAAGCTTTCTGTGAATCAATTTAGTATTTGTTGCTTGAATGTGTATTTTTTTTTTTATACATTTGTATCTTTCCTTCTTTTAATGGTCTTCTATGTTTTTTTTTTGCAAGGTGTGCTGACACACTAATATGCTAAGTGTTGTTTCAAATACACTTACTCATATTCTTCGCATACATCTGTACATGGGGAATAAACACTGGACAGGCACACTGTGTCCTCTGGGCCACTGCTACTATCTCACCATCCATGCAAAACCCAAACCGGCACACTGACAACCTGAAGTGGGCCTAAGTTTTCCTGTTCACCATTTCTGCACTCTGGCATTTATACACACACATACACAAAAGCAGGCAAGTTGTTAAAGGTGAGACAGTCTTAGGTTTGCAGGTTTAGGGGGGTGGAGGGTTTCATGTTTAAATCTATGAACGGGTATGGAAAATCAAATCCCAAAAAGCTAAATCCCTTTAGCAATAAACCAATCCTCCAAAGACTCCAGGGAAGCTGCTCAGTGCTTGGCAGCTCGCAGGTGTTTATACATGTCTCTATATGAATGTTAAACACATGAGTGGTGAAAAAACAATGTGTATGCTCAACAAAATGCTTGTATGAAAGAATTATTATGGTTTTATAAGAGTTTAAAACACCCTTAGTGGTTCCTAGAGGCTGAAATGTTCATTATATATACACAAAGATTTGAAAGTGAATGGCATAAACAATATATGTTAGTCAAACTACAAGCTCCAATGGTTTGGTGAACACTGTTTAGCATGTCTTGAGGATGAAGATATATGAAAGTGCATGGGGCCATTAAAATTAACATGATTTATCTCCATTAGAGTATGGAAATGTTTAACAAATGAATGACTGATCATTAAAAAAAAGATCGGCAGGAGAAGAAAAACTCTTATCTAAGAACATGAATGTTCTCAGATAATTTCATAGTGCTCTGACATAAAGATTTTTTTAAATCTGGTGTGTAACTGAAGGTTTTTTTTTCCTGAGGATGACAAAGGTCTCCAAAAACATGATTCCATATGATTATGGTGGGCACTTTGATCTTTGTCTTGTACCACTGCCAGCTCAAATCTTCCACTGAATTTTCCATTCACAGTGTCACCATAATTACAGGGAAACATCTTCTGGGGACAATGAATGACAATATGCATACTCATGAGGGGTCCAATTAATAAAAACATTGAAAAAGGAGGAACATGAAGGTTATCTGATTCTCTGATTCTGATTCATGACCAATACATTTTTATATTTGAGGTGTATATGTGAAGGTTATTGTATGGTTCATCCTCATGAAAACATGAATATAATCAACTAATAATGGAATCCAGTCGTTATTTTCCAATAAAACTTGCCCACACAAAAAATTGACCTGGAGGTGGTACTAGTCAATGCTGCGAAGGGTCACAATAATCATAAAGAAATCATCTTCTAAGGACCATGAATAACCACATCAGTCTAGGTGGGAATTATGATGATACTCTGAACAATGCTCTGTTAAACCAACAAACACACCCATTAATCCTTTATCTTTGCCACAGGGGAGTGAAAATTTGCAGAGAAAAGATGTTGATTGAGATGTTGATTAAGAACATATGGCAAAAAGTAACTGCATAAATCAATCAGAAATCAAGTCTTTAGTACAGATTGACTCACATTGTAGAGGATGTCCACCCAGCCCTCCATGGTGATGCACTGGAACACAGTAAGCACTGCAAACAGGATGTTGTCAAAGTTGGTGATACCAAAGTTGGGTCCCTTCCAGTACTCTCTGCACTCTGTCCCATTCGGACACGTCCTGGCTGGTGGCTCCAAACCACAAGGCCAGTCTGCTGTTATCTCATCTGATGAAAGACAGATAAATAGATAAAGGTAAAGAGATTCATATGATTTTTTCAAATGAACTTGTACATTTGATAATTTCTTAAGTATCTGTCGGATGGATGGATGGATGGATGGATGGATCGATCTGAAAGTGACTGAATGATAGAATGACAACGGGACGCCCAAATGCTAACAGGTTTTATGTATGTCAGGACTCTTGAGGAGACAAGAGAGGAGCGAAAATGTCCCTTTCCCCTGCTACTTACTCCAGCTACCTCATGTTACTCTGGTGTGTCCCATGATATCCTAACAATTACTCATCAGTCATCAAAAGGGAAACATGCTAGGACATGCCTCTCAAGTGCCCTGCCTTCAACTGGTTCCACTCAGTGCATTGTTGACCTCCTAACCTTATCATGGAGAGTGAGGCTATGGCTTTATTCTGTCAGTCATTACACAAAGCTTGTGACCACAGGTGAAGGTCAGTGCAAAGATCAATGGCTGAATTTAGAGCTTTGCTCTGTGGCGTGGCTCACTTTTGCCACCATGCTCCAACAAAGCGCCACTGATATGCTGGCGAGCAGCCAGTATCACTGCCCTTCTTCTTCACTCATAACATCTGGAAATTAACCAGTTTCAGCTACCCCATTTTTCAGTTTTCAGTTACTCAATGAAACAAAGAAAATATGGACGTTTTTGGGGGTTCTTATTTGATTTACTAGTGTTTTAACTCATTTTTACACATCTTTCTTGAAATCTCACAATGCCTCTTATCAATGGAAGTACAAGAGGATACAATGAACACACTAATAAATGCAGAAAGTGTCAAACACGATATGATTTATGTGCCACAACAAACTCTAAAATTTGATGAGGATGTGCTGTGCTGTGAGTTTATGAAAGATGTGTTTCAGGTTTAGTCAGCTTATTGTGGATGCTGCCTAATTTATAGAGTTGTCTGATGAATCTGATCTGATCAAAAAAAAAAACAAGTTCTTATCTGAAAGTCAGTATTAAGGACATTTTTCATAATTATGTTGGCTTTTCAATGTCATCCTGTTGAGGGGCCTACATATTTCATGTGCATCTGAACAGAATCCTCTAAACTAGATATTAAATATTTTAGTGAACCTTGAGTATCAGTATATAATTTCAACGCAATGAGCACTGCAAGTGGGAACTGGAAAGTTGAAAGTAGTTACTACTCAGTGTTAATCTAAATCTTCAGAAGACTATACAAGATCTTTAACTATTTTTTTGACGTTGTTGAGTTGTTATAATCTAATTAAAGTCACAAGGGAAATGATCCATTTCAATCCCTCTGTGTTTGTTCTATGTGAAACTCAACTAATGGCTTAACATAATGTTTATGTGCAGCTGTACCTGCAAACAACATAAAAGCCAAGGTCTTGAATAAGCTTGTGCTCAAGTGAAGGGACACCCACTGACCACACACATGTTAAAACACAAACCTGCAAGCAAACTCAGACAAACAAGGTCCTTATGCTTCATCCAGCATTGTCCCCAATGACGCATGTGCACACACACAAAAGAAAAACAACATACAGTAACCTTCACGGAGAAAGTTGTTACCAGTGTTGCTTAGCTTAATCAAACCCTGCTGTGCCTGTATGACTAAAATAACTCAAAACATACGCACTGTACATTAGCAGCCTGTCACAACTGCTCACACCACTACAAGCACCCTGACTGGGTTGGAACATGTGGACACACAAAAACACACGTGCGTAGACACACACACACACACCAATAGACAGACACACATATTTTACAGCTGGCCTAGCCAATAACCCTCAAGTCACGCCTTCACACTCTATCTGACACCAGCAGTGGGGAAATAAAGCCTTCTCATAATTTTTTATCACTGCATTACACAAAGGGTAATTTCAGCCAAGCCAGTCTGAATGTTTTCTATAATTACTATAATGCTGTAGTATGATAATAACACTGTAATTGTGACCTGGCTGTGATTTATTTTGAAATGTGTTTTGCTGCTGCGCTAACTCAACACAGGGGAGGAGGCTTATCTTTCAAATTTTCTCCCTGCTTCTTATTTTCACACATTAAGGATCCACAACAGAGATTTTGGTGATTCAAAACAGACGTACAACACACCACGCATATCTTCTCAAATGCACCATGCTTCGTTCATCAAACAGTTTCAGCTATCAGCTATAATGCCACCCTCATGTGGTGCATAAAGCATAGTGTACTGGTGATGAGTTGTGTGACATGTTTGAGGTGTGATGGACTTGCACTGAATCTCATTGTGTGTGCAATCAGTGGCTTTGCATACTGTCATGGCTCTGTAGTTTCATAATTCACTAGAAAGCACCTACTTGATGCTCAGTGTGTTTGATAACACATTTTTAGAAAAGATTTGATTTTTGTGTAAAAAAAATGGAATATAGTGTCTGCCTGATGTTGTTTACATGCTTTAATATACAAAGTACACATTTTCCTTCTCTGTCCTTTGCTGCAGCACTTCTATTCACACTCCACCTGAATGCTCCATTATAGCGCCTGTCTCTTAAAGGCCCCAAAGCTCAGTCTGATCTGATTGGTCACCCATCATGTTCTACATAAGCTCTGCCCATGTTTTTACAATGACAGCTGCTGAGGGGTTGGCTTTATGGAGGTCTTGACAGCCATTAGAAGGGATAGTTGCTGTTCTGTATGCATTTCTCCATTGATCAAGCATTTTGATACTTTTACAGTATTTATACCGCACCTAGACTTGCTTCATAATCAGAAAACAAGACAGAAAATTTCAGTTTCTACAACATGGAAACTTTAAAATGATAAAATTAAAACAATAAATACATACAGCAAAGAGTACCCTGTCTGGTTTAATTGCTTAAATATTCTCATTAGCACCTACTTCTGTTACCAAAGAAAAGTGGAACTAGTGAATTGCAATAATAATCTCATTAATGCCTGAGGTAGCATTTGATCAGGAGGCTGAGTACGCATCCCTATTGAGTTACAGCAGAAGCTATCAATCAAAACTCAAGATGGTGAAAATACCATTCATCAAAGTCAAAATGTGAAAAATGACTGTCAAAGATTCTGCTATGCACTTTTTTGTTACATTAATATAGGCATCGGTTGCCAGCGATGTGGATGTGCCAATACTCATGAAGCCACAAGCACATGCACAACTTATGAATCATTTATGTGAGCCTGCATACATATGCAATGCAATATATGTTGTCATCTATAGCAAAGACAGCAGCACAGTGGAAAGGGAAAAACCTTTCCTGGCATAAACTCAGCTGACAATCAATGTTGTTGCACAAGCACACACCACAGACAAGCTGTCGCTCTCACCGGTGCCTATCTTGAAGCAGGTGGTGTGGAATTTGCCCATGTAGAACTCCACCCCGATGATGGCAAACATGACAATGGCAAAGAAAAGCAGCAGGCCGATTTGAAGCAGAGGAACCATGGCTTTCATTATGGACTTCAACACCACCTGGAGACCTAAGGGACAGAGAAAGATGGGGAAGAGTAGACAGCTCAGAGTGCTGGCAGCAATACAACAAACAACAACAAACAAAAATCTAAAATCAAGATATTTCATGATAGACAAAATATCAAAACATCAAAGCAAAGAACAATAAGAGATAGAACTGCATGCAGTACAATTCCACTTTTGAAATGATTATTTCTTAATATACTGTGATAATCACTTACTGGGGATTCCTGAGACGAGTTTCAGGGGTCTCAGCACTCTCACTGCTCGCAGTGTTCGCAGGTCAAAGTCCGAACCCACTTTGGCCAGAATTCTGTATACACAGACAAACATCCAATCAGCATGGTGGCACAATATTTCACTGTAGCAATCTTGTAAATAACTTAAGATTGAGCTATAAAGCAAATATTGCATTAGAGCTGCACGATATATCATTTGAGCATCATCATCGTGATGTATGTGTGCAAAATAGTCACACTGCAGGGCCTGCGATTTGGGAGGCAAATTAACTCATCTAATTTTAAGGGTACCTGACACACACTATGCATGCAGACTCTGCATGCGCAGCGATCCACCAATCATTAGTTGTTATTCAATATGCCAAAGCAGACCAGCCCCTGTGCATGGAGTGAGTCGCTGGTAATAACACTGAACAATGAGCAACGAACAAGAGAAAATTGCCGAAAACGAAGACCTGGTGCCAAAAAGAAAAGCAATGTCAGTTATCTGGGATTATTTTGGCTACAAGAAGGATGATATTGACCAAACACATGCTCTGTGTTGACAGTGCCTTGCATCTGTTGCCACAACAAGAGGTAACACAACAAATTTTTTTGACCATTTAGGTCGGTACCACACAGCTCAGTACGAGAAAAAGAGATAAGATCAGTGCAGGTTAATTGTTCACAAGATAGCAGCAGTGCAGCATAACATAATGTGCTATTCAGGTCATCTTATGAAAATTCATGTATTTTTTCATATATATATATCGCAGGTTTAAAAATAATTGTAATGTCAGTTTTTTCCAAAATTGTAAAGCCCTATATTGCATTGTCCATTTAAAAAAAAAAAAAAAGTATCCCCCCCAAAAATCTAAAAACTAAAAAAAGCTGTAAATCTTCACATTTTAGAAGCTTGAGCCAGAAAGGTTTTTTTGCTTTATAAATTAAAACACTTCATCACTGATGAAAAATGTTGACTGAGTAATGAAGTAATTACTTCAGCACTACAGCTTTCATTCTAATTATTGCTTAATCTCTTTATATCTGGAAAATGTAATGATTAATCCTCAGGTCTATAAAATGTCAGAAGCTATGAAAAATGTCCATCACAAAGTTCTCCAAACTGCTTCTGTCAGCTCAATTTTATTTTACACTGACCAACATCACTACTGACTATTTTTCTATCAATCAACTAATCAATTACTTGAGTAATAACTGCATGAAAATCAGTCTCCTGAGGTGACTCACATTTCTACCAAACCCAAATATATTCAACTTAGAAACACAGTAAACAGTGAAAAGAGCTTTAGTTTTTACACACACGCACACACGCACATATATACAAACACACACTCATAAAAACACAGACACACACAGATTATAGGTTGACCATGTATGTGTCTGACTACGTCATGTGCCGTTTATATCTGCTTTTACCTACAAGTGGAGGAGTGACATACTGTGGTGAGTCCAAGTGTGTGTGCATGTTTGTGTGTGTGTGCACTGGCCATTGAGTCACAGCTGGCAGCCCTCATTACAGGCCGTACACAGAGGGGGAGACTTAAGTGCTCCACTGAAACACACAGAAAAAAAACACACGCTCCAGGCTAAGGAGAGAGAGAGAGACAGAGAGAGAAGAAAGAGTGGAGGAGGAATATAAAAATAAGAATTACTGAAAAGAGGTAGAATGTGAAACATGACCAGGAATGATATTCATGTGAACTGGAAACTAAGACTACATTCTTACACACAGTCCTGCTTCATAGGTGTATGTAAAGTACCAGCTTTTAAGGAAGCTAAACTATTATATTACCAGCATTTTCCAGCATTTTGACATGTCTTTGTATTGATGTTACAAGAATTAATACACACATTTCTATATAATGTCTAGTTTTGAACACCCTTGATGGCTGTCTACAGCAAGCAAATTCACATTATTTGCAAATTTAACCAAACAATTAACTCTGATTTACCTGAATTCTTAACATATTCTTCCACTACACCCATGTGTCAATTCCGGTTCTGAAACAAACCCTACGCCTTTCCCTTTTCTATTGAACACCATATGTGTGATTTGTGGTAGTAACACATTTGAGTGTAATCGATATTATATACAACACGGGAGTGATTTTCATACCTCAAAGTTAAGTACTGCCAAGAGCCCCATAGCAGGTAGAAAAACCTCAAGGGTACAATACCTTTTATGTAGAGGGTACACTCATGACTGACAGAAAGAGATTCAGTGTACGCAGGCTCACAGGCACACACACACAGGCAGAGGAAAAAGTAGAAAACAAGAAAGGTCGCTTATTGCTCCCTGGATACAAGTTGGCATGGTAACTGATAAAGCACATCTGAGCATTATGGGAATCATCATTATGGTGAAATCTGTCAGCTGGGATGACAGAGCCTCTTTTGTAATATGGAATAAATTGTTCTATACATATGATATGCACTGGCATCACAGTTGATCAAATTCTCAGACAGTGATTGAATTCTAAATGCTGCTCTTTATAATAGTCTCATTATTTTCTGCATGCAAAGCATGGATTTTATTAAATGTACTGTTTCATAGTCTTCAGCTCTATAAGAAATATGGATGGAAATCCGTAGGAAATATAGAGTTAGAATTAGTCAGTGAGAGGGGGGAACCACAAGTGAGACATAAGAGCTGACTTAAAGATGACACACTGATGAGGACTACAAAACATTCACATCTATCCATTGTACAAGGGCTCCTCCACATTCCGCTTAGACATACAAACTTCTTCTATCCAGATCTAAAAAGCATAATTTTTTACTTCTTCAGCTGTCAGCATCTTATATTCCTTGTAAGTTTAGCATTCCAGTGATCCTTATCCCCACTGATTTTTAGTTTTGGTTGGAATGGCAATCATCAGACAGGGGGCGGGGGGGACGGACGCACCCTCACCCGGTATAAAGCATCTAACATTGAAAATGAGTACAGTGGCACTGAGCTAGCAGTATAGCGGTGCAGCACTGTTGTTCTGCCATCTGGGGAGAACCCTGTAAAGTCATACATAAGATCAAGATTCTGTTTTATGTTTTACAGATGAGGCCTCAGAATTGAAAATGCCCCAAAACAGACAAAGCAAGCCCTGCAAGCTCTCTGTGTACATCTTACAGTTTGTTCTGTTTACAGTTCTAGTTAAAAATCCATGCTCAACACAAATCTTCTTTTTATTTGCCACTTGGTATATGCTCTAGGGAAGATTTCGGGCTGAAAAACCTTTCAGAAGTACTGTCAAACCAAATAAACTTCGTCATTCAGTGACTGACATGACCACTGCTGCTATACTGACACTGCAGTATAAGAACTGTGTGACTTCAGTAATCACACAATACCCGAGCAATAATGCAACATTCTCACAATTTCACCACCTGGCAGCCTTGTAATTATAGGTGTAAATCTTAGGGGGAGACCGGGGGGGGACACAACTCCCGTTGCCAATCATGATTTTCTGTGTACTGAATTACAGATCACTCTTTTGTTAACTAGTGATTAGCTGATGTTTTTTCCAGTGGGCCACAGTAACATTAACTGTTGTTTTCAGTAGCAAATGTAGCAATAAAGCCGTCCTTAGCTGGAGTTTTCATTAGCAGAGTTCCAGCACTACTTTTGATGTCTCCCTCAGGAAATGCTCTTTGAGAGTTTTCATGTAGTTGACTCATTCAGAGCAGAGTTATTCATACATGCTCGTAACCTACTAAAACACAGATAAACTGGCAACGAGCTACGCCACTGAAGCCCTACTAAATGGCAATGTGTAGGTTTTATAACTGCTTTATATAAACCTAAATCTTGTGGAATTAGCAGCATACTTTATACTGTACACTGTATACTGTGTTCTGATAAGAACTAGTCTTTTATCATGTGCCTATAATTAAAATACACTGAAGAATAATCCTACTGCTCATGTTTGGAGCTCTACACTTTTTACATTGTACTATCAATGTGAGACATTTGAGTCAGATTAAAAATTGTTAGTATTTTGGGTGTGATGTTAATGAAAAACAGAGAGGCAAGTAGGAATATTCTATTTACAGTCCATCAAGCCAAAGTTACCTGAAGAAACAGAATGAAATAATAATCGTCCCTATGTGCTGTTATTATATTCCCCACAATCAATAGCTCACTTTGTTCTAGTAAGTGCACACATGTATGTGTGTCTGCATACCTAGGTCTATTGGTGAGTACATTTGCCTGCGGAGGGAATGATTTGATGACTGTGTAGACAGACAGTCAGGCAGGGAGCAGACTAATATCCCTTTATCACCACCACAATATATACATGTGGGCGCCAGACACTGGCACAGGAAATGATGAAATGAGGGTGATGCTATCGTCTGTCACTTGCAAACACACACACATTCAGAGCCAAATGGCACTTTCATCCGTATTGTCACCCACAGGTATAATCTTTAATGTGGGATCGAACAAGTAGAGTTTTGCTCATCTTCAGCAAAAACAAACAAACAAAAAAAGATATTGTGTTTACAAAGAAACCCACACATGATTTCCACATAGGAGTACCAATTCACACACACACAATAAAGTCCCGATTTCCTGTGTGGTCTTTCAAAATATACCAACATTCAGTGATTCAACCTTTATTGCTGCAGTATAAATAGAACCTTGACTAATCTAACTTTGAAAAAACAATGGCAAAACAAGACAGAATGATAAGAGTGATTCCTGCCCATCAAAATCTGGGTGAAGGAACACATCCTTGATACTTTTTTCATTAAGCTGCCTATTAATGTAAATAATGTATACCCTCTTCCTCATGGTTCAGTAGACGGGCTTTGTCATACATTAACAGAAGTGTGAGGTGTCCAATGAGTGACATGCTCATCAGGGGAAAGGTGAGAAGCACGTTTGACCAGAGCTCCATTCATTCAAAATGAGATTTTACACTCCTTGGTCAGAAATTCAAGCTCTGAATCTATATCTATATCTATATCTATATCTATATCTATATCTCTATATATATATATATATATATATATATATATATATATATATAGATAAATATATATATATATATATATATATATATATATATATATATATATATCTATATCTATATCTATATATATATATATATATATATATATATATATATATATATATATATAAACTTTTCATCTCTTCTAATTCATTGTTTTGGTTTACAATTAATTAGTGTTTGGTTTAGTCTCCACTGTCCAGTTCCAAACACAAGACAGACAGATTTAGCAACTGGTTGGTTAATTTGTAAAAGTAAGATATTAATTCTGAGGAGATGGTAGAGACCAATTCAGAGCTAGGAGGAGAGAGAGTATTGGAATTACATTTGTCGCTGGCCAGAAACACAGTTTGAATAGGCAACTGTTTGCAGGTTACTTTTTTACATAACTTTTGAAGGCCAAGTCAGCTGTTTGTGTCATGACTCCTGTTTTTGTTTGTTCTTGTATCTGTTTTTTGGTTTCTTGTATTTGATTCATGTCATTGTATTATGTCTTGTTTTTGTTTTTCCATGTCTTGTGTCCCATGTTTTGATTTTCCATGCCCTCATGTGTCCTTTAAATTTCTCCTGTGTTCTCCCCTCTGGCTCCCTCTGTCTGTTGTCTTGTTCCCTCCTGGTCTGTTCCTCTGTGCTCCTCCCCCTCATTATCACACCTGGCTTCCTTCCTCCTCTCTCCTCACCTGTTCCTCGTCATGTCATTAGTGTCTGTGTACTTAGTCTCTGTGTTCCCCTCACTCCTTGTCTGGTCATTGTTTTCTGTTTTCTCCATGCTCCTGTCCATGCTCCTGTCCATGCTCCTGTCCATGCTCCTGTCCATGTTCCAGTCCATGTTCCAGTCCATGTTCCAGTCCATGCTCCAGTCCATGCTCCTTTCCAGTTTGGTACAGTTTGTTTGGCAGCTTGTTTTGGAGCTTTAAAAATGATTAAGTCAGAGTAAGATAGCTACCGCTACCTCTAAACCTACTCAAATTTTGGGGGTTTTACAAATTACATGTAACTGGTACCTTGACAAGGGTGGACAGGGCCTAGTGCTGGGATCAGTATATAATTACTATTATTGCAATATACAGTATATAATTCTATTACACATTGAATGTTATTGTAAGCCCCCTCAATTAGTGAGAAAAAAATAATGCAATTAAATTACAGTTACTGCACAAAATATTAGAGATTACAAAGGGGCTACATCTAATCATATTCTTTAGTGAGAATCCAAAAGCATTTAACCCTAACCCTTCTCTTGCTATATTTTCTCCATATTTTACACCTAGCATAGGTCAGCAAAGCTGTTGGGATAAAGTGCAACACCATCAAGAGATGTGAAGTCTGGTCCCATTCATTGAGCAGTATGCACTCAAATATTGGGACTGGTTATCTTGTATGAGTCTGCATTACCTTTTGTCTACAAATCATTTCCAAATTGCTCTGTTGGCAACCTTAGTCTCCCATGCCTGTGAACCACTGACCAGTCAGCTGGTCATTATGTCGGACAAGAACGCCTTTCAATGCTGAAAATTCAATAATATTTTGCTTATAAAATCAGACAACATCTCAAACATAACGGTACAGTGGAAAGCTTGTTATACAGTGGTGAAAATGCTGTCAAACCTGAGGACTGGTCTACAGGTAAGTTAATCAGTGTAGAAGTACCTCCTTCTCCACAACTTTATTTATCTGTGTTTGACTACTTTAACTTTATCTGTATTTTTCTTGGTGCCCATTCAGTAGGCTCAATGTTGGAAAACTGTTAGAAAACTAATCAAAAAGTTATCAAAGTTACATCACTTTGATGAACTATTTCAAATGGTTACATAACCTACTATATTTGTAACCACTTAATTTGTAATCTGTAACCAATTACATAAAAAAAATAATAAATAACCTCCACTGTTAGGATGCTATATATTGTTTGTGTAAAGGCGTAAAATGTTTCATTGCACCTTTTTAATGAATGTGAAAGAAGAAAGATGGAGGAGGAAAAGGAAGGAAAATGGAGAAACGCAGTCTTCTCATGAGGCTGTGTGATGTCGTTTAATTACTGTGACCCTGGCCAGCTGGAGGCCGGGGGCTGTGATTGAGTTTTTCACACATGCCGTTAAGAGAAGACAGGGGCTCCCAGAGGACAGACAAGAGAACATAGTGCAAACCTGAAAACCTGACTAAATGGCTGCCTGCCTGTGTCTCTCAACACCACCAGCTGGTCACAAACTGTATATCTGCTTCAGTGATGGTCTTGCTATATGCTTGCCTGCCTCACATTTGAACAGAGCCAACCAGTGAATATTTAAATTCAATGCTTGTTGAATTGGAGCTTTTGTCTTAAGTTAGTCCACCTGCCTGTCTGCCAATTCAGCTCAGAACGAGGCGTGAGAATGATCCCTGAACCAACCAGTTGGTGCCCATTTCTTTTGAAGTTTTCCTGCATTGTTCTGAACAGACTCAATCATCTCTGCTGTATCACTAGCATGTGCCACATAAATATATGGCTTTCAAAGCTTTCATCACTTCATATTTTTCCATATGAAACACACCTGAGGCATTACTCATTGCTAGGGGGAAAACTGAACTGGTAATGCATACTGGTGGGAGGGAGAGCCACTAGAGGAAGATTTTTAACTAAGAAAAGAAACAATTTTAGATGTCAGCACCCACCCGTAAAGTTTTAGAACACATTTTCAGTGGTGTAGGCTGTAAGCAGCACATTAGGGCAACACACTTTGAATAGTGTACTGTTTGCAACCCACTGTTATGGAAAAGACAGAAAATATCAGTCTACCTAAAGACGTTTTTTGCTTGTCTCTTTCTTTTTGTCTGTGCAAATATCTGAGTTAATTGGATTACCATCGACATGATGTTGAATGTCACTGATCAATACAGTGTCAGACACAAAACATGTCATTCCTGCCAAGCATTTTCCAAATGTTGTGTTGGGACAGCTATTGTGGGGTGGCAGAGCTCTGCTAAGTGACTCGGAGCCAGCCAGCTATGGAAGAACTAGTCAAGTGCAGAGCCAGTCCTCTCTGGAGGAATGGATATCTTGTCACATCAGATTCTGCTCTGATCTGAAGCTGTTTAGCAATGGGGAGAGGGCTCAGAGATTGCTTTTTAACCTTTGGGATTAAAAACAGATTCATCATCACTCCTACTTATCGACCTAACTGCAGCAGACCTGGTGACTTCCACTATCAGGTGTATATGTGCCTTAATGTTGACTGATCAGGGGGAATGGATGGGAAATGTTCTTGACTTTTTGAACATAATGCTACAAAGATGACAGGGGAGAAAGAAGAGCCAGAACACAAGTCTCTGGTGAGTTCTGGATTCAGTTAATGGTTGACCTGAATTTCAACACATGGACACCAGCTTCCAGCTAATGTACAGTAATCTGGCTTTTGGGATCGTATAAACACACTTGGGGTTATGCAAATGACCAATACAACCACTGTTGCTGATTAAAATCTATCTATCATGACTCGAGCACCAATAGTCATTGACAACATCAATTTAAGGCACATTTGCCTACTTAGAGACAGGTGATCAAATGAAATGTGCTGTTACCGTGAAACAAATGAAAAAACAAAGGCCTAGTCCTTTTAGATATTTAATGCAGAAATGTAACTTATCTTTGAATCTGTAGGTGTCTCACAAAATCAATATTTCTTTCACACGTCTCATTTTACATTCTCATGAGATGTATATGTATGACATAACTTTAATTTTGGAAAGTGCAGGGAATGGTGGTGGCCTCACCGGTGGGTGAGAAACTGCCAAGCCAGAGGACACTACTTGAACAAGGGTC
Organism: Acanthopagrus latus; assembly: GCF_904848185.1. Taxonomy (NCBI): domain Eukaryota; kingdom Metazoa; phylum Chordata; class Actinopteri; order Spariformes; family Sparidae; genus Acanthopagrus; species Acanthopagrus latus. The sequence goes on along the minus strand of NC_051050.1, from coordinate 5,748,762 downwards.
TAACCACTTGATACTTTTTAAGACACAGGACAGCTGTGTTTGTGGCAACAGAACCAAGCAAACTCAAACAAGGTGATAGAAAATTGAACCCTTAAGAACTGTAAATTGCAATGTAAAGAAGCATGGAGTTTCAACTTATCCATGGTTTAAAGAAATATACTGTATATTGCCCAGTTTTATTATCGTGACTTGGTTGTAGTGATCTGCTGCAGTATACCTCAGACTCAACAATGGCGCTTTTTGTTGGCTGCTCTGTCTGGTCTTGAAAACTACAGACCAGATCCCTCTAGGGGGATGATTCTTAATGATTCTGATAGAAGATACATATTACTATTGAGCACCACACATCAGACCTCCTCTTACTTGGTCCATTTGATTACACTGGAAAGATTTCAAAGAAATTTGTTGTGAATTACAGTTGGGTGATCTGCAATAGTGTCAATTGATCATTTTGTTATACAGTCCATACCATGGCAAACAGTATATCCATTTAATGTCTCTGGTTGTTTTAGGCTATTGCTAATTAAGTGGGCAAAGCAATTAGCAGGACCATTTTATAGAGTAATATTCAAATTGCAGGATTTATACCACATTGTGTTATGTGAAGTCAGCTGATGTTATTGGTATTTAATTCACATATATACTCCAAAAAAAAGCATGCACATCTTGTCATTTTCAATACAAGCTGAGTCTGAAATGACACTATTCAAAATTAGTTAGGGATGTTGGGATTTGGGTGCATATATATGTATGCGGATATGCAATATAAGTCAGATGAAATGTGTCAACACAAAATAAAAATTCAGATGTGTCACAGGATAACAATCAAGTGAAACACTAAAATATCTCAATATCCAGAAAATGCAGAATATCACAATATATATATGGACACAGTGATATAAAATGACAAAGAGCAGACGATTGTATCAGGGTTTAGGGTCAATCTACACCATCACCTTCTTCTCAGTCTGATTTATTCTCAGAATTTGGACGCAGTAGCAAAAATTGCTCCTTTAAGAAAAAAAAAAAAAAAACAGTCAAAATTATCTCTGACACTGCTATTTCATTTACATAAGAAAGAATAGATGCAGGCAGAAACACACAACATACTGTGGAAAATAGACCTAATTATTAGACTCAGGCCATTTCTTGCCAATTAGACCTCATTTCTACCATCTGATCTAATAGAAAATGAGCCAACTAATCATGAGACCGGCTTCAGTATGGCATATCCTGTTTGTGAGGAGAGTATGTGTAGGTGTGTGTGCATGTGTGGTGGGTTGCATCGCCTTGATGTTATGCGATGTGAGTGGACAGCTGTGACAGAGTCAGGAGAGCAAGCATTTCCCACAATGCACATGAGGACAGAAGGGGGTACTCATGAACGCATCGTGGCTGCCAGAGCCACTTGCCATCAAATATGGCTGCTGTTGTAGCGCTGTGCTTCTAAATTAACACTGAATGCACGCGTATAAGTGCACACACACACATACACACATGCAGGCTTCCACCTTATTAGTCTCATAAACAAGTCAAAGGCAGGGGACTGAAAGAGGAATCTAGCTCACATCCTCTGGTATGGGCTCTGATTTTCCTGATTACTGATTACTCGATCAGGTCTGACTAATTCTTATTTCATTTACATCCAATATAACTAAAAAAGAAAAAAAGCATAACAATCTGGATATTGTTACTGGCTTTGTTTGAGTAACTGGAAAAGTCATCTGAAAATGTAATAAATTACTCTACACTTTGATTACTAACCCTAACCCTAACCTGTTAAGAATAAGTCTCTGTGACACCCTGCTTGCTAATTAACAGCATATCTCCACAATTGCAAGGTATGTCTGAATGATCAAGGTATCATAATAAAGGGAATACTTTAAATATTTGTTCAGATGTGTCAGTATCAATTTATGCAGACACAGTGACATATATATTAAGTTAGCTATTGCATAAATGAAAGATTTTTCAAAAATTACAAATTACAATTACAAACCATCTATCCACCATAGCAAAACATCTGAACATTACTTCTGCCAATTTTAATGCTGACAAAATGAATCAGAACAAAATTAGAGATGTTTCAGTACAGAGCACTTGGGCAGAATAGGTAGGGCACATCATTTTTTTCAATCCCCAAACCAGGACCCTAAAAATAGCCACAGATTCATGCACCCTCACATGTATGGGTTTATGCAAGCACCGCAAAAAAAGTGTGTTTAGGACACCTGGCTGGAAAAGATTGGATTACAATCTTATATTGGGTATATTTCCCATTTCAGATCTTTCAATGTTCTTTTCTTGTGAGTGGACATAATGGTTCGCATTGCCTACTTAGGGCTTAAAAAGCAAAAAAACAAAAACAAAAACACAGCAACACTTTTACATTATAGGGCATATTTACAAGTCCAACATGCATTTAGCATCTTAGCACAAATACATGGAGCAGGGGAAACTGCTAGCCTGGCAACATCAAAGGTGCATTCCAACTAAAAAGCTGTCAACATTTAAACAAAGCATCTTTTGTAAGCATCAACTGTAGTGATTATTCATAGATTATACATTATATTGTTTATAGTATTATGTGTAGGCTACTAGCAGCAAGCTAGCAACCATGTACCATGTGTTACATATTCCCTGCTGGATGGGATATGTATATCCTGAGGTTCTATTGACCATTTGTTTGTGCTTTCTCCCAGGTGACCCTAATTTGATTGAGGGGCCTATAAAGAGGAAGGATTGTGGCTTGTATCTCTCTCCGTTCTCCTTTGTACAGCCTGAGCATCAGCAATGTTGTTCTAGTATTTGTACTGTATTGTTTCAGCTTTTGCCTTTGTTATTTCTTGGTTTGGTTGGTGAGTCTGGTAGTCCTCTTTTTGTGGCTTTATTTCTGAGGTTTAGATTTATGTGGATTTAGGTTAGAGAGGACAGCCCAGATCCCAGCCCATTGTGGGTTGGTCTGGGTGTCTCCTCTTCTTTGTTGTTCTTTTTGGCCAGTTCACCAGCTTTTGTTAGCAAATCTTGTTGTTTGCGTTAAAAAAAAAAGATTGATTATTGTGATTGACGTTGAAACGTTTTCTCCATAGTTTAGAGAAATCTTAAAGCAGCATACTATGTTCATTTAGATAACAACTTCCAAGTTTGAACATATTTACACATATACATATTCATACAAATATGTGTTTATATATGTATATATCTATAGATATGTTTGTTCATATGTATATGTTTATACATCTGTTTAGATACACACACACACACACACACACACACACACACACACACACACACACACACACACACACACACACACACACACACACACACTTACATGTACACACACAAGCACATAACTGTGGATTTTTACAAACTGAGAAAAAAAAAAGCTTCAAGACTCAAAAGGAAAACCCACATCACAGACTCTGCAGGAGTGTTCATTTTAGTGTCAGACCAGTTTGTGCATTGCTCAGGTGGAGGTCTGAAATGTGTTGTTGAGCCATAGCTGGCTCAGTAAACGTAAATAACACAGCAAGAATAGGTGTTCCCCCTCAGTACTCGCTCTCATCCTGTTCTCTTCTTCTCCTCCTACATCTGAATGTTAATTAAGCAGGGTAATGAGTCCCAAGTTGTCAAAACATAACACACAGATTGCACCTCAGTGCCACAGTCAGATTAGTTGAGGCTGAAGTGAAATCATAACAGAGACCCATGGTCAGTACTTTTTTTCACACATACTGTAGTTGACTGAAGTGAGTAATGACAGAAACAGGAAGAAAAAATCAAGTGAGAAGCAGGAAGGGAAGAGAGAGGCTGTCGCAGTGGTGATGGTGGCGGTGGCCATGTGCCTTTTCTATATTTGCACCAATGCCCCTTCAAGAGGCTGTGCATGCCAGTGGGTAGCACCCTAACCTGAGCCTCCCCCGATGAATAAAACAGCTGGAAAGCTTTCTTAACCCAAACACCATTTTCTGCACTGTCCCACTCAAAGCAAACATACCCTATATTTCCAATCTATGCATGCTGCATACAAATTCTTCGTATTCTACTTAACATAATGAATAGAACATAACTCTACAATAAAAATATGATTTTGCATGCACTACATAGTTTGGATTATCCATCTGCCCCAAAGCATTTTTCTCATGATAGACGGAATATAAGTATGAGTATGAGTAAACAAGTAAACCCAGGAAGACCTCATTTAGAGGAACTCTGATAGTGACAGATTTCATCAGAACTGGATTGGTCAGCTATGGAAGTTTTTTTCCAGAATCATCAAATTGATTCTAGGAAAAGCTACCTTGGATGTTGAATGTGTTACTTCAACACAGCACACTACACTGATGTCTTCTACATTAACTACACAAAGAGAATACTATGACATTTGTATGTTGTACGTTAAGTACAGACATAGAGTTGAAACTCTGTTGTCAAGAGCCTTTTCAAAAATACCTGCAGTTCAGGTGTTTCAAGTAAAAGTCACATCATCAGATGAAGAATCATCACACATGAATGGATCCAAACAGGAAGCAGACGCACAGCATAAAGGTAGCGGGGAGCTTGAGTAACTGTCAAATCTGTCAAACACAGACAGTCAGCAGAGAGTATCTAGCATATTGCTATTATTATCATTATTAAAGTAGTAGTAGTTGTAGTAGTAGTAATAGTATTGAAAAGGAGAGCTGCCTGTACACACAGTAATCCAGTCACTGAGTTACATAGAGGATCATATTATCACTGTATGAGCAGTATTGTTAGAGGACATTTCGCCCCAAGGAGACATCATGACAAGATGTGCTGTGATTTATGTCTGGGAATGCAATCAACCCCAACCTCCTCAGCTGGATCCTTTCTGGAAAGCTGCATGGACGTGACATTACAGCACACATCCATTGCATGGGTGGACTGCCATTGTAGACATCATGGAGTACATCACTGAGATTGGAGCCTGGGGGTTTGATGAATCAGGACCTTCATATAACACAATATTTCCTGTCTGGCTCTCATACTGTCTGTACAGTATGTAAGCTCCAAACAAAGTGAGAAAACCTTTGCTTATATGATGTTTTTCAAAACCTGGTGCTTACTGAAAAAGCTAATAAAGAACAACAGAGAGGGGAGAATAGCTCACACACACACACACACACACACACACACACACATTAATAAAAAGTGAGATTAATATAAAGCCAGACAGTAAAGCTTCAGATGCAGACATAATTTGTTTATCTCAGCCAGAGAAAAGTTTGAAAGTGACAAAACACAAGGTAAAGTATAGATGAAATAAAGAATGTCTTTTTAACCCTTTTAGATCATATCCCGAGTCATTAGCTAGCAACAGCATTATACACCATCAGCAACTGCATGGAATACAATGGGCTCTCTTTTTCATTGGAAATGTTAATTATGTTCCATTCCATTACATAGAAATATTGCACAAAGTGTTTATCCTTAACATATATGCACTCTTTCAATGTTACACCAACCACCAGTATTAACTGTAAAACACTACTTAGCATAAAAAGTATATATACCAATCTATGTACATTTTCTAATAATCCCTTCAAAAGCCAATATGTGCTGTAGTAGTTGAATATTACTGTAAGCAGGTGCAGATATGACTAATCTAACATGTAGAAGCACAGAAATAACCAAACATTTAAAGGATATACAGCATATGTTTCAGTATGATTCTAGCCATTACCCTATTATTGAAAAAATACCTGAAACAGAATGAATTAAATACATTTCATCAAGAAAGGCTCATGAGAGATAGATCTACAGTCTGCTATCATATGAATAAGACTTTGCATTTAAGATTAAATCTTTGTTTTCTGAGTGTTAGTGTCAGATTGAAACCAGCTGATTACCCTTCCATAAACCCTCCACTTTCTAGTTTCTACAAAACCTACTATGGCCGCTAAACACATGAAAAACATGAAAGGCCCACTGCAGAGTCAGTGTTTGGTTTGTCTGTTCCAGGCTAATGTAGAGGTAGACTTTGTGAAAGGTGACCTGCTCCTTCTACAGGTGTAAAATGCTAATTTTAAGGTCATGAAAACACAATGGTTCTTATTTCAGGTAATTAAACACGAATGAATCATAAATACAAAGATTATAATCAATTTCTCCCAACACGATTCCCCTTAATCCTACATAGTGGATCTTTAATTTGATTTTAATCACTTACTGACCCCCGAGGCGTTCTTGACACTCGTCCTCATCTGTCTCATCCAGTTATCACTGAATATGAAATTCAAACTCAATGCTGGCTCCTAAGAATGTAACAGCATCAGCAAAAATGTTTACAGTACAAATGCTGAAAAATACAATTTCTCATTTTCACCACTTTCTTATATCTTTGTAACAGATTTTGTGGTGGTGGTGGTGAAAAGAAACTCCAGACCCCTTGACATGTTCACAGTCAGGCTGTCGTTCACAGAAGTGTAATCAGCAGGGAGATCTGTCTGTCTTGGAAGAAAACCTCCCTAATGTGCAGCCAACACTGAATGGATTGCATTACTGTCAGAATGTCAAAAACAGATTCCCAGACTGTTTTCATGAATTTACACTGAACCGCTGCATTTTGACAGAGGAGCACCAGTAGTGTAGTTTATTCCTACAAATGATGCCCATCATAATATCTAAAATTGTGTTTAACCATAAATATTAGAATTGCCAAAAAGATCTATCAAGACAATGGTTTTGGGGTAACAAGAGAGGAGAATTCAAGGTAATTCAAAAAAACAGAAATAGAAATATTAAGCTTCTTTAGTCTTGCAGCTGTCAAGGTATAAAAAAAAATCTACGGACAAATCCACACACAAATAAATAGTGGCTGCCACTGAGCTTGACAACGACAACAACTAAACCGCACAGCATTCAGCTGGATGTGAATACATCAAAAAACAAATGATAGTTGTGATTGATTTAAAGTAAGTATTCCTTGCATAAAATGTATATATCAATCAAGTATATCACAATTCAACAGTAGTCACTCCCCCCTTAATAACCCTTTACAAATATGGTCACACAAGTGTTAATAGTGTCCAAAATCTAAATTCAGTCTTTCTAATTCAGAATAAGGCTTGCCTAGTAGTACGTCACTAGTAGTTGTACACTTATGAACCCCTACTGGTTCTTCCAGGTCAGGATTGTAATCTAACTGAATAGCTACTATGCAAAGCACTGCCTACCTGCTGTTTACTGCATCTGGAGTTAAGCGACAAGAACAGATCTAATATAAATGAGCTGCAGCAGGATGGGCCTTGAACTCTGCACTTAAACAGAGGGTATGACTCCTCTTTTAATATAATGTACTTTGTCTTAAAATTCAGCAGAGTCATGCTCATAATGTTTATTACATTCAATAAGTACCCTGTCTTATAGCTTCTATGTAAAAATAATATTTTGTAAATTACATCACAGCTCTGTAATGCACTGCAGACACATTTACTCTATTTCTTTAATTTTTATTATTACTAACTTTACCGAGGTGAGTTACAGACATATATTGGTGTTGAATAGATGCAGCTCTTACAGTATATACTGTTGTAGGATGATTTTTCAAAGGACATTCTGAATAAAAGGGGAATTTATCCAAACTACACAAAAGTAGCTGTGTGCAGTAATTAAGAAAATTACAGATGCCATAGAGCGAGATCCATCAGAATGCATCAAGAATCATTTTGTAATTGAATCATTGACAGCTGAATTGTAATCAAATTGAATTAAATCGAATCATGAGGCCAATGAAGATTCACATCCCTAGTGAGGAATGGAATAGACAGGAGTGACCTTATGTCTAAGGTCAGTGAGGGACAGTTTTTATATGGGATCTCAATTCAAAACATCAACAGCTCAGAGGCTCAGTAACTGATCTGCTTTGTTTAAACAGTCATCAGAAGGCATCAGAAATTCATATTTCCTGGTAACCAGACATTGGATAGACTCAGTCTCTATGACTGAGCAAAGAGAATGAAGTGAAGAGAAGCTAAATGAAATCTTCCGTGCTGCAGGTGCCCAGGGTTTTTACGGATGACTGAGGATCTGATCTATGCTAATCAATTTACTCTCTGTTGACAAATTAAATGTTTAAGCAAGCTTAACAATCAGCACATCATGGCAAAGCAAAGCAGATATAGAAGTAATAAAATATGTCTGTGAATAAAAATATTAATCATATTGTTATCATTAGTATTTCTAATACTTTGCAAGACTATTATACTGTTATAAAAGAATACTGTGTTATACAAACAACCAATAGTGACTGTAAAATGGTGCATCCCAAATTCTTTAGTTATGTACTCCTTTAACAAACTGCCAGGACTTTAACACAGCAGACATTTTGACTTGTGATTGAGATCATCTGTGCACATGATTGCAGACTCCACTTTACTGACATTAACTAAATCACTCATCTATTTGTATCAGTGTTAACACCTGATCTGCTAGCTAAATCACTTACTCACACTGTCATCGCCAAGAACAAATAGTGAGTTGTCCATTAATACAGGAAATGAGCAGGACAGATAGAGGCAGCTAAACAACTGCTGTTCCTTTTCTATCAATCATTATGCTATGGACTGATGATTTCATGCCCTTCAGGATATTTTAACAGACATTTATTATCCATTGAAAGAACAAGACCAAATTAAACTGAGAGTTGTAACATTGTACAGCTTGTACCACTGGTGTCATGAAGTCAGTCAAAGACCAGAAAATAGTATCAACATCAAAATATGCATTTGTGCAGGGTCAGTGTTTTGCATGCTTACATCCTGTGTGTCCAGCCAGATAAGCTTTGCCGCACATGTGCAACTCTTTACTGTTTATATTAAACTTAGCTCACAGTTAAGGGGTCACATTTAAAGTTTTGAATTACTGACTTCATGAAGTGTTCAGCTCAGTGTTCTGGGCCTGCTGCATAATAAACGTTAACACACATCTGGATGGGATCTGTGATTATTTTCTTTATCCACTGTCGGATGGGAGAGGTTAGGAAAATTTGTAAGTGTAGTTTCTCCCCACGGTCTAAATGACAGACATGGATAGATCAAGCCCCTGCATAAGGACCACTGCTTTAAAGGTCCAATCTGGAGATTTTAGGGGGAGCTATTAGCAGAAATGGAATATAATATTATCTTTTCATTTCTGTATAATCACCTGAAAAAAGAATCATTGTGTTTTTGTTAACTTTCAATTGCAGAGGGAGCAGGTCCTCTTCCACAGAGACTGCCTTGTTGCACTACCATGTTTGTACTCTACAATAGTCCAGAACATACATACACATACAACATACACCAAACACTGGTGAGAAGAAGTGATTTTTACCACTATGATATACTTGTTTGTCCTCCAGAAGCCATGTAACTTATTTAATCAAAAATCATATTAAGTCTGGCCTTTTTGTTCAATGTTGACTCGTGCCAAAGAAAATTGTTAAGGCAAATTGTACAGAAAGATTTCACAAGCCAATTTCAGCAGTACAGAGCCATCCATTTATGATTAACATGTAAACAGATTTTCCAAAAATTCAATTCTGAGGCTCCAATCCACCCCATACTGTGAGAGACCATGCAAACAAATACAAACCCTAAAGTGTTTCCTATACATAGACTTTACTTGAGCAGGCAGCCCAGGTTTATCAAGAAAAAGTATATGTAGCGACCCTTTTTGCATTTTTTAATTTTCGACAGGCTACATATTTGTGAATATAACCCCCCCACCACAGGTATATGGTCATTCTGTAACTTCTTATCCAACTAATCAGTAGCGGATGCTGAAGGTTAATTGTTCATATTGGAAACACTAGTTTGATAAAAAATTAATCTGGTCTCAATGCCCAATTTAAAACTTTGCCCAGAAAGCTACCTCATGATTTTCACCTCATCTCTCATCACAACTTAACAAATTGATGAAGACCATGACATGCCGAGGAACGCTCTGGAAAAAGCAAGTGGATCTTCGGTTGAGTCATTATAGATGCATACCTACACTAATTTATGATATTTCATACTTCATGAAAATATTGACCTGTAATAATGGCTTCTGTATTCTAGCATTCATGCTGAATGCACAGGCACGTGGGCACACACCCGCACAAAATAAACTCATGGATACAGACACTAGCCATCAATGTGGAAAATGAACCTGTGCATCCAGTTCTGTTCTGAACACCATCACCCATACATCACCTTGTCTGTGTGAGGCCATTACTGAGAGCTATTAACTATGCAGTAATCAGCTATCAACTCATTAGCAACAAGATAAATCAACACAGTGGCTGTTGCATAATGGAGCCATTATCACAGGAATTCCAGTCAGTGACGGAGGCGAAGGAAGGCGTAACAGAGCTAAAAATGACACATACACCTCCTCCTTTTTAACAGTTGCTGCAAACAATAGTAACAGTTTTTTAAATCATCTGAAGCAGAATCTTAACTATCTGAGATCTGAACCAAAGCCATGACAAGTGACCAAATGTGCTATATATGAGACATCACATGTATATAAAATACTGTGTGGGATGAATTGTTACATGATGCATGCATTAACATTGACTCACATTTTCTTACTTTCATTCATGTAATGAATTATTGAAATATCATATTTCATATGTATTTTTTTGAGAGAAAAAAAATGATCAGTTTAAATAGATGAATAAGAGCTGAGGGAAAAAAACGTGTTTTCGACATTAAACCTTTACTGACCTCTGTCTGATTACTTTGACTAGCACGTTCTTGTCTCCTGCCTCTGCTTCCTATAAAACAAAGTGGTCCAAAGCATTGTTTGCACAATATTAACCTTATTCTATATATTATTCAAAATGCATTTAAAAGTGTTGTGGATTTAGGTTAAAATAAATGAGGTAGAAAATGAGCAGGTCGAGTCCTGGGAATTTCACATCTGTGTCACCTCTGCACTAACCTCACAGGTTCACTCAGGTGCTGCCAAGCCAGAGGCCCAGGTGTCAGCAAAAGGAGCCAAACACACACACATCCACAGACCTTGACTGCTGCATGTCATAATGTTTTCTGTACAAACTGACTGGAGTCCCCTCATGATTAATTACATTCAATATCTCTCTATTATTTACACACCAGTAGCAGTACTCTAGCAATACATCATCCATCTTTAGATCACCACGAGCACTTTGTGTCATAAAACCAGCGAGGGAGGTGCCGGAGAGGATAAGATGCATACATAAGCATGAGCACATAAGAACATTATCCACACGTGCACAAAAACAACTTTTCAGTGACTGCATCTTGTCTCCTTTTGCCAACCCTCCCACCCCTCTTACACCCTCGATGTCTCGCTATTATGCTGGGGAACTGGAGCTGAAGAGAAAGCGGGACGCCTTGACACAGAGCTGCTAATGCAGAGCAGCTACACTGACACGTTGTGTGCACAGTTGGGAAACACATCTACAGGACAGTGAGGGAGAGATAGGACTGATATTGCCTTCAACACAGACCATCTGTAGAGAGTTTATTAAAATTAACTCTGCAGAATATCTGATGAAATATTTAAGGCATTAATTACAAATTAAGTATACTTCATGATTATGATTATGGTCATTATTGATTAACCTCCATTCATGTAGTTACTATTTAAAGTGAATCAAATGACTTACATCTATACGCAGCTGTTTACTAGCATGTTAGACATACAGTATTGCTTGGGTCAGGTGCCATGGTCACAATTTATCAATTATCATCTTGACTGGCTGCCAAACTTCAAAGTTAATATAAGAAAAAGGGTAGAGATTAAAAAAATGATAGTAGCATATCGCTGACAAACAGCAACACTTGTCTGAAAGAGTGATGGGCTCCTTGGTAGTTATATCTACCAGCTGCGACAGCATCAGCTGTTAATGTTTTCACCTTGTAAGTCTGTGTGTGTGTCATCATGGCATAATGTGTTGCTGGTGGCACCCACTGTAGGGGAACAACATAAAAGCAAATTGGATAATTCTGCCAGGTGCTCATTTGTCTGTCTGTCCACAAGATTTCCTATAGGTCGTTTCTGTCTGCATCTATTTGTCAACCCAAATGAATTGGAACCAGTTCTTTAGTATTTCCATTTTATGCAACTTACACTATAATACAATATACTTCAAATCCACTGTAACTTTGAGGCAAATATTGTACATTTTAGTCCACTACATTTATTTGCCAACATTACTTACTAGTTACTAGAGGAGACCCCAAGGAAGACCCAGGATACGCTGAAGTGACTATGTCACTCGCCTGGCCTGGGAACGACTTGGGATCCTACCGGAGGAGCTAGAGGAAGTGTCTGGGGTGAGGGAAATCTGGGTGTCCCTGCTTAGGCAGCTGCCCCTGCGACCCAGCCCCCGGATAAGCGGAAGAAAATGGATGGTTGGATGGATGGATAGTTACTAGTTCCTTTGCAAATTCAAGATTTTACAAAATATAATGAATAAACATATCAATGTATTATTACCAAATAAATTACATGGCATCATCGAAATTAGTTCCACATTAAGCAGTGTTAGTAATGCTTAGCAGCATTAGAGATGTTTAAACATTAATGCATCGCTAATTGTAACATTTATTTTGACGTCCAGCATGTCATTTTTGACACTGGAGGTCACTCAATCAAAAAAATTAAATCAAAAGATGTAGCTTAATGTGAAGTAGTGTGGGCTCATGTGTGAGGCCCATGACTCAGAAATGTTAACAGATGACGTAATGTTTTAAAGTTTTGTTCATGTTATGTTCATGTTCATGTTAAGTTCACCAACTTCCTCACTCTCTGACATCCTCATCCTCACATTGAGTTTGAATTCAGAACTTTAACTTTTCAGTATTTTTACAGGAGGTGACTACTTCTTCCACCACTGGTGCACAGTTGGTTGGCCTTCTGAAAAGCGTGCCACAACAGGCTGGTACTTGACCACACAGTACAGTGAGTAAGGACAATAATAGCAACAGTGGTTCACAGGGTTTCATGTAAGGCCTCTGTCCTTACTTATTTTTGGCAATCTAGGCATCAGGTTGCCTGTTGGTTGCTGGTACAGCCACAGGCTTACACCGGATGTGGTTTCAACCACATATTTTAGTCATCTGTCTCCTCAACGTCTGACAGAAGAGATATGGTTCTTTTTTAATCACTACAGCTATTCACACATGTTGCATAATAGCCCAAAATGTTGTTACACTTCAAGTCTATTTTCTTCACTTGTATGCATGTTACTACCGGATTGAGCCAAAACGCGGATGACCTACCCAAGAACTGTCCCTGAGCACATTCTGTGTAGACACAGATGCTGTTGCTGCTCTGCTTACATGCTTCAAAAATAGTGTCCAGGCTTTACTCTAATCTGTTTTGCTCAATTGGCTGGTTGCAAAATGCTTGTCCACTTTCTTTATGTAGCAAGGATGGAGTCATGTCAACAGGCAGTTTTGATGTATATGTTGTTTACAGTTGACTGATCCAGCAAGGTGTGAATGGTGAATGGAATGGCTGTACAGCTGCTGTATGTTCATAGAGCCAGAACCCACAATCCACTCACATATGCTTTCATGATATGACACTCAAGATACATTGTGTTTGAAGTGCAGTATTTCAAGTTCCAGGGCTACTCAGCCCACTTGTTAGTTTTGACTTCCGTTCCACTTAAAGGGATATTCTGATGTAACTTTAATCCACGGTCTAACACACTGTGATGAGTGTGTTAGACACCCCCCCCGAGAGATAAAGTTTGCGGACCGCTAGCTTACGTAGTTTCAGCATCCTCAGAAAGGACCACACAACAACAATACACCGCAGTAAATGGGTCCAAGTATAAATCGCCATCAAAAAGCCACAAATAATGCTCAGAACAGCACCAAACTTCAGCAACAGGGTCCCAGTACATATTTCGAGGCATCAAACATTTGATATTGTTGCCGGCTTTGTCAGAAAAGATAAACAAAACTCACCTCTCCAGCTGCAGGCTCGTTGTGGGGAAGCCCTGTGAGTCGATTACCGAGTGCAGTAGAGTTCCGCAGCTCAATGATGATCATTACTGCGGGACTCTACTGCACTCGAAAATCGACTCACAGGGCTTCCCCACAACGAGGAGGCTTCTCTGGTGGTGAGTTTTGTTTATCTTTTCTGACAAAGCCGGCAACGATGTCAAATGTTTGATGCCTCATGCCTAATGTTGCTGAAGTTTGGAGCTGCTCTGAGCATTATTTGTGATAGCAGTTTATACTTGGACTCATTTCCTGCAATGTATTGTTGTCGTAGAGGTCGTTTCTAAAACTACATAAACTAGCGGTCTGCAAACTTTATCTCTCGGGGGGTCCTCCCCAGGGTCACAGTGTGTTAGACCATGGATTAAACGTACACCGGAATATCCCTTTAAGAACATCAAAGTTTCTTACGACTTTCACAAGCTGAATAGCAGGGAAACATTTAACAGGTCATAAAATCAGGACATATGCATCTTTAAATCAAACACACTTTGATGGTGTAGTGACAGTGCCATACAAAACTTTGTGGCACTACCACTATAAACTTCTACAATATACATAACATCCAACATCAAGCTGAGCAGGTTCTCGCACTACACAACTACAACTACAGCTAGCAATTATCTTCATTAGAGATTGAATCTGCATATTATTTTTTACGATGAATTTTAACATACAATTTGTAACTTCTGTTTCTAACAAAGGAAAAAAAAAAGACATTTATCATGGGTCATGTGGAGGGAACTCGGGGAAGAGCCGACGCTCAGCAGCTCAAAGCTGGCTAGAGAGTTGAGTGCAGAGGCAGACCCTCTAGAGACTACACACACAGAGTCACATCAGATTCTGCTCTGATCCAGAGTTTTTTTTACCAACAGGTGAACAGCTCAGAGATACATTTTTGGGATTACAAAGTGAAAATCTTCACTCCTGTTTGTCAACCTGACTGCAGCAGCGATCCACAGATGTAACCAATATCATCTTGTGTTTCGTACTCCAATATCAAATGCTGACTGAAGCTGGAAAGTAAATGTCCTTCCCTTAGGCAACATAACTTTACAGAGTGAAGAGGGAAAAGAAGAAAGAGAAGCGGAGTCCCCGCTGAGTGCTGAATTGGTATGTGCCGTTGCTCACTAACATTATTTTACAGCTAATGCACAGTTTAGTAACTGGCTGTTTGGAGCAGATTAACAATGTGTGAAAGCAAAAATTGCTTTCCTAATGGTGATTACAGTACCACCGCTGATGAAAATCTGTCGGACGTGAATCAGGCACAAATGTTCACAGACGAGGTTATTCCTAGCTATTATATTTTAAAGTCTGTAAAATGTCAAAAAACAAATGCATCAAAATTTCCCAAAGAGCCAAAAGCGATGTATTTATATTGCTTTTCGAATCACTATATTCGAGAAGCTGGAACCAACCAGTGATTGATATATTTTTTTAATTGACTTATTGGCTAATTGTAACTCCAGTAATGTTTTGTTTTCATTTAAATTGAAACCTCATTTGTTTCTCTCTAAAATGAGGAAGATGAACAAATATTCATTCAGTGATAAGTAAATACTGCTGCAGCCTGGAGTCAAATGTAATGAATGCCAGTGGCAAAATATATGAGAGAAACAGTAGGAAATGATGGAACAAATAATCCGAGACAGAGGGGAGGGAAAAACAATATTCTTTAACAAAGGCTAAACAGTGTATAACATATAAAATACTGCGGGAAATGTATACAAGAAGCTTTGGAATGAGATATCATTATTGGGATAAAGACCATGTTGTTTTATAAAATGAATATCATTTTGGCTACATTTAGCTAAAAAAAACCCCAACCTGTATACTCTTCAAGGAATATTGATTGTGAATAATGAACTTCATTTAATATCTTAGAATTGATCTCTCAGTATTAGTTGCCATTCATCTCTGCATTTTTTGAGCATATTTTTTACAGACGCCAATGCTCTTTTTCTTATTTCCATATAAGTATTGTTGCTCGACACCTGATTTTTCTGTGGAGCTCTAAACCAAACAGGAGACTGTGGTGTGGTAACAGAAAGCCTTTTTGTGGAAAAACATTCACCAGCTTCATGGTCGCATTGTGTCATGATTTACAGCTTGCTGCAGCATCGTCAATTAATAAGTGCTCAGCTCACATAAAGCCCTGTCAGTAGCCTATGTCTGCGCACTGGATATTATTAAAAAAAACAATACCAAAACACACACGTCTCTGTTTTTTTCCTGTATGAGAAACTTTTTTGTTATGATGATTAAAGGCACTGAAACAGGAGTCTTAAAACTGACTGTAGGACTGTATTCTAGTTTTGGTCATCTGGATTGGGGATTGCAATAAAATTTTTGTCAATAACAACGATCAACACTGAATATTCTTGATACGTGATATGAATAGATGTAGCCGCCTATTAGACGGCTGAAATAAATGCTACAACAGTTGGTCAGTCTGTAGTTTTTGGCATGCGCGTCAAAGTAAATGCCAGTTTCCTTGTTTGAGCTATGAAGAAAGTGGATGTGAATTTGAATGCAAACTGGAAAGAAAAGTGAGGGACATGAAACACGTCAGTCATGTCCAGTCAATATGCAAAAAATTCTCTCAAACATATATTTTACACATATCCCCCAATTTACTGTGACACTCATATCTCCTCCTCTACGATCACATCTGGCCTTTGGTAGACAAAGTGGATGATGCATCTGTGTAGTAGCCACATCTGCGTGGATTGAAGTGTGCATGTGTAAGCACATGTAATTTATCATGGTGTGTTGTTTCCTCGGGCTCTGTCAGGGTTTGTGTGTGCATGCGTGTGTGAGAGTGTTCTCACTGTAGTTTAGTGGCATATTAACATGTAAGTATGTGCTGGTGCCAATCATATCCACTGGTAGCTGCCTGAGGTTCAGTACCAGCTGGCAGAGTGACAGCGTAACGTGCTCCAAAGTCATTTCACAGCTTCCTCACTAGGAAGGAGAGCAGGTGTGTGTTTGGCTCATACCTCCAGCTAAAGAGACGCCTGTTTGGACATGAAGTCCTATACAACATCTTTAAAAGGGCAGAGAGGGAGATATCGAGAGATAGACAGAGAAAAAGACAGTTACTAATGAAATCCATACTGAAACCCTGCAGACTTCAATTTAGCAAAAACAACAACATCAAAGTCTACAGAAACACAACCTATATTTGGCCAATTTCAACAAGTGATTAGTGTCCAAAAAGATCAATGAAATTCTATAAACACGTGAAAGGAAAGGTTTGCCCAAAAATGATAATCAAGTCATTATCTACTCACCCCTATGCTGATGGAAAGTTATAGCTGATGTTGTGTAGTCTACAAAACAATTTTTGGAGATTCATAGCAACAGTGTTGCAGCATCCTTCTAAACAACTGATGTGGATCGAAACCTACAATGACTCTGGAAGCCAAGTTATTTGAAAAGACGTTATTTCAACCCTTTTTTAAAGCCAAATCTTCACTGTAGCTGCTGAACTAAAAGTGTTAGCCGGCACCTGGCATGAATTGGATGCACAAGCTACACCGTTCTTCAAGGATGTTAATAACATCTTTTCTAATCAATTTGTGATCCTGGGGCTTCTGGGGGAGCTGGACAGTAATTTAGTGTAACACCTTACTCTCCATCCACATGTGGGCAAGTATAATATTGACTTTACATTTTTGGGTGAACTCTTCATATAAAGCTAATAAACCCAGTCCATAGCAATAAACTAAATAATAGCTGAAACCAAGATAAGATGGCAAGAAGTCTACTCAGACAGCTGGTTCCAAGGCACAGCCCTCACACAATCTGGAATGAGGGGACTAAAGCCAAGGAAAAAAGTAAAAAATACCTCATTAAGCGGCCATCTACTAAAGACTGCAGTTAGTACTGTCTGTTTGGGTGACTAAAGGACCAGATCAGGACTGACTGACAAGGAAAACCTGTTTTGTTTTCTGTCTGAAGAATTTCAAGGAGGAGAGGATTGTGACTGCTACAGGATTCAGTTGCACCCGCTGTTCTCCCGGAATGTAACGTCAAGCAATAGTCATTGTGCTTAGAGAGGCAAAAGAAAAGTTTTTCAGCAACATCATAAAGAGTTAAATTTACAGTTAAAATTGAATCAACACTCACTCAACATCACTAGAGAATATTTTTTCTACCTTGTACAACCTCTGCACTACCATTACTGCACTTATTATAGTCATGCTAATAAAGCATAATATCTGAATAATTAAAGAGTGTGTGTCCATATGTGTGTGTGCATGAGTGAAAGAGCACATGAGCCCAATGGATCTGACTGTCACTTGTGAGAAAGTGGACATACATGCTTGAAAGTCACGGGGGCAAGTGAGGAGCGCCGGGGCGAGAGACTCGCTGGCGACAGATTGCACCTCGTCGCCATGGAAACAGGAAGGCGACATGACAATGGCTCTGTTGGGCTCGTAGAAGATGCACAGCAGCAGCAGGGAATGGGAGTCAGAGTTGGAAAGTGATGTGGGTGGGAAGGAGAGAAAAGAGGAGGGGAGGAATGAATCACATATTTGTGTTTGTTTTGTTAATTCAACTCTCTGTCGTGATGCCCACACATATGGATGCGTTTAATGACTACAATATAAGACATGTAAAAATAAACAGTATGGCAGGGTTCTGTTTACATTCAGGCAAGCTATCCAGATGATGGTTTGAAATTAAGTAGACAGTAAACTGCTAAAATATCTATAATGGTAAGAGTAATAATCACAATAACAGGCAAAAAACATAGAGCATCAACACTGCTGTAGTTCCTGGTAACCATGTGCGTTGTAGACAGCGGTGGAGCAGAAAAAGCTAATCCTTTAGTGAAAGGAAAAAATGGCACAAGGGGATAGAAAAAGGACATGGAAGAAACAAAGGCCAAGAGTTGCTGGTGAAAAATATCAGATGGGGTTGTGGCCATATAAAATATATAGAGAGGGGATTTATCTTTCATATTATGGGATGTATAGGGATTCCCAGTAGCTGAAATCAGAGTGCCTCTATCCTGAGTTGACATCAAAAACACATCAGAGATTTGAATTTATGTTTTTAAAAGGAATGCAGGAATATTTGGGAAATATGGTTATTTTATTTTTCCAGGGTTCAGAAGATCAATATGAATCCCTGGAATAAGCCACAAAGGAGATGGTGGGAAGTGACACAGTGCATTGTGCGGGTTTGAGGACATCTGTGGTGGCGTTAACATTTAAATGTCATTTGCTGAGATGGGAGGACTTGTTGGCAGTACATGACCTCAGGGTGATCATCACAGGAACAAAATGAGAGAGAAACACAGAGAGAAACATATAAAAAGATAAAGAGACTGCAGGAAACGTTTAAAGGCAAACAACACAGTGACAGAGATATCACTGTCAGAGCTTGGTTTTGTCTTGTAGAAACTAACACACTGATGCGCATTATACGCACAGACTGCAGAGCAAATAAGCAAGAAAGAAGAACAAAGTGCATGCTGTCTTGCATACATGCTGTCAGAGCTACAAGACCATACCATAGCACAGTCGTGCTTTGTGCTAAATGCTAACATCAGCAAGCTAATACACTCTCAATGTAAACATACTGATATCTGCTAATTAGCAATAAACACAAAGTTCAGCTGAGGCTAATGAGAGTATCATTAGTAAGGCTGAGTGAGTACTTTACTGAAATGAGTGCTCGCGAGTACAAGTTTGAGTATCAACAGAGTAAAATGGCAATATCTGCACTCGTGATGAAGGAAAATCCTCTTCAGGAGCTGACTTAAGTTTATTCATTCATGTTTATAAACATGTGCTCTGTAAATTGCCCCCTTGCCCTCGTGAAACACCTGGATCTTAAACTCAATGCCGACACTGCTCTATACATAGTTTTCTAAAAAATGATAAATATAGCAACTTCAGATCAATCCATATCAATTTCAGGCTTAAATTAACAACTGGTTTAAACCCTGCTGATTCTGGATACAGATACAAATACAGATAATTTAGTTGGTTAAACAGATACATATTATGAGGTGCCTGCTCATTTCTGGTCATTAGTGTTGTCTAGACCAAAGTGGTGGACCTGTGGAAGAACATGTTCATCAGTACAAAATCAAAAGTTAAAAATCAGATGTAAGAATATAGCAGACAACTCTAAGGTCCGCTGCTTAACCTGCCTTAGCTTGTTCCCAAATCATATCTATGTTGAGGTAAACCCCAGCTTGAAGAGGAGCTGTGCATTTAACAACTTCATTGATATGTTCAGTTGTGAATTGTAGCATCCTCTGGAAGTTTTAAGTAAACAAAATTCAGTGGTGTTCTGCAAATCTGCCTTTGATTTGTCTGTGTTAGTTTAGGTCATACCTACAACCAAGTTTAGGCCAACCATGACTTGGACCAGTTGTTTGTAACCACTCTGAAGCATTGAGTTTGGTATAATGGCCATGGTCATCATGTAGCTTTGGATCCAAAAGTAATCATATTTGGACAAGAGTGTGGAGCTGGGAAGCACACACAATTCCACGCCTTTTTCCTGATTCGATCTGACTGAAAACCAGAGAACATGTCCTCCACCCTGCTTCATTGTCTATTTTACTCTAAATTAGACCATGATTTATTAATGAACATCGTGCTGTTTTGAATGACACCTGAAACAAGCAGCTGTGACCATAAACTCATTCAGTCACTGGGGGAAGGAGTGTGTGTGTGTATAATCACCTTCTCTTATTAACTTTTTGTTTTCAGTGTCAATCCCATTCAATATGGTTGCATGAGAGGAGCTGTTCCTGCTGGTCATGAAGAAAAGAGAAAAAAACAGCCAGAAACTGATGAAAAGAGTGAGAGGGTATGTTGTATATATTCCAGCCTGTGTGTAAAATGGAAGACAATAACTTCTACGTAACAGAGCAATAAGGACTGATTCCCCACAGGAGCCATTCTGACAACATATGCTGCTGTGATTTATGCTGGAGAATGCAATCAAGTCTTCAGCAGAAACATTTCCGCAAAGCTACATGGGCATCATATCACAGCATTTATAGCATTTATATATGATTTATATAGCACATTCACTACATAAGAAGAGTATAGACATCAGAATAAAACATGTTTCTGCTTTTATGAACAATACATTAAGACAAAGAGAAACATTATTGCATTATATGACACTGTAAATCTGCTGTGTTGAGAAGTGATTTAGTTTTCTGCATTATTAAAACTTCATTCTGGTAGCTACAAAAAATTACTGTTTTTAGTATAGGTTGCAAGTGCAGATGTCAAGAGGAAGTGCAATCAACTGTTGCCAACAAAGTTCAAAATATGAAAAGTAAAATTGATTAATGCTATGATTAAATTGCTTGCTGTCAGTTACCGGCTGTGAACTGGCAGTGCATCATACAACCCTGACACCCTTTTACTCTGACTTAATTTCTTTGAAGCATGATAGCTAATTAGCTGTTAACAATATCATGAATTTGTTTTACCAATGGTGAAACTGCTAGATGTTGCTGAGTGTTGTAAATTGCACCTTAAATTAAAAAGTGAACATTCATTTGAATTCATCTTATAGAATTACAATAAGAAATTTTGCTGTAGCCTCATACATGGAGCTATTTAAGAGATTTCAACAGATTTGTGCTTAGCTCTGATAGTACTTTAGGTGCTGTGGAGGTAATTATATGAAACTACCTCAAGCATAGCACTTTAGAGCAGACCTGGGTGGGTTGCTCTGCATTGACAACTGTACAACTGCTGTACTGTGAAAGTGCATAACTATGATTGGATGTTACTAACCAGCTGGTAGCCATAAAGCTGATGAGTGAGGTATTGATGGTGAATCTGCTGATACTGACCAGCTAATGCAAGTGCTCCGTTTTTTCCAAGATGATCAAACATTTAGAATGTAAAATCCTACTATAGCTGCCAAATAGATGCAGTGGAGTAAAAACCACACTTATATCATGTATTATTATATTATTATAGTGGAGCAAAAAGGAAATACTCAAGTAACATAATGGCACTTATAAACTACAGTACAGTTTCTGTTTAAATGAGCCTTCCACAACTGCTCTATAGTTAGAGCTACAGACTGATTCAGAATTAGCAAAAGAAAGCTTGATGTAGTGTTCATGAACATCTTTATATGGACCTCTCTACAAGGGTTTAATTGCATGGATGTGTCCATCTATAAGACTGAAGCTCTGAGTGTGTGCTTAATCTGACATCTTTTTTACAGGATGTTCTTGTCTATATCTGGCAACCCAGTCAGACCAATCTTCAGATCATTAGTGACCATTCTCCTACTATCTACTGCTGATTACTGCCATAAGGCTCTATTTGATTCATCCTTTCAGTCTCCCTCTCCCATCTGTCTGTTTACAGCCATTTCTAGTTTAGCTTGGGTACACAGCAGTAAATCAGTACCAATGACTAAAAGCTCCCTCACAATCTCAAATGTTACTTCTAAATATCAACATTTACACAATAAGAGGAATTTATTGCAGTGAAGGAGTGGGAAGTGAAAGGAAACAGGAGGCAATGGAGAGAGATATTGATTAAAAGGAACACAGTGTGGTCAGTGGCACGCTGTGTGAGTTCCTTTGTCTTCCAGGAAGGACTGCTTTGAAAAACACGCTGCTCGGGAGGGAAATAAAACATCATACTCACATCATGAGGTAAATGCATCTCAATCATCACACAAATTGGAAGGCTTTGGTTTGTGGTAGTCCTTGTGAATCTTTATTTCACTTTATTTAAAAGCTGCTAATTTTTTAAAGTTTTTTTTTATGTCTCATATTTCAAAAGATCTGAGGACAAGTGCACTGAGAGAAAAAGGGTCTTTTCAGTCCACTTACAGCCACACTGTAGGAGGCGATGGTGTACATGAAATGAGGAAGATTTTCTCCAAATGAAAATGTTTATAAACACTTTCAGGGTCTCAAGATTGCATTAACCTACATGACTGATTGTGATGTCAAAGTGGCTGCTTCTATTTCACCTAATCTGGATTTTGTCTGGAGTTTAAAGCCAATTACATCAAAAGCTCAACCCAAAATGGAGGAGTCAGCCTTATTGTTAGTTTGTCCCAGTTGGCCAACCACTTGGCACTGTTTCTGGTAATATGAGTTTTTTAACCACTTTTATTTGACATCTGTATTTGTAACTTATATGTTACATCAACCCAATGCAATGTCTATAGGACAAGTTGGTAGGTTCAGAGGAGGAGATACTCGTGCAAAAGTCCAGTGGGCTGCACAATGTGGAAGCCAACCATGAAGAGGAAAACATGACAGGTTGTCACATGTCCACTTGGTATATCGTATATTGTAGATGTCAGGTCTAAATTATATTTAGTATAGTGACACAGACCGTACACAGCACTGTGCGATACATTCCAGGAAGTCCACTTGAGCAACAGAAGAATCTGAGGCTTGTCAGATGCCAAAATACTGCATTTCATTTATAATACTTAGAGGCAGGACTTAACAACTCTAGACGGTTATCATGGTAACAACAAACATTTGTCATGAATGTCTTGTTGCATGTATTTGATTGGACAATGAATTTGCACCATTTCTTAATTCAATTATGTCCATCAGGTTTGGTTAAGCTTTAGGTCTCAAATGTGACATAAAATGTAGTGCCTTCCAAAAAGGTGACTGAAATGTGGAATTATCGCCTCACTCCTTTTGTCTCTTTTATGGTATTTTAAGGGTAAGGTCAAAGATTTCTTTCAGTCTATCTTTAACAAAGAGATCAGAGGATTCGTTTTGAACCCGTAATAATGCTCAGCTGTCAAGTCAACCCTCTATTGTGTGATATTTTGTCAGATTGTTAAACTATGCTTTAGGCTGGCTTGTTTGTCTCTTTACGTGGTTATCACTAGAGGAACCAAGGAACCCCTCAGAACAACTTCCTCCAGGACAAACAATTATCAATGAGCTCAACAAACAAGGAAAGTAATACCAAATTGTCTAAACATTGATATGTATACAAGTATTGATAATTATTATTGACTTATTGATAATTAACATAGTCTGCCCACCTCATGTATAAATTTGTATTTATATTGTTTAGCATGTTTTCACCTTAAGCCAATATTGTGTCGTACTTATTTCAAATGCATCTGTAGTTTAGGGTAGACTGCATTAATACTGATGCAGAGAGTTTAGGTGCTGGTTCACTGGTGGTTAGGATGAAACACCTTGACTGTACTTCTTGAAGGACAAACATCCAATTCGTCTTCAGTGGGGGAGGATGAGCCACTTCCTTTCCCATTCACACTCCAGTGTTCACAGGGCTCTCCAGAGACTGGCAGGGCGTCACACAACATACAGCTCACCTGCTTCTCTCAGGACTTTCGGTCTCAGTGCTCAACAGCAAAAAGACTTGATTAGTTTCTCTCTCTTATTCAACACTATCTTTGGAACAGAGGCAGCGCAGGTCAGGGATGGTGGGGATTGGGAGGGAAAGGTGTTGGGATGGAGATAATAACAGATATCTTGCCTGTTTGCAGGAGGCCATGGCACATGTCACCTGTGCACGATCACGTGTTATTGGTGGTTCATTTTAGATTTGGTGTCTTGCTATCTTCTGGCCAGATTTACTCATAGGCACCAGAGAATGATTTCTGACCATCTGACCTTTAATCTTGTGCCAACATAAGTTAAACAAATCCCTTTGACCAATGATAACTTCTATGATGAGTTATTGTCACAGTCAAAGGTTATCATTCATCTGTGAAGGCATCTAAACCCATCAGAGATGCCAGGGACAGATGACAGTGGAGGAGAACAGATGAGAGTGGTATGTGGCCGATGTCAAGACTATGATGGACAATGAACTATAACCCTTGTCCCTGACAACGCCTAAATTGAAACTTATGCCTGATTCCTTCATCAAGATCAATCATATTTTTCCCTGAGAAATTATTTAAAAAGTAAAAATTGAATTGAAAAGGCCACATCTCACAACATTTCTGAATCCATCCCTTAATCAGACCTATTATGGGCTGAGACCCATCCTCTCTCCATATTTTGTAAAGGCTCCTCTGGTAGTTTTTTGTGCAATCCTGCAAAACAAGCAACCAACAAATAGACATGGGCAAAAACATAGCTTCCTTAATGGAGGTAAGGAGTAGATTGCCATGAGACTTGCATGAGACTCTCCATGGCATTTCCTACAACACTAGTGAACATTTTTAGCCCCAGTTTTGGTAAGGCTTTTAGAATAATGAAATCCTCTTTGTGCATGAGAATTTTAATTGATTCAGAGCCTCAGATGTACATGGGATCCATACAGTCAGGCTTGGTAATGGGCACAGAGTGTAAGTGGTTTCAGCTTTATGGGGCCCAGAACTGTGAAGGACAAATGATGTCCAGGACATGATTGATCTTTAGCATCGCCACCCTAAGAGTCTTAACAGGCTTGTTAAGTCACCCACACTGCTGAGCAGACATTTAGCCTGAAGGCCTACCTGAACATATGGGCCAATAAAAAGAAAGAGATACTCAACAAGCAGATTACTCATGAGTTATCACTGTTTCTCTGCTCCCATCAGCCTTAATGTAGTCTCTTCATCAATCTAGAATCAATATTGAATTATTGTAAACTGGTCAATCGCCAGATAATCACCCATGTTATAAACACGGCTCAGCTGCAGAGCCAAAAGGTTGCGTTTCAGTAAAAAGACACAAGCTTTCCTTGTTTGCTCAATTTGCTGAGATAAGACATGGGATAATTATGGTGTTACAGAACATCACATTAGCAGCAGGAAAACATTAGCACCCCAGCTGCAATAATAGCTGTGCAAAGCTGAAAACGCCTCCTGATTTAATGAGTCTAAGAAGACTTACTTGGATAAGATAATTTACACCTATAACATCTCTGCTCATTAATGGTAATATAGCACAGAGATTGGATTGTAATCATTTACACAAATAAAAGTGATAAGGAAAAAATAATAATACAACTGGGCTTATTTTAATATACAAAAAAGTAATGTCTTATCCTAGGCTTGGAAGGTTAACAAACACAATGTAAATTTTTATATTGCTCAAATGACCAAATAAACCAAACACACACACACACACACACACACACACACACACACACACACACACACAGTCACATAGTCATCATAGCTATAGATCAATAGCTTAAGAGCATAACGAGGCATCCCAGAAAGAAGGAGCACAGACCAGACCAGTGGCAACTACACACACTTGGTGTACACACCTCCAAGTTTATAGATGCACCTATACAGCCAGCTCTGATGGAAAGAATTTGCAGATATTCATAAAGAGACCAACTGTCTGACCACTTGACCAAACTGTGCAGCTTTTTTGTGATACCCACCTCTAGGGTTGTTGTTTGTTGGTTAGGGCTGGCTTGTCATCACTGTGAGATCTGGCAATGTTGTGGTGCACAGGTGCACAGACTAAAACTATATGGATTAACTGCTGTTACTGCTTCAACACTAACATTTCTCTAAAACAATAAATTGTTATTTTCAAGTAACAGCTTTGTTTGTGTACAGATTAAACAAGTGAGATAAACTGTGTTGATCAGTCACATTTAAAGGTGTGTTTTTGAACTTTTGAAAGACCAGGCTAGCTTGGTTTACCTGCTTTCAGTGAGGTTACCAAAAGTATCCACACTTGGATACTTATTTGATAGTCCAGTACAAAGCTATACAACAAAAACTGAACTACAATCAGATGTTAACCTAAGGCTTGTTAAAGTACTGTTGCATTGAAAGACATGGAGTATTGTTTTTACATTGGTACTGTCTCAATGTTTAACATTATTGTATCATGACCACAGGCTAAAAATGCCCTCTGTACTAACTTCAGCAACAGCAGATTGATATAAATCCTTTCATTGTACTCTTGGACAATAAGCAAATAAGTCTATTTGCCAAAATGATTAACTACTCCTTGGAGGGTACTGGCAGAGGTATGAGCATATACAGCAGTCATTCCCAGAGACACATAGGTTGAAGAAGATTTTATTCCAGTGGCCTAACAGTCTTGCTGAATTTTGTACAGAGTACAGTTTCTGCCACTCTGCAGCTAGCCACAAGAAATGGACAGTTATGACTACCTGCAGGGTGCTTCTCAAAATGGATGCTTGGCTAATAAAAAAGAACAAACCAACTAAAGACTAAACTACAGCAAAACTAGCATTGTCCAAACAAGTGAAAAGAAAGTAAGATTTATTGCAGTTTTATAAATATAAGTAAAAGGTGTTCATCAGAAAGTGGGAAAAAAGAAGGAAAATAAACATGAAGAACCGATGTGCACTAAGGCACAAATGTGATATCGTCAGCAAAGAGTGAAGTACATAACGTTCTGTGTACAGCTTATTGTGGACACTAGTACTTTGGCACTTAATCTCTTATCTCCCTCATTTTCCCTCCTCTCTGTTGTGCCCTGCACCTCTCTGTGTGTGACTCTGTCAGTTATTCCACAGTGAGAGCTTACATGGGGGCCGGGGAGGGTGAACAAACAGAGCGCCTCTCCATCAAGGCGAGACGGAGAGGAGACGAGGTGGAGAGGAGGAGGTGGTGACGAGTGCTACGGCAGCATCTCTCTGGTAGATCTAATGAGACAGAGGGGAAGAAAAACTGGAGGAGGAATGCTGTTTCTCTCACCGCACAGTGCGCACAGAACTCCCCACGCCCTCTGCTCGTCCCAAAGCTGGAGGCAGCAGGCAGTGAGGAGGAGATGCTCTCTGTGCCAGAATTCGCTTCATTACACAGATGTTTGGGAACAGGAGGGCACACCGCAAAAAGCCTCTTTACAGCCCTTTAAGGGGCCAGTGATATGGTTCAGAAAACAAGGGGAGCCAATCCATCCATTATCCGGGCAATGCGAACAAGTGGGGCTCATTTTGTGGTGCAGATGCTCCCCTGATATGTTAACTTGGAAGGGTGAGGATACGTATGGCGGCTTCCTGACTAGAGTTGGACTCAGACAAGTCGGTATTCATGCTGTTTAGCTTTCTTGCATTTAGATTCAAGAGGCCTGCAACGAACGTTTTTTTGTTGCAGCTGTGATAACACTGGAGAATGTACATACATTCAGCTCTAATCTGTAAGTCTATTCCAATGATCTGCCTGCATTTTATGGTCAACTGATTTTGGATCAGGATACTTTAAAGTGCTTCTAGACATGCATAAATAGACTGCCATTTGGGTAACCTATATGCACTAAAGCCCTATTCAAATGGCATTAGAATAACCAGGGGACCTCGTCTTAAAGAAATTTCAACTCCATGTTTGTGTTTCATGTAGCGCATTTACATGGCAAAGTGAAGTCTGTATTTTAGTCTGTATTTACTGAAATCATCTCCTGCAACCATGTTACTTACTTATTATTATAGTTTAGTTGATTTACCCAATTTTTGCATTTGTTTCACACATACAAAAACATTTGCAGCTAAAAGCTGCTCTGTGGCTGTACTTTTGTGGCTCTTAACCTTCTCTATCATCACACTTTTAAATGTTACTATCGTGGATCTCACTAGCATAGCACAGCTAATGACTGCTGTTCAGCATTTTATGAGCTGCGATTAAATTCCTTACTCGTTCAGTTGTCTGACAACAGAAAACAAACAACCCTAAATCACCGACAGGCCGATCTGCACAGGGCTAATAATATCACATGACCTCTGTGTTTGGCAAAATACAGTAGGTAATAAGCAGTGGAATTTACTTTACAAACCACTGATATGTCAGATTCATATGGGATTAAGATCACAGATGACCTCTTTAATTATTACAAATTACTATAGGTCCCTAAGAAATACTATTCCAATCCAAATAGTGTTTAAGTCTGTATTGTTTTTATCAATTGTGCTTTGTTTATATATAATATACACATGGCTCAGGTGGTCCCTTCATCTTTCCCAGATTTCTTTCTTCATGTTTTACAATGCCCCTTAAATCATTTTGAGCTGTGTCTGTGAAAAGTACAATACAAATACATGTTACTTACTATTGCAGTGCACAACTCATTGGTCTACTATAGTAAACTGTAGTCAATATTGTGTTGATTACAATGGATTCTAAATACTGCAGCCAGAGACTAAGAAGAGAGACAGAAAAACTGTACTTCCTGTCAGCAGGACCTTGCAATGATCACTTGGTTTTTATGGTCCTAACTTGTGCAATATTTTGAGTGTCCTTAGACATTTACACTGTTTGAAAGCAGATCAATATCACTACTTTTCACCATGCGGAACTACCTCCTACTCAGTACGAGAGAGCCTGTGGGACTGGAAGAGGAAGTACAGTAAGTGTTGGTGGTAACTTTTAAATATCACTCTGTAAGCAAACAGAAAACTTGATAGGGATATATATAAATGTATATAAGAGTAAATATCCTCACATGCCCCAATCCCATAAGAGCTGTAATGGCGTTGGTGAAGACATCCTGACACTAGTGTACCATAAGTTCTGTCAGTGTCAGTTTCAGAATGAAAATAACTTTTATGTTAATCTTTGATATGGTTACCAAGCGAATAAAAATAGACAGAACATGCAGTATAAAAAATACTGGATAAAAAAGATGTTTGATTGCTGTTTGTAAGTGGTTGTAGTACAATTACAGAACAAGAGAGGCAGAGTTTTTAACAAAACCTTTCAACATTTTTACATAATCTCAGATGTAAACAATAGGTGAAGCAGGATCACTAGTCAGAATGGAAAGGTGCAGTATAAATTCACTTAGCAATGCTGACATTTAAAGCTAAATTATTTTATTAATGGCTGTAAATAAAAGTAATTTTTCATATTGTGGCTCTTCCTGAACCTGAGGATGCCTGCTTACAAAGCAGCATAGCTTATCTAGTGACCGATGGTGCACTTAAGAAATAGTTAAGTTGTGTAGGCTTGTGTCACAGGTGATAGTCATGTAAACATCCTGCAGGCTGATATGTCATTCTTGCTACATTGAAAAGCAACATGTTCAACTTGATAAACACTGACACTCTTTACTTTGAGCTGTGTGAGCCTCACTAACCCAGCCTCCGGGTTGAGAGCTGACCCTCTGCCTGCTGGAGGGGCATTCCCAATGAGAACTTGGCATGGTTTGGAATCTTTTAACCATTTATGCTAAGAGATTTTCATAAATCTAAGTCCTGCCCTGCTTTTGTACTGTTAGAATCAGATTTACCACATTTAACATTTTGTGTTGCTTGCTACATTTTTCAACACCGAATGAGTCCTGAGATCCATGAGATCTTTTTAAATTTATTACCTTAAAAATGTATATAAAAAATAAAAAACTACAGTGGTGTGTAACATGTCTCCTTTTGTCATTATATTGAACTGATTTGAACTGACTTTCAAATCATGGCTGGAGATTGTCTACTACTAGAATTCTGGTGGTCATTTGTTAAATGTTTTGCTTTCTCTGACTAGGTGGTGTGCTTAACTTGAATAGAAAGTTCATTCCAATCAATTTTGGGATATTTTGTGCAGCCAGCATCCAGATCACTTTAAGGGAGTATTTACTGGGATGCATGCTGTGCTGAAATGATTTGTCACTTTATTCAGGGACAGAAAATTCTGAAAGTTTTGATAATCAGTTTGTTGTTTACAGTTGTCATTCATAAAGTAACAAGACTAAAAGACTAAAATTCCTAGGAATACAATCCTAGGAATGCACATTGCATAAGACAAAACTGGGGGTTTTAGCAGTTGATAAGATTTACATTTTATACTATTTCAGTCATAATTCTAATGTATTTCACGTTATAAATCATTATATTATATTATATTGCTTCATAATGCATTTCTAGTAAAAAAAGAATATGAACATGAACCGTTAAAATATTTTTTAAAAACAAGCTGGAAAGGATGCTACAATGCACACAGATAATGAGCTACAGTAATCCAGCATCTACATATACAACAGAATACAGAGTTACCACTGACCGGTCTGGTGTGTGAAGAGGTATATGTAGTTATTCTGTAGCAACCTGGTGTTTTGGTTTATTTGCTTGTGATTTTTTGCTGTTGATCACAAAAATCATCAGACTGACAGACATAGCTCTGAGACATCCACTCTCAGAGCCAAGTCACAATTTCAAACAAATTACCAACAACTTGTTTTGCACTGCTTCATTTAAATGAGCCTCCCATCTGTTTGTGCCTCTCCTCCCACCTGTGCACACACGGTCTGTGTGCTACTTTAGCTGGTTGTTGTGCCACCAATAAAATAAAACATTTGCTATAATGTAAGAACTCAACTCCACGAAGACAGTATATGCCAAAGTAATTTTGTTGTTAAAGCTGTCATTTTTCAGACATATTCATGCAGCATTCCTATATGTTATATCTTTACAGTAGCTGAGATACAGTCTGGATCAAAGTGGTGGACCAGTGAACAGACTGACATTGCATACCTAAAGCCATTATCTGATTTCAGCCTCTAAAAGATGAGGATTTACAACTGTAACCTTTTTTATATCATTTTACATTGAATATCTTTGGAAAAAGTAGGTCTTAGATGTGTAGGGAACTGGTGGCACTGGACATGTAAAGGCAATTTTCACAACTTTTATCCATCAAACAAGATAAAGTTTCAAAAACCACAACACAAATACAAATATTAGTTTTAGCCCTCGAAACATCCTGAATATCCCTTTTTCATTTGGCTGACATAATATAAATGTCACTCTCTTTTCTGTCCTTACAAAACATAGTTGCACTACCTGAAAACAATACTGATGTTTGCCAGGAAACAACACATTGTTTGTAATTAGCTGTGGACTGAATCATGTGTGAAGAGGAAAACCTGTCAGTCTGCCACATCAGCTGTGGTGTAGTGCACTTCCTCTGCCTACAGGAAATGACAAGCATCACTTTCAGCCATGCTTGACTGGATCTTTGGCAGTCAAGCCAACAGAGACACAAAGTTGCATGCGCGCGCGCACACACACACGTACAGCTGTCTTTGTGAGAACCACCTTTGAAAATGCTGAGTTTGAAACCTTGGGAGTGAGGACAGTTTCAGAAAGTAAGGACGCTTAGGGCTCATCCTCACTTTTTGACAGGCCTTTAAAAGGACTGTTTGACGGCTGGTTGAGGACTAAGCCTAAGGGGCTAGGAAATGCATTGTGTCAGTAGGTCATTATTATTTCTGTATCTGTATTTTCATGCATCTAGACACTTGGAAGTACTTGCGTACTTCATTTACACATGTGTGTGCACATCAATTAGTGTGAGAGATGTGACTAATGTTTGCTATAGTGTTTATCTGTGTGCTTGCCAGCTTCCCTCTCAGCCAAATGAAGTCACGTTACTCCTCGAAAGCTTCTATATCATGATCCTTGCTATCTTACAAGGGGCTGTGTATCACAACTGGTGCGGATGACGCAACATGTGACTGTCTCGCCAAGAAGCTGCTGAATACATCTTGATAATTGGTCGAGCCACTGCATGTGAAGCCATCTAGCTAGCAGCCATTTTAGTGAACAGACATAAATAGGCACGATGGCAAAGGGACAGATGCAGCCTGGATTTGTTACATCCACATTATTCTAGTGAGTCACCTTGACTCACTGTATGTCTCTTCTCATATATATTCATGAACTGGGGCTTGCCTGCTGGTTGGTGTGAGCTGTGATTAGTCTGTTTGTCAAGTCAGTCATCATGTACAAACATGCTATTAATAATGTGACAAAATTAACATGCATCAAAATACAGGTTATAATGGACGAGAAGCCTCAGTGCCCCACATCATGGCCTGTGACTATGAACTTCACTACTCATGTCCAGCAGGTGTCCTTGGTTGCTAGTTAATCAGGATCTTTCTCTCCCTTCATTTCCTGTCATCTTTCCATTGTTGGCTATTTAAAAAAGGCATTCAGGACTAATTTCTTATCCAGAGAATGTAAGCAAAGCTATAATATATAACATTTCTGTACTAAAACGTATAAAAACAATTAGACCTTGGTTATACATTTTGTTGAGTGGTGTACTTTATTGACTTAAACTGGCAATACACAACTTTTGCTTAAACTTATCATTCATACTGACATAAATGCTGATTGCACAGTGTAATGAAAAATGAGGCTATCCATATATAGATGGATTTCCATACACATTACTTTCACTGTCAGTCAGTCTGCCACCAGGCTGGACAATGCCTGGAAAACCAAAGGTTGAATTACAGAACATAAGTGTGTGACAGTGCGGCAATGTTTTTCCCTGCTAACCCCAGGGAGTGGTACAACAAATAACTGTGGAGACTGTACACTGCAAAAGAAAAAAGAACTCCACTGATTGAAGTCGCAAAGAAGAAGATGGCAAGTGATGGAAAGGTAAAACAAGAATGAACGCATGGGCATAGTCTCGACAGACAGCGGTGGCATTGTTAAAGTGAATTTCTGAGGGTTTTAACAAAACATGTTTTTCAGGAAGTCTCTTGGACATTTTTCAATACTTCATCACATTTTATAGAATCAAGGATTAATAGAATAATCCAATAAATGTTTAATCAATCTAAAATAATAGTTGGTTGCAGCTCTACTTAAGGTATGTATTCCTGACCATATCCCTGTGTGAGCATGAGTTTGTGCAGAAGAGAAGAAACCGACTAGGTTCCCATCCGCTACTAAGATGTCTTCAGTGGCAGCCAACTCTGTTCTGTCTGTTGGTAGCCAGTCTGCTAGGACATACATAACATCAGCATCAGCAGAACTCAACTTGCCTCACAAAGCACACAGTGTTCACTCACTGAGGGAATTGCTAATGGGCTAAAAGACGACAAATAGAACAGTCTATAGCAAGAACGCAACCACCATACATGTGTACAAAAATCCACAAAACCTGCAAGCTGTCAGGTTTTTGACCACATCTGTCAGTACAGTAGATATTGATAAAAGGATCAATAAAATCAAAGGTCCATGATCATCCCCAAACACCCCTGACAAACCAACTGGATTTCCCTGCGGATTAATGAAATTTAATTGTACTACAAGAGGTTTTTAACTGGTTATGACACCATCTTAATTCAATACCGATGCCTCTATATGACCTATACAGGAAAAGGAGACCCATCAGGGAGAAGGATGGCTAGATAAGCTAGATAAGCTGGATACCCTGTGAAATAATAAGTAATACGCTTCAAGCTGCTAAAATAATATCCATTTTATAATAACCAAGAATTATCTTTATGTTATGGAACGTATTTTATGGTAAATCTCTTTTTGTATTAGCAAAGACCAATATACAAAACATTTGGGTAATGAGATTGCTCAATAGCGGATATAAACATTCATGTTTTGCCCTGTATCATCATGCTGTAACTGGTGAAAGGCAACAATTGGATCCGGATCCAAATCATGATGTTAACTTGACTGACTGCAATATTAAATGCATTCATGCATTAAGGGTCCCATATTATGAAAAACACATTTTCTCTGGTGCCTACATATATAAACTGGTCCTCCCTTGGCCTACCAACTCCCAGAATGAGGAAAGCAAATGAGTCGTGCATCATCTCTGCAGCCAAACCACTGGTAAAATGAGACTCCTACAAACTGTTCAAATTCAGCTCCTGTCGTTACGAAACGAAAGGAGAGATGTTTATTGGCCGGCCTCCTACGTGCAATGATAGGAGATATCCAAGAGGGAGGCGTCCATCCCCGAAAGTGAAGTTCAGTGTGTCCAGCGGTATGCTAGCAGTGTTTCGCAATGTCGTTGCTTAGAGCTAGACATGTAGATTACTCTGTTGTTGGCTGTAAAAATCAACATAAGTGTCTATATTCTGTCCCAGCTACAGAACAACAGAAGAGACAGTGGTTGTGTTTCATTTTTAACAGCAACGTGCTGGCTACGCTTCCTGTTAGTTTGTATGTGTGTGCTAACCACTTCACATCGCACTGCTTCAGTGACGAGGGTCAGTACAAAGCTGGCTTTGCCTCGACACTGACCCTCGTAAAAGGATCAGTCCCGACCATACGGGACCCAGCAACTGCACCTGAGCCACAGGTAAGTGTCGCTGCGGTTTGATAGTATTTACACCTATGAGTATGGTGAAGTCAGCTTTAAATTGGCTAACTAGCTAGTTCCGCTTCGGTTTGCTATGCAATTAAGTTCGAAGCAAGTTTAGTGTTAATAATAATATTACGATGGAGCTTGGTTGTCACAGTAAAAAGTCTGGAAACGTGCAGCATAAGCAGCATCCTCTCCCTGAAAGGGGTGTGTAGCCAGCAAGTAGGCGTTGACAGATGGAGCTCATTAGCATTTAAATGTGCAGGCACAGAAACAGTCTGTTCTCACTAGAATGACTTTTAGACAGATGAAATTCAGGACCACGAATGGGTTTGGGGCAATACATTTCAAATACAGTGTTGTTGGACCTCTGACAGCTGTGTGATATTGATGAAAAACAGTATAATATGGGATCTTCAAATTATGTTCAGAGTAAGGACACAACAACTACAAAATGCAAGAAAACAAGGGTATGGTAACCATACTCAGTGAGAGTGTCCTTTTTCCTAATATATTGGTATAGGCGCTTTAGTGCTTTGAACTAAGTGCTTATAACATCCTGCAAACACCTTGACAATGACAATGCTAACATGCTGATGTTAGGCAGGTAAGCACAAACCCACTTTGATGTCAACAGTTGGTTTGTGGACTACTGTTTTGAAGCCTCAAGAGAAGAATTATGGATGTCATTATCTTGGTTTTTGTTTTTGTAGTCACCATATTTGGACAAGACGGTGGAGTTGGGGAGGATTTCCTGATTGGATTTGATTGAGAACCCAAGGACATGTGTTAAATCACAAGGTAGGCAGAGACACCCTGAAGTATAGCTTGTTTCATCATCCATTTACTCTAAATGGAACCATAATTTACAGAATGAACATCATGCTGTATTAAAGGTTTTGAAATGAACAATTGGGACCATGAACTCATGAGGAAACCGTTTACTGAAGTAATCAATCAAGTAAGAAGTGGTCATTTTCTCATAAACTTTAAGAATCTGACTTCTTTGTGAAAGAGCGGAGCAGCCCCCTTGCTGGCCATTAGAAAGTATACAGACACTGTGGTCGATACCACAGGGACAAATTGACAACAGTGAGGGCATAACATTTCAGATTTTTAACAAAAGATAAAAAGAACAAGGCTCATATACTGTATGCACAACAGCATCGTAAATTAAAAGTAAAAAAGTAGTAAAGTAAATTTACTTCTGTAGGAGGTAGGACTATGTAGGGCACTAGAGTGGTGCATTTGTCAGTTTGCTGTCTGAGAGGAGAGCGAAAAAACACAGCACTAGTCAATATTTTATACAGCCAATAAACAGGAAATAATTCAAAGTCATTAGCATTGTCAATGAATCTATGAGTCTATCCAGAAGTTGTTGAAATATTTGATCAAAACAACAGTGATGGATCCACAGACTTACCAATAGATTGTGCAATAGCACTCTCAATGAATATTCTAAATTCAAATATATATTTGATAATTTGATAATTAAAAAAAAGGAAATTCGATTGTGAAAATTAATATTCAACTATGGAAAAAAACATCAGCGGCCAGTTGGCGCACGGCATGGCGGGTCAGAGACAGGTCACAGGAGTCGCACTTGCACAGCGTCACTCACTGCTCTGCAGATGCAGATGGTAGAGAGAAAACCGTAATGGCAGAAAGGTCAGAGCCCAACTCGGCAGCAGAGAGAGTGGTTTGGACTCCAAGCAACCTAAAAAGCCCCGTTTGGAAATACTTTGGATTTTGGTCAGTAGACAGCAAAAATGTGGTGCCTCGAGATAAAGTTGTATGCAAGCTGTGTAAGCTACAGTTAGCTTAACATTCCACCACTAGCAACATGAAATCTCGAAAATGTGCACCCAAATGAGCATGCCATGATGTCTGGAACCCCAATTAAACAGCCACGTCTCGACTCATATTTTTCACTGCCCGCCACAAGCTCTTTTTCTGCAGCATGACAAGAGGCATGGACAAAGAAACTTGCTTCGTACATATGCAAGGACATGAGTCCGATCAGTATCATTGATGACACGGGCTTCAGAGAGTTTTGTCAAGAATTGGAACAGAGGTATCGTATCCCAAAATTCCTATACACGTAGTTACATCTCGTTGTATTAGTTTGTCCTCCTGTTATTTACATAATGCACAAATATAAATATTTGAATGGTTTGAACCTATGTAGTTTTTTTAGAGCGAATATTTGAATATCATTTTGGAGCAATTTTGACAGCCCTACTGTGCTACAGACTTACATTGCCACCCCTAGGGCCAGGCATGCTGTAAGCATTGCTAAAAAAATATGCAGAAATAGATTTGATATGGGGTGAAAAAAAACCTCAGCTTTTATAATTGGATTCAATACTGAGATCAAATATTTTAAAACGCTGTTTAACCCTGATCATGATCTTAGTCCTCAGGTGCAATGGTATAAAGCACACATACAGACACACACAGACAGAAAGACACATCAAGCCTACATCAAGCACACCTGTTACTTCAGCGAGGCCATGACTGCCAGACCTACATGATCAGACAGTCGCATTCGGGCAGACGTTCAAAGGTAACGCTTATTCATGCTGTCTGGTGCGAGCATAAGCTAGTGACCCAACCCCTCTGTAGTCTCTAACTGTACTTTGAAGCCTCCCATTGTGT
This sequence comes from Acanthopagrus latus, assembly GCF_904848185.1. Classification (NCBI taxonomy): domain Eukaryota; kingdom Metazoa; phylum Chordata; class Actinopteri; order Spariformes; family Sparidae; genus Acanthopagrus; species Acanthopagrus latus. The sequence goes on along the minus strand of NC_051050.1, from coordinate 5,711,113 downwards.
TGAAGCCTGTTGCCCGAGAGGCACATGAAAGGAAATCACAACTTTGAAGTCGACGCATCCAGCTTCTCTCACTTATGGCTGGGATGCACAAATCAAACATACAGCTAAATAAATAACAACAACTACCCTGGCTTATGTGTCCCTGGAGATGATAGTGGGATCATTGTTTGCAGTGACTTTAGCCGGGAGCCTAAGATTGCTGTTGCTATAGTGTTTGCACGAGCGGTAAAAGGCTGTTTGAGGCTTTGGTCAATAACAACAACAGCTATTAAAGACCAAGAAGCTGGAGAGGTAAATTGGAAAAACACTGCAACATTCAGATACTACTGACACACATTTACAACTAAAAAATATATATAAAATATATATCTAATGAACATACTAAGTTACTAGAACTATATTAAGTCTCAAAGGAAAAATATAAATGTTGTACCAAGCTCAATGTTAATACATGTTTTCGTCAATTACCCAGGTGTCTTTGACTTCTTCGAGATATCTGATCTGAGTGAAAAATGCTCTCTATATGTTCTCATTTGTAAGAGCTGTACTTAAGTGCATTAATGGCCCTGCTCCAGAAGGAATCTAAATTGATCCAAAAGTATAAAGAACGGAGATGACTGGTTTCCATATAATCCGGTGTGCACTAAGAAAATGAGGTCAAAACAGAGCATTTCGAACAAGAAGGCAATCTAGGCTCTCCAAATATTAATAATGTAACAAACATTTATCACTGAGCTTTTAGTGTAGCAACATCACAAAAAAAGACCACTGACGGTCAAACACGCGTACACACCCAGACACATACATCTTTACAATAATACACATCAATGAATACAGTCACACACAATGTATAAAACCCTTAAATGCATATACATGCAGTATGCACACAGTGAGTTTTTTTCTATTCTGCCGTTTCGCCCCTAAATCAGCAATATCCATTTATTTGTTTAGTTGTTTTACCCTGAATTTACAAGCCAAAGTAGGGATGCAAATTCGTGCCACCTAGACACCTTACATACATGACAACTGCTGAATTTATATAACAGTGATATCTGCACTGTCCCTTTTAAATTATTGAACAAATAAAGCAAATAGGTACAAGTGTACTTCAAAGGTTGAAATGTCTATTAAAGGAGTACTATGGAGATTTAGTACTTCTTTCCATATCAGAGTTTAAGGAAAATTCTTGCATATCAAAAAGTCTTAGTAACAAATTTTACTCATTCTGCCAAAAGGCTTTCATACATGACATTAACACACCAAATGCTGATTAGTTATTATTAACAGGTTGACTTATTTTCTTTTCTTTTTTTTATCATCCAATTTTTTTTGTTTTCAGTCGCAGATTGGTTACATTAGGGCAACAAAACCACATACAGCACAGTAGTTCGAGGCAATAACATCCCAGTAGAGCAGTACTAGACAAAACGAATGTCAAGATCAAAACATTGTCAGTGGATCCTTGGTTTTCTTTGCATTTCCCACCTGTGTCCAACTCCACATCCTAAGAATGACACCTGCTTCCTGATTTTTTTAATCCCTAAGCAAACCCTAAGACACCCAGGCGATTTCACTTTAGTTCTTTTTTACAGACTTCACAAAGCTTCTCCAAAGCCACAGAAGATTATCAAAAATCTGCTAATTAGAGTTTATATCACTCTGTGGTTATGATTAAAATCATTATACATCAATTTCTTTACTTTCTCAATAATGGCTAAATTTCAAAGTGTAAGAGATTTCTACATTATATACAAACTATTTACCTGAACTGATTATACTTGTTCCTGCTCTTTAAAAAAGGGAGAAAGGCCTGCTGGTTACAGACTGCAGAACAAATGTTCTAATTTCAGAAACCAAACACTAAGAGTCCAAGTGTGAGTGTCATTTAATCCCTTTCTTCTTGAATTTTTTTCAGCCGCTGAGTCATGATTCCCAAGATTCTGTAAGCACAATGCTTCACAATGACATGTCTTAGAAACGCTCCAAAAAGAAAACGTTTTTCTAAGTAGAGCAGGCTTCTTACCCTTTCTCTTCATGTCACGGACACTGTCGTACTCAGTATGTGATTGGCCACATCTGGCTCCTCATCTGGACTTAGTGTTTCTGGGCTTGCCGGCTCAGTGTTCTATTGATTAGGCCTTTGGCAATTCGGGTAGATTTATTCTCTTATTAACGTCTCCTACTGCCTGATGAAGACAGATTAAAAGGTCTGCCACTGCCTCTAGCTCCACTATCATTTAGATCCTTTCATTACAATTGCATGGCTGTATCAATATACTTATCCTAAGAATTAAGTACTAGAATTGTACAAAAAACATAACTTATACTGAGTCTTAGTAAATTGGAAAAACAGTAAGACACATTATTAACTTATATCCTATAAAATTATTAATAGTAGAACTGAATATGTGTATGTATATCTCAAACAAAGCAGGATTATTTATTTCCCCCCTCGCATCACAGCCACAATTACATCTTCTAAATTAGATATCTAACCAGTCAGATCGATAAAAACCCTCACCAGTCACGTTTGATTGATTACCCAGCGCTTAATTTTTTTATTAATCATTCATGCATCGATCAATAGCACCCAGTAGTGGCAGTCTCCAGTGTTCATCTGTATGTTTGTCGCAGACTATTTTTTTTTCTCTTGCTGCTCAAACTAAGTAATCATTTCATTTTTATGCCACACTTAACTATAATTATGACAGATTCTTGCCAGTAGGCTGTTGTTTCCTCTCTGGACTACACAGGACAACGCAGAAAGAGATTTTAACACCCAGGTGTGCAATAAAGTCTGTTTAATCCTCTTTGCTACACTTAGGGAGGCTGAACAAAAGAGCACATGGTTAAAAGTCTTACTGCTTTTATCATTCACCATCGGGACAATTTCTCCAAAGATCAGATTTTACTTATACAGCGAGCCAGTGAGCCAAACCACATCAGAAGGTGATCTGATTGATTTCCAATCCATGTGGGCTCAGTCCAGACACCTTCAGCCCCCCCTCATCCCACAGGAGCATGTCGAGCACAAAGCAAACAGAGCATCACACACAGAAAACCCTGATCACGCTGAGGCACATTATCTACTGTGGTTGCTTGGCAACCAAATGGAGACACACACATACACAACATAATGGTTCATTTGTATCCAGCTGTGTCAGCAATGGGTAGCCAACACTAAAGAGCTGTTTCTCTATCTTTAGTTTCTGAATGGAAAAAAAACTATAGAAGTAGGTTTGAGATACATGAAACCCTGAAAACAATAAAATATTTTCATAGCACCTTTAAACTCATTATCTGATTAGATCATCTTATTTTCTGAAATTGGCATAATCACAACATTTTCATCTTTTTTAAAAACATGAGTAAGGCTCCCCTCTAACTATATAAAGCAGCTAGAATGCAAAGCCAAAATGCTAAGCATCACTGGTGTAAAGCAACTGATGCACATGGTATATCGCATGGCACTGAAAGCAGCTGGTATATTTCTACATGAAGATAGTGGAATTCAAGTGTTTGGCACCCAACATCGTGCCTCTGTGTGATCTCAGCCTTACATTTAAAAAAACACCCCCTTTCATCTTTGAACACACATACATTTTTCCACTGTGTAGGTATTGCAGCAGAATATTAAATCCAATAACAGCTCAACACACAGACTTCCCACTTACGTGCTGTGTGAAAGAATAAGAAAAGCCTACTGTTAATGTGCCTGCTATGGCTTGAAACAGAAGAAGAAATGTTTTGGGTATAAACACTATCTTTCTGAGTGTTGATTTACAATGCAAGTGTAATTTCAAATTTACAAAGCAATTTGTCTATCCTCTTCCTTCTTCATTTGAGTTTTGATTTGTTTGTTTTTCTCAGCACCTCAAATGCTTGCAGTTATTGCCTCTCTGCAATCTTTGTTCTGTTCCTCTTTCAATATCCACCTTGATTCAGTTTTTTTATTGACGTTCGGAGCCAGCTGTTATTTCCAGCACAAACCAAATCTGAACCTTATACAGCACAAAGGCCGGACAACATCTCTCCACTCTTCAACTTAACAAAACAAAGAAACATTTATGAGCATCAAGTGAACTGGGATGAAAAGGTGCATCTCTAACAAGTGAATGTTATGCCATGTGGTGAAGAATGAAACAAAATATGTGATGAGTGGATAATAAGCCCGCTTATAAAACTGTTGTAAGGCTGCTCTCATTTAAGTAAAAATCTAATGCGTCATCAAGCAGTGGGAATTGGTAGTGAGTTGATCAACATGATCTGTACAGACACCTGATAAGATGGTGGCTCTTGCAGAAGGCCCTCTTCAGACTTTTATCCTGCATCATAGGTGTAAAAAAAACATCATCTACATCTACATCTACATCTACATCTATTACAAGATGTTGGACCATCAACATTTTTTTGAAACTGTTTTTTTAAAAAGCTAAAAGAGTTGCATAATTTCTAAAAAAGTTCACTGGAAATTATATTTTACCAATAGCTTATACACATACTTTTATATAGACAATTTACATATAGATTGCCATCAGTAGATAAAAGCAGAGAAGGAGCACAATACCATAACATCTTCTAGACAAAGCTTCAATGATGCCCAAGTTAAAATCCCAATAGTAATTACTCAGAACTATTGGCTTGACCATGGCTCTATCATTGACTCCTTTCAGATAACAAGAGACATAGGCCATTACTTGTATCCAAAGCCCCAGAGTCTGACAGCTCACCTGCCAGGCAGCCACTCTTATCCAAACCCCACTAAAGGCTGCTCTAAACTGAGAAAAAATACACAACTTTCACCTATAAATGCACCAGTCAAACAACTCCGAAGTCCACTTCTACAACATGTACTTATTTCTGAATGTAATGTACTTTCCATTTGCTACGCAGACACTCAGGTGGTATGTCTACTGAATAGAGCTAGATCTAGGTGTGATTGGTGAGAGAAAAGTTTTCAAATGTCTAAATCTCAAAATTAAATTTTCAATTATCAACCAAATGTCTGTATTACGCTATACTGTCAAAAGCATCTGTCCAAGCTGGTCAAGTTATAGCAAATCAAAATGGACACATTTCTAAACAGACTTTATGTATTGGGCACGATAATGTTGAGGACAGGGCCTTCTCCAAACTGTTGACACCAAGTTGGAAGCCACACAGTATGTGGAGAAGTGTTCACTAATAGTGTTAAAATCAAGGTCAGAAGCCAAAGCAACAAATGTGACTCCCTTCACATCTTTTAGAAGCTTGTGTTACTTGTTGAATAACTTATAGATGCTTGTAGACGGATGCTCTAACTGGATGAAGGTGATTCCAATGCTCCCTCTCTCAAGGCACTCACAGATACGCACAAAAGAAACTACTCTCTCACTTATTACTTCTATCTTCAACTGAAACCCAGCGGGCGAGGGACTCACCCAGTGAGGACGACCACGAAGTCCATTACATTCCAGCCGTTGCGGAGGTAGGAGCCTTTGTGAAAAGCAAAGCCCAGGGCGATGATCTTAATGGCAGCCTCGAAACAGAATATTCCAATAAAGTAGGGCTCTGTGTCGTCCTACAGAAAAGACAGAGAGAATCAGAGAGGGGAGGAGAATGACAGGGGCAGATCTTTTTGTTAGAGAGTGGTTAATGAAGCGTTACGTAAAAGAGGGGGGTAAGTAAAGGAGAGAATGAAAGATGGCTCCTTTCACATCTTGCAGCAGTATGAACAGAAATGCAGGAAGTGGAGCCCTCTTCTTTAAATGAAAAGAGAGTAAACACTGTGAAAACAAATACACATACACACAGCATGATCTTAATGGCATTTGGAAAATCATCTGAGCCTCAGGTCTGCTCATTTAATGCATTCAAACATGTAAAATTAAAAATTTAATTTCAACTGATAGAACATTAAATGCTGAAAATAAAGAAAATGTATCTTGAACATGATCAGTGGTGTGCAGACTCTGAGGACCAGGGGCTCTCTATTTTAGAGGTTTGGAGGTTAGACACACTAGAAGGATATTTACTTGTGCAGTATCTGGGTCAAAGAAATGGCCACTTGAGCAAAAAAAAGGCAATTTTGGCTGGCTTTAAGGGTATTTAGGGCCACCTCAAAGGTATCTGCACCTCTCTTGGGCACAGGACTTTCATAAGGGCAATATGAAGCATGAAATTGGAAGAGGCCTGGAGCAAACAGTAGAGTTCGTGGGTATCTTTTGGGCCATCCCTAGGGGCATGTGAACGGACTGGAAGGCTTAACGAGTTAAAGGAGAATTTTGGCCACATAGGTTGTTATTTGGACCAACCAAGAGAGAACTTGTGCTGTTTACTTGCCCATCTGGTGTGATATTTGGGCAAAAATCAGAAAGGGTCAAACACAGGGGCATTTCAGCTAACCAGAGGGAGATCTTGATGCACCAACAGGGCACTTGAGACAACCAAAATAGGTACTCAGGGTAACCAAAGGGATACTTGGGCCAATCAGAGTCAAGTGCACCTCTGGTGTGTTATTGTGAGAAAAATGCTGCATGGAATTGGTGGGCACTTAGAGCAACCACAGGAAAACTTAGGGGACTCTTAGGGCAAAATACTTGGGGAAAAAATAATAGCGGGTGGCCAAACCAGAAGGGTAAATGGACAGAACAAATGTCTTCTGGGGTCAAGAGTTTGACCAACCAGAAAGGTTCAAGTGCCTCTGATGTGACATTAAGAGAAAATTGAAGAATGGAATAATGGTATTGGGAGACAACTGGCCAGCTCAAGTGCCCCTCTAGTGTGACATCAGGGGAAATCAAAAGCACAACATCATCTCAACACGACAAAGACATTGCCGTTTGAAAGGGCACTTTGGCACTCAGTGCATATGCATAACACACATGAGAGGACATGATTGATTTGGACACTGCATCATTCCCTAAAAGTGTCAAACAATAAACAGTGTCAGTTTGATCACTTGTCCTATGTGGCTAGGTTAACCATGGGTCTTGCTTTAACTATGCCAGCTGAATCAAGCATGTATGACATGACAGTTTTTCCTTTGCCTCCATTAATATCTGGAAGAGCCTGGAGGAATCTGCAGGGCATGAGCAGAGGATATCTCACGCCTACACTAACCTCTCCCCTTCGATTTTTCTCTCTTGCTCCCAGCATACTACAACCTGACAGTCAGTGTCCCCAACCCCCAGCTTTACCCATCCTCCAACATAAATAATCACATAAAAGCAGTGTGACAGGCCTGAGCACTATAAGAAATGTGACCTTTTCTATAGCACAGGCTGACTACAGTGAACATCCAGTGATAATGGATATGTTGGATGAGAGTGTGAAGCGTGAAGGCTGGGGTTGGTAAAATAATGACAGTTTGTTGTTGTTGTTGTTGTTGAAAAGCAAATAAGCTGTTCCTGGCCAATAAGAGAAGATGTAGGAGTCTGCAACATTTCAACAATGACAGGCATCAATGTGACATTCAGTATATTCATTTTGATACACTTTAGAAAGACAAGATTCATAGGAAAAACAGCTGCATGTCTTATGTAATGACAGGGCTAGAGGGATGCCTGGATGAATGTCTCTACTAGTTGCATGTTACCATCTAACAAACATTTAAAATACTCCTGAATTATAAATACACCTGTAGAGATGGTTGGGGAAATCCCCACGGATCATGGCGCTAATGACTTACAATGGATATAAAATACTCTTCCTGAATAGCTTCTATCATTGCCTCCACTTACAGCACGCCTCCTACTCTGTTGACAGAGCTTCATAAATAATAGCTGATCCCTTGTTGTAATTAAAAGGTTTCTTGTTGTATTACATCCTTGAGGTGGAGGAGGCAAGGAGAGGATGCTTGTTTTCTCCTTTGTGTAACCACTGTAATCACTTCTCAGGTGCTGAATGCTAGCTTTTTGTTTGACTAGTTGTAACATCTTCACTGCTGAATTTGCATAACAGCCGCTGAGATAAATCGAATCACAGGCAGGTGGTTGAATTTGAAAGGAATTCATTGACTTTTCCGCATCAAGCTGTTGATCTTTGTAATACTCTCTGCTCTCTATTTAAAGACAAACTCCCCTGAGCTACAACACCCTCAAGAACACAGCAAAGTGCTGAACCATGAAAATATGTGCTACTCAGTTTTGTTTTGCGTTTTTTCTCTGGTACACATGGCAGGATGTGCCACTTGACCTCCCTGCACAGCAGTCTCTGGTTTCTCTCAGAGACTGGCTAGCTGTGCAACGTGACTGTCAGAGTTCAAATGTTGGTTTAAACTGAGTGCATATGTGAGCAGCTGTGGGAACAGGGAGCTAGAGAAAGAGATCAAAGCTAGCTCACTGAGAGGCTCTGCTGACTTACAAGATACAAGCTTTGGGTGGGGTGGGGGCAAACACAAGGTGTCCCACAGTCTGATGAGGTCCAGCAGCAATTAAGCTGTTGCAAGTTAATCCCTTGTTACACTGAGACCCTGGTGCTCTTGACAAGGGTTAAGAAATCAAAGCTGGGACATGATTACTCTGTGTATCTGTGTAAAGTTGTTTCCATATATATAATGCCTTACTAGCAGGAGATATATCATAAGATATTCATGTGCAGGTCATGTGGGTTAGGGTTAGGGAATCATCTGTTTCAGATGTGATACTAACAATGTAAAATGGGTGAGATCTCATTTGATGCTTCCAGTATCAGTGATAGAAAACTGCTACAATTCTTCTGGGGGCAAGCAAAAAGGCTAACATAAGAAAGTGGCTAAGATCAGTGCCAACTACTATTCATGAATAGATAGCAATTACATACACAGGTGCACTAGGCACATTAAACCAAACCAGCTAACCTGATAGAATGAGTGAGAATATAATGCCATATATACCATTTCATTGTTTCTACCGGCTTGCTGTTGATACACTTGTGTTATAAAAGGGTTCTTTGTTTTAAAGTGATGAATGTGAAATGGATATTTTTCCATTATAAAAATAAAAATGAAAAAAAAAATGTCTTGGTCTTAAAAGGAAAGTGACGTCAAACACAGGTATGTTGAAGCACTTACCAGACGTTCTGACATGGGTGTCTTGTCGCCAGAGGGTAGATGCTGCTCCAGGGCCAAGACGATGCAGTTGGCAATAATTGTAGCCAGGATCATGTACTCGAATGGAGTGTGAGGGTTAAGGAAAGGTTGAAAGTGAAGTGGCATTCATGTCATGACATTTCATTTCATCGCAGAATCATAAACTGCATTTTCTTATGGAATGTTTAAAGACCTACATTTCAGTCAGGATAATTAAGTTTACCACAAGTTACTAGTTGAGGATTAAAGGGGTATTCCGGTGTAAATTTAATCCATGTTCTAACATACCTTGACACAGAGTGCGACCCCCCCCCCCGAGAGATAAAGTTTGCAGACCACTAGCTTACGTAGTTTCAGCATCCTCAGAAATGAACGCACAACAACAATACACTGCAGTAAGTGGGTCCAAGTATAAATTGCTATCAAAAAGCCACAAATAATGCTCAACACAGCACCAAACATAAGCAACATTAGAAACAGGGTCCCAGCACATATTTAGAGGCATCAAACATTTGATATCGTTGCCGGATTTGTCGGAAAAGATAAGCAAAACCCATTTACTGCAGTGTATTGTTGTTGTGCGGTCGTTTCTGAGGATACTAAACCTACGTAAGCTAGCGGTCTGCAAACTTTGTTTCTCGAGGGGGGGGTGGTCCTACTTGGTGTCATGGTTTGTTAGACCATGGATTAAATTTACACCAGAATATCCCTTTAATTCAATAATTTTAGACAACATTAAACTGTAAAGAAACGCAAATTATCCTGCATTATTCTGTATGAAAAATGCAATTAAATTTGGATGCATTTTGTCCACTTAAGCATAAAAATCCCATCATGCTCTGGTTGAAGTCTTTCTAGAAAGAAAGCATCCTATACATGCGCCCATGATCCTTCCAGATGGTTGATCATTTCCAACCATTTTCAAAGCTTGGCTCATTCTGCAAACCATTTTCACTGGGTCATTGCCCGCAGGTCAGGGGCTATTGAGGGACTAAAAATTGCAAAGGAATAGGAGTAATATGACCATCATAGGCAAGATGCAGAATCATAACCCATAAGATACCCAACTACCCTGATGATGCAACCACAACACCATTTTCCCGGTGGTGAATGTTTAAAGGGAAATTAATATTATGGCTACTTTTACTGTTTCAGCTGTGATGTTCTTTTTCCTGTGGGTTTTTCTTTTTTCTTTCATCGTGCATTGAGACTCTATGTATTTACTTATAGATAGCGCAGACAAATTAATTAGCATTATCATTATTCCACCAAAGCTAATCCACAACTGAGTGTCAAATGTATTTTGTTTCCTAAAAAATGTAAAATGCTTAGTTATCTGAGATGAACCAACTTTCAAGACTTTTCTTGAATTAAATGTCACTACCTTCATTTTGACACTTTCCTGTCTTGAAATGGTGAAAACGCTTCAGAAACACACAGAAAAATGTCAACCTGGCACAGTCTTTCACTTATTTCAGGAGAGAAAATATCAAGATTTGGAGGGTGACCATGACTCGAGTCATCGGAGTGGGCATTTTTTGCAGCGTTGAAAGAGTGGCGTGGAGCGGTGAGCGTGGGCGCCTTCAGCACCATGGAGAGGGCTCCTAAATGAAGCCGAAGAGGCGGTGCTGCAACCCTGAACCAGCGGTCCCTTTTTACTGAAATAAACGGCACCTCATCTTAAGGATGGCATGACTGGAGAACATGGAGAGCGGAGCACAGTGAGCGTCAGCGCAGCCTGAGCATCGCCCTTTTACGCACGCAGCTTTTTTATCGACTTCTGGTTGCGTCAATCAATACCGATGTTTGATCATTAGTAACCACAGCTGGGATCGCTGTGTGCGTGCCCGGTAGACAGTCACAGCAGATATTTTGACAAAAGAACTTATCAGTGGACGTGGACGCCTACAGACTCTATATTGATCTGGGAATAGAAAAGGCAGCACAATGGGCGGGTGCGAAGTCTTTTCACTGCCGACACCTATTGAGAAAACATCTTTGTGTTGTTGGACAGAGATAAGAAGCGGAGCGACAGGTGCTTTCAGCGTTGCGCGGGTCGGACAATGTTTTAGCTACTCCACAGGCGAAAAATGACGGTCAATCAACAGCGCCGGCGGGTGTTCACAACCTGATATAAACCAAACAGCACCTAAACTTAACAGGCCTGCGGGCGGAGGTGTGTTTCTGCTTTTCAACCATCTGTGTGGTTGCCAAGCAGGGACACAGAGCGGATTACAGATGCACCTGCTCTGTGCGTGGTGCTACTGCTCAGGAAGGATATGGCCACTCTGTTATTCGCTTTGCATACTTCCTGATGAGATTGTCCTCGCGGAAGATGAAGAAGGAGCGGTTTACGGTGAGGCAGTTTTGTTTGACCGGGTTCGGGTTATAAATGGCCATTGTCCGGGCTCTCTGGGCCATCGACTGCTTGTACACCCTCTGGCCGCCCGGAGCGCCACCACCACCCCGGGCTCCCCCTCTCCCAGCGCCCGGTCCGCCTCTCCCTCCGCCGCCTGCGCCTCCTCCATACCGGGTGGGTAGATCTTCTGCGAAGCGTGCCATTCTGGAAACGCACAGATCCAAAAGGGAAAATCCAAACTGGTTTCAGTGGGAATGGAGGGGAGACGCATCACAACAAATAGACTTCATCCAAAGCACAGCAGACTGTACAGAAAGCGCTGCGTTTTGGAAAATGTAAAAACAAGGTGGCCTCATTGAAATCCATTTTCTCTGGTTCCTTTTCGTTCATTCATCTTCAGTGAAATGTAAAAGTTTAAAGCAATAAACCACTTAAGCTGTAAAATCATTCACTTTGTGGAGGCTGTTGCATCCATTTCAGCCGGGCTGTGAATGGGGGAAGAAAATCACGCTGAAATAAAAGCTCATCAGCCCGTCTCCGTCCAAAATCCTGACAGCATCGTGTCAGCATCCAAACACCAGTTGAAACGTTCGGGGTGTCAGCCAAGATAAGCAGGAGCGCCAGAAAACACGGAAATCCCTTTGTTTTCTTTTCCCAATAATAAGACAAGCCCATCCAACACGAGCACTTGCCCCGTGTTTCAGTTTGATCGTCGTTGTATGGGGGCTGAAGGCTATAAAGCAAGTCCTCAGAGGAATAAGGAAGAGCGCATGTGACCAAAACGAGCCTATCGGAGGCTGGAGCGTTCAGACACGCTCACCGTCTGTTGGCTGGTTATAAAAGACTGTAAAACTAATGAAGTTCAGAAAAGCCCTACGGGTCGAAACATGAATGTTAATCTATATTTGTTTTAGCATCAACAAAGCAAAACCGTGTTTCTATACAGAAAACAGCAGCTAACAAAACATGGAGTGAACGTTCAAAGTCTTGCGCTGTCCATTTTATCTCGCTTCTGATTTCATGTGGAGAAATGCTTAACTTGTCTCTCACTTGTTTTTCTGCTTTCAAGCCTTTGACGTCGTTGTAAAACACACTGTTGCAAAAGCACTGAGCGGATTTTTTTAAATAATCCACAGGGATTTGAGAGGACTGTATGAGCAGAGTACTGTCTACTATGTACTATGTACTATGTACAAGTAAATCTGTTTGTTTGTTTGTTCATAAAATGTGAAGTCCTTATGACCGGAGATTATTTAACTTGATTTCAGAATAAACCGAACATTTCAATACTTTTCCTTGTATTAAATGTCACTGTCTTCATGGGCTGTGATTGTCAATTTATCCTCGCTTAACTCTGACTCCTTTTCTATCTTGAAACAAATTAAACACAAACATCCTGAATGATGCCACCCTGGCAGAATCTGTCTCTCTTTTCAGCAGATATAACATTGAGATAGCTGTGAAATTCCAAAAACCTGTGGGTCAAAACATGAGCATTAATCAATATTTCTTTCACATCAACAAGGGAAAAACATTGACTTAAGGTTTTGCATGGTCCAAGTGACAACATTGACACAGTTTATATATCGTAATGGAAAAAGGATTGCATACCTACCTTGTCATACACTCCTTTAATGGTGAAAATGCATAAATGTAGTGGAAATTGATGACTGTATACATCTAAAACAGTGGTCTCCACATGGTCTCCTTTAATCTTTAGCTCCCTTGTTGTCCCAGAGTGGCCACTTTCATGTGTAAACATTTTTTTTTCTTCTGATATAATAAAATCCCAATATGTAGATAACTAAGAACCCTTTACAGCTGGAGATGCATATTTATGGTAATGACCATAAAGCATTTGTCATGAGGATATATTTTTTTGTTTTGTGTTTTATGTTTCACAGGCATTGCATAAATAACTATATATTCCTTTTGTTTGCCAAAAGGTCAGTCACAGACAAACAAGTGTACATAGCTGTCCTACATGGCAATGTTACTTATGTTTGGGATCAGTTATACCTTAGTGAAGTCTAACTCTTGCTTAAGTGTCTTATAAAACAGCTGTGTAATTCATAATATTCGGAAAGGCATGAAGGTGATTAAAAAAATGTGTCTATTGAGTCTTTAGAGATGGCCCAGCCTCTCCAGGACCCCTCAGGTTATTCTTGTATTATCTACAGCAAGTTATCTTAAATAGAAGCTCTGCACAATATAGTGCATTTTTGAGAAACTCATAATTAGCACAGAGGCCCCTTAGACCTGTTTTATCCCCTCTCCAATTTGCTGCACATATATTGAGAACATAACACATGGCAAATGCTTCATGATCTTTCTTGGCCGAAACTGGTCAGCCAATTGCACTGGAGCTGATTGCTCTAAACGGGCCACTGTAGATGTATTTAGTTTGTGAATATTCCCAGATAACAAACTCTGTTTCTCTGGGAAAGTTTATCACCTGTCTCCTTAAATGCATTAACAGCTAAGAATAAGCCAACAAATGTATTCTTTTTGTCTATAACTCTGTGACTAGAGGAGCAAGGTGGAAAGAGTTTTTGGTACAGAGGATGAGGAGGAAGTCTCTGAGCATCTAAGAGAAACTTTCTTATCATCTGCAGTCCAATTTTAGAAAGGCTCAACTCTGGCAACAAAAGAAAATAGTCTTATTCCACAGGCAGCCAGCTCAGTTCTCGCAGGCTCAATTTTAACGTTTTGTTTGTGTACTTGTGTTTTTGTGAACTGTGTTATATATTACATGGACCATCCATACAGTCAGTGCTGTTGTTATGTACTGTGTGTATATGTTTTCATGAACTACTTTGAGGCTGTATAATTGTCTGCAATTAGTGATTTGTCATAGGAAGGAAATAAATAAGCCATGTTCATAGTGGCTACAGGGATTCACAGACCACTATAAATTTGAGTAGTAACCTGTTCAGGCCAACGTTAATTACCGTTGGGAACGTTTTATGTCTGGCGTTTACCGGAGATGATGGTTATGCTTTTCAAATTAGATTTAGAATATGAATTAAAATGCAACATGAAAACATTTTGCCTTGTTACTCAGATCTGATGCTTGTATTTGTTTTCATTCAACAGTTTCCATTTTTTGTCTTTTCCTAAAAGCGGCTGTGTGCATTATTGTTCTTATTAAAATAAGTATCAAATAGCTCTATATTCCTACACAAATCATTGTTTTAGTGTTTGGTCAGTAAACCTCTCTTCCTCCTGCTCATGCAGTAAAAGCAAAAACTTCTGACATCCATGCCCGCTTTATCCAGTCAGGACATTGATTCGATCCTCCAGTTCACCCTCAAAGGGAAAATAGGTAAATCTACGAATTCTAGTGCTCATGGTTACACCTTAAACTACCATAAAAATGACAAGCAATGAAAAATGCTAAGAGGCAAAGAGATGCCCCTTTAGTGGCTTCAGACATTTATACATTTATTTGGATGCATTTATTTATATTAGTATAGATTAAGTTTAATCTATACCGCACAGCAGACTAGACTGGTTTTCAATTTACTCACGTCCTGAGGTCTGTTATAAATTGATTCTGTCATGTGTCATTTAGCTCATTATCATTTTAGCATCTAAAGACCTAATCTTGCTCCCTGTTTCCAGCGTCGGCAGCCAGTCATAAACTAATATGTATTAGATACAGCTGAGGAGCCATCTAGTGGTTTCCTTGCTGTACTGTAGATGAAATGATGTATTATCTATGTAAACATGAGTTGCCATTGACCTGATAATGCTCCCTTTGAAATCAAATCTGAAATGTTAACTGAATAATTGGAGCAGACTATGGGATTCTTTTGTTACAAATTTACCAAAATACTAATATTCTAATGTCAGGGGCTTAGGCAAGCACAGTATTCCAGCACAGGCAAACTGTACACAATGCAAAGAGAGATGGATGGAAAGTGAGATTTGATATGGGCAAGTAGTCCATTTTTGGGACCCATAGCAGTTTATTCTGGCTAGAAGCTGCAGTGGAGAGTAAAATTTGAGATATGCTACTTTGGTGTTTCTATTTATTTCAACTTTATACTTTTACTCCACCACAATTTCAAGGTATATATTGCCATTTTTGGACCACTAAATTTATTTGATAACTTACGTCACCTGGTTACTTTGGGAATGTTTAGTTCAATAGAGAATATGATCATCAAATTATGATGCATCATGTAGATAAAGATCCAGCTGAGAAGAAATTCACTACCTAGCAGTTTAGTGATGCTAAGTATTTAACTTGCTAAGCGGTCTTCAGAGGTTTGTGTGTCTCACCTGTGGGACCAAGGCGTGCTGTTCAGGAGCTCGTGTTTCCTGACGATTTGACGCACCCCGCCTCTCGTTCCCGGTCTGCTCAGACCGTCCAGGTGTAAAACTGCTTCGTACTTCTGCACGGTGTCCGCAGCGCTCCACGAAGGTTTTTCCTGGTCACCGGGTCCGGTGTCCGTCTCCTCATCAGGCCCCGGGTCATCCCCCTCTACCTGCTTGTCGGTGGAACCGTGACTTTTGACAGATGACGAAACCCAGGTGTCCTCGTACTCCGCCCCCAGGGTGAGCATCCTCCAGGAGCCCAATGTGGCTGAGCGTAGAGCTTTTGGATGAGATATTTGAATACAGCAAACGTAACTTTAAGCATGTCAGAATCTGTTTTGTTTGTTTGTCTGTTTGTTTTTACTTTTGCTGAGAAGTTATTGTACAGTCAAACAGCACAAATGTCATGGTTATGTAAACTGGACACTACTCTTGACACTAACATTAAGTGAAAGTCTCAAGTTAGCTAGCTAGCTTGTTCAAAGCAGCAAGAGGAGCCCTGGTTTCACCTGGGAAAAGCAGAAAATGTCCATAGTGACTTCTCAACCAACTCCTCAGCCATTAGCCACCTTCTGTCCATCTATTTGTAGGCCATTTAAGCCAACTTTGTCAAAAATACAAGTTAAATAAACAATTTCCTTTGGCTAGTGAGGTTAGCTCCTACCATTTCAGCGGGACTCTGCTCCCCTAAGACAGACAGCTAGCTACCTGTGCTAGCAACAAAAGAAATCATTGTATTCATATTGGCAAGTTGTGAGAAGGCTATATATATATATATATATATATATATATATATATATATATATATATATATATATATATATATATATATATATATATATATATATATATAACATGTTTACCAAATAGCTTGATGGACTAAGGGCTAAATGACTCATCTTGGAAAGATGTTGGAAAGACTGCTGTAACTGCTTAATTTACCACAAGATAAACATTTTGCTAAATAGTGCTCACATCTATCTTGAAGCCAACTGCTGCCAGTTAGCTGCTAGCAATTATTTAAATAAGTCCTTAGCACTGACACTAGACATTATGGTTAGGCCTCCAGTTTAAATGAAGCATATGTCCTTGTTTGAAAGTTCTTAAAAGAAAAAATAAACCTCACGTTGCTTATGTGTTGTGTTGCTTATCCAAGCACAGCTTGCTTTCTGTCTTGCTTTCATCTTCTTTGCCTCAGGCTGCAGTAAGTTAAGCTTTTTTATTACATTTCAACATGGCACAATAGAAAAAGCACAGGTGGAATTAATACCTTAAATGATGGCTGCATACCATTCAGCTTCTATAGTTTCAGGGTCTTACTGCTGTGCATGGTGGCACTTGTACTATTACTGAATAGAATAGAGCCATTAATAATGTAAATAGTGACACCTGTGCTTTTTGAATTGTGACAATTCAAAATGTGTTCTCTGAAATACCATCATTTTGATTTGCAGAAATGTATTTTTTATGCTTTTCCATCCTTAATCATCTTATGACCTCTGAGGCTTTTCCTGGAGGGAGGCCTTGACCCTCACCAACTTAAGATACAACTAAACATAGGTGCCTCTACTCAGGATTTACACCCTTAATGGTTACAATAAAGAAATATAAACGAAAGCAAACACAGGTGATAAGAACCCGAATTAACGTACCATACACCACAGTGGATCGTCTCTCGGCCCATCTTGAGCTGACAGGAACTGTTCTCTTCATATCTGCTCTCCAGGGTTACTGGGGTAAGTCCAACTGAAAGGTGGGATAAAGCAACTATTTTGTCCGTCACACAGTTTATGTATGTGTGCCTGCAGGAGCTTCTCCTGTAAGGCACCGGGGCAGGGGCACCAAACCCGAAAAAAAAGTTTCTCCCACCTTGGAATGCGGAAAGGCTGTTTCCTGCCCTGCCAGTTAAGAAGCTTGTTATCAGACCAGCCGTCTTCACTGCTCAAGGAGAAATTTCTTGGAATCAATTATCGACTCTGTTTTTGCTGTCCGCCCTTGTAACCAGGAAGGGAGCAATCATCGGCCAGTTTATGAGACCTAAAAGGCCTGCAGATGCACAGTCAAAACAGTTCCTGCTGTTCATACTATCAGGGGACATTTTTCATCTGAATCCATCTGATGTTTGTTCCTCCAACAGTTTTGTTTGTACAAATTTATTCCTTTGAGTTTAGTTGCAGAGGAACAAATGGAAATACATTTACTCAGCTGCGGTACACACGTAGTGCGGTACTTTTTATTTATTTATTCATTTTATTTTTTTATCTCAAATGTGCTTACCCATTACTCTGCAGGTTGAGATTTTGAGCCCGTTATGCACAATATAATCATTGTTGAGTAAAAACCCAATGCCAACTTTTTAAGCTTCATAAAATGGCATGTTAGAGCTGCTGCCAGCATTTTTCCTTTTTGATCATCCACTACAAGAGGGATTCAGCACCCTTTTTCAAGTTATATATGTGAGTCGAGTGCATTGTGTCTTATTTGAATGAATTAGGTTAACAATACCAACAGCTTAGCATAAAATTACAAAGTACGAGTAAAGGGACAGAACTAGGTTCAGTAGGAGGTGTAAAGAATTGCAACATCGGAAATGTGGACGCTGACATGGGATAGTTCAACTCACTTTGAAATAAAGTAATTAAAAGATGGATGAATTAAATTAGATAAAACGTTGGTGCAAGTATGGCATCAAGCGAAGGATATTTGAATTACTTTTAAAGCCTTAATAGTTATGAAATTGAAATCACAACATTCTAAAGGGCTGGCAGATACCTGGAAAAGTAAAATTAGTGTGCTATATAAATAAACCTGGCTTTCAATACTTGAGTACCTTTTAGTCCTTACTCCTGTGTAGTTTAGAATTGATATACATTTATAACCTTTAATCGAGTAAGTCTAACTACTGTCGTTCTGCTAATTCTTCCACATCTGTTCAGTTGTAGCCTCTATCAATTTGAAATGTTCAGCAGCTCTTAAAAATCACGGCACAAACGAGAGGCTTTGAAAGTCTAAACTCATTAAAGCAAATGGAGTGTGGGAAGTGTCAGCAGCTCAGATGCCACAGCTGCTCAAATATTTCAGCGCTGGGCCCTGGGCCCGTCTGTCAAAGCTGAGCTGCTGCTCAGTTCGTATAGGGTCAGACTTACTGCAGGCTTCACTTGGAAGATCTTTCAGTAATGCGTTCGTGGTTGACAAGATAAGGGGCTATAAAGCAATCTCCCTCTGGACTTGAAGGAAATCAGCAAAGTGACAGAGCTGAAGAAAGTGGAAATGTAATATTTAAATTCCACAACATGTTTATGCAACATTGAAGCAAACAGGCTTGCCTTCCAAGAGAAACTGCAACAAGTAAAGCATATCAGAATAAATGCATTAGTAGTAAATTTATTGAAAAAGATACAACCAATTAGATGGATGGTTCACGATCCAGAAATATGTAACAGAACAGAATGGAAGTGCATTTTTATAACCTTTTTTTTTTTTCATTTATACCTTTCAAGACTTTGCACAACAGTCACTGCTTTACTAACAACATTTAAAAAGACGGGTTGGCTTCTGTCGGCAAATTCATGAAACAAAATTAAAAACAGCCTAACTACAGTAACTACGATTAGAAAACTGGAGTTAAAATTAAACATAAAAAACTTAAAACATTCTCTTATTTTACAAACTATGTTCACTTCAGTAATAAAAATGAAAACAAAAGTAAAAACCTTTGTCAGCACCATTTTCTTGTTTGTTTTCTAACTCAATTTCAGTTAAATCAATTCTTCAACAACTGTGGCAAAATACCTGACTCATGACAATCCCCTTAAACATGCTTAGTAAAAAGACCAGCCAATTTATTCAGACTCGAAACACCTCATTTTTGAGGAATGGTACAGCATCTTTGTGTCATACAATCTATACTCACTGGTGTAGCAGATTAAACAAACAGTCCAATTTTTGCTCAGGTTCTTTGTCTTTCACATCATTTCAGTTAATTAATCAATTTATGAGCTATGGTGGCAAATGTTGGACATGTCTGTTCAAACACTGCAACAAAGATGAAGTGACTCAAAGAAGTGGCATAAACATAATTCAGTATTTATCAGCTAGTTTTGCTGGAATGGTTGATGATTAATGATCACAAAGGTCAACACATTACACCCAGCTGTATGCTGAGGTTGTCTTTGCAAAAGATACCCTCATCCCGATCTTAAAATTCCTTGATCATGACTCTTTAAGAAAAGCCATAGCAATATCAATTAATCGTTAAAAAAAAAAGACAAAATGCGCAGTTTTCCTTCCCACTAAATTTATCTATGAAATGTAAAGACTGTTCGTATTGTCCCTGTGAAGTGTGTGCTCTTGCTGCCCCTGCTGTTCAAGTTACACAAGGTGGAATAAAGGAGCAGCGAGATATCCATGATTTGATTGTGCATCTGTTTCTGTGTGTTTTATGGGTTCTCACAAAGGTCAGTGGTCCATGGTTGTAATCAGAAGTGGATATATAGTACAAGTTTACTGATAAAAGTTCAAAGTTCAAGGAGGAGGGAGATGAGCATCCCCGTGTGTCCGTCAGTCATGTGTACATGTAGCGAAGCTTTGTGTTGGGAGGGCTTTTAGGAGGGACTGGAGGGACTGTTGGAAGAGCTGGTGTCAGGTGATGCGCTGGGCTGTTGCTGTTCCTCGGGTGTGCTGTCCGCCTGCAGCGACGCCATGGCTGCTGACGAGTACTTGCACTTGGAGGAGCCGCATTCGCAGCTAAACAGCTTGCTTTTGACTTCCCAGAAGTGGTCGCCATAGTCAAATCTAAAAGAAGAGGATGAGAAAGCAAAGGATTTTTAGAAGAGCACTGTTACTTAATCATGAATTTTATGTTTTTTTACACCTATAGTTTCATACAATCTATAAAACCTTGAACTTTACACCTTCAACAAAATAACAATTAGATCTTTAATTGTGTTAGCTCTCAAACATAACATGAAACTATATCAATTTCAGGACAAAAAAAGAATACAGTGGTATCAAACATGTTTTGAATTGCTGAAAACCATTTATTTTTATCTTGACCTAATTTATTCTATTTTAATAGTTATTCTTTATTCCATCGTCAACCGAGTTTACCTTATTATTAATTTATATCATATTAGCTGACATCAGCCAGAGGGTCAACATCTTCAATCAGCCAACATATCATCAACACATTTTTGAAACTCTCAGATACCAATATTTATATCAGACATGATGATCAAGAAGTGTCTTAAAGTGGTTAAGAAAAAAACTAGTCTTACCCAAGCTCCTCTCCAGCCATGATGCTTTCACTGGCAAAGAAGGCAATGTGTGGGAAACGAAGGTCCTGGTGCGTTGTGAACACTCGACAGGCAAACAAGTTGGGGTCGCACATGTGATTGAGGAAGCGGCTGATGTTGCCATAGAAACGGGCATCGATGCAGTATAGATCTTGTGGCTGGGAAGGAAGATAAATAAAAACTAAATAATACAGCTGTGGGGACAATTCTGTCAGGAAAGAAATCTCAAAGAATTCGAAGCTAAGAGTTCATTTGAAAAAATACCGAATATTAGTAGTAGCAGTAGTCACTGGGAATCAGAGTGAAGGATTTAATTATTTTTTTCCATCCGTGCCTGCATTCATTTTAGAAGATTTGGTGTGATCTACTTTACCTTATCATCCAGGCTGAACAGGTAGGCATCGTTCTGCCTCATTTCTGCCTCTGCTTCGGAGATGATCTCACCTACATACCTGTTCAAAGGCAGGCAAGTCATCAGTAGCTGCTGACATTGCTGAAACATTTTAATGCTAATGCCTTCTGCAACATGCCAAGATTTAATGAACGTTGAATGACAAGGGTTTTTTCCCCCCCAGAGGACTGCAGTTGTGAGATACTGCGCTTCAAAGAATTAAAGTCCCTGCTGGTAAACCTGGCAAGAAATTATTTCACCCAAAAGGTTATTTCATTTAAAAAATAACCCCACACATTATTCAAAACTGAAAGATCATGAGTATGTGGATGTCTCAGCGCTAAAACATTTTACTGTCAAATTCGGTTTATCAAGCCATCAATTTTCTTATCAAGCTTAACAATTCGGTTTTGATGTACATGCATCCCCCAAATCTTTTCAACAAACAAAAAACTAAGAGTTATTAGTACTGTGTTTTTATCGCTGTTGTTCTTTACACAGACAGCTTAACTGAAATGTCTTAATTTCTCTGTAATAACTGTGGATTTGCTCCAAAACATGACTGACATCATATTAACAGATTAGCTTCACAAAAGAAGTCAAGAAAACAAAACAGGGCACAAATAAACGAGGTAAACATACATCTATCTCATGGCTCCTCAAAGCTGAATATGTTGGAGTCTAGAGTTTGCCACCAGAATAACTATAGCCTTTTTAAGTATGTAAATAAAAACAAGGAGTCTCTAAATCAAAAAAATAAAAGATGCAAGAAGTGGATCACAACACAAAAATCTATATATATGAGTCAGGCAAAAATCTTCACAGGAAGTGCTGAATAAAGGTTTTATTCATGTTCATGTTAGAGACATGTGCTCAAAGAAAGATTTCTCTGGGTTTGAACATTGTTGGACACATTTTGGATAATGTCAATATAGAAGTCAACAAAATATATAACAAAGCTCTAGCTGTCTTTTAGACATTTTAAACCAGGAATGTTACATAATATATCCTAAAGGTTAGAAATAAACATCAGTTTGTGAGTGATCAGGTAGTGGATGTCAGTGTGAATTGTTTTGTCTGGAACAACCATTGATGTTTCTTAACGTTTTGCAGTACTTTTCACATGTTTTCTCATATTTGATATGCACCAAGACACCAAGAGCAATTCTTTGTATGTGAATACTCTGGCAATAAACCTGATTCTGAAATATTCCCCAGCATATGAACCATTTTCCTCAGTTTAAGTGATGTTTACTAAGAGATACAGTAACAAGCTGTTTTAGAAAATTACTGAGTTTTTTTAAAAAATAAATAAAACTATATAGTAGTGGCTGGTTAACAAGAGTAACAGCAATAATTTTGAATACTTTTAAATGTAGATTAGAGTATGCTGTACAGATTGTGTGACACCTTGGGGCAAAACTTAACTTGACTGTACTTTCACTGCAACAGGTTTTTGAAATAGCACACAGGACCCTAAATGTTTTTCTCGTATCAAAAAGCTGTCGAAAAATAGTCACAGTACGTTCAGTATAGTGACATCAGCAAAACACCTCTGTGACATCGACAGCACTTCTGAACACAAGCAGAATGGATAACTATGTCTCTTTACTGCGCTACTACGGTAAGCTGCTACCATCTGGCAGAAAGCACAGACACTGCATATGTGAGAGTAGCAGGTTTATTACATTAGGGGAAAAAGTGACAACATGCCTGTTCAGATTACTCAGTAAATTAAGAAATAAATACAGATATGCAAGGATGCAAAGCTGTGGCCGTCTTGTATTGAGGTCTTCTGAGGACATGATCTGATGTCCACCAGTCAAATGTAAGGTGAACTGCAAATTTTATATAGTGTTTTATTGGTAATTGGGACTTACTCGCAAACAAAGGTCCCCTGTGGTATGTCTTGGAGTGTGCGGACACCCCAGCCCTTCTTACTGGTCCTGAAGAGCTGAAGCTTGGTCCTGGAGGATCCACAACAAAGGAGATATTTAAACTGCCTTATATCACCTCATAGACTTATTTATGCTCGACAGCTATTCAAAAGATGCAAGACACTTTTGAATAGTGCTTCTTTACACAGTTCTACCAGTGTAGCGGTTGTTAAATAATACTGTTTCTAAAGCTGTGGCTGGCATCTGAATTTGCTGGCCAAAGTAATTATTAAGTAACGTTGAGGTGAAGTTTGAATACCTGAGTCCATTTTGCACTACCCGGTTCTTGCAGGTCCTCCAACAGGAGCATGCATGGTTGCATTCAAAGATGAGAGGAGGCTCTTCACGGCAGAATTCAGGGAGAAGACAACCGCTCTAAACATGACAAAATTACATAAATATAAATAAATGTGCATCATTGTTATGATTTACTAATATTATAAGCTACATGGTACACAGACACCCTCTACCTACTTTCGGACACATCTTATTAAGAGGAGACAGTGTGGTCTGACTGTGTAGGCATCTATTCTTACCTTGTCGTACCAGCATCGCAGACTGAGTTGTCCACACATGCAGATACTTGTCGAACAGTCTTCCTTACAAACACAGTACTGTTGGCCGTAGATAAAGAGAGAGAATATATATATAAATAATACTGGTCACTTCACTTTGCCAAGCGCAGAGAGGGAAATCTCTTGGTGTCCTTTAACGTACCTGAGGAAATGGTTTAGAACTTACCTGCAAGTGTGTTATGTTCCTGTCAATGTTCATGGGGGAGGTGACACAGTTTTCGGGGATGTATTTGTAGCTGTCAGGATAAGGTTCACTGTCGACAGAGTTGACACAGGGAATAGGAACTCGCTCCTGCCCCAGAGCTATGTCGCTGTAAACGGAGCAGTAACTGGTTAGGGGCCATCAAAGTTTTCAAAATCAAGAAAATCTTATGCAGAGACCCCAGCAGAAAAAACCTAACGGTTCTGGGGTAATGACTGCAGTGTTTTGCCAGGTGATAAGCTTTTAACCCACAGATGGACTGCATTTTGATCTTTCCACCTAAATCATTTACCACATCACCACTGTGTATTTTTTCGAGAGGTATAGCATGGAAATCTTCAAACCTGTGAAGGACATTTTGCTCTGTACTGAGCCTGCTGTTCTTTGCGTCCCTCTCCCTTCTGTTGGCCTGCAGGGCCGCCCAGGCCTTTGAGTTATGGCTACAGCAGTCTGGAGGAGTTTCTCCCTCGCGGTTCTTCAGAAAGACATCTGCTCCTCGAGTGAGAAAAAGCCTGAGGAGACCACATTTTAATGAGCAACAAAGCAGCATATCTGAACAAATTTTCAAAGTTGCTCTTCAATCCTCTTGTTTTTGGCTCAAGGTTTTTTTTGGTTTTGGCTCAAGGATTTTTTTTTCCCCCTTAGGCGGCAGAAACTTACGTGACACAGTCCAGACGATTTTCTCTTGCAGCGATGTGTAAAGGAGAGTCACCGTGGATGTTGACAGCCTGCAGATCACAGTGGGCGTTCAGTAGCAGCTCTGAGATGTCCACACTGCCCGAGAACGCTGCCCAGTGAAGGCAGATGTTCTCCTCCTAAGACACAAAACATCATATGGCAACAATTATATAATGTTTGATGCTTCCGTACATTATGTCAAGCAGAGGACAGGCTCCTTTACCAACCTTGTCCCTGATGCTGATGTCAGCTCCTTTGGACAGAAGCAGCTTCACCTGGTCCACATGCTTGTACTCTGTCGCCCAGATCATGGCTGTCCAGCCTCCGTCATCCTGAGGTAAAACAAGACTTTCATCTTAGCAAGCTGACCACTGACCAGCTGAAACATCATAAACAAAACATCTTATTGATAACTTCCACAAACACACTGACAGAAAACAATGTTTTTATTCCAGTCCTAGAGGGAAACTACATTCAAATATGAAGCAGCAGTGTTACCCACTTAGAACAAAGGTTCACTGGAGGATAGACTGTTCCATTACATCAGAGCTGTATTAATGGCTAACTTCTTGCAGCAAGGTCAGACATTTCAAACAAAGACACATCAGACGCAGCACAGTTCTTTCTATATCTAATTTACTGGCATCAGAGTGCATTTGGAGGACATATCCAAATGATTGGAACACTTGTCCAACTTTAAAAAGTCATTAAGTACTTCAGGAGGAGCCACTCTTTAATCATTCATTCAATCATTAGTCCATCATCGTTTCTTTTTGCCTGTTCTGTCTGTGCTCAGAGCCCATCATTTAACAGTATGTAGTAAACAAATCATGTGAATAAAACAGTGTTAACTGACTGTGAACCTTGCCTGCTGATGGAGATTTTACTTCTATAAATGGCATCTTGATCCAGTATATTCATCAAAAACCTTGCATATGTAGCAATTTATTGGAGCCATTTCAGTGCAATCGTTTAGCTGAAGTATGCTCATTTGTTTCCTTGTCAAGAGGCTCGTGATAATGGTGATAATGACAATACCACAGTGTCTGTAAGATAAGTATGAAGCTATCATATCAGCAGCCTCTTAGTTTAGCTTAACATAGCTTAGCATAAAGACTGAAAGCAGAGGGAGACAGCTAGCCGGGCTCTAAGCTAATTGGCATGTTGTATTCCAATTCAACATTTAAAGATGTGGCTACCTTTTATTCATACGAAGTTGACAATACTCCATCACTGCACCTGGCCAAGAAACATTTCTAGCCCACACCTCCCTGGAAAACCACAACTTGTTTTTACATTTCCTTGTGTACAGGTTTAAAAAATTGAGATATAACATGTTCCTTTTAAAGCTTTAGAGGTGCTGGAAGTGCCATCTAGCTAGTTATGTTGCTAACAACTAATTTGAGTCAAATAGTCAAAACTGAGCACAATTTAATCTTTGAGGTTAAACATTTTCTGAAAAAATGTTGCTTTTAGTCCACCAAAATTTAGGAAACACTAATTACAACAGCATTTTCATCAGGTGAACGCAATTGTACACATAGAAGACACAAGAATATCTTCTCATCTTCATGCTTAAAAAAAGCACATGAGCAAAAAGAACTAATGTACAAGCCCCATAATAAACTCTTCACACCTGAGATCACTGATTAAAACACATATGAAACTCTACCGACCTGGCAGTTAATGTTGATCAATCCTGTGGACAGAAGATGTTCCACAATGTTGTAATGGCCAGACTTCGCCGCTAGGTGGAGACACGTGAACCCTTCAACATCCTGGGTGCAGCAGACAATCCAATTATTGACCGATTCAAATTCAAAAGGTTAAATTTTAAATAAATATCCACAGCTTAACATCCTGAATAAAATCAGTTGCTTTCGATTTTCTTTCTTTTCCGTGACATCTGCCAAAAATTCATTCTGGTTTAACCAGTCACTGTGGCCAGAAACCAGTTGCATGTTTACCTTGTGCGTGGCGCTGGCTCCAGCTCTCAGCAGGTACAAGACGGTCTCCATGTGGTTGTTCTCACAGGCCTCCATCAGTGGCGTTCGTTGATCTTCATCACACATGTCCAAGTTTGCACCAGCCTGAAGAGGCAAACATCAGAGAGCCACTGTTACTCAAGAGATTGCCAAAATCCTTTAGTGTCAAATTCTAAGAATAACAGTTTGACTGTTTCCATTTGAAACATAAATCCTGTGGTTAAATGTATTAACCACAGGAGTGACTACAGGGCATGCTGAACGATGCTCTTACTTGTACAAGCATGTGGCAGATGTCTTTGTATCCTCCCTCAGCTGCAGCGTGGAGCGGAGTGCGTTTGTTCTGAGACTCCATTTTAAAGTTTGGGTCGATGCCATCCACTGAAAGGAAATGGAGAAGGAACCATTTATTTAAAAACATCTGGACAGAAACAAAAGTTGGATGCACTCAGAGTACAGCAAGATGAAAAAATGTAAGAGCAATTTTATGAAGAACAGGACAGATAAGGCACCAAAAGAATTAACATACCTAACATGAGGAAGACCTTTTTGAGTTCTCCCGATTTGGCTGAGAGGTAAAGTTGTTTGGGATGAAATCGCAGCTTTTTGGGCCTGATCGAAACATACAAGAACAAAACTTTGAGTGCATGTTTTGAGTTGTAACCAAGTCTTTTGGTTATTCATCTAACTTAAGATGGCTCTGTGGTAGTAGAACTTACTTCTCAGTGTCCAAAGCTACTAGGATGCTCTCTAGAGTCTCTCTAGGATGTCCTTGATGAACTGAAGGTGGCTCTGTTGTGCCTGTCCCAGCCTGCAGTATTGCGTTCCTGGACGATCCAGGAACAGCAGACGTGTCAAGACCGTGTGAAGAACGAATGGGAAGCGAGCTGTCGGCCCTGCCGCTGACTTCAGCTCCAATGGCCAGTCGAGAAGAGCTAAAAACAAAAGGAGAAAAAATATTTATTTGTTCTTGCGTATTTACCAATATGCTACTAACATTAACAATGTACACCCTTCAATATACCACAGTTGGTAGTTTACCTGCCAGTTGTGGTGTCAGCTCGGCCCTCTGGGACCCCAGGCGTGGCAGGTCCTTGTGCGAGCACAGTGGGCACGGTGGAGGTGGTGTCGGCCTTTGCGATAGTGACCTCCTTGGCCTTAGTGGCCTCCTCTCCACAGTGGGGACAGAAGCTTTGACCTTTCAGCATTGAGGCACAAGCACGATGGAAACGGTGAGAGATGCTGATGTCTGGTTGGCACTCCATGAAGGTCCCCTGCGTGACGAAAAACAACAATACTCGTGAGCAAAAAAATGACCAGATCCTCACATGAGAGAAGCTAGGACCAAAGAATGTGTAGATTTTTTTCTAGATTTCTGTATTTTTCTGCATGATATGAAGTAAATGAGTCACAGTAAAAAGAAAATAAAACACAGCCAGTTAAACATAGTCTGTTGAATGAGCACCATAAGGTAGGTGCTGGTCTTGGTAGTGAATGGACAGCTTATCTTACCACCCATACATTACCCACATAATCTTTTTCAAGTCAAGTGAACAAGAGCATTTTTCTTCCCTAGAGTCATGAACATCAACAACACAGAGTAAACCCATATCCACACACACGCCAGTGAGACTTGATCAAGCTGCAGCTGAAAGCCTGAAATTGAGTGAGTGACTGTACTCACGGCCCTGCAGAAGAAGCCACAGCCGGGGCAGCACTGGTGTTTCACCATGCCATTACGGTGGTCCTCGCACAGAACCAGTAGCTGTACAGAGTTGGAGGGACGCATCATTTCATGTTTCAGGACGGCGATCTGGCAGCGGGTCAGCTGTCCATCAACGCTCTCTGTGGCCATGCACTTCCTGTCTGCCAGGATAAGAATCTCTCGACTTTTGGGCGTCTCCATGCGGCAGCTGCAGAGTGGAAGCTCATGAGCCTCCTCTATGGCTGACATTGAAATGTCTGCAGGGAGACAAAGTTTAAATTATTTACCTCTATATCAGTTTAAATTTGTTTCAGTTAAATTATCAGAAGGCCACTGACCTGTAGACAAACTTCTTTGACACTAGTTTGGCATGTATATTTTTCAATCTTACTTTTCTTTCAAAAATAAATGTGTTTTCCAACAAAACTGTATTTTGTCTCCAACAAGGACAAGGCAAACTTCTTTTGTTTTTTTGTCAAAACATAAGCAGTGACCATTCTTAGTACTCAGTGCTTTAAACACATTTTGGTTGTTGGCAAGTATTGAAGTATGATACCCTTCTGATCGACATAACAAATAAATAATCTACTGTTCTGAGCAAGAAGAACTGTGATATCAGAGAATAAACAATACATATCTTGAAACAGAAAAGTTTGTTAGAATCGACAATGATCTGTGTGATGTACCAGACAGTCAGCAGTCTGTAGATACTGAGCTGTGGCCACAGTATCCTGAAACTCAGATGAGGTGTATGTGCTCATGTAGTAACTTTACATTATTAAGAGAATACAGGCTTTCTTTTTTCTGGAACATTCCAGTCTGTGATTTAGAGGAGTCTGGTATGGTAAAGTCAAGAAAAGCACAACTTGGTGACAATGGTGGACAGAACACATGGGATTGATAATTAGGAACAAGCATACCAAGTTCCCTCATTCCCTCGAAGCTCACCTTTGTTCTGCGAGGAAACTGCAGGCTCCTGGGGCTTGTTGAGGTTGACAGACTCGGGCGAGGGAATCTGTGTGTACTCCTTCCCATCGCCTGGCGGGGCATGAGATGAAGCCTGAGGCTGATCCACCATTTCTGGTTCTGAGCAAAGTGACAGTGATCCATCAGAAAATGCTTCACTGTTTACCATGACATTTTAGCAAAAAGAAAGAACCAACAAAGCTTTGTTTGGGAAAATTGTGCAGTAGCAGAGTTTGGATAAGTGATTTCTTCATATAAAGTATATATATAAAGTTATATATATATATATAAAGTTCTGAATAAAGTAAAAGAAGGCATTGCTTGATTTGCAGTTTAGTAACTGACCAAGGCAGATGGCAGCAACAGTAGAGAAAAGTTTGTTGTCTAGCTTACCTTAACTGTTAATTTAGTTTAGTTAAGACGTCCTGTGAGTTTTTATACGATTTATTGTAGGAAAAAAAAATCTTTGACATGATAGACTTTCTGCAGGATTTTTTTTCATGTCCATAAGGACTTTTATTAATGCAGGAAAAGTTGAAAGTAGAAAGAAAATAATGTTTAATGTATTTGAATTTCATTAAGTGCATAAAATATCAATATGGTGTGCAAAAGAATGTAATATCATTATGTAATCAAAGCTTCACTGTTCTAAACTTTGAGAGATAATGTAGTTGCACTCAGAGCGTTGAGTTATGATAATTACAATTTTATCCAGGGAAATTAGTTTTTGGGCAATTTTTAGCCAATAGGAGTTGATGTCAGGTCCCAGTTGAGTCTCAAAAGATTTTAGGGTGGAGGAATTAACATGACATATTTTAGAATGTGAGTTAAACTGATGAACGAGAGTCTTCAAGTTTCAAAGAAAAAAAACAAAAACGTAGACAAGTAAGACAAGTATAAGTTTAAAGTTTGCTAACAACATTGGCAGGTCTCCTCCTGACATGGAGCACAGGTGAGCAGGTTTATGACTCTGTCAGGTGTGTGTGTGTGTGTGTGTGTGTGTGTGTGTGTGTGTGTGTGTGTGTGTGTGTGTGTGTGTGACAGGATCACCTTTGGCCTTTATCCTCCTCTTTCGTTTCCTGGACGGCCTCAGCCAGGCGCTGTCTGCTTTTGTTTTCTTTTTCAACTTCTTCTTCAGACTAGACTCTGTGCTCTGAGGCAGACAAACACAGGGATGATTTCAAAAACTGACAGAAAGTCATTTACAATGAGAGGTGAAAAAAATAAAATGCAACTGCACTCTGTAGCAGTTAAACTGAGTAATGATTGATTGTCTTACCAAGTCGGACTCTGTGCCCTCCTCCTCCCCCTCTTCTTCTCCAGACTCTTCAGACTCCTGATCGTCCCCAGCCTCCACCACAAACACAGAACCGGGTTCATTAGCAGCCTTTTGCACGACATGTCCAAACACGCTTTGTTCCAATATCTGAGAGTCACACAGTAATCCTTGAGGGAAATTCAACTGTCTCTAATATTTTGTCTCAAGAACGTTTAACTTTCATGAGCTGACAATAAGCCCACCTGGGAAATTTGAATAAAACATTTGACGCTTTCCCAAAGGGTAATCGAACAGTTGCTGTGTCTACGTTCTGCAACAGTTCCACAGGCCTTCATGTTCTGCGGTTTTTCTTAAAAACTAGAAAAGTTTCACATGTGTAATGTCAGGATAAGAAAAGATACCACTGCTTTATGTTCCAACCTGAGAGATGGGTTCAGATGATGCTTCCTGGGCAGCACTGACAGGTTCTTCTGCTGGCGGCTGTCGCTCCTCTTCCTCAGACTCCACCTCCTCGGACTCTTCTTCTTCAGATGCATTTTCAACCTTCTCCCCATTTATGTTTGCTACTTCTTTAGTCTGCGTGACAAGAGAGGCCTGGAGGTAATCATAACAATCTCAAACATGCTGTAAAATAAACAAAATGTGTCCAGAGCAAGTATCAACTCCATCTGACTACATTCATGAAGTGTTCACAAAGCGTGAAAGAGTGGAATGTGTTTAAAAACATATTCAACATTACCTCAGGGACTTAATATTGCATATAAAAACGTGGGAGAAAAATTGAGAAAGTCCCTTTTCTGAGGTGCACAGACCTGCGGACTCTTGGCAGACTGTTGAAGATCTTTAAACATTTCCAGGACAGTTCTCTGCTTGAGCACTTTGGTTTTCTTCTTGGGAACCAGACTATACGTCCCCATCCTCCTCTTCTTCTTCCGGGATGAAAACCCTCCTGAGTAGGAGCCTACAGCATGAGAGAACAACACACACATTTGCAGAAAAACTCTCAAAGAGACAATGCTTTGTTCTAATAATTACTTTTCACTGAAACCAACAAACAAACAATGGCTTTTTTCTACAATTGTGTGTTGTGGTGATGGAATCTGTCGGGGACCTAAATGGAGTTTGGCTGGAGCTGGAGGAGCAGGAGGAGCCACATGTGCGGCAGGAGCTTCAGAGGCCACATGTGTTGCAGGAGCTTCAGGAGCCACAGGTGCTGCGGGTTCTGTCGGAGGAGCTGGAGGAGCCACAGGTGGAGGAGGCGCTGGTGAAGATGCTGAGGCTGTTTGTGCTGAAGCCGGCATATCCGATGGAGTCTGAGGTAGATGGTTCTGAGCGGAGGACTGCTGTGACGATGTCTGAGCTTCAGGTACAGCGTGAGTCTCCATTTTCTCCATTTTGGCACTCTTTGCTTCTCTTAATTCCCTGTTAAGAAGCTGCAAGTGAAAAAAAAACAAGAGGGATTTACCAATTTACACCACAAGCCAAGAGCAGATTTTAATCTGTTTGATTTTCACCTAGATTTTTTTGTCCACATGTTGGCATAATCTGCTTCAAGTAGACACTGACCCCTGTGCTTTACAGTAAACAAGGTCCTCTTGTGAAAAGCACAGAAAATATTTCAGCTGGATTTTATTAATATTAGTGTTTCCCTAGAAAATTAAATTTTGGACCATTATTCACTGCATCAGGTAATTTCATTGTTTTATATGTGATTTTGTAAAGATCCACTATGTGGACAAAAGTATGTGGACATATTGTGTACTTCTGATCAGAGGCTGATTCTCATGGATTGGCCCCTTAGTTCTGGTTGTTGGAAATGTTAATGCTACAGGATACAAAGATATTTTAGACATCACTGTTGTTTAGAAGGCCTTTTCTTGGTTTTGCATGACAGTGCCCCACATGAGCAAACCATAATCCATGATGAAATGTTTTTTTCCTGCTTTGCTATGAAATAACTTAACTGGCCAGTGCAGACCTTATCCCTATTCAACACAACTGGGATGAACTGGAACACTGACTATGGCCCAGGTCTTATTGCCCATCATCTGTGTTGGACCTCACTAATGCGCTAATGGGAGAAAATCTCTGCAGCCATGCTGATGGGAAGTCTTCCCAGAAGGGTGCAGGCTGTTACAGCAGCAAGATTAACACACATGGTTTGGAATGACAAGTATGCTAATCACATATGAGTGTTCATTTTTAGAATGTCCAAATACATTTGTCATGTAGAGTATTTATTGTATGTAAAACTTGAATTTCCCCTCTGGGGACCAGAGGCGTCCGATACTCCTTAAAATCCTGGAATCAGTATTGTGTGTCTGTGTCTATGCACCAATGTGATGCCACATAATTCATTATTAGAAATGAGACCCTGCTACTTCCCAGCAGCATCCTGTACAACTGTAAACATCTTAACTGATGTTTTACTGCACCTAAGTGAACTGTTCATTTTTAGTGACGCCACATGAGATTTACAATGGATGCAATAGGTCTGCAAGTTTCCTGGGCCTCTAGTGCTGTAAAGGATAGACAAGTTCCAATGCTTAAAATAGTAATGCTCTGTCAAAATGTGATATTTTTCATAAATGTATCAGTTATAACTGAGTCACAGTCTGCCTATTAGTGATCTCTGAGGGATGGAGAGGGAAGCCAGGTGAGTAAGGGGGATGCATTTTGGTAATTTTGCAGAGAAGGCGGAAGGCATCCCTCCTCATTCCCCCACAAATCGCCTACTGCAAGTAGCCAGTTTCCATAAACCCTAGGTGATTTGTGTAACTTTAATTTAAATCTGTACACACTGGTGTTTGATCAGTACCTATTATCCACTAATACACAGAGTCCAGGTATCACAATCAGTACTGGGAAGGAGGAATGGTACTGAACATATCTACTTATTTAAGGATTCATGTATATCACCTACACAAAAATAGACAATAATGGGTCAGAAAACACCAGTGAGCTGCTGATAATCCACTGGGCTCTGATGGTTTACCTTCTGTGCCGGGCTGACAGCAGGTCTGGACATGGTCTTGCGTGCTCTGTGTATTGTGACCGGTGCTGAAGCTGGTGCAGGAGGCGATGCTGTGCCATTTTTAGTGTCTGGTGTTGTCCCTGTGCTGGGGTCAGTCCTTAGTGCACCTAAACTCTGTGCACACCCAGACGCAGAGGAATGGAGGGGTGTGTTCATGTGTCCCCCTGTCGGTGAGCCCGAAGGCAACCAGTTAGTCCTGTGAGGGGAAACTCCCAAACCTGGCGACGCCGCAGAGCCGCCTTCCTTCTGCTGCTTAGTGAGAATAAATCCATTGCTTCCAGTAACTGAAGCGTGCGGCGGCTCCGTGTCTGACGAGCCATTTTCATTTACCAGCAGTAAAGTCTTGTTGCCTGTTGCAGAGCCATGTGTTGGGCTCCTGTGCCTCGCATCGTCACGTTCAGTGCCGTTTAGCATTGCCTCTGCTGCCGGTGAGGAGGCCAGTCTGGCTGCTACGTCTTTGTCACCATCTAGACAAAGAACAATGAAATATTATAACTTAAAATGCAAACTAGTTATTTCCATAAATGAAGTGCTTTCAAATATAATCTGAATAGTACCTGGCATCTCCTCGCCGTTGCTTGCTGAATTGTGATCCTCTTTCTTTGTGGAGGCACCCTTATCCACACTGCCTATGGCTAGACCAGCGGGCTGAAGAAAAGAGAACACATATATCAGGGGAAATCAAATTTTGAGCTCCAACAAACAATTATTTGATCTTCATTGAGTCTATGACAAGTTCCCAAAGCCCAGAGTGGCCTCTTTTAAGTGCTTGGTTTGTATAAGCAAGACCAAAAGATACTCTGTTTATGACATCTGCACAGAAATGATTACTCAATTATTTGAATGAAAGAATGTTAGTTGTCAACAAATTTCAGAATGGATTCATTGTTTAGGTCATTCATCAATCAATAATCCCAAAGACTCTAAGAATTTGCTGCTTTTGTCTGTTTAATGTCATTGTAAACTTAACATTTGGGGATTTTAGACTATTGATCTACCAAAACAAGACTTGTTTCCTCCTCTAGTTGAAAACATAGTTGATTTTGATTCATTTTCAATTAAACTAATTGTTGCAGCTCTAAAAGACAACGCATTAAACTGAAGAAAATAGAACTGGTGTTGATTTCTTTTGTATTGAACTTCTAACCAATCATTTCACAAATGAAACATGTGAAAAACAAAGTGTGCGTCTGTTTAAGTCACTGAGTGCTGTGCAGAAAACTCTTTCTATGAAACTTACAAAAAAACATTACTGAAAAGCACAAAGTACATAGAGTAAGCCGAGAGAATGAGGGCAACCCCCATGCACTCTCTTTGTCTGTCTTCTCTCTTTTTATGCTATAGCCAACCAGCAGAGCAGTGCATGCACTACCAGAGCTTCAAAAGAAATAACAACCACCCACAGTCCATCTTTACATCCCAAAGGAGAAAGCAGTTGAAGAGGCAACACCAGGAAATGTAATCCTGTTTCTTCCTCCCGAGCAGACTGCCAACCTCGTGCTCGCTCCTGGAAAATGAGCCCAAAAGAAACAAGAGAGGCCCGAGAGACAAACATGATGACCCCCTTCACACTTTTGAGAACATACGTTTGAGGAAAGTGGTCATAGCTCAGTTTGACCTTGAAGAGCAGCATACCTCGGACTGAGTAGGAAGGTTTGCACTCTCCCACGGCCTTACGTGGAGGCTCACGCCAAACAGAAAAACGGTGGGTGTACAGACAGACAAGTCATATCGAGTGAGTGGTAAAAGCAGGGATTGATAAGACAATCAAAAGACCAGCAAACGGCAAAGACCATTGAAAACTGATTCAATTACTTTAATTCTCCTCTTGAATCCTCAATTTAAAACAGACCGCCTGTGTCCTGAAACCTTCATTCAACTTAAGACCACAACTACAAGAGTCATGAGGACAGATTTCCCAAATCACTCTCCAAAAATGTGCTCCTGAGTCCCTTAAGCCAAACAGGACCATGCACCTTGTCAAACAGCAACAAGGTCAGGCCAAGAGCTGGGAGCACAATGACTGAGGGTGTTTCCCAAAGAACATCTAGTCCTCTGCCCAGTATGATCTCAAGGATTCTAATAAGCACAAGTGAGGGTGAGGAGAAGAAGACTCTTTTAGTTCCCCTTTTTATTCATGGTTTGAGGAAAGCCAGTAACAAAAAGCACACCAGCCCCATCCCTCCCCCTAGTGGTGGAAAGTGGAACATACAGACTGGAGACTGAAAGGAGAGGGGGGGAAGGGAGGCAGAGAAGGCTGTCTGCAGATCTCCGCCATTTCGCAACCAGATTGTTTACTGACACAACGTGGCCATTGCAGCGAATTTCCACTAGATGGGGAGCGTAGGGGTCTGGAGGCTCATGGAAATGGATATGGGAGCTGCTGAGAGAAGCTCCAAATGTTAAGCCAAGGCTCTGAGGCCTGATCGGGAACCTTAAGAAGCAGATTAAAAAATGGAGAGAAATTAGAATAGACTAAAGCTTCAGCCATGGTGGTAAAAATGTGACTCCAGGTTCACAGTTTACATTCCAGATTGGACATTTTTTTTTTTTGAAACTGCAAATAAGCTTAGTCATTAGAAATGAAGCTCTTCATAGATTATATCTGATGAAAAGCTTCTGATGCATCAGTCATTCACAGTCCTTACAAGGTAATGTGAGTGTGGTATGTGACAAGGCTTGGATTTTCACAGTGCCGTGACCCATCTTAGAAAGAACTGTGGGAGACCTAAAAACAACAAATACTGCCATCACAAAAAGCAAAAGTACATGACACAATCAGCTGTTAACACTGCCAATGAGAAGATGCCAACACCCAGAGATCCAGTGAAGAGAACAATGAACGAGTTCTGGTAGTGAGTCCCACATTTTTGTTATATGATCCTTTAAACTGCAGCAGCTATAGGCTATAAATGGTTTCACTAAAGAGTGATTTCCTCCTCATCGGATCGTTTAATTTGAATGATTTTTCAAAAAGGCCCAAAGAGGTGAATCTAAACAGAATTTTACAGTCAGAGAAATACTTGATTTTTGTGCAGCAGAATTCATTGTTTAGTTTTCCTATCCAGTTAATAATCTTTAAAACTAAAAGAATGTGGTTAAGAAAACATATGCTATTTTTGGTTTTGCAAATTCTTAAAAGGAAAGACCAGTCAGTGCAATCGCAACAACCCGTCTGTATCTGACATGTAATGACTTGCCTTTATGCCCTCATTTCCTGTCACCTGCTGACTGCTTGCTATCTAAATGAAGACATAACAAAATACATGGTGCTGCTTTGCATTAAATCTAAAAATAAACTCCATCATTTATCTCCCCAGTGACTGATTGTGCAAACGGATTGATCAACACATGCAAGGCCTGACCCTCAGCTACCATTGCAGACTGACATGCAACCTCTAGATTGATAAACAGTCACTGCACCCTTAAGTTTGAGTATATTCCTGACCACAGAACCTAAACTACATATATATCCAGTCCCCAGGGGCCTCATTAAACCTGACCATGAGGAAATACAGGAGAGATAAAAGCAAAAAGGTGTGTCAAAAGGAAGTTGAATCTGAGATTTGAAACTACTTGTAGGGTAGTTTTCAGATCTTCAGGAAGTCAGAACTTCAATCTTCATGTCACATCATGTTTCCCTTCCCTTCATGCTGTGGTTGCTAAATACAGCATTTACTCTAATCCATGAGAAGCTCTCTCCAACAACAGGATCCAACACGACACACTCAAATCTATCTTTGATAAAGCAGCACTGACACTAAGAAAAAAAACAAACGATGCGCCACGAGATTAAATCCACGATTTCCAGAATTAAGAGCCATCAGTTGCTGATAAAGCAGCAGCAACTGTCTCGAGAAGTGCATCTTACAAAATGAGAAACTAGCAGGAACCCAAAACAATTGATTTTAACTTCACGGCTTAAATGAACGGAGAAGCAAGAATATTCATCTCCTCAGACCGTTCAAAGCCAACCAAGGGTGAAGAGTACAAAGCTATGTCTTTTCCCTTGTGTGCCTCCAGGAAGCATCATACCTGCTTTCTTCTCATGGCCTCCATTGAGGAGAAGAAGGCGTCAGAGAGGGAGTGTGTGAGGGAGAGTGTGTGAGAGAGGGAGAGAGAGGGAAGAGGGAGGACAGAGAGAGGGAGAGAGGGAGAGAGAGAGACGAGAACGTGTCGAACAGACTGTTCCTCTTTTCCTTTTCTTTCCCCGCATGCACATTCACCTCGTCAGTCATGTGACCTGGTGGCTCCCTCTGTCGGTCCTCCTCTTCAGAGGGTCTCCACAGAGCATGCTCAGATGGTTCAAACTGTAGCACCCCTCCATTTCTATAAACTGGAAGACCTCGTTGCCACTGAAGGTATCCAGTGGAGCAGACTCCTTACCTTACTGAATACCAACAAGACTGGAATAGTGCATTTAAAAATCCTGTTCAACACATGCCGTACTGAGGTTTTCATCCACCCTTTATGCAAATATTTATGTCTTTAGTTATTTGGCCAGAAATACTCACTCACTTTTATTTCTGCTACTTCTTTGTATGATTGTTACGACTGTTAATTTGTTGATGTTGCTCAGGGGGAAAGGAGCTTCATAGCCGGTTTGTGAGACAGTTTGAGAGAGGGGGAAAACTGGTACAGGTGAAAAAAGTAAAAAATAGGAAAACGTCAAGTAAACTGGATACCAGTGCAGAGCCTGGGGAGCCTAATGTTTTCAATCGTAGACATCAGGCCACATCCCAACTCCTCAACAGGACAGTCTTTTGTCTCCACTGTGCCTCGCTCCAGTGAAGACGGCAAAACACAACGCTGCCAGGCCATGTAACAGATATTACATCATAGAAATTAAGTAACAGACTGAGGTGCCATTGAGGATGAATTAAACCACAAAAGGAGCAGCACAGACAAACACAAGTATTCTGTTGTGCTCAGTACAAACTGAGTGAATATAAATGTACAAGACCGACTTAGTATTTTGTATCTTAACAAAGGCTTTTGATTGTTGTCAGGTCTTTGTTCTGCATGTGGTCTCCTGGTATTTGGTCTACCAGAAGATGATTTTCACATGAATTCTCTCACAACTTGAGCCAACATCTCAGACACACTGGAATGTAGATGTAGAGATATTGGCAGCTTCTCTTATTTCAAAATGAACAATGACAAACAACCTAGTGCTGACACACAGGCTCAGGTTTACCAACTTTCAGGACTCATTGCTAAATAAAGAGAAATAAGTTCTTGTCTTTGGCCATGACAGAGCGGCGTGAACGTAAGGATCCAGAAAAAGTCAGACAGACACTATAAACTACAGAGGTGAGAAGCCAACACTGGAAGTTAGGACACAATAACAGCTAAGTTGAACACACCTGTGAGCTGGTATGCAACGCCCACACGACACGAAAGGAGGTCATCCATGAGGAGAGAACAATTTCACTAACAACAACAACAAAGAGTCAGCCTGTATGCAATAAAACCTGAATCCCGCAACAACATAATTTGAAACTCATTTGAGCCTCTATCTGAACTCATGTAAATTGTAACAAAGTTGGTTTGCAACATGAATGGACAGATTTAAACTCGAACAAGACGGACTAGATCACTTACTTCATGGTTAAAGGGTCACAATCTGGTAGCAAAGCAGATGACATAGTATTCAAAAGCCTTGCCTGTAGACATGCTCACTTGTGAAGTGTTTTTTGGCCCCGCTAGCATCATGGCTCTATGGATGGCAGTCGAGCTAGTCTAGACAGAGATGTATCAAAACGTTTGGATGGATTACAATTTTGCTGAAGATAATTATTATTTACCAGATGATTCTCCCTACAGTGGTCTCCCAACTGATCTTGGTGTTCCAGTACTTTTTCACTAGATGCATTTAACGTTATTGGTTTAGACTGAATTATCTTGGCAATTACTGGATGTATTGCTAGGAAATTCAGTGTAATCTGACAATAAAGTTGTATCATATTGTATTTTCGATGTCCCCAGAGGACGAATACCTAATAACACTGTTGATCCCTCAATTTTTCAACTAGCACCATATCAGGTCCAAATCTCAATGAGGAGACAACATAAGATGTTGTCACGGATCATGATTTTTGGAAAAGATGACAGTGGTAAATTTCCATTATCAGGATAAATCAGGATAATCATGAATATCTTCACGATTGACTTTAAAAAGCTGTTAAGCACAATAACATACATTCCTACACTGATTTCCTTGATTTACTTATTTTTGAAGTGCCACGAGGAGGAGTGTGCTAAACTGAACCAAGCACTGACTAAAAACTAAACACATGTTGTTATGCAACCATAGATATCTACTTCTCCACAGTGCTGTGTTGATGCAACTTACAATCATTGGCTGACTAGTCAGCAGGAGGCGTTTAAGAAAATTACACGTTAACATCCGAAAAGATGCTGTAATATCTATCAACAGTGACATAAAGTATTTTTTCCTAAATAATGTTACACCGTGAACAACAATTCCATTTTGACAATGGCAGGAGGATAACTAACGAACAATTATTAAGTTTACTACTTCTTTGAGTCTTAATGGTGTTTAGCAAACAATCTTATAGATGTGTTGCCACCATGTGCAAACTACAGTTGTTTCTTTTAGTCTTGTTAGTCTCAAATAACTTATTAATTTAATTTTTGTTTATTATTCACTTCTGGACAGTTCGAATTATTTTTGGGGGACAGTTCCAGGACAGTGGTGAAAAACGCCATTTTTATTGTTTCGCCCACTTAGCTAACGCTTCTTGAGCCTTAAAAGTGCTGTTGTGTCAGTTATCATGATACTTTGTTACTTAGACTTCTGCCAAACAAGTGTTAATGAAATAATAATTACCCCAATATCCTCCCCAGGAAACTTGCGGATAGATTCCAAACTAAAGAACAAGGAGATTAAGTGCCCTCCTGCAGTAAGTAAATGCAAGTAATAACATTCAAATCAGTCTCTGCTGTAATTTTTGTTTAGTGCTGACAGTTAAATGTTAACATGCTAACACACAATATTAAGATATTAAATATGGTAAACAGCATAGATGGGACAAAATACTGATATGGCATTATATCATGATACTTCCTCTTGCAATACCATTGGATATTTTCATTGAAACAAACTGCACATTGCATGGCGGCACTCATATACATCTACAAGTGTGTGTGATGAGGGGCCATAAAACTACAACTGCACTTTCTGCACATCGTCTCATTTCATTGGGAAACTGACACCACAATGCAGCAAATATAAACATAATTCCCAGACTATGCCTTTTTAGAGGTATTTTGTAATCTTCATCTAGACAGATGTTGTAATGTATCGTTAAACTATTATCTTGCAATGTATTGATTATGGAAGAATTCCA
Source organism: Acanthopagrus latus (assembly GCF_904848185.1). NCBI lineage: Eukaryota > Metazoa > Chordata > Actinopteri > Spariformes > Sparidae > Acanthopagrus > Acanthopagrus latus. The sequence continues at coordinate 5,669,963 of NC_051050.1, read as the reverse complement.
GTTTTGTAATACTATCCTTATCATGGGCATATCACGAATTGTATTGTAGTGTGAGTTCCTGTGTGATTCTCAACTCATGTAAACGTTTCCCCCTAAACACCAGTATATTAGCCTTGTCAGTTTGCATATGCATAGCATGATGATGTTATGAGTACACTGGTACAAAGCAGTGCTGTGCAGACCTTGTTTTATATTTGTTGGTATTTATTTACTTTAAATATTCTCAGATAAATGAGCAGAAATGTACCTTCTTCCTTTGACTTCACTTTTTCCGACTCACATTGTGTTGGTGTTAGATGCTGTTGTAATATTGAGGGACAGTCACAAGAAACCCTGAATGTTGAGCCTCAGTTGAAGCCTAAATAACTATGACAGTAAGTGTGTTGTGGAACTGTATACTGCAGTGCTAATAGCTCACATAGGCTTTGTTGTTTGTATGGAAGCTTGTCCTCAGAGACTGGTGGGATAAGCCCTGAAGGCAACAATATGCATGTAAAAAAGGATTTGGAATTGATTTGCTGGGCATCAATCGACTGCTTGAAAGGTAAGCAGTAATACAGTCCTCAGCTACTAGCAGGTTGGACCACCTTTTGCTTTAATAACTGCCTTAATTCTCACAAGAAATATTCCTCAGAGATGTTGGTGCATATTGACATGATAGTATCATGCAATTGCTGCAGATGCGTTGGTTGCACTTCCATAATGCAAATATCCTGTTCAACCACATCTCAAAGGTACTCTACTGGATTAAGATCTGGTGACGGAGGCCATTTAAGTACAGTCAACTTATTGTCATGTTCAAGAAACCAGTTTGTAATTATTTGAGCTTTGAGACACGGCACATTATCCTGTTAGAGGTAGCCAGTTAACTGTCGCCTGTTTCCTAATCCTAGCAGATGAAAGCTGAACTCTGTGTTGTCTTTTTGCTTCACCCCATCTGCTTCGTAGTTCTGCTTTCTGCATACCTCAGTTTTAACGCGTGGTTATTTCAGTAACAGTTGCCATTCTATCAGCTCTAACCAGTCCTACCATTCTCCCCTCTGACCTCTGATATCAACAAGGGACTTTTTTCCAGAGAACTGCTGCTCACTAGATATTTCCTTTTTTTTTTTTTAAAAATTAATCTTATTTTATTTTTAATAAACCCTTGAGATGGTTGTGCGTGAAAAGTGTTTTCACCATGTCAACATGCCTAACTGCACTGAGTTGCCTCCACAAGATGGCTGTTTAAATATTTGCTTTAATTAGCAGTATAGCAGGTTTATCCGGTAAAGTGGCCAGTAAGTGTATGAAGACTTTTTCACAGTTTTTCATGGATGGAGTAGTGGTAGCTAGATGGCCATGTGGAGAGCTGATGTTGTATCTGTTCCAACAGTTATACTGTCTCCAATGCTCTCATCAGTCAAATGCTTTCTCCAAGCAGCTAAAGCAGACATTAGTGGGCATTTCTTAAGGAAAAATTAAGAAAGATAAATCCCTGTGTCAAGTTCGTGTCAACTTTTACAGAGGAGCAGAAGAAAGCATCCTGACTGGAAACATCACAAACTGACTTGGTTTATGCACGGCCCAGGACAGGAAGGCTCTGGGCAGGTATCACTGGTAATTAGCTACCGAGCATCAGTGATACTGGTGAAATGAGATGTCTGCACACCCACAGTCTGTTCACCCTGCTGCCGTCTGGCAAAAGATACAGAAGTATCAGCTTTTTTCCTCAGACTATTACGAGTCCATCCATATAATTTATCTTTTCACTGATAGCATAATTGGACTACAAACTACATTTTTGTGCTGTAAAATGATAATAAATTACTCCTGTATCTTCTCCTAAAATGATTTGTTTGCAACACGTCATGTGGCGTCATTATGATACCGAATGAATTCTATAGAGATGGCTGAGAGAGCATGACATTTCCTGATAGGCATCTGTCACAAGGCCAACAACGGCCTTTTCACCTCAACAGTGTACCTCAGCAACAGGAGCCCAAAGCTCAGCTAGGGCGCACTTGAACTGAACGCTGAATGAAAGCCACTCACTGTACACCGAGGGACCAGTAAATTAGAGACATCTGTTTGAAATAAGGCACAGACATCCATGCCATTTAATCAACGCTAGCTTACGTCAAACTAAAGCCTAAACCCTTTGTTTTTAAAATATAACGGACATCACAAATTGGGATGGGAATCAGTACTGAAGATTTATTGTGAAAGAACTTGCTGTTAATGTCCTACTAATCGGCCTCTGGGTAGGCAACGGCTATCTGTCTGGACGATGTAAATGATGTCTGTTCAAACTAGGACTGCCACACAGGAAGTCCCTCTTTTTCCTCTTTCTCTGTAATTTCAAGAAGTAAATATCTAGCACTCATTTCAACTTCTGATTTTGGTACACAGTAAAAACTGATGATGGTGAGGTCTGTGGATTTCAGGTGTACGGTTTTTCTATAAAACACATAACGGTTAAATATAATCTTGGAATGCTTGGAGTACAATGAAAACCCATTCACATCCACTGTTTTTTGGAGGAGGCAGAAATTCAACAATACCAACATTTCAGCACACTAAACCTCAACTATCTGTATGGCTTGATAGTTTTAGAGATAAATGGAGCAATGTTTGTTTTGTTTTTAATTGAGAGGATGAACTGACCCTCAGTGGCCACCCGTTGCTTCTATCAGGAAAATGGTTCGACAAAAAACGTAAGACCAAGTCGTGAGAGCAAACGGAAGTGGCTGCACAGCTCAGTGCCCCACACCTTTCTCTGCCTCACTTCATGATACCCTCAGCACTGCTGAGCAGATATCATCTCGGCGCTGTTCGAGCGACCTCTGCCGAACAACACCGCATCCTATCTCTCACATGAAGGGGGGAAAAAAGACACAAAGACTGAATGTCTGATACATTTGTACACTTTCGTGTCACCGAAGACAGGCGATCGATCCGATCAGTCCAACTTTACTGATGAAACATCAATACAGTAACAATGCCACTTCTTAAAGCAGGCGCTTCACTGGTTTGTACCGATTTAAAGCCGTGACAGTAACTGCAGATGGCTAACAAAGCCAAGCCTGCACCGGGAATATTATTATCGATGAAAGTTTAATGTGAAAAAAGAATCGCGGAAAGAGCATCAAAGCCGGCTGAAGAGCTGGCGCCATATGTTTACAGTGGGAGGTTGTAAGGAGCACTGCCAATGTTGCCTTCATTTGACTGCATCAATTATCATGTAGCTAACAGACTTCCCAGCGTATGGAAACACAACATTAGCAGACAGGTACTCGGTCCTACTGTTCAAAATGACACAGAGACGACCAGCCGCTCTCATTTAGAGAATTTGCGAATCAGAAAAAAAATCAGTTTTTGTGTGGAACTGAGAAAGTGTGCACAGTCTGCTAACTAGCGCGGCTGCTAGCAGCTAGCTAGCCATCAGTGCACAGATTAGCCACCATGAAGCCGGTGACAGATAAAAGCGCTAAAACCAAAAATAATGTCGCCTGAAAACGCATGCATATCTTTCTGCAGTTTATTTCGAACCGCTAAAGCTGGACAGAAGCAGGACAGTGACGGGAGCCTGGACAATGTATGAGCGAACACCGGAGCATAGATCACAACGCGCCCGCACGAATCATTCATGTTCCAGGGCGCAGCATCTTCCTGCACATTCAATTGCCCTCCGGTCCAGCACAAAAGCAAGAGACTCCGGGCTGGCAGCGGGCAATTTACGACTAAACCACACGTCGACACCGTCAATTCGCCGGTTTACAGGGCCGTTCCGGGCTGCCGGGGCAATACGCCTTCACCAAGACCACGAAAACAGTGTGAAAGTAAAACAAGCTCGGTGTAGATAAGGCTTACACACTCACCTCGGGTCCAACCGAAGCCATGGTGCCTGGACGTAAACTCCGCCCACCCGCGATTACGTCACATTTATTGATTCGCAGACGGCGTAATACCACACCTGGGAGTAGGATTATCAATAATATTGTGCATGATATTAAAAAATAGTTTTGATGATAACAGCCCTCACATGTCACGATGATGTGTTACTAATGGAATGAATCAGTTAGAAGCAACAGAAGAGGGTGAGAAGCCTGATTGCACCATTAAGACAAACACACAATGGTGCCAGAGTCATTCTTTACAGATGTGAGTGTCAGCCCTTTATCCAAATCCAAACACACCACTTAATTCCATGAACGTGAACTTAATTCCATCAACCCCGCAAATATTATTACGATCTGAACACTCCACGGCCAAGAGTACGCTGACGCCTGAAAATGACGTCTATTTTGCAACCTGGCTGAAGATGTTTGTTCCCAGTCAAACCACTGGAGCATTAGCGAAAGGTCGATCGCTGATGTTGGGCACCAAGGCCTGGCACACAGTCGGCGATGGAGGGTTAAGGCAAGTGCTCTGTGCAAGACAGTCAAGTTCCTCCCCACCAAACGGGGAAAACCAGTTCTTTATAGTGCTGCATGGCTTTGATCACATGGGTCATTGTTATGCTAAACCGGGAGAGGTTCTTCGCCCAGATGTTATCACAAAAGTGGAGTCACGCTATGTTTAAAATTACACTGTACGCTGTAGCAGTGAAATTTGCCTTTACTGGACTTACCTAGAGGAAGAAATACACAGTTATCCCAACACATTTAGTAATTTAGCCTTGTAGGACATTCAGGACAAGTGGATCAAGAACCCCAGCCAGCCAGTGAAGGTTGCCTTAGCCAAGAGGTTTCCAATGGCACCACCCTTGTTTGTTGTAGACCTTGTCAAAGCTACAAGACCAGCCATCAGAAATAAGTAGGCAGAAACTGAGGCAGAACAATTCAACATGAACGTGTCAGCTATGCATCCCATGACAGAGGCTCTCTTTCCTTCACAATCCCTGAAAGGACACACACTGACACGTAGAGTAGAGTAGACCAGGATATCTCCATCTTAGTGGCAAGGGACATGCATATTTCTGCTGTCAGCAGACTGACATGCCAAATGACCACATTGTTCAGTGATACTACTACATCTGAAACAGAAACCCAGCTACAAAAAAATGCTTATATGGACTGCCTACAAAGACAAAGGGATTAAATAAATTCACTATACATACTCAAGAGGTGATGCTCACTTAGACGTATCAACATACAACATTGTCAAGAAAAACATGTTTTACTTCCTTTTGTAACAATGCACACCACATCCCAAACTCAAAGAGCTTTGTCAAGGTTTCACTACATTGACATTTACATTTAGGGCATTTAGCAGATGCTTTCGTCCAAAGCGACTCACACTAAGTACATTTGTCACAAGGGAGAAACCACGACACATCACTGTCAATAGAGTAAAAAGACAAATAGAAACAATTGTCAGGCCCTCGTCTGAGGATCGTAGCTGCTATTCATCAAGGATAACTACAACTATAACTAAAACTGGACCATTGTGTCTTATGATGTTACCTCATGCTTCACATTTATACCGAAGTATTGGAGTCTGTAAGGATAACCTGCTACAGGACAACTCTCTTCAACAGAACCATCCTCGGCCCGGACTTGGCCTCTACTGTACATGGAAGAACTGGAGAGCTTTTAAGAGCAGCTAGCCATAGGGTCAGACATGTGGATGACACCTTCCTCAAAATAAAATCATACGAGGGAACACAAAATACCTCGAGGAAGTCCAATAAGCTTGAGGCACCTCAAACTGGGCTCTGCTCCAAACAACAAGAGGACAAAGATCTCAAAATGGACAGAGAAGAAAAGAACAGGTGCAACAACATATCCCATGTGTGGCTCCAATTATAGTACGATTCATATGGGTTAGTTATTGTGGATATAGCTGCAGCAGGGAGCATGTGTTCATTTGCGAAGTAATATGTGGCAGAATGTAATTGAGTATTTACAGTTTTGAGGTTGGTTTACTCGCTCATACTTTCATTAATTTCATTCAATTTCAGTAAGGCTAACTTTTTAACATTCACTACATGTACCTGACAGCTTAAGCTGAGTCAATTTTCAGCCTAAATTATTTAAAGGTCCAATTTGTAAGAATTCTCAACTCGTCAAATACTTACACTTTGGGACGGCGGCCTACCCCACCTATAATCCAAAAGTGTCGAGTTGGGAATGAGATTCAAAAATCAAAGTTCTTACGAACTTATCCTTTAAGGTGAACCAGACCAGTTGCCACTAAACATGTCGATGCATCAGTAATAATAATTTAACAGCATTATAATATGAATACTTATACACTTTGAAAAGTAACTTGCTGCTGAATTAATATTTTTGATACTTGTGGTACATGGTACACGATGGTAAAGCTGTTTTTCTCACTGTTAGAAGTGACATTAGAGCAACAACATGTTGAGCCTGTGAATCAAAAATCTCCAGAATCACCAAAGAGTTACACAGTGTTAATTTGAATATCTTATACCTAAAAGAAAAAAGTGTGCTTATTCAAAACAATTATAAATATATAAACATAACTGATAAATGTATATTTTTTTCCATCATAGCAAAGCATAAATTGGAGCAAGGATCAAATGCTGTTATTGATGATGATTAATGAAAGGACACTTTTACTGGACTGTGTAGAACAACTGCCACACAGAATATGCCTGGCAGACGCAGAATTGTTTTGTCCATATAAATCAACTAAATATGATTAATCTGCATCGTACTGTGTCATCATTTTGGTTGTGTAAAAAGCTAAAATCAGTGTGGATTGGTGTTAAAAGGTGAATATTTTTAAAGTCTCTGTGGTTCCAGAATACGTGTATTGGGTGAGATGCCAAGTGAAATAATGTGCTAATTGGAAAAATGTTGCAATGCAAATTCTCTGAAACAGCATTTGGTAAAACTCTCATCCCAAATTCCATTTAGCTGCTTTGGACTTTTGAGTTCAATCACACGATTGTCCCATTATAATGTAACTAAATGAACACATTTCCATCCCTCTGATCACTTCAGACATTAACTTTTAAGTTTAGATTCAAATGGACTGAGTGAAATTGAAAGGATTTACATTTCAGTATATTATTCATCATTCATTTTCACTCAGACCACGGTGGATAGCTGCTTTAAACATAATTACGAGAGATTGGTGGCGAAGGGCGGGATGGGTTTCAATGGATGTGCTACATAAAATGCAATACAGTACAAATGTATTCATTTTAGTGTGTGGGCCTTTTTGGTCAGAGACATTTTGCTTGCAGTAATGAAAGCAGAAGTGTATATAATGAACTGAATTAATGAATTCCGTTTAGCTGCTTCAGTTTCAGCGTATTGTTCATGCTGACTCACTGTCAGGACGTCTAACAGGGGACACTTAATGAGAACAGAGCCATCGTTAGTGTTATTAGTAACACCTGTGCTGTTCCTGCTACGATGACAAGCCAGAATGCCTGCTGTGAGCTGCAGTGGAGATGCATTATCAGCACTTTTTCCTCTTGGATTTTGGACGATATTTATATTTATAACAAGGATTTGATTTAATGAAGTAAATGTGGTTTAATCGTCACCCACTTACTGTTAAATTTGGTTGGACTGGGCTTTAATGTTTATACTACACGACCAGGTGTCCTTGAATAACTCTTCCTCTGATCCTTATTTGCTTTGTTATTCTCATCTATGTTTATGCCAGATGCTTGTTTTCCTTGATTTCCTCTCTTTGTTCACTTCTTTATGACTGGAATAAAACTAACTGGTTTAAACATTTTTTTCTGTGCATATTTGTCTTGATTATTTTAACAGTCTGTTTCCATTTATGCACAAACATTTATATGGGCCGCCCATAGAAATGGTGTAAATTGAGCTTTTGATCATAGAGAGGCAACTACCAGTTTAAATAATGTGCTCAGTGATAAATGATTTTACACAGAAAGGGGGAAGAAGAAATTTGACTAATGACCATGTAAGAGGAACTGTTATCAGTGAGAAACTTTTGTAGACCTAATGCATTTAAAATAGAAAATGAAAATAATTTTTTGTCTTTAAAGTAACTGTAGGAGTTAAAAAAAAAATGCCATGAAAAGTTTAAAAAAAAAAAAGTTAGTACAAATCAGTAACAACTGATGTGAATAGGTAAATAATAGTATTTGAATGAGACCTGTTTATCTGACAGAATATTCTCAGTAAGTGGTGTAAATTAGTAAAATAATTAGGGCATGTTAGTTAACTAATGCATACATTCTACTCCACCAGGCTGAACTGTAAGCAGTGCAAATGCACTGTTCCTACAATAGTTTCTACTGTAGGCCTAATTTTACAAAAGTAACATTCTGAATGCATGGATTGTACTTTTAATGTACCTTTCTTATAGTTTAGTACCACTAATTTTACTCAAGTTACTGATAGAACCAACATTTTCATCAACCACTGCTATGACCGGACCAGTCCAGACCTCAGGTGGTGTTTGTGTACTGTAACTAACAGGATCCAGATTCGCTGACAGGATGTTTTGAGTTAGGCTACACTGTGGTCCTGTTCTCTGGAACAAACTACCTGATGATGTGAGGTCTGTCACAACTAGCAGCACAGACAGGGACAGGAAGAGACTAAAAACAAACTGGTTAGGAGGGCCAGATCTGGCCTGGATGGTCTGCTGGATTCCATAGAGGTGATGGGTGAGAGGAGGATGTTAGTCAAGCTGACACCTCTCAGATCATTTATCCCCACAGCCATCAAACTGTTTAACTCAAACGCACTACATCAACATCACTTTCCACTCACTTGTTTTTTTTTTTTTGTAAAAATCTTATAGTTTTTTGTGAATATCTGGTTTTTATCTATTTATTTTATATTGAACTTTATGAACATTTTTCTGATTCTTTTTTTTCCTGGACTTGTTGCATTTCGAGCTGTTATGATGAGTGAATTTCCCCAATGTGGGATAAATAAAGCCAATCTTAATCTAAACCTTGACTACATACATTTTCAAATGTTTAATTTTGTATCTGCTATAAAACACAAGATACCTTTCTAGAGGATATTTGAAAGATTTGCACCAACTTTGGATCCGGGTTATAGACTACCACGTTGTGAATGGGGTTCCTTTAGGTGAACAGTAAAAATACACCACTCAAAATTTGCTAGTGATATTCAGATATAATATACACATCTTTTTTGGGCACCAAAATATTCACAAAGCACAAAATCAAGCGAAGCATTAAAATATCTAATTAATCTATCTAATAACTGTGAAGCTGTAAGTCCAGTAGGTGGCAGTAATGCAACTCATATGGATGTCAACCCGCCATAGCATTAAACAGAGCAGGAAGAAGAGGAAGAAGAAGAAGAAGAAGAAGAAGAAGAAGAAGAAGAAGAAGAAGAAGAAGAAGAAGAAGAAGAAGAAGAAGAAGAAGAAGAAAGCTCGTAACGGTCAACAGGGGGCGCTAGTGCAGCCAAATACATGTGAAGCACGTATCGCCAGAGGAGAAGAAGCGTCCTGAGCCGTCGGTAGGTCCGTCAGATAACCGGTGGCACCTTTAGTTCAGTTGTCCGGGAAACCCGCCATGTTCGAGCACCGCTTTTAAAACACTTACCGTGTAGGAGTATGTTTGGTTATATGTCTGAGCCCTGACGCGTTTATCGTAGGGAGACAGATGACAAGCTAAGAGAGTTTGGACAACAAGTAGCTAGTTAGCTTGTGCGGTGCCGTCTCTACAACGCTGTTTAGGGGGACGTTAGCTAAACTCCAACATGACCCAACAAGCTGCTGCGCTGCAGACGTACAACAATGAACTTGTCAAATGTAAGTCATACATTTTTTCTTGGAACGTCGCTAAAAGTGCTATGTAAGTAGTCAGTGAAGATCTTCTTTGGCTCCAAACGTAGCAACTCAATCTTTAAACAAATTGATTCTATCAGGAGGTCAGGCACCTGTCATAATGCTGCCCTCTGCTCTGCTTGTAACCTTACTGTTCTAGCTTAGTTCTTGACCTCCCAGCTACTTTAACTAGCAAATAGGATGCTACTGTACAATCTGATTAACCTATACAGATTATGTTCTCGCCTGGAAATCAGACTGTAACCCTTCGCAGACCCTAACTGTGGGTCAACAGGTAGCTCTTTTAATGCCTGTAGTAGGGCTTTATTCTCTTAAACGAATGTGTTGCCATGACTTTTGTTTGGTTGACACTGAACTGGCTGAACATATTTCAAAAGCTGAACTTCCAGTCCAGTCCAAGAGTTAGACTTCATAAGTAATATTCCATGAGCTGAAATGATTACTTGATTAACTGTCAACTAACACATGTTTTGCCACTTGTTTTAAGAAATTGGCTTTAGTGCTTTGTAAAGACAAAATGTGCTAAATTTCAGATTCCAGTCTCTTAAATGGGAATATTTTGTGCTTTCTTATCTCCTTTATCATAAGAAAACTTAATATACTGTATTTGGTCTGTGGGCCAGACATTTGAGGATGTCATTTTGGCCTTTGAGAGATACAGATGAACATTTTGTTTGTACATTTTACAGATCAGACAAAGAATTAGATAATCAATAAAATAAGTGACAAAGTAAGTTAAATACTTGAGTCTGAGAGAAGATTAAAATGTGAATTCTGGCTTCTGTTCTGTTTCTGTTCTAGTAAGCCTGTTATCACACAGGCATACAATCCCTTGACACTGGCCTGAGCTGATCCACATTTTTGTCTCCATTAGGTATAGAGGACCTGCACACCAAGAGGGAGGAGTTGAACCGTCAGATCAAGCTGGAGGAAGAGGAGAAGGATCGGCTGCAGCACGACATCAGAGTCCTCTCAGAGAAGCTGAGTCGAGTCAACGAGAGCCTGACGCAAAGGCTCGCTGCCCGCGCCACTTTTGATCGCACCATCGCAGAGACAGAAGCTGCCTACACTAAGGTGTGTGTCTTGTCTGTCTAAATTGTTATTGTTCACTAACATTGGCATATGAGGCACCATTTTATTATGCACAGGATATGTGAAGTCAATAAGGACTGGATTAAGTTCTACCCAAGAATACTGAAACTCAACAAAACAAAACTGATTCAACGGATGTCCCCCTAATGACCCTGTAGACATGCCTGCATACTTAAACTCACACTGACTTCATATTGAATTACTTATATGGTTGCTTACCAGTAGTTAATGAGGATTTTAGTGGAGCCAGATATACAGCGGTTTTGAATGGACAACAGAGAATTCAGTAGATTTATGACAGTACAAATACCAGTGATTCACTTAAATGCTTATTACTCGAGTGTGAAGTAAATCCAAGTCAAGCAGTTTAGCAAAAACACATGATGAGCAATTCTTGAGAAAAGCTGCAAGCAGGCCAAACAATCAATCGGCACATACTGAGGGGTCACAGCACAGGTGAAAATAATTTGGTAACCATGGGAACATGTAATCATGTTGGCACAGGTGTTTTCCCTGATTAAGGCAAAAACTGCTGCGCTTGCACCGTACTCCTTAATTTATTTGTATGACAGCAAACCCACCGTATTAAGCCTCGCATTAACTTTACAGGATGCCTCCTTTTCATCCCGTCTCATCCTATTGATCATCATACGTAACCAAAATGAACCTTTCTGTCCACCACTCAAATGGACAGTGAACGTTCAAATTTTATTTTGTGGCTGCCGAGTAAAGCAAATTTACCAGCTTACTTGCAATAATCATCAGGCAGCACAGCCCTGATGAAGTACTAATGATTAGTTTTGTAGGGTCTATCTGAATATTATTGAAATTGCAGCATGTAAGAAAACCTGGTTTGGTACAGACCCAACAAATGCCATATAATCGTCATTTGAGTTTTTAAGTGAAAAGGAAAATTGTTATCACAATCATGAATGGAAACGCAATATGATATTTATATATTTATTTGCACATGATATCCTAATTTCTTCTTGAGCCATTTGTTGCACCAAATAAGTAATTATGCACATCAGAAGCATGTGGGTCCTGATGATGCAGGATGCCAAAACTGTACAATCAGTGACTTACCCATCAGTCTGGTTAACTTCTTTTTGTGAACAAACCAAGAGAGGTCATCAGTCAGGGTGACAGGAACCCAACCAGAACTAACATGTAACAATAGATCATTATTCTCCCGTCTTGACCAGAATGAACAGAACTATAGGTGTGAATTCACCTTAAAGTATCTCATGAACAGACTCTGCTGCCTTATGTAGTACATCAATGTTTTTCTTGTCATGTTCTCCTTGTGCACTTGAATGTCGCACAGGCACGTCCCACTTACTGATGCTGACCTCCCTCAGCACTCACATTAATCACTGCAAACAAACACTCCAAAGCTGCCCTTATTATAAAACAACAACACAGTCAGCAGTGCCTGGCCCCTTTTTAAATTACTTCTACAGTATACACACACAGCAAAATGCCAGCTGTATGTTGTCTGAATAATGTTTTTACTTCATCTACTTTCAAGAAGCTGCAGTATATTTAATGGAATTTATTTGCTTTCCACCAATAGATCTTGGAGAGCTCGCAGTCTCTTCTGAGCGTCCTGAAGCAGGAGGCAGGAAACCTCAGTAAAGCCACAGAGCCCCGGAGGAAGGAGCACTAATGGCAGTAAAAGGTCACTGAACTCTCATTTTGACCACAATGCTGCATTTGACTCTGCACTTCACAATTTATTCTCCATGCTGGACTATTTGTAATATATTTGATTTACTGTAAGTTCCTTATTCTAATAAATGTGTTTATCACCCCCACGACTCTTCATTTTTGACAAAGCAGTCTCAGATCTCAAGAAAACCCAAAATGCTGCTCTTCAGGATGGAAATGACACACAGTATTTACATTTGTTCAAGTCTTCTATTTATTGAGCTTTCATTTGTACAAGTATGACATCACTTTGTCTTTTTTTATTTTTTATTTGCCCAAATCATTGACAATAACTTTACAGTAAGCACATCTGCTGTGATGTCGATTTACAGACGCGGGGGGGAAAGTAAAGGGGGAACAAGATGGAACTTCTACCACAGAGTTGCTACAGTGTGACCAACACAGACTGCTCACTTTGCAACAGGAGTAGACGGATGGGAAAACACCGCGGCGAGAGAGAAAGACCGCATGTACACTTCAGAAGTCAAGTTGTGTGCCTCTATGTCCATGTAATATCCAACAGAAAGGTTCTGGCTGGTGTCGTTGAGGACGATCAGTGGAGATTCCCGTAATACACTCTGCCTTTTTTTGGTCCTTCAGTTCACAGAAAGACAGAGAGCTAAAGGTTCCCAGAGAGAGTAAACGTCCTCTTTGGGGTTTTGGCTGTCAAAAGCAGCTACCACAGATGAATCCACAGGCGTGTCATGTAACTGTTAGCTACGACTCCACAGCAGGTCCAAGAGAGGCAGTCTTTGAAACTTAAAGAACCACACCCATGTGTTTTGTTCTTTGTAGCTCCTTAATTACAAATCATGTGCACTTACTTATTTTTATTGCAGACTATTTTATATAATTTTGTTTTTTGGTGTGTTTTTCCTACTTTTCAAAGCAGCAGTTGGTTACCATTCCTTTCCTCAGTATGAAAATAAACTAGTGGACCCATGTAACTTGCTTAACCTCTATAACAACAAACATCAGTCTGCATACATTTTTGTCCATTATAGTTACTCTACATTATGATAGTTAGGTATTTAAATGTAAATTCTTAAAGAAGGAGAGTAACTGTCTACTCATCTCCATATGGATGGATAGTCGGTGGTGTTTCCTTCATGACAGGAGTGCAGGTATGCACAGCAAATTGTATAGATGGATACTGAACTTCAGTACTTTTTGGCACAGATTGAAATGTGTCTGCTGTACACTTGCTCAGATTCATCATCTTTTTTAACTTATTATTTGACCAAACAATGTTGGATAAAAAGAAAGAAATTGGCAGTTTGAAAGTGGAAACAATTCTGGATTCTGGTGTTTTTCTAGAGAAAGGTATGACAGAAGTATAATTTTAGTATAGAAGCGTAGTTCTTTCGAATGATACCAAGCTCTACGTCATTATGATGCAACAACTATGGGACCTGATGTTGCACCTGCCTGGGGTCTGCAGTTGAAAGTTAGCCAGAATGGCTCAACTGGCACATTTACATAAACTTTATTAATGTGCAATGTCCCCGTTACTCCAAACTGTACAAACTAAACGATATATAAGTATATATAAAAACGATGTTCCTTCTGTTTTATACAAGTTAAGCAAGTTCCAAATTAAATGGGATTCCCATGCCATAAGAAACTGAGTGGAAACCAGTGATAATCTGGAATAATTGAAACATTCAAACTTCTAAACTGCAGTTTGCAGAATGGTCACCAATAATGCAAGGCGTACATGATTTGTACTCAAAGGGCTAAAGAATGTAAAATCCGTGGTATGGGCCTTTAAAGCTTCTGCACAACACATCCGGTCGACTGAACGATAACATCAAGTGAGCTGAAGGATTCGACGGGTGTTTTGAGGGTCCCTTCAGTACAAAGACGAAGCCCTGGACCTGTGTGAGAAAATTACACTTGGGCTACAGTTAGTGGTCACAGCATCAAGGCCGACAATCATAAGACTTTTTTGATGCAAGGCTGTGGCAAATAGTTAAAAAAAAAAAAGAAAGAAAGAAAGAAAGAAAGTGGACATGGCATTCATCGGCAGTGCATTCATCGTTTACAGTTGAAGAGTTCTATTCCAAAACGTTATTCATTCATTTTGATCATAAAAAAGTCAACACCGGCAGTCTAAAAAAAAATGTTAGTACGCCAAACAAGGGCTCAATATTCTTCCTCCTCTACTGTGTGTGACATACAATCAATGGTTGTCTAAAAGCAGGTGTCCATAAAGGCTACTGTTTGGAAACAAAACTCTCCAACTAGACTTCTTGTTCTTTTTTTTTTCTTTTCTTTTTTTTAAGTGCACATTTCCTCCGTTGCCTACTCTGCTCCTTCTCATGAGGTGCAAAACAAAGCTAATAGCATGACAGTGCAAAACACATTTAACATCCAAGACCGCAGACAAAACAGATCGGACAAAGATAGAACGTCTCATTCCCCTCAGAGCAAAATCCAAATCACCACATTTCCTCTGATGGGAGAAATAAGAAGAAAAAGAAATATGACAGGAGTAAGAAATACATGTTCGTACTTGAGGATATGAAAATATGGTGGAAACTGTACAACAATACTGGCCGAAGGGTCGATCCTGGGCGTGGAAAGAAGGAATGTGAGGCCGTTACAGCAACACTTTAATTGGTTGGCATTATGAGTTTTTAAAAAAAACATCAGGTGGAAACTTGGTGCAATCTTATATAAAACAATCTTAATTAAAAAAGAAAAAAAAAACATTTACATATACCTTCAAACACACACACAATCTTTGCATTCGCTCTCACAAACATGCCATATTATGAGTGATCATAATCATTGTTGCCTTCATTACTCCGATGGAACCGGCTTCTTTCTCTGTGGAATGTCAAAGTACATGAGGTCCGACTGGAAAACGAAAAACAGAGAAAACCACGCCGGTTTCCCTCCACACCAGCACAATTTGTTTGTCTTTACAAAAATGTCTTTTGTACATGAGCAGGTCTCAGACATGCAAACTTCAACTTTAAGCAGGAATAAATACACGAGGAGAAAGCCGGAAAGAATTGTCAGGAGGTCTAACAGCTTTCTGATAAAACGTGACACAGATAACCTTGATAGAGGATATACAGAAACATTCTACAGTATGACGATTTTTGTTTGTCACCAGCAACACGGACATACAGACATTGTTGGCCAAGGTCACTTTTATCACGCGTTCACTCAGAAATCAGAGTTGCTGCTGATTGACAGAACATCTTCCCTGGGGTGCATAATTGAACCCTTCCTTGACACAAAGAAGGGAGTTTTTTTTTTTTTTCTGTTGTTGCTGTTGAAGTTTGCTTGCCGTTAAAAGACTCTTCTACCTAACGTCCAGCAGCTTCGATACAGCATAGTTTGCCAGAGAAAAAGAAAACTAAAAGGCATACAGAAGCTTTACAGTAAAAGAGAACCAACCGAGCTGTTGGCTGAAATCAAAAACATGCAGGTACAAAAACAAAAGGACAAAAAAAAAACAAACTACAATTGTGGCACCCTTTCACCATTTTTTTTTGTTTTTTTTTGAGTCTGCCGGCGATCTACACGTGTGGACGCGTGGACGTCCTATTGACATGTTTTCATGCTAACACTGAACTCCCGTCACCTACACATGGGGCACTGGTGGCTTCTTGTCCTTTGAAGGAGTGTTTGAGCTCCTTCGCTTGTCAGTATCTCCCAAAGACTTGAAGTGAATGATGAGGCAGACAAATGCAGGAGGGACGATGAAAGCCGGTGAACTTCTTCCAGAGTCTGGAGAAGAAGACAGGCATCTCTCTAGATGGTGACAGTGGATTGGATTCTGTTTTGTCGGTGAGGGACGATGAAGGAGGGAGGCCGACAGGTCAACTGTCCGGGATGGCAGGGGAAACACAGTCCAGCTGCTCTTGGATTTCAGGTCAGAGAGAGGGTGGGAATGGAATACTGGCCGTCCGACAAAAAGCTGCCCTGCTCTGATATGCAGTCGGTAACGTGGCGTGCTGTGGTACCGTGGCAGGAAATCATCACCCCACCCTGAAAAGAAATTAAAAAAAAAAAAAATCCCAAAACAAAACATTGTTTCCTGTCTGATAGAGAAGATGTGCTTAGAGGCGGCTGGAGTGTAGAGCTGGAGGCGGCTCAGGCCCAGGTGTGGCAGACCTGGCTGGGCTCTGGCTGCTGTCTGGTCCCACGGGTGAGATGCTACTGTACAGCTGATTGGTCCGAGCGATCAGAAGTAAAGGGCGGGCTCGCTGCTGTAGTCAGACAGGGAGGAGCTGTCTGCCGGGGTGAGCTGTGGAGAGAGGACAACATGTGCTCAGCATCTTCTAAGCTCATGTCATAAAGCAGATTTCAGTGTTCTGCCAGTGACATGTGTGATATCCTAAATGTACTGTATCCTTTACAACTGATTCCACCTAAACTACACTGTTTAATCCATCTTGTCAGTGTTTGTTCCGACTTGTTAAAAGGCACCCTGTGGAGTTTTTGATTACTAGACATTATGAATTCAATGCCTTAATGTGGGTCTCTTCCTGCCATTGTTTTTACTGCTCTGATCTACATGTGCCAGCAAAGGCAGAGAGGTGGAAAACTGTCAGCAAGTAATCGTGGGTGTAAACAATACATGTTAAGGAGAAACTGGCTTTTAAAGATGTTTTCCGAATAGGGATTACTTTTAACACATTTTTTAGACCACAAGCACACACACAATGCATTCTGACCGAATGTAAACAGAAACTTTGTTCAGGAGAAAACTCCACAGGTCACCTTTAATACTGTTAGACATGTATACATTGTGTAAAGAATCATGTTTTGCAGGGAGAACAATGATGTGTACTTGATCAGGTCCTGCTGTCTTTATGAGACTATGGAGGAAATGTAACATTGGCAATAGCTGCTGACAGGATTCCTCAACTTCAGTAACAATGAAAACCAATTGTATCACTGAAAAAGAATCCGAAAAGAAAACAGATGAATCCTAATAGCCTGCATGACTTGTTTAGTTCCCCCGTCATAACACAGACACTACAAAATTACGACCTTGATCTTGAATTTACGATAAAACTGCACACTTATAGGCAGCATCAAACATTTGAGGCTTGGCCCATCGGCCAAATGGCCTACTGCGCATTTCAAACAAAACAAAAGTACTTTTATATGAAAAAATGGAATATAAACCACATGGAATCATGCATAATGATGCAAACATGGAAGGGAAAGTGATGATTTATTTTTTCCCCCCCAAAGAGTCCAACAGAGAAGACTGGGAGATGATGCAAACTCTGCAGAAAGTTAACTGGAAATCTAAACTGGGACCTTCATGAGAGGAGACATCTCCTGGGACTCGACTCTCAAACTGAAACCTGTAAAAGCCTAATGTTTGATGAACGCTCAGTCTCACCATTACTTCCTCTGTCAGCTGGGTGTGTTGAGAAGTGGAGTCCTCCTGGTAAACACTGTCATCATGTTTGTGCTCCTGCCAGGCGCTGAAGTCCACCGAGTGCTTGGGAACGTAGTTGGAAAGGTCTGCAGACGATAAAAAGACATCACGTGTTACCAAAACGTCAATAAGTGTTTTTCTTCCATGTGTCTTTGCCACTGAAACGTTGTTTCAAATGTAGTTCACAATTTGTCCAGTAGGGGTCATTGTCTTCACACTTAATGTTGTCAGTCCCATTACATCTGCACAGGGCACATGAGAGTGGTAATATCAGCCTCAGAGTGGAAAACAGCAGTTTTATGTGCATTTTCTGGCTGAACGCGGAGCCTTGACGCAGCGGGTTGGTGAGCACATTTAGACATTTAAAATGCCGCAAAAATGACAACAAAATCAACTCGAAAGCCGCCGTGACGCAGTCTCTGCTTAAGCTGGATGTGAACAGCTTTACGAGGCAGGTGTAATACGGGATGTGCTGCTTTGTGTAAACTGATTAGAAATATTACAGTCAGATAGTCCTCCTCTCCTCTTACACTGCTAATCGCTAATCTTTCCATTTGGTCATCAATGGGCGATGAACCGCAGAGTGAAAAGCTGATCTCCACTTCACGCCTCAAAATTGAGTGAAGTAAAGTCCAAAATACCTCTGATGTGGTTTAATACTTGTTTCAATTCATGTCTTGTAAACACAGTATCCTACATAAGACCCTTGTCCATATAGTGCACTTTTGTGACATTAAGTAAGTGCTACTGATCCTGCCCTCTATTAACATTTTGCATCCTATTTATTTATTCCCAGCACTGCAAAAGCTGCCTCCCTATTAATGTTGCAAATGCTTCAGGTTTTACTTCCTCATTAATAGTTATTTTGTTTTTCTTGATCTCACGTGTCCCAGACAAGCCTTCTACTCACTCTGCTTTTGTATAAGTACATTTAATTGCATGATTTGTATTTATTTATACAGAGGCAAGCTTGGGGTCTTCAAAATTGAATATGTTCATCCTCTGAGGAGCTGGAGTGTGCTCACTAAATGTAGTTATAATCCTGCAAGAATTCTGTGTTTCTAGTATTACAAGTGGACTTTCTTTCCTCCAAATGATTGTCCCATTGCAAAGTTCAGAGGGTCACCTGCCACAAAACTGGATGACACATCCTCCAGGGACCATGAACATCTACACTGACATTTAAGATGCCGTGGCCAATTGATTTCAAGAGAGCCTGTTGTGGACCAGAGTGTTTGGACAAGAATACATTTTGACCTACAGGTTGCTTCAGAGCAAAGTTTAGAGGGTCACCACATGAAATGATTTAACCTCTGGGGACCATGAATATATACAATGACTTCAAGAATACACTGGATGATTTCAAGATTCGTTGTTGTGTACCAAGTGTTGGACAGGTACAATTTTTGAGCTAATGGTTGCTTCAGAGGGCTGCCAAAATCATCCCTAGGGATCATCCTTGGGGGGGGTCATGAATATCTCCAGTTAATTTCATAGCCGTGTGGTCAATACCTGTTGATATTGAGACCAACGTGACAGAGATTCTAATGCCGCTCCTGGGTTTAAACTGGACATCACTTTCCTCCGCTCCGTCATATTTCATGCTGTCTCACCGTTGCTGTTGGTCGTGTGCGTGGGCGAGCTGGTGAAACTGGGTCGGGGAATGTGGATGCGTCCCACCATGCTTGGCTGGTCATCCGCCACCTTCTCATCTTGTTTCTCGTCCTCGTCCTCGTCCCCGCTGTCCCACGTGCTGCTCTCCGACGGATACTCGTACGTGCTCGCGAGACTCGACTCGTTGAAGGAGATCTTGAGCTGCAAAACACACAGAGGCAGAAACATTAGAACGAGCAGTTATCTATCGTCTTTGACATGTTACTGCACTGCTTTGATTTGGAGATACTGTTTATTTACAAGGAGTCTGACTGACTGATTTCCCCTGCCTCCATATTTCATTTTCACTTCACAGGCAGTATATAAATTGTTTGTGTTTGGAAAACATAGGCAGGTGTTCAGGATTTGGAGAGATTATTTGATGTTCTTTCAAATCTAGCTGGCCAGAAAATAAAGAGAAGGAGAACAGAAGGTGTAGTAGTTTCCTGATAGGAACTATCATTTTCACAGAAAGACTCATTTTCCACTTTGGTCAGTTGAGACGGGGTTCATTCAAGCATTTCTGGCCCTAGGCGTTATCCCCCAAATTGGTGCAGTGGCTCCAAAATTAAATTCCAAATTCTTGATAAAATAATCTCAGCTCAGGGTCCATTTACTAGCATTTTTAAATGCTACACACTGTACTATGAGGGTTGGGTCAGATAACTTAGATTTTATTTAATCTGAACACTTCTGGTTGACCTCATCATAATTATATTACACCTCGGATTCAAAATGGGCAAAAAACACAAATAATTTACGTTTTACCTTGTTTTCCTCTTTAAGTATGTAGAGCAACACTTTCAGTGCAAATACAATGCATTTTGCATAGTGAGCATTTACAGTTGGTGCAGTCAAATTACCCTTACATGAACTGCATCTGCAGCTGTACTGTGTGTATTCTTAAAATGTGGGATGCTGTGTCTATTGTGCAAGTGTTTCCTCGGATATGAAGTTGAGGTCTCAACAGATGGCAGCAACTTTATTTTTGGCTGCAAAAATGTGCACTCCCAAGTCGAAGGGACGGTGATATTGCCAGGAATGGGAGGCTATTTCTGAGGGTCCAATGCTAAATTAGCCCTTTTACTTTGACTCCACAGCATTCTGTTTTTTCTCCCACCAGGTCTGCCACAAAGTAGGGCAGTTTACCCAGAAACCCCATATGTCAGGTGCACCTTTCATAACTGAACAGTGTCGGTTATCAAAAAAAAAAAGTTTGAAAATTTTAAAATTGCCGTATTTTAATCAACAATGTAATCCAGTAATCACGGACAAAGGAACTAATCTAATTTCATGTCTTAAATGACTTGAACTCCGTTTACTATGCAACCCTGAACCGTGACTGAAGTTCCGTACCGAGGTCACATGATGACAACTGAGCAAACTCCATCCACTGATAACGGCAGTAAGATGCAGTTGAAAAGAAAAAGCTGGTTAAGACCTGAGATTTTTTTTTATAACAGAGTCAAACCAAATGAGGCCTGTCGTTAGATCCCAAAACGCCCTCTCATCTACATGTTTTGATATTTGACGGGTCTGTCATAAAAACTGTAAATCCATCTTTAAATGCTTAAATCATAAAAATGTATTAAAACATAAGAGTTCATATTATCCATTTGTCTTGAGGAGCAGCTTGTATGGCCTCTGCAGACAAACTCTGTGTTTACAGGCCAGATGTGTTTACCAGGAAAACAAACCACCCGCTGTTAACTGTTTGCCTGCTGGCTTGTCTGGCAGAGGGGCCAAACTTCACAGGTATTAGCCGAGATTTCAAAGTATCAGGTATCCTGTCTTTCAGATTCCAACACGTCGCCGTCCTTCAAGACGGGCTGCATTTTATGAGCACAGTAAACATTAACAGGTTATTACTTCCTCATTGCTCTGTAATTTTATCTATACTGCGTATTTTCACGTCTCAGCTCTTTG
Source organism: Acanthopagrus latus (assembly GCF_904848185.1). Lineage (NCBI taxonomy): Eukaryota > Metazoa > Chordata > Actinopteri > Spariformes > Sparidae > Acanthopagrus > Acanthopagrus latus. The sequence continues at coordinate 5,648,395 of NC_051050.1, read as the reverse complement.
CTCGCACTGCAGTACTGCCCGTTTAGCTCCGAACGAACCAGCTACCTCATAACTTATTCAGCAGAGCTTTTAATTGGGATCCTTGGAGAGCCAGCTGCAGTTTGTTCGGGCCCCGTCTGTGGCTTCATGTACTGTCCTCGAAGTGGGACAGGTGGCCGCCTCCCAGGAGCTCAGGGGCCTGTGATTGATTGTCTCAGAGTGTTCCCTGTAAGACATGTCTGTCTGGCAACGCCTCAATGGTCTGCAAACACGGATCCGTGGGGTGAGACGGGCCTTGCCCTTTGCTGCACCATGTAATCCAACATGAATGGCAACCCCAGAGACCAGAGACTTCAGCTGCTCTTGCTGTCAGCGAGCTCACACCGACCGGCATTTATCCTCCTTTGGAACGAGAAAGTGCCAGGTTCTCTGAGAAACTTCAGTCCGATTTCATTCCCCATTTTTCCATCAGTATGCCTTTATTTCATATGATTTCACTTGAGGGTAGCAGTTTTAGAAAGACCACAAACGGTTTATAATAAGTCACCAGTCATGTATACTGGCCACATGTAAGCGTTTCAGAGAGGCTTTATTTTCGCCGCAGTTGCCATGGAGATGACAGCCGACGCATACAAATAAAACAGTAGGTTTGTCCGTCAGCTGACTGCTCTTAACCTACAGTACCTGGCTCCATCTACTCTGCAGGCCCTGATCTAAATCTGCCCTAATCTCCATCACAAGGGCTACGAGCCAGCAACAGCACCTCCGACTCAACACGCTTTAACCGCAATTATAAAATGACGTGCGTGTTCAACATCCTCTATGACTTCTTGCTCTGGTCTGTATCTGAAATTATGCTGAGGTCTGTGATGGTGGAGAAAGAGTTTTTTTTTGCAACACCTGTGAGTCAAAAAAAACTTAGATTGAGTGTGCAATACTTCATAACCTGGGAATAAAACAAATTTGCACACTTGACATCTTGTTCATTAAGGACACATAAATCCGTGATCATTTCGGTTCAGTGTATTTCCATTTCCGATGAGAATTTCAAGATTGAGGCGTTAGAGACTAAAAAATGCGCCTACAGGTTCCAGGATATTTGGAAGGAATGGATCCATAGATTCCAGCTGAGAATCAACATTGTACAAGGGTCGAAAAATGAAGAACAGAGGTGGCAAAAGAGTCAAAAGTCTATAGATAAAACTATGAACTCAAGACCAGAGATAAAGTCTGAACAAAGTCTACAGAATCAGGACAAAAGATGAGAGTCTGTAGATTCAATAGTAAAGTCGATGGATTTATGACGATGTTCTATGAATTTTGGGTGAGGGTCTATAGATATAATGGCAGACAATGTTAAGGTTGATGAATTATAAATAATGGTCTATAAATCAAGGACGAGGACCTCTAGCTTCAGGACTAGGGTCCTATTGTTCAGGACCAGGACTTAAGATTAAGGATAACGGTCCTCAATCAACTACCTAAGGATCTACAGATTGAGAACAAAGACCTATAAATAAATTCAGAACTAAGGTCTATAATTTAGGAATGTGGGTCAAGACATTAAGAACAATGGTCTATAGATTTACAATCGGAGGCTGACAGGGTCTAGGTGTTCCGCAAACACAGGTCTACAGATTAGAGTAACAGTACAGAGTCTATATAGAGGGAGAGTCTGGAGGTGGAGGAGTACGGATCAACACAAGTTGGATTGTGGAGAATGTGCAGATTCAGGATGTACGTCTGTAGGTTTAGGACGCCGGCCTATAGATTCAGGAGTAGGGGGGTCTTACGGTTCAGGACTATACATTAAGGACAAGTGTCCACAGGGGACTGACCTGGGGTCTGTAGACTGAAAACTCAGTCTACAGATGTGGCACAAGCATCTATGGGGAACTAATCATTCACAAACGTCCCTCTTGCGCCAGAGAGAAAACTTCTCAACATACATACATATATAATACAGTGGATTCAAAGGTGAGTCAACATTTAAAATACTTGTTATCTCCCTTTTAATATTCTCTCAACATTCCTGCTGTTTTGGTTGATCCCCAAAAATATGTCATCCACAACCCTGACCCCACCTGAGGGGTCCTAAAATACCCAACCTTCACTTCGTATCTGGAAACCTTTAATGTGTATTTATTTGTGATCTTATGACCACTCAGGTGACTTTCCTTTTAAACCTCATCCTTCATTATTACATAGCTTACAATGAGTCAGTGTTTTACTTTTTAACAAAGCATGAGTGCCTCCCTCCTTCTTCTCCTGACAGCCAGACTAGTTTCTCCATTAGTTTTCAGCCACTATAGCAGCAAAAAAAGCACCAAACAAATCCAATCTTGTGTGTCGTCTCAGGCTTTCACACTATGCTATCGCCTCTAAAGGGTCCTCAGTCGCAGGCACTGCCTATTTTTAGCCCCAGAACCTCCTTTCTTAGTTCCTGTGTTAAATCTTACACCACAAAAAGCGTATCCTTGCTAAACTGGCATCCTGTCTTAGAGGAAGTCTCTGGCTGCCAAAAGCGACTCCATCAATAAATCAGGCTAGCCGCTGGGCTCGTTTCCTCTTTCACTGTCTTTCACTTTTCTTTTTTGTCTGGTCTGCTGCCACTCTTCTCACATGAGACCCACGTTAGACGAGACTCCGCAGCGCCTTTGTCGGCGTCCTCTCTCTGACTTCACATTTCAGCTGCAGTATTAAATCAACTTTTAGAAGAAAGAAAAATTGGGGTAACTGAAGTGTAATCTCGCAGCCTGCTGCTGCTGCATGAGCTTTTTTTAAATTTTTTTTTATGTGGGTCTTTTTCATCTCGATGATAAAAGCCTGCATCATGGAGGCAGAAGTGATTCGTCTTCTGTCCTCAGGCTGTGGGACAGGCCGACAGGGGCCCGGACTCAGCCCTGCTGTCCTTCTTTTCACCACAGGACGCTCAGGCAGGAAGCTGCGGCACTGACAGGCCACCAACAACTGACTAATTACTCTGTTTGTGTTTTATATTTATATATCAAAGACTGACCACGGGCCGCAGTATGCGTGAGCATGTGTGTGCGAGCCAATGTTTTGTTTCAGCTCGCGTTGAAACAAAATGACACTTTTCTTGTCTCTGAGGCAAAGCTTGATTTGAAAAGAGCACAGAAATTCCCTCGGCTTTAGAAAACACTTTAGACACTTCGCTGCTTTAGCATTATTATCACGTTGCCATTACTATTAAAACTATTAAAAGCCTGACTGATATCTTTTGTGGCCCATTGATAGTGATACTAGGAGGATTTAAATACTCTGATTTTGATATATCCACTGATAAATATACACAAACATTTTCCAAATGTGGTTGCCAAACACTTGTGTTGAGGATCTGTAATGGCTGCAGCATGTTTTACAGTTAAACAACAAACACTATTGTCTCACATGACATAAGTGAACACTGACACTGTAAACTTCACTGGGAATTGATTCACTATAAATGACCATGTATCTTTTTCTGCATCATCATCTCTAATAGGTTCTCATACATGTGCATAAAGAAATATGTATCAGCCAGACTCACAGAGAGAATTTATGTCACTTGTAATTAAAGTTCACAGTTCAAATGAGTGCAGAGTCACATTGGCACTTGACAGATTCCCTGCATGAGATTTAATTAGAAGTTCAAAGATGTCAAATCAAAGCTCTCTAGGCACGTTTTTTAAGAAGCTGCGCACTAAAAAAAAAAAAAAAAAAAAAAACTCCACCGTCTGCTCCAACCACAGGCCCGGGACACGATGGTGCTCTAACTGTTAACATGGATCTACTACCAGCTATAGTCGAACATGTAGATGTTAAGAGACCAGTGCAGACCGCCACAGCTCAAGTGTAGTCATTACTGTAACAGCTGCGCTATTATGTTAATGAGGAATTTAATGCAGCACTGAATGTAGAAATGAAGTTTTGCAGCATGCCTTTACCAGTGTGTTTCTTGAAACTATCACATGTTGCCAAGCAACAGTAAACAAGGCCTGCAGCCTGCTATGGATGTAATGTATAGCATCAGTGTGAAACAGTAGGCATGTACTCTAAATAATGTTTTATGGACCTTTTAAAATAATCATATCACTTTTTGCTTTAGTTCTTGTCGATCAGCTGATTATATCTCTGGCAGATGTGTCAAAATGGGTCATCCAATGTCGTCAAGTCTTACGATAGGACGTAGGAGATTTTGTTGTGATTTAAATATGTTTTCATATGCATCACATCACTCATCATGTCATTATGATTATGTATGATTTGTGGTCGCATTAGTAAATCAAATCTCGTCTCTGCAAAAACGTACGAGTTTATAGAAATAGCCATAATACGTTATCATGTTAATATTATTATCATTATTATTATAGTTTCTTATTGAACTCAAAGACAACAACAACAACAAAAAACATTTCTCTCTAGATTTCAAAACACGGAGCAATGTGGACTGGAAAAGATGACTTTGCTTCCCACGAAAGATAGAAAATAGAAAGAAACACATTCCTGCTACACTATCCAACCGTTGAGGAATCTAGTAGAAAGGTTTCAGTTCTGCTGTAGTTTTTTTTTTGCTTGCGCTGTAAAAAAAAAAAAAAGAAAGAAAAGGGAGTTTTGAAGCTGCACACAAAACGAAAACAACTTGTTAGGACTGCAGCTGTCTGGAGCTGCAGCAGCAGCAGCTTCGACACAAGCAGACTCAGATATCAGACAGTGAGCGGAATAAACAATATTTCTGCGGAGATGTATTCCACAAGTTCCTTTCAGCCCCAGAGTTTCTTCAGATCTGTGTTTTTGTTGTATGCATGTTGTGGGCGAGGCGCAGAGGGACGAGGGGCAGACTGACAAAAGACGAAGCGAGGGAGCGAGGGAGCGAGGAAGAAGGGAGTCAGCAGATGAGATTATGTCTTCGTGAATGTGCTCCGGCCAATAGGCGAGATGGGAGCTGTGCCAGGAAATTTTTCCAGGCCACCCAGCATGGCGTGTCCTCATTTGGTGAAAAGTGGTTCCTACTGAATGGAGACACACACACACACACACACACACACACACATACAAACACACACACACACACGCGCTTGACGTGCACGCAGGGCGAGCACCCTGGCAGCGCAGATTGGGTTGAACTCAAAAGCCGCCGAGTTACGGTGGCGCTGCGACACAATAACACAGCTCTGAACAACGGAGGGTGCAGCAGCATGTGAGCGTTTGTGGCTGCGTGATGTCTGTTTGACTGGGAGCGCATCAATTCAAAATCTGTTGCTATATTTACCTCAGAGGGATGGAGATGGTGACACAGGGCGTGGTGTGGACTGTGACGGCTGTGCACCTGCTCAGAGTGTAGAGAAGCATCTGATGCCTCCAAGCTCAATTTTATCCCCCCAAAAATTCCACTAAACATGCACCTATTGAACGTTTAAGTCCTCTGAGAGGACTCACCTGGCTGCAGGAGACTGACCAGGTGCCAGATTAGAGCTAATCTCCGGCCGGGTAGATAATATTAGAACAGCACCACAATGAACCTGGCTGAGGAGCTGAGCTGCAGCTGCATTAGCTCTTAAAGACAAGCGATAATAAAGCCTACATGTACTCAATCATTGCATGTGGCGTTCCTCTCCAGTTTGCCTGTGACTAGTGTGAGCTAGAGGACGTCATTTAGGGAAACAAAGCTGAGGGTGTATCAGCACTGATCAGACAGAGAAGGTATTTCAAAAGTCTGTTCTTCCTTTAATCCATTTTTCATCAAGTCCTGCATTCAGACATGAAAAGAAACCCTCCTGTTAAACAACCTCTCCCAGCCGCACCAGTGAAATAATCTTAGAAAGAATAATATGACACTTCCAGCTACTTATGACGTGTTGAACGCTAGCTTAGCATAAACACTGCAAGCAGGGGGAAAGACTCCTGGCGCCGCTTCATCAGAGACGCCTCCTGACAACGCCAAGTTGTGTGCTGTGGTTATGGAGGGCCGGTGTTGCCATGTACAACGCGGACGACAGCGAAGGAGATATAAAACAACACTGCTGTGCTAGCAGCCGTGGCGTCATGAGAATAAGGACATTCAGTCATACAAAACTACAAAAGAGTATGTAAGATCAAAACCGCCTCGGGTGATATGTGTGACCATTCAGCCGTTACTTGGAGTTTTGCTGTGACTTATCTCTTCGGTGCAACCGCTTCAAACCTGCATAAATCACACAACTTACGAATAATTTACATTACACCTTGGCAATGTTTGTAACTTTAATTTACACACAGCTGGTCCAACAGGCTCCAGGCGACACCTCACTAACAAACACACAGTAATGCCACATCTTCATTAATAATATTACTCTGAGCCATCAAAAACAAACAACCCAGATATATTCTCTGAGATTCATGCCCCCGCCTCGCCACCCCAAGCACAATAGAGATGATGGGACTTTCTAAAGTTCTTTGCAGGGGCTTCTTCTTTATTAAAAAGTGACTAGATCACTTATGATGGATGTTATAGTTGCATCTTTACTACACGGGGCACATACTTCACATAGTGTTTCATTCGTTTTGCAGGAATTCATCTCGGGTCATACAGCCTCACCAACCTTCACAGTACAGCAGTACAGCAGGGCTCCCTGCATGCACTGCCCAGTCACTGGGATAAATGTTTGGAAGTTGACATTTCTGCAAACCACCAGTCACATTCCCATTTGTGCATGTCAAAGGTTGCATACTATATTGACATTATTATAATACATGTCATATCACAGTCGCATCTAAGCTACCATCAAGACTGGAAGCACGCATCACTAAAAACTCCTGTCATACTGTCCAGCAGAAGTATGAATGACGGTGCAGCACGGTGATCACACCTGTAAGCACATTTTTACAGTAATTACGAGCGATGTGCCGCATGCCAAGAGCAGCCAGCAGCCAATATGACACACCTTGGCAGCAAATTAGAGTCAATGAGCTCCGTTACAACAGAGTCAACCGATCAATCGTGAATATAATCGGCAAAGTCGCTGATAATGAAAACAATCCTCAGTGGCAGTCCAATATATCTGAACTTCAGGCTGTCAGTGACTCGAAATGATTCAGTGAAAGGTCAGTGCACGCTCATGCTAAAACCACAGTGCACCTACTGAACGCCCCCGTGGCTGTTATCCCCGCAGTGCATTCACGTCATGGTGCTCTTGTGTAGGTGTTGTCGGATTTCTCATCGCGCATGAGGATAAATCAGTTCAGTGTCTATGCTGAAGTGCTTCAAGTGCTGCAGCCTTGGATGGTCAAATGACTGATATAACCGTGGAGACTCATTCCCGCCTGTAGGTGGTTGGTGTTCGCAGCTCTGGCAGGCGCAGCGCAAAATGTGAAACTCTGTGTTTACACTGCCGTGTCTCGAGACCGCGTGAGTCACTGCTGTAATAGTATGCCCTTTGTAGCCGTGTGTGAGTGCGAGCGTGTGTGTGCTCAAGGGGTTGGATTATCTGCCTCCAAAACATGGAGACGTTCCAGATGTATTTCGTCCCATATAAGAACGTTCCTGCTGATAAGAATGAGCGGGCACAGACTGATACACCTGCATGGGCTGTAAAGGTAAAGTGATACCGGCAGGGTGGAGATCGAAACCTAGTGTGTCAGCAATCCCACAATGACACACATTGTCATTGTGAGGGTATTTAGGGCGTTCAATATATAAAAAGGACAATTCTGGACTAAACAAATGTAGATGGCTGGGAGTGTCTGAAAGGTCACAATCAGGACAAAGTACACACACCGGATCAGGATCGCTGATATTCTCTGAGGACGTTCTTTGCCAAATAACATCCTAATTTTTAATAAAATCTTTCTTTCAATTTTTGTTTTCTTCTCTTCCATATGCTTCAGATGTGAAATCATGTATACTGTTTAAGTTGACCCTTATAAATCCTTCAAGGGGGTCCCTGGGATGTCTCCTGGTTTTCAGGAGCCTGTGCGTCACACTTCTTAATCACAGAACTCTGATCATGAATGGCAGCGTCTCCAGTTTCAAAAGCCAGAGGTTAGAGGGAAAGCTAACGGGTGTGTCTTGTATTGATCCTTTGTTCAACTGCTGTTCAATGGCAGTCAATTGGATGGCGAGCAGTAATAAGGATATTGCTTCAGTGATCTCTGGGACAGAGATGAATCAATGAGCGACACAGTCCCAAGGCAGCACACAGTAAAGCTGTCACCAAATAGGTTGGAGTGCACAAAGGCTGCAACAGTAAGTCAACAGCTGATCTGCCAATTATTTTAATCATTAATCGTTTAGTTTACACCATTTTCAAAAATTGTGAATCATTTTATTTACTTTATTTACTAAAAAGCAGCAAATCCTTAACATTTAAGAAGCATGAACCAGGAAACGTTTGCCATTTTTGCTCTGAAAATCAATGACGGTCACTTTAACAGGAGTAGGAGTAGAACAGCGATGACTGTAAGGATGAACTGTACAACCTGATATGCCATGCATCTGTAGTCGTACTGGTTACATTCTTGCTCCTTTCAACAAACCTCTCACTATAGCCTCATATAAACGCTGCTGTGGACAGTGAGACAAACCACTTGCAATCAGGTCATGAACTGAAATTGGGGTTGTATCAGGTGTATGATAGGAAGAACAGTTTGGGTTCTATTTTTGTTCATTCAGCACAGAGTCTTCCATGGTGTGTTTAGCCTCAGTTAGCACAAAGATGGGAAGCAGAATCAAGCCACTTGGCTTTTGAAAGATGAGTTTGGTCAGTTAATCAGTTCATTTGTTAAGCAAAGGTCCAGAACATCATAATAACATAACTTATTCAGTGCTATAGAAAATATCTGTGAGTTTCAATTGATTTGAGTAAGTACGTTTGTTAAAAATAGATCCCCTTTGGCTTTGACTCGTAATGGCTCTTCACCTCGCCACATTTAATAATCCGCCTGGTCTCAGATGTGAGGCCTGCTTTGAGCTGCATGTGGGTCGGCCTATTAGTGACCTCTGGGTGATGGAGAGGGATGACAGGTTAACAAGAGAGATGCATTCTGGTCATTTTGCTAGCGAGGGGGATGGAGTCCTGCACCATCTCTGCTCACCTACTGTTTGAAGTCATCTACAGTGGGATCCAACACAAAGCACTCTTTTACATCTGCATAACAGCCATGTGTCATGGTCACAATTCTTTAACAACCACATTCAAGGGGTCCTCAAAAATGCTCTGCTCTGAAATATTTTGTTATATTTATATAATATATAATATTTACCTGATAAATATCAGCATGTTGGCATTATCGCTGTGAGCATTAGCATTCAGATTAGGCACTACTGTCTCAACTGGCAATAATGTAAACAGGTTCTAACAGAAACATCCGGGACAGTAAGATGGTAGAAGTAGAAGATGGTCCATGTCAAGGTTCACATACAAACACAAGGGAGCAGGAGAAGACTTTTTCAGCCGTGCACTGAAATAACTGAGCTTGGCTTCGCACTGGGCCTTGTGAAAACACACCAGTCGCCTCTCAGGCATCAGAGCTCTGCACTGTTTGGGTCTCCACCCACAGAAACACTGACTTTGGGCCTGCTGATTACAGAATGCGCTCGCCAGGGAACATCTTTATTGGATGATGTTTCAGTTTTTACGAGGGACTTTGTCGGCTCAAAATGCTCCTCATAGCAACTCCACATCCCGCCAATTACTAAACCTACAACATCCATGGAGAACTAACAACGTGTGTGTGTGTGTGAGAGACAGAGAGAGTGTGTGTCCTTATCCTGAAATCCTAATGACAGGATAGCGTGGCCGCGGCCCGTGTTGCCCCGGCGACAGGCGCCATGGATATGTGACAGAGGGAAACGGGAGAGCAGAGGTGGAGAGAGGCCGTCAGAGAGAGAGAGACAGACATGGCAGCAAGACGGACAGCTTTTGATCATGTAAACAGGAAAACAAATCATTAACAGCATCAATGATTCACGCAATGATGGGCGAAAACATTGAGGTCGACTGTACGCTGCCTCCATGGGGAGACTATTTGAATGAAATTTACATTGCGCACAAAAGCTCCACATTCCCAGTAGTGTTTTGCATTTGTCACAGTGGAGGGGGAACTGGATCTGTTCATCAAGGCAGCTCAGAGGGTTTATTAGAATGAGTTCACCTTTTATTTATCAATATACCCCAGCACATGCATTGAAGAGAGATACATGTCAAGGCAGGTGGTTTGGGAAAAAAAAAAACCTACAGGTTTCGAAAGTCGGCGGTTTCCACCTGCATCCTCCACTCACCCACTCTGTTTCTTTTTATAAACTTCACAAAAAGCCCCGTCTGTTAACGTCCTCTGCTTTTAGCCTCCTCATCTTCTTACTCATGCACTCTAAAGACCCACACACACAGAGACCTACACACACACACACACACACACTGAATTAAACATGACTATGATAGTGGGGCTTTGCTGGCTGAATTCTAATTACACCGACTTTGCAGGGTTGCACATGTGCCTGAGGCCTGTGTGGGAAACCTGCAAGCGTGCATCTCCTACGAGGGTGTTTATGCCAAAATTAGGCATGGCAGTGCTTGAGTGTGTGTGTGTGTGTGTGTTTGTGCGTCGATGTCCTGCAGCCACAAAGCCCTCGGAGCAAAATGACAAGCTTGTTAAAGAGGAAACCATATTTGCACCGCCAGTGATCTCAATAACAAAAAGGGAATTAGCACCTTTCCTACGTGGCAGACAGCGACAGACAGCATCAGCTTGATTTCTTTATTTGATGTTGCTGCCTGGTGGAATTGTGAGTCAAGGACACCTTCATCTAAATGCCAAGTCTAGCGAAGACTCTCGTCTTTCACTAAAAAGTTTCTCTCTCACCAGACGACAGCTACACATCTAAGTTGTGGTCTACCCCAACAACAGAAAGCTTTTATGCAGTAAGAAGGTATTTCAGAGGCAGGAAAAGAGCACTGAGTGATGCAGCAGCTCAGTACATAACCGCAGGAAGTGAGGTTAGAGATGCATAAGGTTGTTTCCAAGCCTCTGAAGCCAACACTCTATTGTATAAAGTCCATGCAGCCTTGGTGACAGTCATGCTTTCACTTCAACTGGGATCACATGTTCCTCTGGAGGCAGAGCAGACTGCCTTACCGCCTCACATACCGTTTATAACTCCTTTCCTAATCTATATGGGACAAAGCACGTTTCCTGGAACGTTCAACTATTCAGATTGTAAAACCTTCTCCTGGCAATTATAAATAAATAAAGATAAATCATCATAAGGAAACGAATCAAGGAAGGAAATAAACCACTGCAGAGTAGTGTAATGGTGAATGTAGAAACTGTTTCAAGGCTATATATATCAAGGCTGATATTACCCATGGATAAAATGACAGTGTTTAAAGTGAATGAGGTAGCTTTGAGTAGACAAATCCTACAGAGAATTAACAACTCTCTGTTCACGCACTTCCTCGCAGCTCCACTTTGCATTTTAGTGTTTTTTAGCCCATGGTTTTGATTTTATGGCCACAACTTCACTGTTTTGGTTGAGTCTTACTGCTCTCTTTAGCTTTGTTTTCAGCAAAAAAAAATCTCTGATATGCTCACTGTAAACTTCGTGCTCAGCACCTGATGTCCAACAGACAAAAACAGCTGGTGGACACAAAAACAGGAGCTCTCCGGAGAGTGAATTATAGACCTACATTCATCTGCATCTCAAAACACGTCTCTAAATTAATGCTAATGCTGTCTGTGTTGCCAACATATTAGCCGTAATAAAATTACAAGCTGATAATAATTCAAACTACAGACGTCATAAAACTTTGCCAGGTGCAATGTATCATAATGTTAAAGAGCAACTTAGTGACTGGTACACACACACACACACACACACACACACACAGACAATATCGAGCTCTTTGCAAATTTCCAGTCCAGACTCTCCACATCATCGAGAGTTGTTTTCTGTTTTTACATGTCTTGATTGGAGGGCATCGCCCAGGTCACTTTAAATGACACTGGTTGGGACTTGACCGAAAAAGAATGGATCTTATTATAGTGCAAAAAGTGAGCGTACATATAATTTTCTGACTCAAAAAGAAGGATTCGGTGTTGAGCTGCTGACACAGCAAAACACTCTCCCAAGTCTACTTGCCTTCTAAAAAGTGACTATTTTGGAAATACTACTCAACTTCAGCTCACTCTGAAGCATCTCCCCCGCCACTTCACCTCAGCCTTATTAAAGAGAAGGAGCACTCAGGATAGTGGGCGGCCGACTGTTATTTTGAATTTAGCTGTTTCTAAAGCAAGGGGGTAGTGCGGCAGGTTTTGGCAGGAAGTGTAAGGGAGGAGGGATGGGGAATGTCTGCTGGGTGGTAAATAATTAAACACAATGGACTTTCACACCTGTAGCACAGGCGCACAATGTAAATGTAGGAGTGTGCCCTTTCATTGGCCTTCCTGTGTTACTGAGAGCTTTAAACCGTTTGGCTATTTTTAACCTGCTGTATGCATGACATTTGACCACAAAGAGCAAAAGCAAAAAAAATAAATAAATAATAATGTTCTCTAAACACAGATAATGCACAGAGGTGGAGTGATGTATACCAAGCTGCAAAAACACGTTTATCATTGTGTCAGTACTGCTTATACATAGTGCTATAGTGAGTACTGTTGTTTTTACTGTTCAAATTTAGGTTTCTTTCACAGCTGCAGTTCTGTTCACTTAGCAAGGGGGAAAAAAGAATATCAAAATGATCAATTGCTGCCTTTTGGTCCTGGATTGGCTCATATTCACACTGAATTATAAAGAACAAACAGTGATGTTGAAGTCAAATGAGCTGTCGGCTAACTCAATCACTGGACAGATTGGTTGGACACTGCATCATCAGTGCTCTGTGCACCCACAGTCGTCGACCTCCCGTGACTTCACTGAGCCGTATTTATCTTCTCTGGTGACGCCAAGATCTCAAAAATAAGCACCGAGTGATTATGTGCAACGTTAGTCCAGACTGCGACTACAGTCACATTCTGATGCGTTGGGGAAACTGCCTGCGCCCACAGGCTGATGCGCCATGTGTTACCATGGTTACCGAAAGATCTTGCAGAAATGTTTATACAGACCACTCGGGTCAGCGCATGCCAACTATTTTTATCCACCACTCCCCTACAGCTCCGTCAGATGGGTTCAGGTACCTACTGACAGATGGAATGCCTTTCATTAAACTGTTCGATAGAACGTGACTGCATGAAAACACTGTGGTGCATCTGTGGCTGCACACCTTCATTCACACCATGCATAGTAACTGTGGGATTGTATCACCATCATCGTCCATCTAATAACTAAAGTCCTGTCTGGGATAATAGAATTATTCACCCGTGCATCAGCTCAATAAGGTCTTTATCCACTCTTATTTTCTCATGAGTGTGTGATCAGTACTCTGTATGTGCATCTCCCAAAAGAGCTGAGACTTAAGAGAAATGGCTCACTACTTTTATCTGCTAATTCCATCATCAGCACCAAAGAAAACTTTCAGATATTAGATTTAGATTAACTGGCCTGACGTGGCATTTTCCTGCCCAGGGCAAGGGAGAGATTCTGATCATTGAGCCTTGCTGAGTTTGAATTCACATTCCAACCACTTAGAGTGGAAGACGCTGGCTGCATAAACCATTTATCCATCACTTTCAGCTATTTTTTGTTGTTATAGCTGCAAACAATCCGCACCAGAGTTTGATTCACAGCTTTCACGGCAGCCTAAATGAACAGAACTGGTTAGTTTGACCTGTACAAAACAAGATAGTAGTGAAAACACCATTGAATCAATTAGTTCGAACGCAGCCTTAAGATAATTTAAGGCTAATATGATACCAACAGATTGATATCTAACCAAATCTCAAGTCCCAGCAGATGAACAGTCTTACAACTGGATAATTATCACTCTCAGTAACGAACACACGACCCTCTTCTCCAGATCTCATCATTAGCTTTGCAGAATGGTCATAATCCACATAAATGCGCTGCAGCAGTTGAAAAATGAGTCATCTGAGCGGCTCCTCTGTGCAAAAACACAAACACCGAAAATCCCAGGCGGGTAAGCGCATAAAATCTCCTCCTCTCTCTCACTCTCTGGATGTTGTGCTGACAAACACATGGGCCTGTCTCCCTTTTCCCATAATAACCAGTCGTAGGGAGCAGAGAGACTTCAAAAACAAACCACCCCGCCCCCTCCAGTGTCTTATTGCCAGCTGTACCTCTCCTTGACAAAGAGTGGCGCGTCTGCCACGAGGAAATAAAAATAATCTGTCAATTTGGCCCGGGTTTAGCCAAGAGACCCCAGTCCAAATCACACGACAGATGAAAACTGAGTCAATCCTGGCCTGTTTATTTCACCGGAAAGCCCAAGTCGATTTTATGCAAATGCAAGAGTGATGTGGTAGAAGAAGCTGCACTTGACCTACATAGCTCTTCCACAATTCCTTCCCCAATAGAGAGGAGGAGATCATAGGAAGCTGGAAGCAAGGGGACAAGCCTTATTAACTATCAGCGCACGGGAATAAAGCAGTGCACTGTGGGTAGAGGGGAAAAAAAAAAAAAACAGCGGTGCTTGCGGAGCGATAAAGACGAGAGAACAGCAGAGACTGGGCTGGAAGTGATCCAGCATTCAGCACTCGCGCAAGTTCAAAAATCAGAACATGCAACAAGAGAGCGCGGACGCAGTGAAACATTTGTGGAAAATCTAGAGGAAGAGTCGATGATCTGCTTTGGTCAAGTTCTCAAGTCCTGACGTGCATATGGAACATTCTTTTTCAGCCAAGTTCCTCATAAAAAAAAAAAAAAAATGGTTTGGGTTTGTTGGAAAAAGAGTGCACAAAAAAAGCCCAATCCCAGACCAGAACGCTGAGCCGGGGCCATTCTCAGAGGCTGCTCTCACACAGAAGCGGCACTGAACAAAAATTCCGCACAAATTATACAGGCCAGGCCAAGCCTCGATGCTTTTGTAATTGCTTGTGCAGCCCTGCCCAGAAAAGAAAAGAAGAAAAAAATCTGGGCCTTGATGATGACGAAGAGGAGCAGACAGACAACAAAAGGATGAAGTGTTTGGTTTGGGAGCGACAGGGACAAAGGACAGGAGGTGCTCATGCTCACGCTCACTGGTAGTGCACATGTGCGCACAATAAATACACATGCATCGCAACCAGCTTGGTTAGACATACACAAGACGGCGGCCTGAACATCTGTCATTATAAAGTCACGATCTGCAGGCAAGGGTCGGTCAAAGCCACAGAACTTAGTTTTGAATTCTAGTCAAGATCCCAAAAATGTGACGCTGAATTAAAAGGAAATGTGGAGGAAATACTGCACAAGCCTCAAATCTCTATTAGTACAGATGCCGGGTTTCACTTGAAATGTTTTCGATGATACTGCCGATGTGATCAGGCCCAGTACCAGAACAATATGTTTCTGACACCTTACATTGAAGCATGTAAAGGAGGCATTTTCTTTTTTTTATTTAAAGGATATGTTCACACAAAAATGAAAATTCAGTCATTATCTACTCACCATCATGATGATGGAAAGTCAGGTGAAGTTTCCTAGTCCACGGGATCCCAAGCTGATAACTGTCTATTAGCTTAGCAGCTACAGTGAATATTTCAGCTTTGTGTAAGCTGTAAATAACACCTTTTCAATTCTGGGGTGTCTGGAGACTTGAATTATGCTGGACATGCTGTATGGAGCCATTTCATGCAGTTGATTACAGAGAATCCTGCAATGTTGTTTTGCTGTGAAGCTCCAGAAATGTTTTGTAGAATACGAAAACTTCACCTGACTTCCACTGGCATTTGGGTGATGGGATAATGGGTGAAATTATCCTTTAACAAGAGAAGTCAAATGTCGATTAAACACAAGAACTTTGCCTACAAACAGTCCAAACAGGCGAAAAATGATCAAAACTACCAATACCCAGCCTCGTACAGAACAGATGTGATACAGTTTCAACCAAGTCCCTGCAGAGTCTGTGCCATTTCCTGGTCACTGTTTCCACTTGACAAAATCGTAAGCGGCCTGATCTTCTTGCCATGCTTGTAAAAAGGTTGGTGGATTTACTTGCAGAGCGGAGGATTCCAGTCGACCAGGTTGAGGAAACAGGACCGCGGGCCAGCGTCTGAGATGCTGACACAGCGGCCTAGATTGAAAAGCTGCCAAAAGGCTAAAAACGTCGAGCATTAGAGGCAATGTGCCACTTTGTAGATCACAAAGGGGCAGGACTGTGATGCAACTGAATGCATCCTAAAACTGTGGTAATGCCTTTTCCACTTTGGCAGGTGGAGCACAGTAGACCAAGAGGATGGCTGAGGGATGACTGGACTCAGACCCAGGATGCTCCACACCCCGAGCTACCGAGCCACCGCGATGCTCCCCAACGTGTTCTGTTAGGTAAAAATTCAAGCCACAGGCACAAATCTTTGGCCGTCAAGAGCAACGTAAACACCACCATGATGAAAATAATTCTCGGCACTGTGATCAAGAGCAGGATCTGAAAGCAGCCTGCAGTCACTTGCCAAATTAATTAGAAACCTTGTCTGATATTTAATTAATCCCTAATACAGATGAAACAGGAGCGATTTGCAGCGAGACCTTGGCCAAGCAAGAGCTAGTTATCTGATTATGATTATAGGATAATTGTGATGCCCGAAAACACAAACTTTGCTCTCATTTAATGATGATTAAGTACCCGGCCTGGGGATATCTCAGCTTTGAAGAAACCCGTAGATGAATTCAAGCGTAGAAGAAGCAGTAAGTGTGCTCCTCCAGAGTCTGGGACAGGTCAGAGCTGGCCCGAATCCCTGAGCCAAATCCTGAGAACTGAATACAGCCTTGATGGGATTGTTCAGTCAATAGGCTTGGAGGACCACCTAACCCAGTAATGCGCTCTGCGACAAATAACATGCCTTTGTGGGACGGCAATCCGCAGGAAAGAGCCCCGCGTGTCGCTCCAAGCGCCTGTGTAAACACACACTTTTAATCCATCGGGCCTGAGAGCAGGTCAAGTGATGGGCCGAGGAGATTTATTGAAGCAGACACTTGCTCGCGCCGCAACACGTGAACATGACGGTGAGCGTGAAGCATGAGGCGGAAATGCCGCTCGAATCCTTGTAAAGCAAAGGTGACCGGAGCTCGGTGGCTTGGTTTAACATGTGTAAAGTGACAGAGGTGCCGAGATTGAAGGGGAAAAAAACAAAACAGAACCTTTCCTGTGTGACGAGTGAATACTAAATATAGAGCAGAGGAAACTTTAATGATCCCCTGGGGAAGATTTGGCACATGAGATGCATGCGATTGGAAGCGCGATAATATTCGCACTTACTGCGTGCTGCAGTGTTGACACGTTTATTTTCATTGAGGAATGATAATCTAGAAATTAGGGCTGCAGATAACGATTATTTTCATTAATGATGAATCTGCCACAGTGTTTCTAATGAACTGACTCATAAGCTCAAAAATGATCACCACGAACTCCCAGACACAAAGCTGATTCTTTTCAAATGGCTTGTTGTGTCTGCTAGACGGTCTAAAACCCAAAGATGTTCAGTTAGGAGATGTGTAAAACATAAAACGCAGCATGAATTCACATTTGAGAAGCTGACACCAGCTGTTTTCTGGGAATTTTACTTGATAAATCATGAAATCTTTTCAGCACTGTGTCCCCCTACATGCTCAGAGAACAACTGCTAAAACTGTCAACAGAGCAACAGAGTTTGATTCAGCCTTTTGCTCTCACCTTCTTGCCCGTGGAGCCCGTCTTGGAGAGGCAGGACTTGGCGAGGGAAAGGTACCCACCGACGACCTCGATCTCCTCCACAGCAGGGTACCGTTTCTTCAGCAGGGAGCCCAGCTGAGCGTAAGGGGCCTGTGGGGGTGTGGACCCCGGCGGAGCGACACTCGAGGCTTCCTGCTGGGGTTCAGGCGAGCTTGGCTGGGCCTCGGACTCCAACCTACGTTTAGGCACCACAGTGAAGGTGTTGCCCTTCCTCCTCTGCACCATGGGGCTGGGAGCAGGCACGCGCTGCGGGGGCTCCACTTCAATGTCGTCTATGTTCGTTACTGGCAGGTGATCCATGGGAGGTTGTTCTGGAGCGGGGGAGGGGTCGGAGGGGACAGGAGAGACTGAGGAAACCGGGGAGAAGGAAGGTGAAGATGGGACAGCTGGAGAAGAGGGGGGGGACGCCAGGGCAGGTGGAGAGGAGGGGGCTGGGGTTAGAGCAGGAGATGGGGACAAAGGTTCTGAGGCCGGGGGAGGATCTGGACTTGTGGCAACAGGAGATGGTTCAGGCTTGGATGGCTGTGCTGATGTCTTGATCTCCTTGTCCTCCTGTAGTTTCTCCTCAGTCCTCTTTGAGGGTGTCAGAGTGGGTGTAGGGGTGTGGGAGGTTGGCACTCCAGGCGTGGGCACCACTGCCGCTCTATGGGAGGGGGAAGACTTGATGGGGCTGGACGGCGTTGGGCTGCCGGTTGCAGACGAGGCAGCAGCGTGGCGCTTGGGGATCACCGTGAAGGAGTTTCGGGACTGCAGGCGCAGGTTTGCGAGGGCCCGTGCCTGGGTGTCCTCGTCAGGAATGCGGGCGAGGTCTGGCTTAGGGGAGGGGCGGATCTCAAAGTCAGGCGAGGAGCGCGACACCTTGGAAGAGATGGAGCTTGAGGGGGGATCGGCACGGGCACGAAGGGTCTCCGGGGAGCATGGCACCTTGGATTTGGGTGGCACCTCTGCGCCCTCCCAGTCTCTCTCCCTGGTGGGCTTGATTTGCCCCCTGTCTGGCTCATCTCTCGGGGCGACAGCTGTGCCACGTCCTCCACTGTCCTCAAACCTATGACGGAAGGAAGACACGGACTGAGGGACCCCAGCAGAGCGCTGGGGGCTGCCCAGCTCGGAGGCAGCAGGCTGGGGCTTTGGTTTGGAAGACGAGGGACTCTGGAAGACAGGAGACGATGGCTGGCTGCTGAACGGGCTGTGGAGCGGGCTGCTGACCGACGGGCCTGGCCTGGGCTTTGGCACCAGATCTGGCTGTGGCTTGGGCCAGAGCCTTGGCCTGCTGCTGGCACCACAATCCAGGTCCAGCAGGTTCTCTGTGCTGCGGGACTTCTTCTGCAGCTTCCCATAGTTGCTGTCAAACTTCTGCAGCATCCGGCTGACCCTGCCTTGACCCTCACCTGTCTCAAATGATGAGACGTCATGATCAGGGCGGCCCAGGGTGCTCAGGTTCTCCTCACTCTTGCTTAACGTGGTGTCGTAAATGACCACCTCCTTGGCTCTTATCTCGGTAACAGCACTCCCTCTCCGGTCCAGGAGGTCGTTCAGAGAGCTATAACTACTGACACCGTTTTGCTGCCATTTGGACCCGCTTTTTAACCCCCCAGCTTCCGGAAAGTAATCCGGGTCCGATTCAATTATGATAATGTTCTCTGCGCGGATAGTCCGTATGCCTGGTACGCTGCCATACAGCTCCAGGATGTGCTGGACCGGGCGAGCGGTGTTTTCTCGGTCCTGTCGCCTCCTCCTCTCCTTCTCCAGCTTGATGAACGGGTTCTCCTCCAGCGGGCCCAGGCTTTCCTGTAGCACCAGGCTCTCGGGTCTCTCGTCCTCCCCAGAAACCGTCCTCTCCGCGGCCATCGGCCGTGGCTCTTTGTTGTTGGAGAAGTGCTGGCTGGCCGTGGTGATGGTGTAGTTCCGCCCGGACCCGCCGCTCGCTCCGCTGTCACTCTTGGCTCCGCTGCTGCTGCCGTTCACATTTCCCGTCAGCTCGCCGTTAGCCCGCTGCGGGCCCGCGCCGCCGGGACTTGTCTCCGCGGCACCGGCTCCTCCAGACCCGCCACCCTTCGCTTTCCTCCTCTCCAGTATCTCTCGCTTCCAGGCCGGCATCCTCGGGCTCTCTTGCCCGGCCTCTTGACGGAGGACGCGTACCTCTCCTCCGCCAGACATCGCGGAGGGTCGCTCGGGGGGGATGAAGAGGAGAGAGGCAGGCTGCGAGGCGGGTTTTGCCGGGGTCCGGTGCGGCTGTAAAACCTGTATCCGGCTCTGACTGTACCTGCAGCACGGATCACCGTACGCTCACACACATCCTCGCCGTCTCTTTTTTTCCCCTCTCTCCTCTCCCTCTGCTTTCTCACTCTCTGGCACCCTCTTTCCACACAGCCCCTGAACGCGGCCCCGCCCCTCCGCAGCAGCACGAGCGGCTCTGGCTGTCTCATCCGCTTCTTGATTGGTCACCGTGTCTTGCGGGCGCGCCCCCTCCTTTTCTGTAGAGCGCCGCACACTGACGCAGACCACTCCCGTTTCTATTGTTGACTGGCCAGGGAGTGCCTGTCGATCAAAATGTTGCGTTCAGGTTCCACTTGCCCCTCCCTTTTTGTTTCTAGTGACGATGGGATATACCTTTTATTGGGTGATTACACATAGACAAACGTAGGTATTTATTGTAATACTGTGTGTGCTCTGCTACATTTAGCGTTTATAAGGTGTACTAATTACTTGATTTTACAACCCTGATCACGTTGTGACACTTGCCGCGTTTTGAATTAACTAAATTATTGCTATTCCTTAAGAACTGAATGGATCTTTACTGCACCTCTGCAGCCCACCAAAGACTCTTTTCTGCAGCACTAGTTGTGTTTAATGTATAGTTTTCCTTTCCAAAGAGGCATTCAGTCTGTACAGGGATCCTGTAGCCCTGAGGTGTTTGTGTTCGGGTGTGATAAGCAGGGAATATCCAGTGGCTGCTGAAGCCTGACGACTGTTCATTCAGCACTTGCCGGTGATGCCACCTGTCGATAATCCGGCTGCGGTAAACAGATGAGCTGAGAAGGAGCCTACCGCACATGAATCAGCACTAAGTGGGGCTATTATTGGGAACTACCAGAGATTACTGTACCTCATCAAATATTTATCACCGAACCATAATTAAGAACAGCTAGGCTAAAGAGCGCAGGGGAAGAAGGGCATGGTCACATTCACCGAAACGCACCTTTTGTCCGCTCTTCAAAGTTGGCCCTTGAAAGAAATGAAAGCACCGCTGCAGTCACCACCACTGAGGCCCAAGAGCTCTCATTCTCAGCAATGTTCCCCCGAATTCAAGTGGTGACATCTTTTTTTTTTTTTTTTTTTTTGGTGTTTAAATCTGTAATATTGTGTAGACAAAAACTTAAAATCCTACTGATTTAGGGCTTAATCTATCACTGAACATGTCTGAACACAACAATAACACGGGTTATCTTCTAATCTATACAAGAGCAGGATATGCAGTATGAAGTAAAATGTAATGGTCCGTAAACTGTTTTTAAATGTACTTAGAAAAAGAAAGCATGATTTGAGAACTGGTTGATGGATTGCGTATAGGCTACAAAGTGCAAAAAAACATAAATATTGGTCTGGTACTTTATGTTGTGGCTCACCACGCCCATAGAAAAAGGCCGCTGGCGCCCCCTTGTGGTTAGTGACACCAAGATCCAGCAGCACAGACCAGATATTTCTCCATCTCTATACCCACTGACACAATAAAATATTCATTAAACGACACTGATTAAATGATGATGTTTTATTTACATGTATATACAGACAACAATGGTGCCATAGAAAGAACATAAATAAGATTTGGTGAATTTCTTTCCAAAAATCAACATATACATATTACATAAAATGTCACATCAGGAATTACCTTAAAACGAGGCCTTAAATACATGCAGTACATACACGTGGTATGATTTAACACAGATTTAGTACATTACATATTGTACAAAGAAACAGCAATATTCAGGGAAGACGTGTGCACACAATTGACTGCTTGTAGAGGTCACATTCAGTTCTTCTACACTGGGGTGAGACTGTGAGCTGGCGACAAGTTTCTAAACCAGGTTGTTGTAGTTCAGACTATTCTCACTGACGGAGCTGACCTTCCAGCTAACTTGAAACCTAACCAAACTGTAGTGTCCTCATATGGGAAACAAAGCAAAAAAAAGCTGCAGCAACTCCTTGAGCTGACAGTTGCCCAATCATGTGCCCAGGGCATGACAGCCTTTTGGTTTCACCAGTTTATTAAACTTACGGGTTGTGTGCACATGTGCATTGAAACATAACTCCGGTATGCATTCCCCTCGTGACTCACTGTCTACCATTGATTGCACAATGTGAAGGCACACCATGTTCAATATATACATTAACTGCTCTGACCCTTGAACTCATTGTATTCCTGACAGTATTAAAAACACTTGCTGAAGGGTCACTGTAGCAACAGACACCAATAAGTATGTTTATGGCCAAAAGTATGTGGTCACCCCGTTAATCTCCTATATGACTGTTTCCTACATTGGTGTTGCTATAAGAGACTCCACTCTTCTAGTTTCAGACTTCCCACCAGAATTTGCTTTTGGAACTTTGGTGTAGGATTAACTCCTTATTTCTCTTCATTGGAAATAAGGAGTAAAAATTGCCCCAGGTCAAATGAATAACAATGCTCATCAACAGGGGTGTCCAAATACTTTGGGGATGTATTGTATTTCAGCGTTTGGCACACACAGAGTGAGCCCTAGTTGGCAGAAATTTGATGTGGAGCTCCAGTATATGTGCGGGTGAAGGACTGTGTAAAAAGGAGGCATGACAACAGGAGGGGCCTATCAAGAAAAGGTGAATAACTTACAAATAAATGCACATACTGTGACCAAACTTTGTAGAGGGACATACATACAATTTTACATTAGTAAGGTTGCGTGCATTTGAATGCATTAGCGCATAAATGCCTGCTCGTATCTCGTTGCAGCTGTTGCAAATTCATGCTTGTTGTTGAAATACTGCATTAGAACTCAAGAGAGCAGTGGAAATTTGTGTTTTTGAAGCTGATAGAAACACAGATGATACAACCCTGGATTGTGGTGAGATCTGAACATGTGCATTAAAAGCTCTCAATTTCCTGGCAGTGCCAAAAGTGGCAATGAGCCAGAAGAAAAATTACACCATGGTTATGCTTTAAATCTCTAGTGGCAGATGAAGATTGCTCTGTTCCTATGTTGCCTCTGACGTGAAAGCACAACCACTGACTGCTTCTCCTTAGTTGACCCGGCATGCCCGTATCATCAGCAGCTGCAGTAGAATGAACAGCGGCGAGACAATGAGGCCAAACCACAGGTCTCTGGCTTGCTCCTGCTCTGCCAACTTCTGGCACAGCAGCACCTCGCACACCAGCTTCAGGCTGAGCACAGTCAGCACCCAGAGGAGCCGCAGCACTGCAAGGCGCTTCTCATTCTCCTGGTAAAGACGGATGGACACGATGGCTGTGAAGTAGGTGCTGAGGCCATCAGCGGCAAACAGGGGGACAAACACCAGCCACCAGCTCAGCGTGGGGGTGAACATGTCAGCTCGCAGAGCAACCAGCATGCTGAAGACCAGCAAAGCCAGTAGATGCAGGAAGAGTTCGAAGGTGGCAAAGCCCAGCCACTGGACCAGTTCCCTCAGGGAGAACAGCATAGCTGAGGACAGCAGGGTCTTCAACCAGGGACGGACTGACTGAGGACGGCCGAGTCACGCACTGGGCAGCCCTGGTAAGGGGTCGAAGCACTCCAGAGTGATGTTGGCAGTGAGAAGCCACTGACTGTGCCTGGGCAGGAATGGCAAGGTACTGCAGAGATGACCCACTTCACTCTGGGCTACATCTTCAAATTCACTCTGAGAAGGGTGGTCGGGAGGTGACTGCAGGAAGTGCTCCCAGTCTCTCTGGAAAGCCTTCTTTACATATGACAAAAAAGACAGAATATTAGAAAAGACGATCATATGTTTATAATGTGACAGAGTTAATGATGAAACACAACCACACACACACTTTCTAGAACTTAATAAGACAGGGCCCAAACTACGTCTCAATGAAGGAGGAAACAGCTGAACAGTGAAGGCAGGCAGTGATTAAAGTAATCTATCTTCATCATTTTATCACTCTGTCACTTCAATATTTAGCCTAATTAGCCCCAGTAAGATACCAAGTGATACTGGTAGACTGACAAACAGTACAATATTAGCGTTATGGGTTAAAACGAGCAATAATTCCACCGATGAT
This sequence comes from Acanthopagrus latus, assembly GCF_904848185.1. Taxonomy (NCBI): domain Eukaryota; kingdom Metazoa; phylum Chordata; class Actinopteri; order Spariformes; family Sparidae; genus Acanthopagrus; species Acanthopagrus latus. The sequence goes on along the minus strand of NC_051050.1, from coordinate 5,624,359 downwards.
GCACACTGACGTTGGCCGAGATCCTTTCACCACAATGCAAGCTAACCAAAGGGATGATACAGCACAACTCACTACCACGACGCGCATACAGGCATATACAAAATGTATTTCACAGCGACCAGACTTTACTGTACCTTAATAACTGTGAGGCATTTTCTTCCCCATCTAGCTGGAAGAGACACTGTTAGTACACAGAGCTAACGAGCCATTAGCATCGTAGCTTCGGCTTTTTTTTCTCTCGCTCTCTGTGAAATATCGCGAGAAAACGAATTGTACGGTGGCCGACAGGCCGAAGTAATTTTAACTGGCAAATCTTTTAAAATTCTTATCCCTTTGTTTTGCATTATTTCCGTATCGAATCGACATTTGTGTCATCTGTGTTTTAAAAAGGTAAAGGCAATAATTTTGTTCTGCGTGGTTTCTTTTTTTCTGCTCCGACTTAATGTAAACAAGACTCCAGTCAGTAGGTGGCGGAAGTGCGCCGGCACTTCATCCGCGCTCACCGTCGGTCAAACACAAAGAAGAAACAACTGTCTTAAGTGAGAGACTGGACGTGTGGTGAAGTCGGTAACTCCTAGAGTCACAGGTAAGCACACTAGCCTTATTCATTATGTATGCACTTTATTTCATGTCCAGCCTGTAGGCTGACGTATTTATGGCCTTAGTTGCTGACTCGAACTGTCAACATTCATTACATGGGTAGCCTGAGTGTTCTTTTCCCAGCCAAGGTGACAAAAAGACATGCCGTACTCCACAGTTACAGCCTGGTCTGCACACGGGCGGTGTGAAATGCCAGAAAACGCACATATGCATGCAAAAAGCGACGGCATTGGTTAGTAGTAGTGTGTTTCAAGCTATGTGCGATTAAATCTCACACCTCCATGTATCAGAAATGGCTTGTCATCTTAAAGTTGCAGTGTGGCTTTCAATCCAGGTCAGACTCCTTTTGGAACTGTATATGTTGCAGCCAGGGTCAGATCAGATAATGATAGCATTTCATATCTTCATGTCACAGCATGGTTCAAGTGAAGTTAGTTGGTGCATTATTTAGCTTATAATCACGTGTCTTGTATGTCTTTTTTGTTTTAAATGTCACTGGTGTCTGCGTGTGTTGATTATGACCTGCTGACGAAAAATGACTCTCAGCTACAATGACTCTGGTAAAGCACAGCCAAGACAGCATTTATTCAGGATATTGATCATGGTGATGTGACAGAATTATCAGGCCTTCAATCATCCATAGAATAATCAAGCTGATGATCAGAAGAATGTGTTGCCTTAAAAGCTGGAGCAGTAGTATTTGAAAACAATCTGCAGCCTGCTTACTCTGCAGTGAGGCTCCTGTTTGGAGAAGCAGCATCACGCATGCTTGCTCAGTTTGAACGGTAACTGAGCTCAGATGAAGCAGAGGAGTGGGAGAGCTGTACTTTTCCGTGTTTCATCCCTAATGGCGTCTCTGTCTCAGGGTAAAGATGCAGACACCAGCGGAGTCAATCCTCCACAGCGGCTATTTCCACCCTACGCTCCGTTACTGGCAGACCTGCATCGCCGATTTAAGACCTGATAATCTCATCTACCCCATCTTCATCACGTAAATGAACCCTCTCTGTTTCCAATAAACATGTCCAAAAATGAATTACATGAACGTAAAAAAGTGTACAGGAGTTTCGGATAACTAGTGACTATGTTTTTACCATGTGAGGTGGAGTACAGTGCAATATTTCAAGCTTAAATCAACGTCTCAATCTCGGTTCACTGTCTCTCTCTCATACAGAGACAGTGCAGATGCAGTGGAGCCCATCGGCAGCCTGCCAGGACAGGCAAGGTGAGAGTCTAAGCAGTTAGTCTTATCACATCCATCCCATAACTGCCAGCTGTCAGTTTCAAATGTTTACAACAGCACCACACCACCTGTTTTAATGCGCAATTTACAGAACTTGTTTGAGGAAAACAAATGACTCATTGCGCTGTAATAACTGTGGGGTGGAGCTGCATGAATCGATAATTATTTGATTAGTTGATCGAAAGAAAGTGAAACACAACCGTTTTTGAAAATCAATTTATCCTCCAAGTCAGTTTTCAAGTAAAAATGTTAAATATCTGCTAGTTCCACCTTTTTAGATGTGAGGATTTACTACTTGTCTTTGTTAGTAAATGAAAAGTAAAGCAATTTGAATACATCACTTCGGGCTCTTGGAGATTGTCATTAACAAATTCACAATTTCACTGATTAATTGATTAAGAATAAGAATAATCAGCAGATTAATCAATTATGAAAATAACTGTTACTTGCAGCCCTATCGGTATACTAAAGTGTTGATTTAAACAAATCACTTAACGCAGAGCGTGTCGCCCTACAGCTGTGAGACCCCACTGAGGGTGTTGTCCTGAGATAAAAGCACTGAGGCAGGGTGGACCCAGAGCCAAACACTGGACCTGGACCAAGATAAGAAGAGAGTCCGTTAGACCTTTTATTCCCCACACAACAAAAGCAAATGCAAGCGTCTGAATTACAAAACACTGGGACTGAAACACTCAAATTTCTGTTTAAATTGTGATCCTTCATATCGGTATTTACAATCGTATATTTTAAATTACATCTTTTTAATATGATGTGAAAGTAGGATCAAATTTCATAGCGCTTTCGTGCCTTCCCTGAAAGCGTGAAAGTATGCTCTTGAGTTCTGTTCATATTTTATGTATTTCCATCCGTAGGTACGGGGTGAACAAGCTGGAGGGCATGTTGCAGCCACTTGTGAAGAATGGCTTGAAATGTGTGCTGATTTTTGGTGTCCCTGCAAAAGTAGAGAAGGTACGTAAGACTAAAAGAGTGGGAAAAGGCACATTAACCACTCTAATACATTATTAGATTTGCCTTTTAATATTTCATGCATCTATATATCTAACAAGTCTTTCCGTATGTCAGTTTCTCTGGTAAAAGGGCAAATGTGCAGCTGTTTAATGCTTCAAAAGTATGTGGACTTTTGGTAACAGAGTGGAGGCCATTAAGGTGGCAGCTCTGAGTTCTGAGTGAACCTGAGAAACCTGTTTCTCAAAGATCAAACACGCAGTGACCTTTGTCTCTTCCCATCAGGACGACAGGGGTTCAGGTGCCGACACAGACGACACGCCGGCTGTGCTGGCAGTGAAGAAGATCAGGTCCTTGTTCCCCGAGTTGCTGGTGGCGTGTGACGTCTGCTTGTGTCCCTACACATCACATGGACACTGTGGTCAGTGTTATCATGGACCATTTACCCTCTGTTAACTTCTCTTGGAGGATCAGTTAAAGGGCAGAAAAAACTTGCAGCACATGTGGGTGGTTGATGGTTTATATTACTGATATTTCCCTCTGTTATTCTCCTTGCAGGAATCCTGAATGATGACGGTACGCTGAACAATGACGCCAGCTGTCTGCGCTTGGGAGAAGTGGCGCTGGCCTACGCTCAAGCTGGTAAATCTTGTTTTTTAAAGGTTATATCTGTTTTGGAAAACACCCATGACTCTTTGTTTTCGTAGTGAGCCAATCCCAGTGATCGTAATGATCTATTAAAGCTTGGAATGTATCAGTCTTTTTCACCCAAATCTGTTGATAGAGAAGCTGATGAGTCTCCATAAAGAAACTGGAGAGCTAGAGCTGCCATTTTGTCAGTATTTGGGTGTTATACTCTACACTTACAAATTGAATCCTGTATTTTTAGAACAAAAGTTTTAAATTTGACAAATGTACTCCTAAACTATGTACAGTAGCTTTTTTTTAAAGCTGATTTTCAATATCCAAAAACAACAATATTCTGGTTGGGTCGCTTATGAGGTTGTCTTGGTCACTTGTTGCCCTGCAGGCTGTCACATCATCGCTCCCTCTGATATGATGGATGGAAGAGTCAGGGCCATAAAACAAGCACTGATATCAAATGGTCTGGGAAACAAGGTAAAGGACTGAAAGTACTTGTAGTTTAAGGAAAAAACTTCATACTTTAAAAGCTTACTTTATTCTTTGTTTTGACATAACTGATGTTTGTGCCACTCAACTCATTGGTTCCTACTAGATGTAAGACGTACATTTAAAAAAAAAAAAAAAGGTTGTTATATACAAAAGAGTCATTCATTTCCTTAAACAGTGCTTTTAATGAATGTTACCAACAGCATTAAACAGTGTATTTGTCTGGGACTGATGTCAGCTGTTTAAGTCACATTTTGTGCTCCAGTCCAGAGTTTTTCAAGCAGCATGACGGTGTATGTGGGATTGAGTAACAATCAACTCGTGTGTGTGTGTGTGTGTGTGTGTGTGTGTGTGTGTGTGTGTGTGTGTGTGTGTGTGTGTGTGTGTGTGTGTGTGTGTGTGTGTGTGTGTGTGTGTGTGTGTGTGTGTGTGTGTGTGTGTGTGTGTGTGTGTGTGTGTGTGTGTGTGTGTGTGTGTGTGTGTGTGTGTGTGTGTGTGGCTCATTGATGTGTTTTTAATAATTCTGGGACAACACTGAAGCTCTGTTGCACCAATTCTAAGATAATACAGTACATTCATTGTTGGTTTTTGGTTGGATTGTTTCGCAAACAATATGAGCGTAATAAGATGTTTTCAAAAAGTAGTTCCTTAGCATCTTTTCTACTTACTTCTCCAGGTTTCAGTGCTAAGCTACAGTGCAAAGTTTGCCTCTTGCTATTATGGTCCTTTCAGGTAAGTAAACGCATCGATCACCTGTTCACAGATCAGTGAGGCAGCTGTTTGAAGTGAATAAACTGGAGCTCCATGCCGTGTGTGTCTGTGTTTGCAGAGATGCTGCACAGTCCAAACCTGCGTTTGGGGACAGGCGCTGTTATCAGCTGCCTCCTGGAGCCAGAGGACTCGCCATTCGAGCTGTGGTGAGCTGATTTGTGTGTGTGCGCGCGTGTGTGTGTAAGTTTGGGGTTATGAATGGCTTGTTGAAGGAGCTGTTGGAGATCTCACTGTTGTCTCCTCACTGTGCTGCAGGAGCGAGACGTGAAAGAAGGAGCTGATATGCTGATGGTGAAACCAGGTCTGCCGTATCTGGATATTGTGAGAGAAGTCAAGGACAAGGTCTGTGACTAAATCAGTTAAGGTCAATAAGGAAAAAAGCTGCAGCACTGCATTTTTGGAAAACATGCTCAGCATAGAAAATCCCACAAGCATATTTTGCTAAAGGTGATTTTGAATCATTGTGTATTTTATCTTTTGGTGTCTAAATAGTGATGTATCTGTCTTTTCCTCACATCTCTCACCAGTTCCCTTCTCACCCCCTGGCGGTGTACAACGTGTCGGGGGAGTTTGCCATGATGTGGCACGGAGCACAGGCTGGAGCCTTCGACCTGCGGGCCGCCGTGATGGAAGCCATGACCGCCTTCCGCCGGGCAGGTGAGAGGAAGAGGAGGAGGAGACCATGGCCACAACTAAATTTTGTGTCTCTGGTTTGATGTCTCTAAATGTAATCTGGCTTTGTGCTTTTTTTTTTCCATTCCCTGTGTTACAGGTGCTGACATCATCATCACCTACTACACACCTCAGCTGCTCGGCTGGCTGAAGGAGTAAAGAAAGAAGATCTGAGGCCAAAACAGTGGACGGACCTAGAGACAGACCAACAGACTGCTGTTGACTCAGTCCTGCTAACAAAGAATGCTTAGGGAGAAGAGATGTATGAAAACAACCGATCTGTCGATATTAAGCTGTTTTTCTTGACTATTTCTGTTCAGTGATTATTTTTATAGAGATTCCTGTTATAAAGTTATATTTCTGTTGAAGCTTTTAAAGGGCTAACATGGGGCTGAACACTGACAATGTAAAAACTGACAATCTTGTTGGTGTGTCGTTGGGATCAGCATTAAATCAATTCTGTCATCTCTCCGCACTAACCTGATGATGTAATGTATATTTGTGTGAATCATGGCTACATGGATTTCCGATGTATTGTGTGACTGCTGCCTCGGATTAAGCACTGTCATTTCCCAACATGCTCTTAACGATGAGAGGAAATAAAATCATTCATCCGGAGTTCCAGAGTGTGTGTGTGTGTGTGCGTGTGTGTTATTTAAACTTGATGCATGTTGAGTAATGAGCCTCCACGGACCTCATTACCTACACACAGATTTCATAATGCTGTATTAAAAACCTTTTAGCACCTGTTATGTAACGTTACAGAGAGGAAGTTTAAACTGGCTGGATCTCATTTGGTGGGAGGTAAATGGTTCTTAACGCGCTTCTTGTTTAAGAATGCAAGTAAGTTGAGACTCTGAAGTGTAATGGAAATTGAATCTCTTGTTAGATTCTCCTCTTTTATGAAGTGATGCATGGAAAATAGTTACTCTTACAGATTGGCTATGACTTAAAGCATGCTACTTTGGCCATATTTGTTTAATACTTGAATATTGATCATATGTAAATAGTTGAACAGTGCTGCTTTGACACACAATTTTGTTATTGTTTTCCTCCCATGAGTCTGATAGAATACTTTCTATGGAAGCAAAATTGACAGCTGAAAATGTTTTCAGTGTCTTCCCTTGAGCTTAAGTCTAGTGTTCATATGGAAAGTGTACTGAAATACACATAACGACTTGTGACTGTGAACTGTGTCATCAGTACATTAGGTGTAATCGTGTTAGTCAACATTTGTGTGATATGATTCAGTGTAGTAATCTCATGCACAGTTCAGTCCACTGACAGTAAGTGCTCTCCAGTGTGTTTCTGCTGTCAATGAGTCTCGTGCTGAAACCTTAAAACAATAAAATAACTACATTGTTTCCATAGCAACAAGTGTGAGCCCTTGTATACTGAGATGAACTCCTCTGGATACAGTCTGAGTGAAATGAGTCACTGTTCAACTCAATGAGCTGGATGCGTTTGCAGTGTGAAGCCCTTGACTGCTGACACCTGACGCGCTCTCGAAAAAGCTGTAAAACGATGAAGCATTAACGCGTGATTCTGATTCAAGGTGCTGCTGAGTGGGCGAGGAAGCGAATGCACCCGGACAGGAAACAAGGAAGTATACAAGCGGCAATCAGCAGCACCCAGGAACAAGGTGCTCCTTTTTTAATAGGACGCGTGTCATTGCTGCGGGCTGCATCCTCTCACATCTCTTTCGACAAACCGCCCTTTCGTGGCGAGGCACTTCCCTTTCCTTATTTATAATAAGTCAGGAGGATGGCCGCGGTCAGATCGTCTGCAGTTCTCTGACTGCATGTAAGCAGGGACATTTTTAAAAACTTCAGTCTATTCCACTTGACATTGGGAAAAACAGATATTGTGTTTGGAGTCTGTTTCAGTAAAACATGTTGGCCCTGATCCTGATAATGGCAGCTGTTTTTTTGTTTGTTTGTTTGTTTGTTTGTTTGTTTTTTGCAAGACATAAGCTGTAAACTCGCTGTCTGTGTCATATCTTGCAGTCTGGCAGAAGGTACAAAGCATGTAAAGGATCGATAGATTCTGGTGCTGAGTCGGAGGACTGAAATAAACTATGGCGTAACCGCGCTCCGTGCGTAAATGCGCACGACACCTGCTAAACTGCGGCCTGCAGGTGAAGCAACAGTAGTATCGCTCACGCCCCATTTATCAGAGACAACCTTAGTCACATTAAAACATGAATCTATACTACATTACTGAATTGTAGGGGTATACAGAGGGAGAAGGACCGTAAAAAACGTGTAGAATTATACAGAATTCACTTTGGCAAACACGTCAAATTCGAGTAAAATTAAGCAAACAGAACAGAGAAACTGAAATACTCAAAAAGACATTGGAACAATCTGCACCGATGTATAAATCATTCTGACAAAATCAACGGGAATTCTGCATTCTTATGTTTTAAAAATGAATCCTAGTTTCACCTGAATTCTGTGGCGCGCACAGGTGGACCGCTGAGAGAGACTCGTGGACGTCTAAAGAACCCTTGAGAATTAATCTCACACTACAAAACTAAAGTTCACCCGATTCGATGTTCCATTTCACAAAACACCCCAAAATACAATAAGATTTATAATACCATATCTCTATCATTTTAAAATGCATTTTGAATGATAAAGGTCTTTAAATGTGTTATTAAGAGTTGTCTTTGGGACTTTGATACATCTATCCACTATTAATCACACACCGTATGAGTATAATCTCTAAAAAACTGTGTCTCATATTTTCCAAAACTTACTGTGAGAACAAAATAAGGCGCACTGTCAGTAACACTTTTTGTGAGGAGGAGGATTTAAAGTTCCCCTTGTGATATAACCTCATCCAAGGCCAAGCCGGCAGGAGGAGCTGTTCGCTCACTTTGATTGATGCGCTGCCAAGTTTATTAAATCAATCAATAAGTCTGCAGACACGTGTTCGCCAGAGCAGCTGACACCAAAACTCGGGTACACAACCCAACCTGTTAATGTGTGGCACTTGTTATTAAAAAAAAATCCGGACATCTAAAATAATCCCAAACGGTTCAGCAGGTATTCTTCACTGGAGACTGGCGCGCACCTACACTGTACTCTGTGCAGTGGCCTGCAGGAGGCGACTCACGCCCATCCTGAGCGGCTTCTTCATACACTGCAAAAAATATGTTTCCAAATATTTTAATTAACAGGTAATTCAGTTTGCCGCACTTTGCTATTTGGCCAAACTTTCTGAATGTTCAAAGATGGCCGGCTTGTCCACACGCTGCCTTGTTGCTTTTTGTGTACGTCATGCAGTCTCATCCGTGAGTGTTTTTTTTTGTTTTGTTTTTTTAGAGACGCACGTGTCAGTCAGGATTTAACGAGTTCATTTTAAGCATGTCGAGTAAACCAGATCTCTCAGGAAATTCTTAGAGATATGATATGCTCCCAAATCATCTGAGTTCACTGGGAATCCAAGTGTATGTCCGTAAGAAACCATCATCTTAAAGTCAATGGTCAACAGATTAATGGCGGTGGACTCTTCTTGCAGTGTGTGACGTGTGGGGGCCGAGCAGAGGGCTGCTCTGATTTAAGTTGCAGTCATCTGGATGGATGGCATCACTCTCCCAGAGACCATCAGCATGAGGAGCACGCTGCGCTGGAAAAGTCGCTTTGGGAAGTAAATGAACTTCATTTGACGTGGATTTTACGCGGCAGGGACGCATGGCACAGCCGGGCTGGCACGACGGGATGATACCTTTACCGACTTTGTTTGACTTTTGAGAGCGAGGGAATCAGAGACCGAGGGAGACGGATACTTATGGTTTGGTGTCAGGGTGCCACAGCCGGCCGTGTCTCCTCTCCAAGCGGTGCGCTCTCCGTGCCCATACTTTCCTCTGTGGGACTTTCGAGCGGCTGGGACGCGATATGGGATGCAGAAGCGCGCTGGGATGCTGCCTGCTCGCCGCGCTGTCCTGCTGCCTCCTCCCCGGCTGCAGAGGTAACATAACCGTGGCGGTGATGCTCCCTGACAACCACCACAAGTACCCGTGGGCTCTGCCGCGCGTCTTCCCGGCCATCCTCATGGCGCACGAGGACCTGCACGGTAAACACGGGCTGCTGCGCGGGCGTTACATGAACATCCTGAACTACAGCACCGAGGACCCCATCGCGGGGTCGTGCGCCGAGAGCCGGGCGCAGGTGGTGGCCGTGGACGCCAAGCTTTACATCCGTCCGGACGCTTTCTTCGGACCCGGGTGCGTATACCCGCTGGCCTCCGTGGGGCGTTTCGCGTCCCACTGGAAACTCCCGCTGATCACCGCCGGTGGACCCGCGTACGGCTTCGACAAGCGCGACGAATACCGGACCATCGTGCGCAGCGGGCCGTCCACCACCAAGCTGGGGGACTTCGCCAACGTCCTGCACACGCACTTCAACTGGACGTCCCGGGCCGTGGTGATCTTCCACGACCTGCGGCAGGACGACCGGCCGCACTACTTTCTGTCGGAGGGGATCTTCCTGAACCTGAAGGGAGAGATGAACATCACGGTGGAGGCCCAGCCGTACGAGGACGACTACAAGTACTACAAGGATCTGATCACTTTCATGAAGGAGCACGGGAGAAGTAAGTGGACGCAGAGGAGGAGGTGTGATATTTTCAAGTTTTAGTTCTTGGCGCATGAAACTCTTCTGCAAGGTGCGCAAAACCAGGCCTGATCTTAATTCATTAATTCTTTAATTAATTTGATTGTGTCTCTCATCAACGTTCATTTAAAAAAAAAAAAAGAAAAGAAAAGAAAAAAAGGATTTTTTTTTAATATAACTGTCTTTGAAGCTCAGTGACATTATCTCGAAATAGAGCAGATCACCAGCTGGCTCCTATAAAGATAATGTCAGTGAGCGGAGGAGGAAATTCCCTCTAACTGGATGATCTGCATGAGAAGCAGTTAAGAACAATTGTCTCGGAGCCTGCGGGGAGATCTCTATCTCAAAAAATAAATAAATAAAAAGAACCACAAGGGAGGAAAGAATTTAATTTAAGAAATAAATGTGAGAGTAATGCGAGGTGTTTTACAGCATGTTGCAATGGGAGATTCCGGTCTTCTTTAATGAGGTCACGGTGAAGCTTCCCTCTCAGCAGCAGACGCAAACAGAGGTGGAGCGGAGTAGAGTCGGTGCAGGGAGAAGAAGTTATTACAGAGGAATGTTTAGGCTGTGGGCAGTCTGCTGCTGCTGCTGGTGGTGGTGGTTTATTGCCTTGCGGAGGACCACCACCCGCGTTTGTTAAAGAGAGAGAGAGAAACACAGAGGTTAGGATCAAATGGGCGCCCTCTCGGCCAACACATGGCTCCTATGTGTGCTTCCCTCTGCGCGCCCTCGCTGCTGCTGTTCATTCACTTGCAACGAGAGCCCGAATTGAGTTCAGTCAGTACAAGCGCCACGCTGCGCAGTTTAAACTTTGGTCATTTTGGGGGTAAAATGATGCGCAACAGTCCTGGTGTTTAAATGCTCCACTCGGCGGACGCGTCAGTGCTGGAACAGGAAGGCAGCGCGGAACAACATGTACAGCTACTTAAGAGTAATTGGTTAATAGAATCCATTGTATTAAGTAATTTGTCAGGCTCCAAAACGGTGCTTCGCTTTTGAAAATGAAAACACAGCGGCTGTTTGTGTGCGCCGAGGCGCGCAGCACACATCAGAGCGGCGGGCGGATCAGTCGTCACTCTGCTCGCCTTAACGTTAATTATCTGGAAACACGGTGAGGCTGTCTCAGTGATTACTGCTGCTGTGAGAACTTAATTGTGTGTGTGACTGAGGGTTTGGATTGTGGTTCGTGCGCGCTCGCAGCTGCACGTGTGTGTGTGTGTGCTTGCGTGTGTGAGGAGACACAGAGACGAACTAAGAATAAAAAGATGAAGTGTAAAGTGAGTGTCTGATATGACATATTCCTTAAGCCTCCTCCGCTTGGAACCAATGGCTTCAACAATGGTGAAGCGATGAATGCATCAAGGTAATTAGTCACAAGCTTTTAAAAGGAACAACTTGAGGGTTTCCAGGGATCCTTTTTATATCAAAGCAAAATGTTAATCCTTTAAAGATCCTGTGTGTAGGATGTGGAGGGTTTCAGGGCAGAAAAGGAATATTTATATGTTTTCATTAGTGTATAATCACCTGAAAGTAAGAATCAGTGTGTTTTCATTACCTCAGAATGAGCCTTTTATATCTACAGAGGGAGCTGGCAGGGATATTGTGTTACATCTGGACACAGCCTTGGAGAAGGAGCCCTGTTCATTCCTTTGAACGCTGCTCAGTGGTGTTTTGTAGTCAAAAAAGCTCGACTTCCCAGCTATAATACACAGATCTTCCTGGTTGTGCAGCCCTTATCTGTTTTCCACAAGAGACTTCCGCGTCACAGCTCCTGCAAAATGACCCTTTTCACTGTCAGAATTTGCGCTATTTAGTCCAAAACATGGTTTAAAAAGTCTAGAAAAACCACACCACTGAATCATTTCATCCCAGTTCAAGATAGCCCGGCGCTAACTGGGAAGTCAGTCGGCTCTGTCATCGTTAGTCTCTAGTGTGCACGCTCTGTGAGCCCCACAGTGTGGAAGCTGTGCAGAAGACAGTCAATTATGCCCCACTGAGAAGCTTTTATCAGTCTCATACCTGAGCATTTAAGCCTGGAGCCGGAGGACAGGAGGCTATTAGCTTAGCCTAGCATAAAGACGCAAAGCAGAGGTTAACAGCTGTGATTAGAGCTGATGGAAAAAGGCCTGCCAGCTGTTTACTTTCTTGCCCTAAATCTGCAAATAGATGTAGATGTCAGTTTGGCAAACCAAAAAGTTGCTGTTGTATAATGACTTGTGATTAACATATTTGATCATAAAGCCATTAATTACACCTCAGTCCTCTTTCTAAAGAGTGCTTACTACAAGTTCTTTTCCATATTCCTAAATGCTTGGAACATACTTTTTTTTTTCAGAAATGCAATGTTTACATCAATCTAAGGAGTAGTACCACAATGGAAATAAAATGTCAGTCTCCCACTTCTGTCTGAAAATCCTGCAAAATGAAGATAAGGATCAATAATCTAAAAACAACGCGAGTATCTCCGGTCCTGTGGATTTTCATGCTTTCTCAGCAGTTATAGGTGTTAAGTGTTCCAGAAATGATAAGATGAATGTTTCTGTGTATGAGCACTTGTATGAGTTGCTCTGGAAGGTAAAGCCAAATGACGTGTTTTGTCCTGTAGTTTAGAGAACATGTTGGCTCCTCTTCAGGTTTCGATGCCATGCAAGCACATGATTGTTGTATTTTCAAAGTGATTATATTCTGATAGTGTTCCAACTGTCAGCCCATTTCATATGTAAAATTGGACTGAATCCGCCAAGTGACTGGTAATGAAGGAAGTAACAAAAAAATGATATTTCCCATTAGATATTTGAGTGAATTTGCTCCCCACCTTTGCTTGTTTGCTCCTTATCCGTCAGACAATTATGCCAAATGTTTTTCTCAAATTTGAATGTGTGTGTTCCTTTTAATTATTATTCAGAGACGCATCTGATCCTGATATGCGAGAGACTAAAGTGCGTGGGTGTGTTTGCTAAATATTTACCTCTCTATACTCCTGGGAATGTTTGGAGGGAAGCATTTTTGGATGCGGCTCAACATCTCAGAGCAAAGTCGGCTTCCAACCAGTATTATAGTCTCTGGCACTGTGAAACACACAAGTTTTAAACCCTCTTAATCTGTTGTTACAGTAACGGCATCAACAAATAATGGAATAAACACGGTGCAAAGGTAATTAAAGGGCGGTGCGGTGGCAGTGGAAAGAGGTGAAAGGTGCAAACCTCCAAACATCTCCCCCTCTTCCCAGAAGAGTTATGGCGCTGCCGCAGTGAGCTCGAGGTCAGGGAAGCTAATTGTTTTGTCAGGGCTTGTCCTGGCTCGGCGTACAGCTCCGTTTTATCCCAGCAGATAACCTCGGGGCTCTGTAACGTCACCCGACTGTGGACCGTATCAGACGGGGAGAGGCTGAGCTGAGGCGGGGGGGCGCGGAAGGAAAATTTGGGCTTTTAATGTGAAGCCGCTCATCACTGGAGCTTTGACAGCTGACCAAGTAATTGTGTGCTGTTGCAGAGTTAAACACTGCCACCAGCTCCTCCAATTCCCCAAATTCCTCATTTTAATAGCCTACCTGGAAAAAGGCAGATGTGGGACGCAACCATGTACAATTACTCAAGGTTTGGAGACCTAGAGTATTTTCCATTATGAAACTTTGGAGTATAACCCCACTGCACTGTTTTTTTAATCCCTCTGACGGCCGTAGCAGCTGCACTCTGAAGATCCCACGGTTCACTGCCTGGAAATGCTTTTTGGCAGTTTGAGTAATTGCAAATTTATAAGGGAATCTGTCAGAACAATATCAGCTATGGCAGATTTTGCATTATTGTGTTCTATAAATATACAGCACTCCTCTTATTGAGGCGCTGTGCTGATTGAACAATGCTAATGCTAACAGTCATGCCAGCAGCTCCGTGAGGCTGTACTGTATAGCCGGTTTAGGTGGTGAGGCACCAAAACTACTTGGATTGATTTTCAGTAAAGATCATGGTTTTGGTTCAAATGACTAGGGTAATTACTTAACCGTGAAGGGCAAGTTACCTACGTGAGCATGTAAATAGTGAGCAAAGGATAAACTGTGACGTTGGGGTCCACAGGGGCTTTTACACAGACACGGGTTTTGTTTACTGTGTGTAACCAGGTCATTTAAGCACAAACTGGGGTTTCCTTTTATCCGCCGTACTTAAATATCCAGTGATTCTCAGAGGAATCTGAAATACAAATCCTCTGTGTGTTGAACCATTCTGATTTTTTGCATACGAAATTAGGTGGTGTGAAACACAGCCACAACCATAGCTTCAAAAAAAAAAAAAAAAAAAAAAAAAAAAAATGATAATGAGACCAGTAATGACTTAGCTGGACCACAAATGGAAATAACTCAAAATCATCACATATCTTCGTGAAATTATTCTTTGAGTACAAAAGGGAACACTGTCTGTAGATTCAGAGAGAGGACGTATTGGGCTAAAACTACTGTGAACACTAACCAGTTAATACAGCCATGGGTAAACTCAAGGAATATGGGTCATGTCAGATAATGAAAACAGAAAAGCACCAGAATGTGAACATTTCGCAAAGTCCCTGTTGAAGCTGATGGAACAAGGTGTTTTAGACCAACCTGAATACTGTTGAGGAGCGCGTCACCTTTCAGCTGATGTGAGAGCATGAAACTGACAGAGACCATTCTTCATACTTTCTGCTACAAATTAGTTACAGTTACATGAACGTTGGACTCTTTCTTTGAAATGTGTATATTTTACGTAAAGATTCAGTTCACCGTGAATGTTGCTTTCTCCATCAACAGTTTTCATTGAAACCCCTGATAAAGACGGTTCACGGTGTGTCCTGTGAATTAAACAGAGCAATATGGGAGATTGTCTCTGGGTCGTGGTGTTGAAGTCGGTTTTCTTTCGCTGCCGTGAGCATCACCGATGAGCTTCCATTTGCCTGCATGAATATCTGAAACCCTGGCCAGATAAAACTAAAACTAAAATTCTGTGTGGCTCTGTGACCTGTTGGAACAGGTGTTGTGGCACAGCGCGAGCTGAAAGCGGCACTCTGAACACCGTGAATGTATTCCAGCTCCCATCGCACTGCCCGGTGACACTCTCGCCTCGACGCTTCTCAGTCCATTAATGGCACACAAGAGGCAACATTTCAGCTGTGTGAGTGGAAGGATACATCAGGCCGTGTTGCATTTTCTTTTTTCCTTTTCAAGTGTGCCAGTGCTTTGTGTCTCTCCGCTGAGCGATGAAAAGAGTGTCTCCGCACAACGAAGCTCAGGTAATGCTTCTGTGTAATTACAGAAATCCTGTTTCCTGTGAGTACACCCCCAGGATGCAACAAAGAGGGTTAGATGAACTACAAGTTGCAGTGATGATTCAGTTTTGCAAAGCTATACCTCTATTTTTCAACAGTGTGGTACAACCCCCCCAGGCAGATTAGAGTGCAAATGAACAAAGAACTGGAGGATAATCTTCTCCGACAAAGATTCAGACAAACACGACAGAGAGTCATGTTTGAAAATCCACTATAATCCAATCCGGAAGGTGACAGTAACACATTGATTGCAGTGACCGGCTCGCTTTCTGTTTTTGTACTCGCCTGTGATTAACTCTGGAGCCATCAACAGTGAAATGTCCCAATTAACAAACCAAACCAAAGAGCTCAGGGTAGTTAAGAATCTAAATTGCCTAAATTATGACAAGGAACGTCACAAGCGCGCAGGACTTTTCAGAGAGTCTCTAATGCAGGCCGCCGCAATCACACAGATAATTGGTCCACGTGAATGAATGAACGTTTTCATAAGAGATTTTCAAAGACAAACTCGAAACCTCACAACTTGGGACCTATTATTTCTTTACACATTGCTCGAGGTGAGAAAGGTGCCTCGTTATAGAGAGAGTTAAGTTCTCTGCAGATTCTGATGTGTAACACATGGGTATCACACGATATCTTAGTAGGCCAAGGGTGAATTTAAAAAGATGTGGAGAAATTGAGAAAATGCTTTCAGTCCCCTAGATATCTACAAAAAGGTTAGAGTTCTTAAATCTTAAAGTCTTAAACATTTTTTTCCCTTAGAATACGTGAAAAGAAGTGAGTGTGACTCACCCGTTTCCAATACATATCAGCTGCTCTGATTTAATCAGGTGTCATTTATTTACTAGACACACTCACCACTGGAACACTATTGTTTATCATCTAATGATCGTTTTCCTTGTTGATTAATCGGCCGTTTATTTAGTCTATTAATCATTAAGTTGTTTGGTTTGTAGAATGGCTGAAAATGGTGAAAAGTGTCGGTCTCTGTTTCCCAAAACCCAATGCCTTTTTTTTATTTTTTATTTTTTATTCTTTTTTTTTTTTTGTCCACAGCGCAAATATATTCTGTTCACTTTCCAAGAGGAGTAAAGCTGAAATGAGAGAACTTTAACTTTTTTCATAAAAAAGTTGGGTAATCTGAATCTTGCAGACTCAGCCGCTTACAATGAAAACTGCCACAGAGCTTATCACGGAATATAAATGCGTTTAAAAATATTCCAACCATACCTAGAAATAAAAAGATGATGCTACACAAGAGTATCGACAGTGGTTTTCAAGGGACTAGCTTGCATTGTGGATAAATGCCGAAAAAACAAGTGCCACGGTCTGTTGTTCAGCTATCAGGAGGTATTTATCTTATGAGGTAAAATGATTCTATGTTTTGGCTCACTTTCCGGGTTTTCCTTGGCACAATACCCTCAGCTTAACTTGAGCGTCATTATCTTGACACATGGCAGACTGCATTGTTAGTCACGGAGGAAGAACCCAGCGAGCTCGTACACCCGTCATCCATACAGTGCGCGTGTTACAGTGTGTGGCACGTCTGTAAATAGCAGAAGATGCTTTTGGAATTTGTTAAAGTTTGCAGCCAGATCTGGGTCAGCATCGAAAACACACACTATCGACTGAAAACTCGCGGGATGTACAGTGTGTGCCAGGTCCCGGAAAAGTGCAGGAGTTCATGAGAAAGTTGCGAGTGTGTTATCTAGCGGCATTGAGAAAAACCCTTTTAAAAGACCTGGATTCACACCAGAAAACAAATCACTTGCTCTTTGGCTTAGCCGCAGAGTTCTGTCCGCAAGTTTTTCAGATATCGTGCTAAATCTGCAACGGCACTGAAAACAGTACCTCCTGATGAAAACGAGACCTGACAATGTGAATTTCTTCAAACAAACTGAAGTCAGGAATCCGTGAATTTTAGCCTAAAGAAGAAATGGAGGCTGGAGTGGGAGCAGGGCTGATTACCATCCCGCAGTCAGTCGACGGAACAACTCGTACCAAACAAATTTAATGCTAAAGCTCCGGCAGTTCCACGTACTGTGTGACTGCTGGAACACTGGAGGACATCCCCCCCCCCACCCCCCCCCGGTTGTGTAGCACATTTATTTTGGGAGCGGTCCAGCAGACAGCAGGGCTACTTGGCATGGTGAGCCATGTTGGAGGGGATGAGAGTCGGGGTCTAAGCAGCAGCCGCCTTTGGTCTAACACATGAGGAAACGTCTGCTGACTGGGAGGACCAGCCGGGCAGCTGGCAGCAGCCGCTCTGACATGCGCTGCGAATGGAAATAATGCTACTTTTTTATTATTCATGACTCAGAGGCAGGAGGGTGTAGGTGGCGGGGCGAAGGTGGAGTGACACTGACGGAGCCTTTAGCAGAGGTCTCAAGGTTGACTCCTGCAACGGCGAGCAATTCTTAGCCAGCCTTTGAGTAAGACGGCGTCAACCTGCCCACTGAGCTTGATTAACATCGAGAACTTTGGTTTCGTTTGTCAAATCCTTCCTCAAGTCCTTCTAAAAGAAAAGGAAGCTGCAAAAAGAGTGTCTTTAGTCCATGCCCACTTGAACAACACGTAGGCAGTTCTTGATCCGAATCCACCACAGGATGTCATCGCTGTTTCAAAGAGAAAACAGTCTTACACTGCTGGGACAGTGTTTGGTTAATTTTAGAAGCAAAAAACCCCTAAGATTAGTGTTAGGCAACATGTGCTTTTTCTCATATCGCCAGATCGCTGTTGTTCCTACAACATTATAATCAGTGTTGTTCCAGGTCCATTATTTGTTTTTAGGAGAAAGGGACAAAGTTCAGACTTGGTGCAAGCTCTTGCGGCTGAATGGGTTTAGTACAGGACTCTTACCCAGAAGCGTGGAGGTCACATCCATTTGGAACACTTTTTTTTTTTTTTTTCACTGCTCACTTATTATTCACTTGTTATTTCCCTTTTTTCCCCTTTTCTGTCACTGGACGGTTAGGTGTAGGGAACTTGAATATTTGGCTAGGTTAAGGGGGAATTTTTTAGTTTTAGAAAGGATTACTTCTGCCACATGTGTATTTTTGCGGTCTATTTCCCCCGAATTGCCCAACGACATGATTGGTCAGCTGCATCGATGGTCCTGGGGCAGCGTTCTCTGTGACGCCACCGACACTGCAATATCAGCTTGTGTGGGAAATACATGGTTTGTGTTCACATAACTACTTTGTTAAGGTTACTGTTGCCATGGTTACAATAATAACGACTTGGATATGGTCATGAAGAGAGCAGTCTGTGGTCAAGCTAACAGAACAACAGCAGAGAGTGCCAGTCACAGGAAAAGAACAGCAGTGTCCGATGTTTAAGTCCAGCGTTTGTCTGCTGTACAAGGATGTAGTTGTTTTGGTGCATTTTTGGGACTCCTGCTGTTTCCTTTCTTGGCAACACAATCTGGTTTGATTCCCTTTCCTTCCTTTGGTTGTTGGTTGAAGTCCTCCAAACCAATCCACGCCCTCATCTTTGATGGGTTTCTTGCCTCGTTCTTGGCTTCATTGCTGCCTCTGATAGAATGTTTCATTTTTGCGTAGCCAACGCTGCAGGCGATTGTTTCTGACCCTGACATCTTTTTTGAATCACAAAAGTTGAGGTACGCGCCAGCTACCGAAGTTCATTATCGACGACTCGTGTTATGCTAATGATTTCAGTGTGTGTAACTGCTAAAAATTGCGGAGAAAAAAAATGTGTCACACAGCTTTTTTTTAACAGACATTATTAGCGTTGTCAGTTAGAATAGTAGCAGGCTGCTGCACAGGGCAGACAGTGTCAAGCACATGAAGAAATCCAGCCACAGTAGAAGTGCAGGTCTATATTACAGCACTAAGCACGCATCAATGAAATGTAGATATTTTAGCTTTCTCCCTGCTCACTGTGAATGTTTTGAGACTCAGCACAGCTGACGTTCACAACAACAACACAGAGCTAGCTGAAAGGAAATTGGGGGATTTGGGCGATCAGCGACAAAGTTGAGGGCTGTATCTACTAGCAGAGAGGCTAACAGATCCCTGCCCACCACTCCAGTCGTCCCTCCTACCTCAGACTGGAAGGTTTCCAAGCTGTTAGCCCACCTCCATTTGTCTTGTTTGCGCTTGTTGCGGATATATGGACATCTTTACATCTGGCATTTATTTGTGCATGCAAGCCACTTGTTTTGAGAATAAATAATAAAAAAAAACTCACTGTTGCAGCAAAAAAACGGGCCAAAAACAGATGTGGACAACAATTCAGAACAGTGTGTGGAGTCCTGCGGTGTAAATGTGTCAGAGATGCTCATAAATCATTTTTTGCAAGTCCAAGTCAAGCCTCTGGTCTCTTGTGGTTGTAGTGAGTGTTCCATCATCCGATCCGCTTAGAACACTGCATAGAATTCAAAGCGTGTGCTGTATTATCATTATTATTTTATCTATTAGCATAGAGTATCATCAGCACTGATTAGTTGTTTGGTATATTATCACTTTAAACAGGCTATTGAAATGCAATATGAAAAAACACACAATGAAAGCTTTTCTTTAAAATGAATATCTGTTTTGTTTTACATTATAAATACACAGCTACTGTAGCTAAATGCTAAACACTATTGCTGCCAAATGATGTGGAATATACTGGTGATATTAAAACACTTAAACAGCTATGTTCAAGAAGAGAAATCTGCAATTTGTGAAAATTGACAAAATGATTTCAGTCGCCTGTTTGCTGACCATCCACGAGGTTAACGTCCACATTACCAAGTGGCTGACCTATCCAGGTGTGTTGTCAGGCACCTCAGAAAGGCTGACGCGGTCGATCCAGCATCCTTTTATATTCATTCCGCAAACGCTGTATTTGACGCGTGTAGTTCATATAAGCAAAGCATGTGACAAACAGGAGAGCAGCAGCACTTGTGCTCGTTGCCGTAGTGCTGCTGTCGTTGCCCACCAGGTGTGTAAGGTCATGCAAGAGGGAATGACATTCAGCTTGTCAGACATTTTCTTAATGTTGATGCTGTCAATAATTGAAAAACTGATAAAAAAAAAGGATTGTTCACGAGCCCCAAATCTTGAGTTTCTCGAGTGTCAGGTCACTGAGTGTGCGACTTAAGTGACTAGAGTCCCCATCACTGAATGTGGTCTTTGTCTTTACATGGGGACACTTTAACTGCAAAAAACATCTTCTTATCAAGCATTTTTTTCTTGTTTAAGTGAGGAACTCAGTGTCCTATGGGCCTGCAGCCGGATTCCAGCACACATTAACTTGTTTCAGCGATTATATTGAGTATAATAACTAGAAAGGTTACAAAATCAATATAGAACAATCATGCATCTCCTGGAGACTCTTGACCATGTTCAGACAGACATCCTGCTTATCATTTCCATTTTTCTGTCTGCAGTCGTGTACATCTGCGGCCCACTGGACACTTTCCTGAACATCATGAAGCTGTTTCAAAGCGAGATCCAGGACCCCGAAAACTACGCCATTTTCTATCTCGACGTGTTTGCAGAGAGCTTGGCCGATCGCAAACCGTGGCAGAACTCCGACCCAGACTGGGCCGATCCCATCAAGGTCTTCAAGGTACGGTGAACACAGAACAAGACAAACACATGCACGCACACACACACACACACGCACGCACACACACACACACACACACACACACACACACACACACACACACAGTATGTAGCAAGAGCCGTGCATCTGTTTGGATCACTGCTGTTGATAAATCGAGGCTGTGCTCAGATTGTCACAGTTTCAGCCGATTTGTAATTGGAAGCAGGAGAGACCAAAAACCACCATCTGGCATGAGGAATGGGCGTTTCTGACAACGCATATTTAATTCACTCTTCAATCTTCAGAGTCTTCATCGGACTCTCCTCACTGAGTTACACAGATCAGAGTCCTTAAATTATACCGAAAACCGACAGTTGCTTCAAATCCTCTCTTTGTTTAATTGTTTCTGATTACTTTTTTGTTTTTTTTTAGAAACAATTAAAAAACCCGGGGAAGCTTTTATGGTAATGATAGAGATGTATTACGGGAAGCTTATGTGCTTTTTGGCTGCATAACTTTTGCCAGTGTGTGTGGGCATATTGAGTCTCCCCTCAGCCCCCTTTGACCACTTTAAGGAGTGAAATTCTTGCATGACATTAATGAATGAGGGGATGTGTTTTCACAGGAAGCCATTTAGCAATACAAATTAGAGCTTTGAGACATAATGGAGCAGGTACAGACGTGTCGCTCGACTAATGCATCTCCCTAAATGTCACGCAGGCTTCTCCTAATTCTCTTTAATTAAGTCCCCAGCAAGTTTTGAAGCGCAGCCGGCGTGTGAATATAAACGCGGCGTAATATTAAATAGATTATGGCGAGTTCTGCCTTAATGGATGAGGAAGGTGCTTAAAACGCACTTGAATCATCAACTTAAGAAATTAATGGAAGTGAGTGTCTTCCTTTTTCGCTCCATTTAAGGACTTAAAAGACATTTATTGTTGCGCCCGAGGGATAATTCCTCACACGTCTCCACCTTTCATCCCTGCACATCTGGAATACCTTTCGCGCTCGCAATATTTGTCCCTCTGAAATGTTCATTAGCCGACAACAAACTGATCATAACAAAATGGTTTTAATTTGTTCAGTCAAAGCATGTAAAAAAAAAAAAAAGGATTGCTATTTCAAGTGCTGAAACCGTGAAACAGCCTAAGCATTAAACACAGTATAATATCTGTCCGTCTGAATATGAACTGCTCCTGACCTTGGCTGGAAAACAAAAACTTTGGCTCCCACTTTGCTGATCACGCAAGGAATTAATTTGTCTGCAAGACATAACAGGGCTTATTAAGACAATATGTTTCCCTCAAGGCAGTAATTGCTGGTGGAAGTTTGCGGTGGGGTTCCAGTATAACTGTTGTGACATGAAGAACGATGTATTGCTCCTCCAGTTAAAGAGCAAAGCCAGAGGACTTCTGTCTAAAACTTGTTTTTATGCCGGCAGCGAGTACATGGACGGAATCAAAGGTCACTTGAGGCAAATATTTGCACTGAAATGTGAATGTTTGATTACTCTATCCAAGCACTTGATCAAATGTTTGAGGCAGGACGGGATCTGTCCACACACACTTTTTTTCATTTGAATCCCTCAAAAACTGAATGTTTCGTGCAAGCTTGAAGTGTTGAGCCTCCTCTGCTTCAGCTTATTCTGCTTAAAAGATACGGTCTGTCAAATACATCGTGTGCACTTGTGAAGCCCATCCCCGGAGCTGGGTCGGTTGTCACACACTATAAGTTTGTTTGTCCATCCGTTATCCGTAACTGCTTATCCTGCTCAGGCAGGGTCACGGGAGGCTGGAGCTGATCCCACCTGACACTGAGCGAGCAATAGTGTAAAAATGTTGAGGAGCTGGTTTATGCAAATCAACTTTACAAATTGCCAAATATTATTTGTATATTTTTGCTATGTTAGATTTAATTTTGTCATGGTTTAAGTTTGAGTTATTTCCTGTTTTACTTTGTAGTTCTCCCCTTATGTGTCTTCTTGTTAATCACCACTTCCTGTCTTTGTGTTTCTTCCCGCCTTTTTTGATTACCCAGTTAGTTTCACCTGCTTCTTGTTAGTTTTCCCTCCCTAGTGTATTTTGGTCGGTGTCTTTCCCTCTCGCTTTGTCACTTTGTCTGTCTTTGTCCTCACTTCAGTCCTGCATTTTTTGCCTGTTCCTATTCTGTATAGCAGGACCCAAAAGGGAAGACCAAAGGCAGGGATGTGGCTAGTAGGAGTTTATTATAGTAGCAAGGAAATCAGGAGCAGCAGAGGCCGGCGTGAGGCTTGGCTGCATCGTGGTGCTGGGAGATGGAGGCTCGGGTGGAGGCCTATGGGGAGCGTTAGGCGGTTTGGCTGGTGGCTGAGTTGCGAGAGGCTGGGTGGCCCGGCGGTGGAGGCGCTGGAGCTCAAGTTTAGAGCCATTTGTGGGAGTGGCGAAGGGAAGTACAAGTTAGACTCAGGGAAAACACAGTAAATCACAAAAAGGGATAGCTAGGAATAACACTGAGAAGTTGAGCCATCACTATACCACGACGAGGAGCGAAAAAAAAACAGTCCGGCAGCCAGTGTGGAGGAGTACAGGGCTTTTGAGCCGGCCTTGATGAGAAGATGGGCTGCAGGTGTGTGGGAGCAGAGGGGGCTCCAGCCAGTCAAGGAGACCAGGCCTTCCTCTGGACGGGGTGGGGGGAAACTCGGTAACAGCCCGAAACTACAGCGAAAATACAGCACAAATTCCACAACCATGACATGTTCCTTGGTACTGTTTCTCTTCGTGTGCTCCCTGCCTTTGCTGCCTCCATCGCTGTGTTATCCTAGTCAGTAAATAGTAGTTTTCTTGTGCTCTTGGAATTCTGCTTTTGTTGCCTGCTTTTGATTTTTGTTCAGTTTTTTTTTTTTTGTTTGAATGAAGTGATTTGGGAATGACTGTTAGCCTTGGTTTGACTGGTGGCATGCTAGAAACTCAATGGCCGCTAGCTGCTTAGCCAGCTAGCGGTTTGTGACCCTCAAGCACAAACAACGGAACGGAAGAGTGTATAGTTGGGGATTCGCTCCGCTTAAATCCAAAAAGGTCACAGGAGAGGAATCTTAAGTCTTTACTGAAGCGGCGTTATTGACGACTACATCTAAATCAAAACCGAGATACAGTATCGTTGACCATTACTGTTGCCATCATTTCCAAATAAGGTCTTAAAACAAAGATTTCAAAAATTTTAAGACCAGACTTGTGCTTAATTGTTTTTTTTTTTAAAGCCGTTATCTTATTTCTTTATCTTGGGATAAAAATCACTTGTTTTCTCTCAATGGCTGGTTAATTCATCTTGTTATCTTGAGTAATTAGCTGTTTCCTTCTTGAGAGAGAAATTATACAATGTTTGGGAGTTTGAAACAAACCACATGAACTTTAAATTAACTCTTGTAATTTATTGTAATTTTCCTGAGTGCTTTCATGTGAGAGTATTTTCATGATAATTCATTTCTATAAGGGATGGGCTTACATACTGCACAGATGTGTTGCTGTGAAGTAAGTATAAAAAAGTAAGATTGATGTACAGTCTGATGCGCTGATGAATCATGGGTCCTTGATTTGACATCAGTTGCTACCGTTGCCATGACTTCATCTATGCATGTTGGCATGACACTGATGAGCTCTGACGCACATTATAAGGTAAAAAGAGGCCACAACCTTTTGTTTTCTCACAATAACAGGCTGATTATGTCATTATCTGGAGCTTTACTATCACAAGAAATAATTAACTTGTTGCTCATGAGATAATGGCATCGGAAAAAGAACTGCAAGTAGGGCCGTTCTTGGCTTGCACACTGAATAACATGCTCGCAGTTTTCTATGACAGTACTATGGACTCCCAAAAGATGTATTTTCACAAGGCTTTCGCTTGTCCTGCATGAGGTTGGGATTCAGCATCTTGATCAGTCCTTCCAGGATCAACCCTAAGTCCTTGTATCTCAAGCTGTAGATTTCTATAATATTTTTGCCTCTCTGTGTCTCCCCCAGTCTGTTTTCGTCATAACGTACCGGCCTCCTGATAATCCCGAGTACAAAGAGTTCCAGAAGAGACTCCATGCCAAAGCTCTGAAGGATTTTGGTGTGCATTTGGAACCATCACTAGTAAGTTACAGCCAATGAAAACCTTCTGCGTTCTCGGCGGCATCGCGACCTCTTTAATCTTTTATAAGATATTCTGTGAAGAGAAATCCCCACTGTGCTGTATAATTGTCAGCACTTAATGATGGATGGTGTTGACAATGATGTTTGCAATTAATACTTTTTCTTTTATTGCTGCTTTCATCTCAGCTAATAAATGTGGGAGTTTTAAAAAAGAAACAACTCTCCTCTCAACAAAAACTGCACCAAATATCATTCAGTATGTTTGTGGGTCATGTCTTTTCATAGAAGGTCTGCGTCTCTCGTCTTGCAGATGGACTACATCGCCGGCAGCTTCTACGATGGCTTTGTGCTGTATGCGAAGGCCTTGGAGGAGACGCTGGCAGATGGCGGGGCACAGAACGACGGCATTAACATCACGATGAGGACGCAGAACCGCAGACTCTGGGGTGAGCGAATGTCTGCAAAGCTTTGTTCAAAACATTTATGTTTGACTGTGCAAACTGCTGCATGTGCACCATTTCATGGACACTCTACAAATGCTCCACATTTAGTTCTGATGTGTGTGTGTGTGTGCCTCACTTATTAGCTTAGCTGCAGCTACATATGGATACACATGTATGTCACCTCATGCAAAATGTAAACACATTCAGTCCAGTTGCTGGAATGAATGTTGGCAATGAACATTTTGGCAAGCTATGTATAGGTTGAACTTTAAGTTTCATATACACAACCTTACATTTCTATATGTTCAATTATTAATGTGCTTATGGTCTAGTTAGGTTTTGGCACAAACCCTTGGTTAGGGTTAGAAATAACATTTCATGTTTTGGCTGTTGCCACAAATCCATCTTTAAAAAGTCCCTACATCTTGTTATAGACAAGAATCTAGTGGTTTAGCACTTAAAAATATTGATTTGTCATCTTGAACAGTGGGCTGTAGCTCAACAAGTAGATCAGGTCCGGTAGTGATCGGAAGGTCGCTGGTTTAAATCCCAGATACGGGCTGAGCTGAGCTGCATGTTGAAGTGTCCT
Source organism: Acanthopagrus latus (assembly GCF_904848185.1). NCBI lineage: Eukaryota > Metazoa > Chordata > Actinopteri > Spariformes > Sparidae > Acanthopagrus > Acanthopagrus latus. Next base: position 5,598,359 of record NC_051050.1, on the reverse strand, counting down.
TGAGCAAGATACTGAATTGCTCCTGATGTGCAGTTGGCACCTTGCATGCCATCAGTAAGGGCCCTGCGATGAGCTGGCCAGTTGTCCAGGGTGTATCCTGCCCCCGCCCAGAGACAGCTGGGATTAGCTCCAGCAAAATCCCTGCGACCCCATTAAAGGGATAAAGCTGTTACAAACCACGGATGGATGGATGGATCTTGAACAGTGGTCTTGTGTGTAAAATATCCAGTGGTTTTGTGCTTGAGACATTGTCTTGAGCAGGGGCCCCACGTCAAATACATCCATTTGTTCCATGCTTACAGATGCTGACATGCTGTCTCTTGTGTCAAAAACATCCAAGGGGTTTGGTGCTTAGGAATGTTCAAATGTTACGTCGAACAGTGGTCTCATTAAAAAACGGTCACAAGTATCCAAATACTGTGAGATGTTCAAATGTTATCTCAAACAATGGTCTTTTTTGCGTGTTAGAATGCCCTCTTGTTAAAAATATCCCATGGTTTGACACTTGCAGATGTTGATGTGGTCTCTTGCCTCGCAGCCATCTTGCCGAGCTGTCTTGTCATCACAACCCCTTCCTCTTCCCAACATGAAAGTTCCAGCATACACATGCAATCTGAACCTGATATGATACATATCGTAGAAATGCTGATATAATACATATAAAATGCACAAATTTATGGTATCCATGGTTTACAGAAACCTTAATGTCAAAATGTCCTTCTGGCAACAGGGCTGCCACTTAAAATGTGGTAATTTAGCTGTAAAGCCATGGCAGCCTCTCAGATAACAGGGAACGGTGCTCTCCAATAAACATGCAGGGAGGCCAAGAGACCGGCCCAGCTGGCTGTTTTTCGAAAAGCACCATTGACCCCAAAATACGATTAAAATATACCCTTTCATCACAATAATTACAGCGTCATTGAATGGTTATCACACAACACTTGAGTTAATAGTCCATTTGATGCTTGATGTGGGTGCTCACACACTTCCTTGTTTACTTTGCTGGCTGCCACATCTGCTCTCACATCACGTTGGAAGAAGCAGAACAATGGGATTTTGTTGCTCCAGCTTAAAAGGGTTGATGAGGGTTGTTTTGCTCAGCACGGTAGGAGAAAAACCAAGAAAAATACGCACCGTGGTGAAAATAATAAAGGAACCTTTCACTTCATTATTTTGGATATTTTTTTGTTGTGGTTTTACAGAAGCAAAAGCATTTTCAAATATTCTCCAGTGGCTTTTTTATTTATCAGGTCGGGTTCCAACTGTTTCCAACCTTAAACTACAGTTATCAGTGAGACACAAGAAGAATGCACCTTAAAAATCTATAGAAGTGCCTGAAAAGATGCTGCTCCTGCCATAATTTTCTGCATAAGAGGTTTTAATAAAGGTCCATTACAAAGTGTGGTGTAAACAAATCAGTGTGAGCCTCACTGATACTCTGTGCATCTTTTCACCACACTGCACAAAAAAAATATGGTGACATGCTGCAGAGGCTCCTTAAACAAAACTAAATGACACAGGCTGCACATAAAATCAGTACAGGAATAACAGTGTACTGACGGGAAAGAACCGAGAGGCAGAACTCAAGTTTCTGATGCAAATGAATAAATTAAAAAGGCAGAAAATCTCAACTGAATTTGAGCAGCAGATGTACTAGTGACCAGAGTTACACTGTCTGAATCAGACCCGTAACGTGGATCTTTTTGATCTTTTTAGGAGTGACAGGACTCGTCACCACGGATGACAAAAATGCGAGGAATATAGACGTGGACCTGTGGGCGATGACTGATCAGGAGACGGGAGAGTACGGGGTAAGTCATGCTTTAACTGTCTCTTATCGAGCTGGATCAGCAGATGACTGAACTGATGTTCTTACTTAAACTGTTCCTTTAAAGCTCCTGTGTAATTTGAAGAGATGGCATTTTTCTACTTTGGTATGTTTTTGATTGAGGGCAGGGTTTAATGTCGAGAGGGAACTCATTTAGAAGAGGAGAAGATAATGACCCAAAGCCTGCAAAATAAACACTGTTAGCTTTTACTGGTGGTAGTGATCATTCGTCTGCTCCATTAACCATAATCTCCTTCATACGAAGAGGTGATGCTGTTACTGCTTACTCATGTATCCAAGGTAAAGAGCAGAGAGGTTTGGCTGAGTGGATGGAACATTTTGGACAATTTGAAGGAAAAGGATGGGATTTTAGTAGAGAAATATGTAAGATTTTCCCGTGTTTTCTCTGTATTTGGACCGTGCAACAGTGCACTCAGAGGGACATACTGTCATGTAGAGCTGCTGCAGTTTCAAACTGATGTGGCAGAGAGACATTTTTGCGTGCATAGAGAGGGCTGATATGCAAATGAGGAGTTTTTCATGTTATTTTTATTCTAACAAGTACTTTGATACTAGTGCTACCTGAGTTTCACAACCAGTGCTACTTTTTATGCCTCTCTTGTCTACAAAACCTTGTTTTGGGCAGCTCAGTGGCTTTAAGTGCCAAACACGAACTGCAATGTCCCTGGTTCTGGTCCAGACGGGAACATTTGTTGCATGTCACTCGCAATCTCTCTCCCGGCTTATTTCTTGTCATCTATCATCTGCTGGCTATCTAAAAATGTTAAATGCTGTGTTAGCACAAGCAGTCACACAAGAAATGAGCCTAAATAAAATAGTGAATATTTGGATTGAGTCAGGAACTATCTGATCAATGAACAAGTAAACTACGAACCAAAGAATACATTATGTGCCAGCTCATCCAGCAGCCGCTGGCAAAACAATACTGTAATGTTCCACTATGTAAACAATATTTAATGATTATTACTGATGATAACATAGTCATTATTTTAGTGCAAGATTTGCTTATGGTGGATTTATTATTAGCAGAGAAGACCAGCTGATAAGTAAATGAGGAGTAATTGTAGGTTTTTCTGTATTTATCATGTGGCTGTTTGCAACTAATGATATTGATTGAACAATACAGCGCTAATTCACTTTTTGTGTCTCTAATTACTCCAATGCTTTTGAGCATGATGCGTTCAAAACCTCAGCTATTGCCTGTGTTTGGCCGCTGATGCAATGAAAGCAAATGAATATTACTGTCTGGGATGGATTCTGGGTTCCTGACATCTAATGATAAGATGCATAAAACCTCAAATTTCCCTCTTAGTCGGATGAAAATATTTGTGTGTGTTGAACTCTACAAACACTGCTGTGAACCGCTCCAGTGTGTTTTTTTTTTTTTTCTCGAGGGGAGGAGAAGTAGGTTAGCTTGATCTGACTTCAGTAAGAATTTCATAGTGGTCCTCAGAGGCTGTCAGCGTGACTTCCTGGTCTCATTTATCCTCGGCTTTTAATTGGTCGATTCATATGGCCGATTGACCTGAGTGCATGGCCAGCAGCCTGGTTGAAAACATCACGAGTCGGTTTCAGCTTTCAGAGTCTCAGACTGCTGAATCTAATAAAGAACTTTATTTACAACTTTGAATATTATTGATTATATGCGCTTTGTTTTTCCATGAAGGATGTGCAGTGTTTTTTTGCAAATTTGTTTGTAAATTGTAAATACATTCAAATAGTTTTATACATATGTGTGCATTATCATATGGTCTTACAATCAACTCAGTTTACAAATCTTATTTTTGTGAGAATGAAGTAGGAAGATACAATGTATGGCCAAAGCTATGGGGACACCCTGGTATACTTTTGGGGTGGTTCTGTTTTTCATGGTTTGTGCAACCCCCAGTGAAATCTCAGAAGATTTAATATTGCACTAACTGTGTAACTAACAGGTTACACTTATGATAAACATCAATAATAAATGGTAAATGTATTGTTAACTGAACATTATTTAATGTATTTTACTGCTGACAAACAACAAAATGCTTCTTAAGCCATTTATTCATTTCATTCTTTATTGACAGAGAAATAACTCGTGTTAAGCATCTCTTTTTGCCGTGCATGCCTTTTCAAACCCTGCCACCTACATTGCCCACAATGCACCTTCACTCAAAACAGTTCAGTCTTAGAATTACTTTTTTCTGAGTTGACAAGTGACATAACTTCAAGCAATTTATTAACAATTTTGGATCCCTCTGAACTTTAAAAGAAGCCTTTATACAACTTTATTTTTTATATATATAGTATTCACCAAGACGTGCGATAAACGGGTCTTGGTGAATACTAATTTAGCCAGGTCCATAATCATCATCACATATGTTGTGTTGTGACTTGGTGTTCATAAAACATTTGCCCTAATAAATGTTTAGATTATATATTCAAGCATTTTGTCTTCCTTGAAGTATGTAATCTATATATTCTCAATACATTTATATAGCTGCACTGGAAATTAGAAGTAAAATTATCCCTCTATACCTGCAGACTTAAGACAATTAGAGATTTTGAAAGTGACAGAAGATGAAGTGAAGTATTGGAGTAGATTCTTTTGGCCGTCCAGTAATCACTGCGTCTGAACTGAAATACTGCAGCTATTTCAGGGCCCTCCGCCCCTTAACCCATCGTGCTCTGCATTGTTTTGATGACACTCTGCAGAGGTGACGGCCTTTTTAGCCAAGGGGACATAAAATGCCGGGAGCATGGGTAGGAAAACTCCTCTGGCTAGTTAGAAACACAGGAGTCAAGTTTCACAGCAGGACAACAGATGCTGCTCATAAGGCTGTGTCTCCAGAAAAAAAGCTCTCGCACAATCAGGATATCCAGGATGTTGGTCACAGTTGTGTGTAGATTTAGAGGACATGAGGGACAGTTTTGCTCAGCAAGAAAATGCTGAACAGTTCTCAAAATATTATTCTTGATTAGCCCGAATGTTTTAATCTCTTTTAAGATATTAGTGTTTTCTCATGACTGCAGTTACATTGTCATAAATATCCAAGTGTGATGATTTACTTGATACTTTATTTTCAGACAAGTTAAATGTATTACTAGGAGCTTCACATAACAGATCATCACATAATCTTGGGCTGAATAAATCATGACTCTTATAATTTTGGTAACAACAATTAAGTATTTTAATTTGTGGTAACAAGATAATGAGTTGTGATCGCAAAGTAATTGTGGCTTTTGAAAAAGATTATTTATAAGATAGCAGTTGTATCAACATACTTTAAAATCTAAAATGCTTTTTTGAGTTTTGCTGTCCCTGCCAAAGTCACTGCAGCTGGCCAAGAAATAGTTTCAGCACTTATCCTAACTAGCCTACCCATAACACCACAACCTGATGTTTTTTCTCGTCTGTAGACATTTGATCCATATGAGCGTAAAATGTTTTCAATGTCGTATTTACACTTTTACGTAATAAAATCCTTTTTTTTTTACTGCTTACATGCTAGTATGTAGCAAGTATAATGTGTATTATCTTCGCTGTCTTATCTTAGTTTAGCATATTATTATGCTAATATTTAGACCACTAATGAAAATGAAATGCTAGCACAGCAAAAAATTAATAAGAGGAGCGAGTTGGTCGATATCTTTCATAAGTGGGAAACCAACAAAAACATGTCATGTCACGCGCTCCGGAGCTGGTAAAACTTAATGGGAGCGTTGGGCTACTGTGGCTCAGGAGGTAGAGTGGGTCATCCACTAATTAGAGGGTCGGTGGTTCAATCCACTTCTGCATGTCTGGGCAAGGAGCAGAACCCCAAATTGCTTGCGATGGCTGTTCCATCATTATGTGAGTGGATGGTCGTAGAAATATCTTGAGGCTGCTTTGGTTGGGAAGCACTTTAGCAGGTCGGCACGTTGAATGGTGGCTGCTGCCAGCAATGAATGTGAGGCAGGTGTTGTGAGAGCACTGTGAAGGATCAGAAAAAACAGTAAAGTGTTACATACATGCCAGTCCACTTACCATTTTTGTTCGGTAATAATTCAGTTGCTTTTTGAATTGGTTAAAAGGGTTCTAACAGCAAATGCTCTTTGTATATCTTAAAAGAGAGATCGTAAACATCAGGAACAGATTTGCCTTCACAGACCAATGAATGTCCACATAATAAAGTGCATTAAGTCACTAGCTAATGGTATCGTGGCGAGCTTGCACCCTGCCGATGGTTCAGAGTGGTCCATCATCCATTTAAACGAGCATTCTCCTCTGTGTTTACAGCTTGTTGCGTACTACAATGGAACCACCAAAGAGATCATTTGGTCCCAGACGGAGAAGATTCACTGGCCTAACGGGGGCCCACCGCTTGATAACCCCCCATGTGTGTTTTCCACAGACGACCCCTCCTGCAATGATGGTATGAAAACAACACATAACCCTCCACGTTTGAGTTTAATCTGCCTACAGATGATTCTACGTTTTTGGAGTATGCCATAGAGCAAGAAACATACGGTTGTCTAATGGACACACTGATTTCAGAAAATTGCACATGAAGATTTATGTGTGAAAGTACCTGGCATTGATGTCAAGTGAAATTATACGACACTTATTGGCAGAGTTTTTCTCTCAACTTAAGTAAGATCGAATCTCTCATCAGATGAATGTTGCAGTTAATGGTTTGTTTATATTACTGATGTTTTCTCCACAGGGCCTGCGATATTTTCATTGATGCCGTGATGATAAATGTGTTTTTTTTTCTCCTTAATTGCATTTCAGTGTAGTGAAACATTTTCTTGAATGACAAACAGTGTGAAAGAGAAGTGCTGGAAAGGGTCTCACTTGTATGCACGGAGTGACAGTCTCAGAGGCAAATGTCACAGATGACAAACTGGGGAGGAAAGCCACTGTAATTATACATGTATTTTGGGGCTAAGGAAGGATAATGAGCAGAGGAGCAATAAATCTGACTCTTTCAAATCTGGAGCCATCCGCAAATAATTTGAGTTGGGAGCCTGGGTGTCGCCTTCTCCAGTGTCGCTTTCAGCACCAAGAACAATGAGCGCTCAGGAATTCGATGAAACATATTGAGGATCAACAACATGTGGGGCCACACAAAGCACAATGACAACAGTGTCTCAACTACAGGAAATGGAGAAGGCAACGTACTGTATGCTGTTCAAGCTGATGATGGTCCTCATAATCTGTCAACTGAATGAAAAGCATGAATGAGAGAGCAATTACTCAAATTGCAAAAAGTCAAAAACAAGCCAATGTGGATTTACTTTACAGATATAGTCTGCAAAAATGACAGCTGAGATGAAAAGAGGCGTTGGGAGTTTGGCGTTGGGGTGTTTCTTTTAAAAATGTTTTTTTAATGCCAGCAGTGAGGCAATGTCTGCAAATGAAGGACAATGTCAGTTGGTCTACCACTTTGGTCCGGTCTTAAATGGCTGACATTCATGCTCCCCTCTGGGTAGTCTGTAATAACTTAATAACTTGGTGACTTTGATAGCTAAACATTATACCTGATAAACATCAACATGTTAGTATTGTCATTACTCATTTTATAGATACAATATGTAAGCTATTTAGTTGAAAACATTAAAAATAAAATAATCAACAGAATGTGAAGACGTAACAGTTTTGATATTGCAACATTTATGTAGAGATATCTACAGAAGTTAGCATGCTAACAAGCTAAAAAATGTCCGTTCCTGTCCAACATTCCTGTGCTAGCTCACTCCCCTGATCTATACCACTAGGTCCATGGCTGACTGAGCTAACTAGCTAACAGCTGCTACTGCTAGCAGTTACTCTGGTGATATGCTGCTCTGTTTGTTTTGAGTACGAATTCAACAGGCTGCCAATTCTTACATATTGCACATTTTACACCGCCTCATAAAGCTCCTAGCATGGCTCCAGAGTCTTGTTGCCCTTTGGGCAGAGCCAGACTAAGTGCTCGCCCCTGCCTCCACTCACTTTTTGTTAAGCTAGGCTAAATGTATTCTGACTCCAGCTGTGTTTATACAGCAATGGATCTCAATCTTCATCTCATTTTTGGAATAAAAGCAGACCAGGGCAAATTAGTGTTAAATTATTCGTAGAAATATAAAACCCCAAAAATGCTTGTTGGTTGGACATCTTCAGCGCACTCTTTCATGAAAGCAATGAAGTGAAACGTCTCCTGCTGTTAATTAGTGAGAGAAATGATTTTTCTTCATGATGAGTATCAGCTTATCTTGTGATTTACAGCAGGTGGTATAATTAGTCTCCATTAGGGTGTTAAATATAAATCAGGAAAGGCAAAGCTGTGTAATTGTGTGAAACCGTTTGTGGTTGACAGATTGCTAAAGCAGCATGGCTGCATTTCAGGAAGTCACAGCTGTGTTTTTTACAACACAGTGCTTTTCTTTCCCCTTTTCAAAGACATGAATGTGGACATCTGTTGAACATATGAGAGACAACTGCGTGTTGAATCCTTCTCCTGTTTCCAGGTCATCTGCCAGTTCTCGGTATTGTAGCGGTGGGATCCGGCTTAGCGCTCATCATTTTCGGTATCTCCAGCTTCCTCATTTACAGGTGAGTTTGATTGCATCCAGCTGCTGCTTCCTGTCTGTGCTGCTTTCAACTCAAACCTTAGAGATCTGGTATTTCTGATGAATCAGATTTTTTTTTCTTTTATTCCTCTCAACGAAAGAAAGTAAGAAAAAGAGAGAGAGAGAGACATGTTTGAAGCAGGATTAATGGGCTGTGCTTCTATAGGTGCCAGTGTGGTATTTACACAATTGTTGCTGTGGCAACAGCTCAGCAGGTGACGGAGTTAAAGCAGCGCTGCAGTGTGTTTGAGCTGCCAAGTGAGCTCATATACCAGCCCCAACAACCCATACTGCAATTTTCACTTAATGATCATTAGCGTGTTCATTAAGTTTGTTTTCTTTGTGCTGGATTAAAGCTAAATGCCACCGACTTTAATAATTCACACACTGCTGATGTAAAATGGAAAATATCAGTCGAGGTTATTTTTGTGCTTCTCTCAAATGATTACGTGTTTGTTTGCAGGCTGTCATAAGTCTTTTGACCCTTAAAAGCCTATTGCGGAATGCAGAAATGTCCAGCTGTATTTTTTTTTACACTGCAGAATCTGACTGAATGACAAAAAAAGTCATTTTTACCCGCACCTGACACCTAAAAGTCATAGTTTTCTTCCAAGCTTTGAAAAAATCTGCCTCAAGGACTCCTGGACACTCATACACACTCACTTGCATGTCTGTGAATTGGTGTAGTGGACCAAAACCGCTGTGAGGCAAAGTAAGGATTTTCAAAATTTAAAAACAAATTGATAAATGCTATTTATCAAGGAAAACTCTCTGCCTTTCCCAGGAAAGGGGGTTCTGGACTGTCATCCCCTAATTTCAATTTATTGGCCTTTGAATTTTCTTCCCTATTCCCCATTTAAGTTTTTTGGCAAAGGCAGAGTTTTTCCTTATCAAACTGAGGGTTTGACAGCTTGGAACGCTGCGGTCATGTTTTTGCTATTGCCGTTGAGAAATTAGCCATTTTATTCACACTGACATTCTACAATAACAAGCAAAAGAATTAAAAGCAAAAAATGTACTTGAATGTGTTTTTCCTCCCAGTAGTGGAGAGGTTGAAAATTAATGTACCGGTAGACCGTTTATTCAGTTTGTGTTAATTCCATTATCCATTTATCACAAAACCTTACTGAACAATATAAATGAATGTAATGCAAAGTGTTTTGGTGTCTAGTCAGACATTTTGTTATGGGGGTGATGCACTGAAAGAGTTACAGTCCTAACAGGTTGCAATAATCTTGTTGTTTTTCTGTCAGATTTCATTTTACTACTGTCCAAAAACAAACCATTTATGAGTCAACAACACACAAAAATTGCCCACTGTAATAAGATGGAGCCGTTTGACAGTGTTGCTCATCAATAATTGAACAGAGCAGGTTACAACATAGGTGGCTTTAACTTCTTAACTGTACAGTTGGTGCTCTACATGTGTGATCTGGATTGTTTAGCTAAAAGTTTATGGGACTGACTTCATGTAATTAGATGGTTGTTAGTGTTAATGGCAGCCGCTGTTCAGTTGTGTATCTTTGTGATAAAATAATTGCCTGCCACATGTCTAATGGTTATAACTTTGTGCTCGGCATTCAGCTGTAAAAACATATTCAAATGAAATTGGTACGGTGTCCCAAGTGGCACAATCTACATGCTCATGGGAGTGTTAGACTGAGCCTCTTTTAATTAAACAAGAAGTTAATCATGCATGCCCTCTGCAATCCAGCAACTGGAAGGATTGCTAAATTCTGGGTAAAGTCATGGGTGAAATCTGCATGTAATGAAAGAAAATGAATGTTTCTATTTTTCCCCTTTTCCATCACTTCTTCAAAGGTGTCTGTACGTAGCCCCGTTAATTGTGTTCACAACTGATAAGCACGCATAGAGAGGAGCTGCTTTTATACGTCACCACACAGCTCCGACTAACAAACAAGTCACATGGGTAAATCTGATCACTTCTCTAATACTGACTAACACAAACAAGTGTTAATCACCAGCCAATCAGAATGGATTTTAATCAGAGGGATGGTGGAAGAAAGACGAAGGAGCATCTATCCACTTGAGGTAAATCCACTGAACCTGAATCTGAGTTGATCATGTTCGATTATCAAATACGCACCAGATAATTAGATGCCTAGCGTGAGCGTAACTCTGACAGCTTTTACATCTTTTTTTCTCTTTTTCCAGCCTACAGTTCAGCAAGCACAGCATGGATTTCCTAACTAATGAGCTAGTTTTCCTGGATTCTTCGCCAGTAAGTCTTTCCCTGGAGTTTTTCTTTTCAATTCTGGGATCCAACTGTAACATTTGGGGATTTATGGACATAAGTGTCCATAAAGTTTTTCTGTTATGGGAACTAGACAGGGATGTGCTTTTGGTCCTGACCCACAGCTTCACTCTCTTTGCTCCTCTCAAATATATTTAGATCCATAAATGACACTTTTACATATGGAAAGCTAATTTGCACGGATGTGAACATGTCAGTCTTTTATTGGATTTTGAGTCAACTTCATGTGCTCCTGGGCCATGAAGCTGTAAACGTAAAACTTCAATGCATTTTCTGCGCATTTCAAAAGCACAAAAATCCAAACATGTCTGATGTTTTTGTGCGTCGGCTCTGTTTGATTGAAAAGACTAACAGCTCACTTCCTGTTTTGACAGACACCAGTGGAGCTATGCTGATGGACGGAGAGACGGACAGCTGTTCACAGCCGTCTTTTTAAGATCATCGAGCTGCTGAGAGGCCTCCATGTTCACTACTTGACCTACAAAAACACCACTAAAACACTTAAAACACTTTGGAGTTTAGTCACTGTTAGAAGTTATTCTCAGATCAATTCTCAACCTTTGGGTCGCTTGGTATACATACATGGGGTTGCGATTTATAAGAATGTTATATGAATATTTATTTTAAGAATATTTTTAATCGCAAAAATTTTACAGAAAATATATGATTATTTCTAACCATTTTGTATTTGCTGCTGCTTATGTGTTTTTTATTAATTCATATAAAAAAGATATATATAAATTTTATATGGGGGAAATGGGAATTTTTAGAGTTAAATATAGTTCACAGGGCAGAAAAGGTTCAGAAACTCCAAATGAGGAGGCCTTATACTGTCAAACCATTGGTGTGTTGTGTATGAGAAATTGGTGGCTGATTATAATTGTTGTGGTAATTTGCTCCTTTGGCGTGATTGCCTCTGAAAAATGTACACAATAGTAACATTTGGTGAATGTGGAATTTAATAAAAAGCATCCTGTGAATAGACCGTCTGTTTCTTTGTATTTGTCTTTCATGGTAAAATGTATGCACTGCTGGAAAATCATTTGAATATCCTAATGTGTAATTTAGCCTCAAACTCAACCTTGAAAGATCATTTTTCCAATAAACAATCGAAAGATCTTCTTGGAAAATACCTGAAATAAGGTGAAACACAGTAAACTCAATGACAAACTCAGCGTATTTTTAATGACATTTAAGATTCAAGCCAAATTACCTGTTAAGAATTTTTTTTTAATGTAATTGTGCAACTTTGTCTATATAAAATAAAGCTCACATATTTCTACTGCTCATGTTGAATATTGTGCTGCAGCCCTCAGTAGGTTGAACCAGGTGGTTGGCTGCTCTCAGTTGATGTTGGAGTGTGGCGAGCAGCAGCAGTGTGAGGGGATGTTGAGCAGAGCAGCAGTGGCTCTGTTGTTTTAATGGAGGGGTTGGTCCAGCAGAGGTATTCACATATGGGACTTATGAAACAATAGGCCCAGTGTGGAGCCCCACACTTTGCCCCTCTGGCTGCCAGAGGTCTCTAAACGAGGCTCCTTAAATAGAAAAATACCTTTTTTTTTCCCCTTGCTGATGGTGGATGGGGGTGGAGGGCACCGGTGGTTTAATGGTGTTTCCTGCCCTCAAAATGGTTGCACATATGCAGGACTATTACGAGTATTAGCAGACACAAACAAGCATCAGAATCCCCAAGTATTTGGGCAGTCTGACTACATAGTTTGTACTGGTGAAAAAAAAAGGTAAAAAGAAAATGAAAAAGAGCCACTCTTGAGGCCAACTGGGATGGTTCAAGGGGAATGGCAAAACATGATGATATGCGAACGCTGCAATAATTTCCTGCCACCATCTGGAAGTGCTTTACACCTTTTAGATTGGCTCGGAATGCATGGGCGCTGCTCGTTTTTCATTTCTACGTGTTTCAAACTGAATGATGAATTTCCTCGCCTGTCCGGAATGACAACAACAACAAAAAATAAAACCTCTGGTCTTCTCGACTGTGGACTAATGGTTTTATATTTGAAAATGTTTTTGCTGTAAATCATCACGTGTCGAGAAACAGCAGCTCCTCTGAGACTTGGCCCAGATGTGTTGATTCACTGGAATGTCTCTTCCCCTCTGTGGTGCTCTGAGTTTGTCAGTCAGACAGATGCTTAAAAATAACGCTCAAAACATGTTAAAAAAAGATAAATAGAAATAACATGAAGGTTAATCATCAAGATATATTATAATATTATATATATAATTGATTTGTTATGTTTTTTTATTGGGGCAACTGAAGCTCAGGAGGTAGAGCGAGTCGTCTAGTAATTGGAAGGTCGCTGGTTTGAATCCTGGCTCCCCCTAGCTGCATGTCGAAGTGTCCTTGAACATAACGTAACAAAGTCTAACTTGACCCAATGTAACACACCATGACCAAACATTTACTACGTATGGTATGATAATAACTTGAAATATAACACAGGAGAACATAATGTAAAATAGCACAACAATACATAGCAGAAAAAGAGAACCAATCCCAGCCTAATATAATAGTATCAGTATTGATATATATACATCACACACATAATGTGATGTAACGTAACATAACCTAATCTAACCTATCTAATTTAATATAACATAATGTCACAAAACCTGTCATGACCAAATATAATATACTGTAATTATGATTAACAATATAAAGATGTAAAAGAAAACAGCTCAATTTTCAGCCCAAGGTTTTGAAATACAAAACCGTTAATAATTAGAGTTGGACTGAGCTACTTAATCTTTACAAAAATGTCTTTCATGCAAAGTTGCAAAACATCAAATCACATGTCTGTGTCCTCTTAAAACAGCCACGTCATATTGTCAGCAGACATACAGACCATTAAATCAGTCAATACCTTTGCAAACATTTCAGTTAATAAACAGACAAACAACGGTTTGTCACTGTGTTCCAAATGTTGCTTTACTGTTGAATGCTTTCCGCCATAACAGAATGAGTTTACAGAGCTAACACGGCCTTTAAGTGTTCTCTGCATCATCAAACACTTCTGTGCAACTTACACAGCATGTCTTGTTTCTATTTGTGTAATCTTGCATTGCAATAATTGAGCTTCACCAACTTTGTTACCATGGGATTTATCTGATGTTTAGCAACACTATTTAATGATAAGGCCTTTTTGTTTTGAAATGAAAACATGATTACAGTTCAGTGATGGACATGATCAGTGGGTACCTGTTCTGACATGTGAGATTTTGAGCCCCAGACTGGGATGATTGCAGATTATGATCGTTGCTTGTTTGATGCTTGTGTGTACACACAAACCCTGTTGTGAAAATTGAGATTTAATTCACTTATTTCCTAATCACGGAGAGATGTTTTACTGCTCTGGTTACAATCAGTCTTTCAGTTTTAAGTTTCGTAGAGTTTTTTTAGTTGTACCAGTGTTAAGATACTAAGGTTAGAACATCTGAGTCCACTCTGAGGTAGTTTGTTAAAAATAAAGAGTGTGGGAGTAAGAATCGAAGTGTACACTGATCTTCATCGTGGTCATCCTCGTTTGTCACAGAAGAGAAGACCCGTGAGTCATCCATTGTTTTCCTCTATTTAGATAGAAGAAATAAGGCTCTCTGTGGAGAAACCGAGTACAGTGCATGCAGCGACGTTTAAGAACCTCATTTTAAAAGCTTCGTCCGTGGGTCAAATAAAGGCAACTAATTGTTTAATGTCAAGTTGACTTGCGACCAATTTTCTCATAAACTGTTACTGTTTAACTCCAGTATGGGCCTTTACTCTGTGCTGTTATTGCATATTGCAGCAAAGAAAGAGCCTTTTGTTCAGGATTCAAAGAACACTTCACCTAAAAAAGAAGTTTTCCACTTCGTCAGAGTTCAATAAGTAGAGCATATGGACCAGTGAAGTTACACTCTAATAAAACACACAAGCCCGCACGCATCAACATACGTACGTCAGTCCATGCCAACGCTGCCCGTGAAGTGTTCTGCAGGCCGATGTGAGACTGTTATCTCAGGAAATGCCACCAGCACAGATGGAGATCAGACCTAACAGCACAAATGGAGCAATGAACTCTTTGTTAGAGATGACTAGTCTGATTAAATCACACTTTTTTTTTTAAATGCCACACACTTATGCCTCAAAACAAGACCATGAGTCAACACACCACCTCGCCTCTGAAGGACTTCTATTATTTATTTTATATGAAGAGTGAAATCAGAAGGACGCCAGTGAATGCAGAGAGCTGAGATCCAAACCCACAGTCACAATTTTGTGGTAAAAACATCAGCCCACTCGCACTTCCTCAACAACCCCGGCCCAATCCACTTAGATTGTTCCTCTGCTCTTTGTGCTGCTGTTGATTTCACCACCTGTTTTTTTGTTCTTCCTTTCTGCAGGAAGCTGAAGCTGGAGAAAGAGCTGGCTGGAATGCTGTGGAGGATTCGATGGGAGGACCTTCAGTTTGAGAGCCCCAATAAATACCACAAACGAGCCGGCAGTCGGCTCACCCTCTCACAGGTAGACGATCTACTCAAGCTGTGAGCGCCGATATGTGTGTCGGGCAAGATCTCATCGAAACATGTGAATGGGGTGGCTCCTGAGGGTTAAAACTGAAGTTACACCCTCATATTGAAGCTGGCAGCCCTGATTGTTTCCTCATAATTATGATCTTTATATTGCTATTTCTTCCGTCAGTGATGCTGGCACGGCCTCCAGTGTGATTAACAAGTTGTTCTTCTGGCAGCTGACGTTGCCATGTCTGCCAGTGGGAAAGACTCGATGCTCGGTTCACAGCTTTCATTCACATACAACTGATTACAGTGATACTCGGGTAATTCTCTGGTAGGATAATACAGTGATAGTGCAAATTGTAATTCAATTGTATGAAGTTTAGGTTCTTGTTCCTTACTTGACTTTATCCATTTGTTAAAACGCTATACTTCTGTCTCCACTCCATCTCCGAGGGAAATATTTACAGCTCGATGATTTTATGAAGTTATTTGTTTTTGCTTGACATTGACAATTGTTTCCCCAAATATTCGTAATTATAAAAAAAAATTTAATCGTAAAATTTTTGAACAGGTTAGATAAATTGGATCATTATTAGACAGCTCCTAATATGCTGTCTTGTCTCTGGTTTAAAGACTGGATACTCAGGTCAGACTGCAGTGTTGTTGGGGACTTGACAGACATTAACTAGTTACTCGACTTGGCTTGCATTGCCCAAGAAAAAATGTCTTTAGACTTTCTTGAGAGTTGGACCAAATTACTTGTGTCACATGTTAGTTACTACTTAATTGTCATATTACAGTGTCTCATTGTAAATGTTGACATGTACATGAGCGAGCTCTCTTGTCAGGAGGTGCAGGGGATGGTGGTGGCCTGACAGCTGGCCTGACAAAGGATCAGATATTTTTGAAACAACATTTCGAGCCGTGTTTATATTTTAAGTCGAAATGTGATCCCTGAAGGACGAAATGTTCCTTTATAGGCTGAGAAAATTCCGCTTCTTCTCAGACAGAATAAACTTTTTAAAAACGCTCTTGAATTAGCTGAAAAAAGTGTCATCACAAAGCTGAAAACAGGCTGTTTTTCTGAGCTCAGGAAAATTGGACGGTAAGAGGTATACTCTCAGGATGGCTGGGGATTAAACTACCCAACAGTTTATAAAGTAGTTAAAATCAAACTTTAAACATGTAGAGCATTATATTGCAACACACACAGTGATGCCAGGATGACAGGAAACATGACGGTACGAGATGTCTTCATTGTAAAACTGGACCCCCCTGGAATCTAAAATGCCAATTTGGCGTGTGTGAAGCTGGCAGCTTCAGCCTGTTTACACACAGTGTGCTGGTATTAAAAATGCAGTTTTGGGGTTTTTCTTCTGAGAAAAAGCAAAAGTGCAGCGCTCAGAGAATCCAAATCCTTTGTTAGTTTACACATTCCTGAAAGCTTTCCTGGTGCTTTATTGAAGGTGGCTGGCTCTGCGGTGGCAGACGCATATTAAATGATTGTTAAAATAAGCCCTCGTCTGGCCCCGCTCCCTTACATGTATAATACTTCATCACGCTCTTCAAGTATCGGGTTCTGTCGTCTGACGGCTAATGCATCTCCTTCGGGTTGTGTTTCGTCCCACACGTGCGAGCGTTCATGAAAAGCACATGCACACACCTTTTTCATTACCGCTTTTTTGCTCCAATTGCCGGGATAATGTGTGTGTGGAAAACACAGTAATTTTCCAGACCGATGTGTTTTCCAGTGTGCCATGTGTTGCCAATATTTGCATTCTATATAAATGCAGAGTTGACTGTGCTGCCTGGCTGTCTGTACGCAGTGCGCCCACTTGATTTTTATTCACTCTCTGTGCACTGCAGACATTTGCCCAAGGACTTGAGTCGGTGTTATAAAAACTGAAAACACTTTATTTTCTCAAACGTGAGAGAAACGGCAACTTCGTGTTGCACACACAGAGAAATGCATTTTGGATAACAGCGTCAGTGGATGAACCCTCTCGCAGTCTTAAATGACCAGCATTTAATCCTCTTTGCTCTAATCATACCCTGCTAACTGCCTTTTTTTCTTCTTCTTCTCTCTTGCTCCCTTCCACCTTCTCAGAGAGGCTCCAGCTACGGCTCCTTGATAACTGCCCATGGAAAATATCAGCTATTTGCAAAAACGGGCTATTTTAAGGTAAGGCTTAGTGAGTTCTGACATTTTCAACTCCTGCGCACTCTTTTCCCGCCCACACATGTGCACACTCGCAGAGAAAGCCGGAGAGCTGGAGAGGAGAGAGAAAGAGAGCGCGTGGGCGAATTTAGGTAGTTGGTTCTAATGTGAGCTGCAGAATGCGTCAATTTTCTTCTTCTTCTTCTGTTTTTTTTTTTTTCCCCCCCCTCCCTTTCCTTGTTTCTATGCTCCCGCCTCGCAGTCTGGACATGGCCATCAACTTGTTGCTGTGGTTAATTTATCTGTTTAAGATGGAGGAGGTGTGAGGAAATGTGACAAAAAACAGCCCTGTGAATAATGAGATGGCTGTCTTTGTCTGCAGCTGCATGATGCAGGTTTTATATAAATGCTGATGTCACGGTACAGCTCGATCGTCCCATGGATCATTGGAGGTCCTGATGCTCTTCTCAAATTCAATAAATCTGACACCAAAACTGAAACGGTGAGAGGTGCACGAGCCCCGACAACCTGCAAATACTGAAAAATGACCTCTGATCTGAAGTGTTTCTAACTCCTTTAAAACATACGTGCTGTATATTTCTTTTTTTAAGTAAAAGTTAAAGCTCCCACATGCACTTGCACAAGTGCTGCGGCTGTGTTTCATAGTTTCTACGACAGCGTTTTCCTCTAATCTGTCACGGCTGTGGCTCTGAGATATTCACCTCGCCTCCTTCGTGCACCGATTCTCGCGCATCAAAGCGACAGATATGATTCTTCTCCCGCAGCAGACTGAAATAGGCCCCGAATGTACCTGTAGGCTATACCGCGAGATTCTCTTCCCTCCTCTAAAGGCTGCTCGATTTCTTCTGATTTTCTCGCTCTTTGCTTGTTCTTTTTATAGCATCAGAAATGCCGCCGCTGTTGTCTTTATTCTGCCTTATTTACATCTCGACCAAAGTGCATCCGTGTTTGTGTCTTCATGTTGTAAACAGCTGTGTATGAAGTGAACTCTTCATCAGTGTTGACCCTCACACTGGAGTCATTGCTCTGTCTCCTCTCAGGGGAACCTGGTGGCCATCAAGCATGTCAACAAGAAGAGGATAGAGCTAACCAGACAAGTTCTGCTGGAGCTCAAACATGTAAGTGCTCAATGAATGTCTGATTGTAGAATATTTGTTATCCTCTTGCTGGGTTGAGCTGGTTGTTTTGTATCAGTCAGTTAGGATGAATTTTTATTTATATGTCGTGGTAACCTTTGAACAATAATAAATAAAAAAAAACAAAAAAAAAAGAAGAAATCTCCTTCGTTTGAGGACTTCAATAGAGTTCAGTATGGAGTCAAGTCTAAAAGCGCTGAATTATCTGCAATAGGTCCAGAATGCAGTTGAAAGGTTTATAATTGGATTGAATAAGACAGAGGAAGAATTAGCCCAATTTTAGTGTCCCATCATTGGTTTCCTATTACAGTTCTTTGGGAACACAGTTTGAAATTCTTCATAAGGAATGAAATGGATTGGCTCCATGCTACATTTCTGAACAGTCAAACCCAAACTGTACAATGTCAGCAGAAACAGTTGTCCTCACAGTTCCTATATCTGTCCTGGTTCCAGAACGATCATTCACAATCAGAACTCTGTAGTTTCTGTAAATGTTTCTGAAAACGTCTCTGGTTTGAATCGTCACTAAGTAGTTGCATTTTTCTTTCTCGCTTTCTCTGTGTAACCACCTCGTAACTCTGTTGAGTTACTTACTTGATTAAGTTCTCTACAAATACAGTTATTATATCACTGTTAATACTGTTCAACTGCCCAAACTTTCCACTTGTACAAGAGAATCATTAAAACATTAAAAAGACATTAGAATTAAAATCAGAATCTAATGTACCAACTGCCATCACATTAAGCTTATTTAAAGTTGCAATAATTAATATTTGTATCATAACCGCGGATAAGAGTCCTTCTTATATGTGTTTTATGGCCCACAGCCTCACTGAAGAGGTCGAGTGTCACACTTCTCAGTAGTGCCGCCACAGCAGACCGTGTCTTAGGTTTCTGGCACACAAGTTTCGGGGCTGTCCATGGGCCTGGTTTTTCCAGAGGCACTAGTTGGCCCTCGTTGGCAGCTTTTCAGCAAGTTAGGCATGATGAATCTGCGGCTGAGTCTGTTGGTGTTCAGCTAATGGAATAAGTTTCACGAGAGAAGAGAAAAGGAAAAAGAAAGGGAAACCCCCTCGAGCTTGTCGCTGTAACGTCTGTGATTTCTCCCAATTAGTGCAGCTTCTCCTGATTTAATGCCTCTTTGTATCTGTGCAATATCTGTGGTGTGAAAATGGCAGTCCTGCACTACCGTAAAGTGAATTTGCCATCTTGCAGTGCTGTGTGAATGTATAGTGAGATTCATTATACCCCATATAATTCATTCATTCATTCATTTCCCACAATGCATCGTGAAAAGTAGGGTACAACCAACTGTCACTATACAAGCATTATATACCATCATGCATTGTGCTGGAGAAAATAAATGACCTGAGTGGGATCCAAAAGTGGTTTTACTTTTGACTGATGGGCTCAGTATATAATCCTGCAGGACTCCTCCAGAATGTAGTCAGCAGGGGGGAGTGAACATATGGGTGATTTAAATACAACACAAGACACAATTTTTCACAATCTTGGCCAATTTGCTTTAAAGATTCTATCCTGGTCAAACGAACTCTAATGTTTTTGGTCAACACCTTTCAAGGAAATATCAGTAACATGCGGAAAGAATGCAATTAAAGCTGCTCTCCTGCACCCCCAAAGACAAACCTTCCCTTGATGACCTCAGGACCTTTACTCCACAAAAGTATTTCTTTTACTAAAAACCGTAAAATACTTGTTTGCTCCGTTCAGCACTTCTGTAGCCTCTCTTCTGATCATAGTTTCACTCTTTTCTTCAGAAGAGGAAACCGAGATTCTCGCATTTTGCCGTGAAATCCGTCCGTGGCTCCGTCGGCTCCTGCTGCTGCTTCTGAGCGTTTTCAGTGGCCTCGGTGTGACGAGAGCCATGTGCAGAGACCTTGGGGGTGAATTGTAAAAAACAAACAAACAAAAAACTCTATCTTGACAAGTTGTATTCAGTGAATCGTTCATTCATTCAATAAAGGAAAAGAATCATGAATCATTTTCTACTGCAGGAGAAAGACCTTCATGAGATTCAATCAGTCCACCTGCTTTACAAAATAAGCTGAACTGTCTCACTATATTAGCACAGAACACATAGACAGGAAGGTTTCTTTTAGAGATTTTGATTGCTTTTATTTGCAGAAGGTGAATCCTATTAGCATGTTCAACCAGTGGCACAGCAGGATGTTGCCTGTTAAACGTCCTTAAACTGTCTCGTCTACCCCGTCTGCAGCAGCTGTTGATGAAACGGTCCCTTTGGCTGGGAAAGTATTTACGAGCATTCGATCAGTAAGCCGAAGGAGCAGAAAATCCGCACAATTTATGTGGTTTGGTGATGGAAACGCAGTGTGGCATAGGGAAGCCCATAACTCGGAAATTACATGGGTGCTCATGAACAAGATGGATGCTCGTGGGCAAGATCGTTGGCCATCTCTTCACTTTTAACATCAACCAGCAGTGTTTACTTCGAGTTTCTCTCCGTCTCAGCTCTGTGCTTTTCATGTGAGCTGCAGCCTCGCTGGTGGAGAGCAGTTTGGGCTTCTTGGATGCCTCTGTGGCCTCTCGGTCAGTCAGCAGGCACACATGGGAGAGAGGCTGCTGTCTGAGCTGGCAGCTTCTCAGACGCCCCGGGGGCCTGATCGGCTGTCAAACCTCAGCTCATGAAAAAGCCAACCAGATGGGGGAAGAGACGGGGCCTGCCAGTGGAAACTTAACCACTTGTCTTCCAGTGCTCCATCTCCCCCTTCCTCCTCTCTGGTGGCTGTCCTCCCCCCTCCTCCCCAGAGAGCAGCAGGGGAAATTATATAGGCCAAAGGGTAGGCTAACATCCCCGGAGTCATGAAACAGGAGCGACTAACTCGCTGGTTCTGGTGTGAGAGCGGCTGTCACTCACCGGGCTCAAAGACGGGTACACTGTTGAAATTACGAGCACTGTTTTTGAAGTTTCAGTCTGGCTGCAGAGAGATTTGCTCTCTTCCTCACCGCTGCTTCTGTCAGCGCTCGTTCGGCTTGGAGTGAACCCGCGAGGAGGACGTCCGTGCTTGTTTCCATAAAAGAAAATGACTGGGCCTTTTTCACACTTTCTCATAAAAGGAATCTGCCAGAAAATGTTCCCTCCTAATCGCTTCGCCACAAACATCTCTGTTTTCAAACTTTTAATACTCAAAGTGAGTCACGTTTTGGAAGGCGTCGGGAAAGCAGTGTGTGATTATTTTCCTTGTAGAGCAGCTTTACACATTCTGCCTGCTCCGCTCTCATATCCCCGCTCGTACATCCTCTCAACACCTCAACGGATTTTTTTTTTCATCATCCTCAGCACACAGGCTCATTCATAACCTCCAAGGGCAATTTATGCACATGCACATGTTTCAACCGGGTGCCCTGAGCAGGAATGCACCTCAACACGTAGAAAAAGACACCGTGCCAACTAGCCGACTGCAAATAGACTATTTTGATGAACTGCTGGCAGCGATATTCTCAAAACCTTGTATATAAATGAACCGTCAGTCCTCTCTCCCTCCCCGTCCTCTGTTTCCATGGGGTTAGGGAATGTGATGTTTGGAAAGAGTTGCACTCACAGTTGCAGTGTGTTTGTGTGGTTATTTTCAGATGAGAGACGTTCAGTTCAACCATCTAACCAGGTTCATTGGAGCCTGCATCGACCCTCCCAACATCTGCATCGTAACAGAGTACTGTCCCAGAGGAAGCCTGCAGGTAACGTGCCCTTATACAACTGGAAATTTCGATCCACATGTGAAAAAAGCCAGGTGTGTATGGACGTATGTAATTCACCTGTAGGAATGCACATTTCTGATGTCCACGTTTTTATTCAGCACAGCTCACATTATTTCATTTTCACATGTGAAAATAGTCAATCATATCTAAAATGTGTAAAAAGATTGCATTCACACGAAAAGAACAACAGTGTCAATGTGATTTCACGTGCCATGTGTTGTTCCCACATGTGGAGATTTGAATTCTAACATGTGAAAAAAGCCAAACACGTGAATGTGAGTTATTCACATGAGAAAATTAAAGTTTCAGATGTGAGAAAATAGGATCTTTAACTTTTTTGGTGCTGAGAAAAGGCATCAAAACTGACTTTATATCAGTGTAAAATTGTGAAAATCCCTCTACTTACTCCCCTTCCAATCAAAAGTGTGTATGTACAGAGTCTGGTACCAGATGTCTGTTGTTACATCCATCAGCTGAGGGGGGAAAGTTTCTTACAAGCAGGATTCAGTGATGTTACAACTAGAAACCAATTACGGTCCAGGATGAAACTTCCAGTTTGTGATGTACAGACCTCAGGTCACATACACTAAGAATAAGACTATTATTAGCATATTTATAGATTTTTCAGTGAGGGATAAAGAAAAGACGAACGTTTAACAAGGTCATTCTACTTTCTTTGGAAACACTATATGAGACACACATTATTATTCATAGCAGACTATTTTTGTACATCTCGTCTGGCTGTCTGGAGGGGATCCTAATGAAGAAATATTTAAATATCAAATCAGTATGTACTCAAAAACTGAACTATATTACAAGCAAACTAGAAGCCTCCAGAGGGCCACGCCTCTGCTGAGGCTGTACAATCCTCTGCGTTGATCATTTCACAGAAATAGACTTTTAGTTGATCAACAGAAGGTTAAAGAAATAGTTTGAAATATTGGGAAAGACACTTTCTTGCTCAGAGTTGGATGAGAAGATTGATACCATTTTCTCGTGATTATGGTGCTGGAGCTACCAGCCAGTTAGCTTAGCTTAGCATAAAGGGGTAGCCTGAAAGTTAAAAAATCTGTCTCCCAGCAGCTTTAAAGCTCACCAGTCCACAGTTAATGTTTGTACAAGATAAAAGTGTAAAAAGGCATCATAGTGATATTTATGCTGTTGTCCTGGTTGCATCAAGATATGCTAACTGCTCCATAAAAGTCACTATGTCCAGTCGCTTCTCACCAAGAAATAGTTACAGGTCATCAACAGTTTCAATGATTTAAGTTTCATTTAAGTCATTTATTGAGTAAACATTTCAAACATTCTCTTGTTTATTTATTTGTTTTATTTAAGATTCCATATAGTTAATACCATGGTAACAACAATTCAATAACCCACAATATTAATAAAACACCATAGAATACAAATAACAGTGATTCTCCCAATCATATGTCACCTTAATAGTAAATGATTATGCAATTAACTGCTGTACTTGTATTATGATTAATGGTAATCTGGGTTAAATGTTGTGGTGGTTGGTTCCAGGTGTGTGCTAGAATGATATGATCTTTGTTATATTTTTGTGGAGGTTTTGACTTCAATAATGACTTCATGAAATGTTCTTTACATTTAAACCTACAATGAATGTGTCTGGCAACATTTTTGTAGTTGCTGAATATTTAATACATGAATGAATTAAAGGTACCTCCTAATGAATCACAGAATGAAAAGTTTCTAAGGTAAGCCGACTGACGGGCTCTTCTTGTTGCAGTACCAGGAGAGTAAACAGTCTCAGCATGGACAGCCTTCTCAAACTGCTGTTGCTGGCAGTGTTTGTACTGAACTCTGTCTACTGAGTTAAATGCACCTTATTTAGTCTGCAGTCAGCTTACTCTATGTGGTGATCTCAACTTTGTCACATTTTTGTCTGTTATCTTTTGTCTTTTATTAATCCTAAAAGAAATACACAGTGTTTTGAGTGAGCTTGTTCCTGGCCTGTTCCTTGTTCCCAACATGCCGGCAGCTTCCTAAAATGGACAGTCTGGAAAATGATGGGAAACTCAGTCATGGACTTCATCTGTCACACTTGTAGAGAAGGACATTTGTGTAAAATACAGATCGCTGCAGCTGATATGATGGGACTGGATGTCTAAGCTGGACAGGGTTTCCAGTAACTGGCCGGCAGCAGAGCCATGGAATTATTATTCGTTAACTTCCTGCAGGGCTCAATTTGTAACCCTAAGGATGAG
This sequence comes from Acanthopagrus latus, assembly GCF_904848185.1. Taxonomy (NCBI): domain Eukaryota; kingdom Metazoa; phylum Chordata; class Actinopteri; order Spariformes; family Sparidae; genus Acanthopagrus; species Acanthopagrus latus. Next base: position 5,573,866 of record NC_051050.1, on the reverse strand, counting down.
AAAATGATTCATCTGGGTTCACTGTGTTTTAGTCCTAAAATAAGAAGCTCTTGGTAGTTTTAAAGATAAAGCAGATTTTTTTGTTTTCCTCGTCTTAAAAAGTTTTCTGCTCCGTTTTTTTTTTGTTGTTGTTTTTTGCAGGACATTTTGGAGAATGAGAGCATCAACCTGGACTGGATGTTCCGCTACTCTCTGATCAACGACATAGTGAAGGTGAGCGGTGCTCTGACTGAATACGCTGGAGAACAAAAAACAGAAATCAGAGGCAGGGTTGACGTGTTGATTTGTTTGATGTTTTCATATGAACGTTGTGAAAAGGTCACTATTCAATGTTATATTAGACACTTTGTGTGCCATAGAGAGACAGAAAAAAATGTCTCGGTTGCCATGGTTTCACATGGAGGGTTTGTGAAAGAGTGAGTGAGGCAGAGAAAGAGAGCAGGAGGGACCAACATGCACAAAAATGTATTTTTGGCACAGAGCAGTGGATAAAACTACAGTAAATATTGCTGTTAAATAGTGTAAAGTAGGACAGAAACATAGTCGGAAACTTTGTTAAAATTTCCTTCCATCTTAATCAAACCTAATCATGGACTAATTTAAGGAGATTATTTTTAATCCATCCTAACAAGAGGCTTTTTGTCAGGAGAGTGGTCTCTTGGATGGATTTGATATTGAGCTGCATGACGAGGCGCTCCGGCTAAATTTCTCCACACAGATAGCAAGGCTCTGCGGAGGAAAGGCGCTGCGGAAGCTTTGAGGGACGTTTGACTCACCGTTTCCACAACATATCGAACACCAGTGCATTCAGTCCCCTACCCAAAGGAATTAACAGTAATTCCTCCGTGACTGTGCCACCCTTCAAAGCAGCCTCTTTTCAGAACCTTCAGCATACATCCACTTGTCAAAGCATATTATTTCCATCCGTCTGGATTTGTGTGCGTTCCTCTGTGATTTGCTGTGAAGGAAAAACAGAGGAGAGCGAGAGAACACCCCTTAATGCTTGACTTCTCGCCCCTCTCCACCAGGGAATGAACTATCTCCACAACAGCTACATTGGCTGCCATGGAAATCTGAAGTCATCTAATTGTGTGGTGGACAGTCGATTTGTTTTGAAAATCACAGATTATGGCTTGGCCAGCTTCCGCTCGTCCTGCGAAAACGATGACTCGCACGCACTCTATGCAAGTAAGTTGGGTTCATTTATCTGGACACAGCACTGAATCTCTTCAATCACCAAAAGCATCAGCTCCCATTATATTTAAAATGCCTTATGAGCATTTCTGGCTGTTCTTGGGTTTCCAGAGAAGCTTTGGACGGCTCCCGAGCTGCTCATATACGACCGCCATCCTCCTCAAGGGACCCAGAAGGGTGATGTGTACAGTTTTGGCATCATATTGCAGGAAATAGCCCTGAGGAACGGACCTTTCTATGTGGAGGGCATGGACCTCAGCCCCAAAGGTAAACACAACTGTCTTTTACTGGCTTCAGCTGGTCGCTGGGATCCTTTAAAACAGCAAGCATGCAGCAAACCAACATGTAAGACATGAACACAGAAGAGAAGTAAATCAAACAAATGAATCAGTATAAATAAAACCATGTAAATGTTACATTATAAAGCTTCTTCTTAGGAAAACAGTCCGTTGAATGTTTCTGAGGACTCTTTGTAAAGGACAGAAAAGACGGAAATTCACATAATAGGAACTTCATTCATTGGCTTTTCCCTGACATTTCAAAGCAGACCTTTGTAAGGTCAGACTACTATATGGTGGCCCTGCAGCTATGTACACAAACAAAGAACATATGCTGGCCAGATGTCAAAGGCAGGTGCAGTCACAGAAACCAACACATCACATATCTACATGATCGCTCCCAGGAAACAACCAAGGTCCTTATAAGCATGTCTCACCACACAGCAGCCATCTCGGCAACGCCCCCGGGCAGTTATTTTGGGCTAATAAGCCCAGGCCCCTGATTAAAAAAGAGAGACTTTGTAAAGTAACTTCACCATGGTTGCTGGGAGATTAAGACTGCATACAAAAACACCCACAACCAACACAACACGTCAGTGTATTACAAGATGCCCACAGCATCAACAGACAGATGACACTTTGCTGCCAGGGTCCTGACCCACACCAAGCCCTGGCAACACATCACCCCCACTCTCATCCCCACACTCTGCTGTTTCTGACAGCCCCCACTCTCTGGAACACTCTCCCAGCTGAAATCTGCAAACTGACGTCTCTGGAGACTTTCAAAAGAGACCTAAGAACCCATCTTTTTAATAAGGCCTATCAGGTCTAGATCCAGCCCCATCAAATTAATCAACTTTTCAGTTTTTTTAATCTTATATGTATTTTTTTGTTTATCCATTTATTCTTTGTTTTATTTGTTCCACTTTGTTAAGTGTCCTTGTGTACCCTGAAAAGTAATACAAATTAAATGTATTGTTATTATTATTATTATTATTATTATTATTATTATTATTATTATTATTATTATTAACAGACATAGGTAGGACTAGGTGGGGAGTATGTTCATTGATTAATCCCCAAATAAACTGGCAAAAAAAATGGGAAAAATGCTCATTCCAATATCCCAGATCCCAAAGGGACATCTTTGAATTGCTTCTTCTGTCAAACCAACAGTCCAAAACCCAAAGACTCTTCATTGACTGCCAACAATGACAAAGAAAAGCAGCAAATCCTCACATTTAAGAAGCTGGAAACAGCCAATGGTTGACATTTTTACTTACTGACTGAAACAATTTATCAGTTATCAAAATAATTACCAATTCTTTTTTATTGACCAATCAACTTATCATTGCAGCTACAGCCATACGTCAGAGAAAGCCAGCACGTTTCCGTATTGCAAAACTGACTGTAAAAGGACCATGTAGAGATTCAATGAGTAAAGAAATCAAAGAGCATAGAAAGAGAAACAAAGATGATATCTGCACACATAAAGGCTCTGTCTCCATGAAGAACACGGCTGCTTTTGAGACAGAAACCCACCACAAAAGGGAAAAAATTACTTCTTCCTTTTACACTAACATAAATCATGAGCTGCTGATGCATTATAAACAGAAGAAAATCTAAAGAGTTGAGTATGCAAGTAGGTTTTTCAGATTGAAACAATTCCATAGATTTGAAAGCACCACCGGTCATTGAATTATTCTCCTCTGCCCGGCAGCAAAGATATCTCAAAGCAGATTTTGATGTAGGTGATGGGAAACAAATTCCGCCATCGACCAAAGCTAAAAAGAGGCTTGAGCAGTCTGAGTACGATGAGCTGTAACTTTGCGAGATATTCACTTGATTTGTCTGACTCAGAATGTTGGAGCCTCACATTAACTTGACCCTCCATTACTTCACTCACCTAAGAAAGGTATGTTTATGGACAGTGTTGCTTTCAGATGGGCTTTAAAAAAATGTGAATCTTTAACAAGAATGCATCAAAAGAAGAGGAATTCTGAACACTGACCTTGTAAAAAAGTATAAATGTGTGTGTGTGATAGGTAGTTTGAGCCTCCTCAGCATCATCAAAACCAGACAGACAGTTCATAATAGCTAAAGGGCTTCATGCCGATATGACATAATTCTTCCTCCTCTAACACGTTATTGTTATCTTCTCACGTTAACTAAAACTAAAGATCTGAGCTTGATCACTGCTGACACTCTGGCTCTTCAGCTTCCTGCGTCCATGTTGCATTTTGATTAGCTTTTCTTAGCCAAAATCTACTTTTACCTCCACTGCTGTTTCTCCTTAGTAACAGCAGGAAAAACATTAACTGCAGCAGCAATCCAAGATCAGGAGTTCAACTTTTGCACACCCAAAGAGGATGTGTAAAACCCTCCTGGGGGCAGATCCTGCAGCTGAGGACTTTCACTAGCTTTATATTCATAGTCACGCTCGATGCTGATTGTACAAGGGCCTGATACTTACCCATTAACAGGCTGAACGCAGTGAAAGCCTGCACCTGTTCTCTCTAGTGTCTGAATATTTTACCTCCGGAGCTGTCAGTGTAATTTTGTGGTTTAAAATAACATTAGATTTGTCTAATTACTTTCAGGAATCTTTCATGATGGTAGTAATAACAGGGGGGAGGGGAGAGTTCACAAATCATTTTGAAGAAGTTATCTCTTACAAACTTTTAAACGTATATGATTGATGGATAGAAGAGGAGAAATTAGCAGCAAGATAGAATATATACAGGCACATGCAGCAGGAAGTAAGGAGATCTTACCAATAAATGTTCTGCAGCCACAGAGTATGTGTGAAGTGTACACAATTGTTTTACACATGGGACAAAAAAACACACTGCATTTCCCTCCGAAGAACACACCTCTGTCCTCTCTCTGCCGCAGAGATCGTACAGAAGGTGAGGAACGGTCAGAAGCCGTACTTTCGGCCGACCACAGACAACAAATGCCACTCGGAGGAGCTGACCATCCTCATGGAGGGCTGCTGGGCCGAGGACCCCGCTGAGAGGCCCGACTTCGGACACATCAAGATCTACGTGGCCAAACTCAACAAGTGAGACGCACACTTTGCTTCCTTTCATTGCCTGTCTGATCAAACGTTTCCTAAAAGAGTTAGATCACTCTAAAAATGGTAAACAACTTTAGAAATTTCAAAGAGCTAAATAGAATCATTCTTTTGTAATTTGGGTAAACTGAGCGTTTGCATTACAGAGTTAAGTCATATCAACACAGAGAGCTGGAAACCCTCTTGATTCAATTAACATTTTCTACACTTCTATCCTTGTTTTCAAAGCTGAGGTAATCTGACAAATTGAAATCGACGGAGGCCATTCTTTCCCAGACTATCACTATCTTCCCTGCCAAACTCGACATATAAACACCGCGTCGAGAGCCTGATGTCCCTCTGACTGCCGTGCAAGTTGATACATTTAGGAGATTCAAAAAGGCAAACAGGATAAAAAAAGAGTCATGTTCTGGAAATCACCAAGACAATTTTAGATAAAAGGCTGTTTGTAATTCCTGACAAGCAGCTCCCGACAGGAAGTGCTCTTTGCTGCCTTTCCATCTCCAAGTGTGTGTGTGTGTGTGTGTGTGTGTTTGTGTAAGAAAGGGGAGTGTGTGAGTCCATGTTTCTGGTATTGTTTTCAATGATCCCATGAATCATTCATATGCATATTTTGGTTCTGAGTTTTTATGTCGACGCAGGAAGGGAGAAACGCATGTTTTCCCTCGAGTAGGGCAGCTCTGTCAGAAAGAGTTACAGTATAAAGCATCCCTGCTGATACAAAGTGACACTAGAGCGCACACACACAGGCGTACACACAAAGGCATATGCAAATACACAGCTTAAAGCTAAAAAAGAGATGGGATTTGTACTAGAGCTGATAGAGGCTGCTATGGAAAATGTGCCATACTGGTATAGTTCACATTGATATACTGTAATTTACTTTGTAAAATCAAACTGAGATAATATGTTCTTTGAGTGGTAGCAAACTGCAGAAAATCCCAGAAGAAACACCCAAAAAAGTATTAGAAACATTGAAATGTTTATATCGTGTGCCTCATGTAAAAAGTACATCGGCTCATTTAGTGTGCCTGATGTACATTGGCTCACACTGTATATTATTCATCATACATATTATAAATACTGCTGTATCAGCCACATACACAAAACATACATCAAAACGTGCAGAATCATATCGAATTGCAAAAGGTTTTTCATGATAAGTGCCAAAAATACGACAAATTTCCCATTCAAATAGATGGGAGATAATTGTGAAATTCCCTCAAGCCCACCCCACTTTGGGGCCTCGTTGCCTCGCCATACGCATAGAAAAAGTGATTCAAAGTTTCAGTGAATCACAAGACTGGGGATTTTACTTTTGTAAAGGCACAGTTTGATAGCTTGAATGGTTTTGGTGATTTCAGATTTCATAGTGGTTTTGCATTGCGTAAATGTGGATAAAAATCCCCCAATCTTCACTCCACACACATCAAATACATAAAAAACTTAGGGAAATGTTGTGCTCTACACAAGCATATTATTATGAAAGCAAACAGACACACATGTTTGGCTGAACAGGCTTTCAAGCAACAAGAAAACCACCAACTCTGCCATAAGGGCCAGTGTTAATTTGGAGCAAGCACTTCTGGTAGAAAGCAGACGCTCCCCATTTTCTAAATCGCTGTCATTTCCTCATTTTGGACTCTAAAAACACTAGTGTCCTTTTCTCTTACCATATAAAGATAGCCAATAGCAGTTATACAACCACGTGTTTAGGAGCTGTTTCCCATAAGACATTTTCCATTTGAGCCGAGACAGACAGACACACACACACACACACACACACACACACACACACACACACACACACACACACACACACACACACACACACAGACAGAGGTTATTTTGTATTGCTTATTTCTCTACCACTTTGTCGACAATTTATAATATACTGAGTAATTATCTGCTGAGTCGTTCTTCAAGTCAGAAATACTCGGTGTCAGTCTTCTGTCCATGGCTGCAAATTCACTGAGATATATTTGTGTCTGTCTCTCACTGACAGCCACACAGATCTCTTTTTATACTTATTTTATATATATTTTACACTAGTAGTACTGCTGTTTATGCTACTACTACATCTCTTAGTACTTCTACTGCTACATGCAACTACTGCTACTCTTAATTAATATTTTATAGTAAATAAATAAGTACTAAGTGTCAGTGTAATATCCATTTCTGGCAACTTGTTATGCCATCATTTGGTCCCTCCCCCCATCTCTCTCTCACTGACACACACAGCATGTGGTCTATGATCCTCAGTCATTGTCTTGAGCTTGAAAATCCTTTAAATATTGATGTTCCCCATCATTGTCTGTACCAAGCAGGTAATTGGTAGTAAATGAGTACTACAAAGTACTACTTAGTGTCAGTCTAATATCCATGCCTGTGAAATCATCACACACAGCTATTTCTACTGGTAGTTACTGACTTACCAAGCATCAGGCACATGCTAAATTTCTTGCGAAATGTTCTAGTTAAATCATTAACCTTCATAGACATTTCCCTGTTTATATGTTGCAGGGTGGTTATTAATTGTTCACTGCATTAAGCTGTGAATGTTTCTTAACGGAGCAATTTGTAAGATATGGCCAGAATCTTCTCGTTTCACACGCTGCTGATGTTTGACTCTCTCAGGCCGCCTCATGCCTCTCCTGTCCATGCCTGCTGTGTCTTGTTGTCCCTGGAGTCATAATCCTGGTCAGAGTCGCTGTAAATCACCTGTACTGTCTGCTCTGTTTTCAAACGGACCTCTGTTGGTCTCAGAGACTGTGCTCAGTCCCAGTCTGGTGTCCAGCTCTGTTCACTGGAAGGCCAGTTGTTTGAGTCCCATTCCCCTCAGTGACTCCCCCAGTCATCCCAGGTTGTGGTGTGGGCAGACTCCCGGCAGCTAATCGGTCCACTTAGCTCCACGGTTAACTGAACAACTGACTAAAAGCAGCTGGTCGCCATAGCCAAAGAAAGTGGCATATGTTGTTGTGAACACTTATAAATGTGCACTGGCCTGCCTGTGTTGCTGGCAATGGTGATACAGTGGATTGCAAGCTTTACTTTCCCAGTAAACATACCAGCCTCTTCAGCTCATGAGATGTGTCTCTTGGCTAAGCAGAATGGCCTCTTCAGGTCAGCTGACTAGTATTTAATCTATTTCAATGACCTCACTTACAGTTTGTATGTAGATGAAGTAGTCACTAAGGCCATTGCACACACATATAACTGGCACTGAAGTAAAGTTTCATGAAATGAAAATATTCAAGTTATCCTGGACACCACAGAGCCTCACTGCATTCACCAAAGAAAAAAAACATGAAGGTCTTAACTTAACTCAAAAGGATGATGTAATGTCTCACAATAATGAGCAAAGATTACATTACCACTAGAATTAAGAAATCTTTCCCCATGAGATATTTTCTTATAATTAGGAGATAAGGAGGTCATTATTAAGATATAGGATCTACAATTTCTTTTTCTTCAGAAAATGAGAAGTGCCGCTGTAGGACACAACCACATGGATTACCTGTTATGCCCTAAACACTGATATTCATATCTAAATGAGCAAAAGTAAGAGTTTAATGGTCAAAAGCTCCGGTTAATCAAGACATCTGGAAAATTTAAATTTACAGTTATTGTGTTTGCATTCTTCCATTTGCTTTGTGCTACTGAATTTTGACATGAAGGTTTACCTTGTTCTCTGATGAATAGGAAACCACTGCTGTGCAGTCAATGGCCAAAGCAATCATGTAGACAATCTTTCATTTACTGTGGCAGAGAGTGGCAATCACACTGAACAGGGGTTAGCAGTGGAAATGGCTTGGCTGGAAGTGTGCTATTGAAAAAGAGAAAATCACTGAGGCTCCCTTCACCTTAATGTTGTCCTCATCATCATCAACACCTTCTTCTGGCATCAGAAAGCTGAAGGGAAAATACAAGCAGGCCAACCACAGTTATTTGTCTCCACATGATACCTCCATTTTCTTTGTAGCAGGGACATTTACTTACATTTATGAGATGGTACACATACTACGGTTAGCTCCTAAGTATAAATCCAGCTTTAGCTAAGTATGATCACAGGTATGTTCAACATTTTAAAGGAGAACTTGCTGTTGATTCTGAGGGCTCTTTATAATCAGCTCAAGACATAAGGTTATTCTTTTGTAGTTCTGAGTAGCTAAAGTGCACCTTTTGTGAGCATGCACCATCCATACTGGTGAGTTCAAGGCCGCTCAGATGTCAGAGATTTGATGCCCTTGTTGTGAAATCCAAAGCTGCATGTCTTTGTGCAGTCCCATAGTGTACAGTGACTGCTGAGTCTTGAACCTTGAGGACGAACAATATCCACACAGAGACGAGAAGGGTGAGGGGTACTGCAGAGTGTCATTTTTGGCGTTAAAAGGTTGCTGTTCTCGGTTGTCTCATGGATACCAGAACATCTTAACTGTATAATAACTGCTCAGATGAAATGAAACATACACACATCTAAAAGCTTCAATCCTTTAAGGATACAAGATGTCACATTTCGGCATTAAAATGTCTAAAAATCAATTGGAATCGTAACCCTAACCTTTATATTTTCTATGAGTTGTGTGCTTACATTACCGAATTAAATGTTTCCGACAATGTTCAACCTTGAAAAATCTGTAATTGTTTTCTGGGTAATGGTGTTTTTCATTTAGTCTGAGGAAATGTCACATGATACATCAGAGAATAAAAAAGGAACTTGACGAATGTGACTAAACATAACATGAACAACACTTCAAAAAATGACTTAATCTGTAAACATTGATCGATTTTCATCAGCACAGTTGGTTGTTTAACAATGAAGACAGCAATGATTCTGTGCTACTTCTGACTTTTGTTTTGATCAAGAGGCATCTTGCAGCAGAAATGACAAACCCTGTGTTTAAAGAGAACTACAAACGCACGTGTGTTGAGAAGCAAACTAAAAACAGGTGGATTGGGGATTCTATTAACAGCTCTGTGAGCTTAGTGTGTATGTCCGCTCAGCCTGACCTCTCCTCTCTGATGAGTCCAGTGATGTATAGCTTTCCATTTGCAGCGGCTTGGAGCAGAGAGCTTTACATGATTGACGTCCTGAGCAGCACTCAAGGATGCTCTTGACAGCCGCATACGGAATGTCTCCCCATGTGTACGAAGCCCCTCGGCTCAGGGTCCTGTGTGTTAATGCACTGTTTGCCGGTTATTTTCATTAGGTAAATGTATGTTGTTGACATGACGTGATGGATGGGCTGTTATTTTTGGTGTGTGTTTTTGTGTGTATGTGTGTGCGTATGAGCTTGGGCTTGAAGGGCGCGGTAACAAGAGGGGTGTCGAGCAGTAAACGCTTCGATTTGACACAAACAGGGAGCTGACACTTTGGCTCGCCATGAATAGCTGACCTCTCCCCACACACACACTAAGTCTCTCGCTGTCTGCCATCACCGCTTATACTGCAACAAGGATTATTTCACTCTCTGTTCAGCAGTGAAATGTTCCTTTCTTACATGTTATAAACTTTTGTTCATTTATTTTTAGCTGTGTTTCGCTGAAACGGCTGGCACACCAGTCCACCGATTTGGCGAGAATGTGACTTCCTAAAGCATGTTTAGCCTCTTTGTAAACAAGAAAGCACTCAGAGACCGCTTCCCACCGCCAACACTGCACAGCCATCTACATTTGTGTTTTAAATAGAAGAGAATGTTTTTAATTTTTAATCAGCATCTCGATCCAGATCTGCTTCAAAATACACAGTGATAGACAAACATGCTGACTGGCTGATGACAGACTTGATTTCCTGAAAGCACATAAATCCTGTCTGGCTCAGTGCAAAGGAAACAGACTGATGAGATCTGAGTTATTTAGATTGATCTAAATGTGTGCAGTCATCCACATTTCCTAGGAAGTTTCCTAAAAAATAACTTTACAATTTGGCAATAGCTTCTGGGAAATACGGTCAAAATTCACAACAGTAATTTGTGTAACAGGGCTTTACAGAGGAGCTGAGATCTCCCTTCATAACACTGACATCCAATTTTAAATAATTTATTCAGTGATTCTGGAGAAAGATTGATAATTGACGAGTCTCATTCCTGGGTTGTCAAAAAAGGACACTGGCTTAGACCGAGCGACCAGCCCGTCAGTATCTGACGACCTGGAAATGAAACTCACACAGCACCATAAATCCCATTTGTGTAACCCCAATAAGCAAAACGTCTGCTTTGGCTCTAATGCTTTTATATCAAATTAATGGTTACAAACAAAATAAATCACATTACTACTTGCATTTGCTTTGGCGACTGATTTAATTCAGTTAAACACATTTGAGGATTTTTTGTGTGTGTGTGATGACATCATGAAATATAACCACAGACATTCACAGCTTCATTCAAAAACTTAAATTGTGTTGTATTGAGGTTTGAGTAGTTGATGAGATCCAGAGATCCACTTATCCACCAGCATCTCTATTCACACCCTCGTAATTAATTATGAATTACAAGAAACGTTTTAATCTTATGTTTGTCTGCAGACAAAATTAACTTTTCAGTGTTGATTAGGCCAGCAGTTGGTATTAATTAACTAGAAGATTAGAATTAGCACCAAATTCCATCAACAAGTTTCTCCTTTTTTCAGTTTTCAGAAATAATGTGTAACTAGCAGGCTTAGCCAGATATATTATGTGCAGTATCTTGGCTGACATTTGTTTGAGGATTAATGAAAAGGTTAGCGTCCTTTCAGACAGCAAGAGGTTACGGCTGCAGATGTCGCCCAGTGACATTGGTATCTTTATCTTGATCGGGATGAAGTTACTCTAGTATTTGTTTAAATTGATGTTGTTGGTGAATAGGTGTACAAGTCAGGTCATTCCTAACAGTCAAAAATTAGCTCCTGGATCTTTTTTCCTCAGTGTAGTTTTGGTGGTCGTCATGGTTACAATGCAAACCATGGTGGCAAAAAAAGTTTGAGCGTTGTCAACAGACCTTGCAAGAAGCGAGAGCAGCAGCGATCCCCATTTTTCCTGAAGGCTGACCTCGGTTTCATAGCTTAGAACTGCTCATCCCCTTATGATTGTAAGCTCAAACAAGAAGTGCTTCGTAAGTGGATACATGCAAAAATGACAAATGATAAATGACAAAAATGACTCAGTTGTCCCCATGGTCTGTGGCCTTCTATCAACAGACAAATGAATGGAGGAGGTAACAAACGAGCTATCTGATCCTTTTAAAAGGTTTTTTTTTTTCATTTGCGTTAAGAAAAATGAGGTTTAAAAGGACAAATTATTAAATCATAAGCTGAAATGTATTTTCTGGCTTCTCATCTCTCTCCATAGAGACGGTTCTCAGCTGCACCCGTACACTATTAGTTTGGATGAATGGTGGGAAAATATGGATGTCTGTGATCCTGCGTGCAGTAAACAGTGCATGGCCTGTGTGATTGCGTTCAGTGCGTTGATACTCATCACTGTCTTTCATGTCTCCTTCTGATATTTTGTTCTTTAAACTTAAACAACATGTGGGTGTGTGTAGGATCTGTGACCCGCAAGAAAGGTGGCAGGATGCCAGGCATTGATGCTTTTAGCCGCCACGGTGGTGTGGATGACTCACCGTCTTGCTCCGTTGGAGTAAATGCGTGTACATGCTTGTGTGTGTGTGTGTGTGTGTGTGTGTGTGTGTGTGTGTGTGTGTGTGTGTGTGTGTGTGTGTGTAAGCATATGAATGTTGAAATCTCCCGAGACGCACATATTATACAACACATGTGTTATATAATTAAATGTGAAATGCTACGATCATAGCAGCAGAGACGTAAATAGAGACCTTTCACAGAATGCTTGGAGTGTCTGTTTTTCCTCCATGTTGGAAGGTAACAACAGCTGCTGTGTGGTCAATATATGACAGGTACCGTAAACAAACAAATAGTATACATAATAAACCATTGCAGTAATACGCGTTTATGACGTTCTTCCTGTTTCACCAGTGCACAGAAAGAGTCGCTGACGGTCAACCTTGGACAGAAAGCTGTAGCACTCAGAGAAAAAAATAATTGATGAACTGTCAGTAGTCGAGTTGCTTTGTGGGTAATGTAGGCACCAGACGATATCTTCAGATGTATTTAATTTGATTAATTTCTTTGTAGTGCTATTGGATTGCAGTACTACATTTCTTAAGAAGTCTTTTAATGGATGATTTCTGTTTATTTCAATAAATTAAATTTTCTTAACACAACCTGCACATCAAAGCAGTTACTGAGATCTGAGAACAACATTCTCTACCATCACTGCAACAAAACACTCTGATTAACAGATGATCCGAATCACTCCATTTTAAAGGGTCTCTGGAACTTTTGTGTTGTGCTGGAGGCCAGCATTTAATGCGAGCAGGCTCCATTACTAAACTTATGTTAGCCAGTGTGGCTCACTGTTAGTGGAGCGGAGAGAGGCACTGAGACGAGGCACTCGAGGACGTACATAAAGTCCCATCCTTTGGTGAGGAAAATCCAACCCCAGCCCCTCACAAAGAAATCCCCAGTCCAGCAGCTTTAAACAACTTCAACTAATCCTCTCATTTTTCACGTCACATCACAATCCGCTCACACGTTTCCCATAACAAAATTATTAATACATGCAAATGACTACAGATTGTTACATCGAGCCCTGTTAAGACACAAGCTTCACTAACTTGGAGGGTTGTTCAAAACATGTTCCAACTTCTGCTCGTGTTTCCTGCTGAGTCGTACTTGCTTCGAATAATGTTGTAGCATTCCTAGATCTAAGCTATTCACTTGCCTGCAGCATTATTATCATTGTTATTACTATTATTACTATAGAAAGGTGTAATGAACAAAACCACAGAAAAGACTCAGGTCTGATAAAGCCAGGATGATGCTGAGCTTTCACTGACAAGTGCTTTGTGTGGAAATGACCCGATGCTACTCTGTGTTTTCTATAGGGAGGGCAGCACCAGCATCCTTAACAACCTGCTGTCCAGGATGGAGCAGTACGCCAATAACCTGGAGAACCTGGTGGAGGAGCGAACACAAGCCTACCTGGAGGAGAAAAGAAAGGCTGAAAACCTCCTCTATCAAATTTTACCGCAGTAAGGAAAAAGAAAAAGAAAAACAAAACAGTCGTATTCTCACTTTTGTCCTCCCACCCAACAGCTTGAGACTCCAATTAGCCAAGCAAATAGACTAAGTGTTACCAGCGTGGCTCTCTGACAATTTGCGTTAAATCTCTGTATTAATTAAAGACTCCAAATTCACAATTTATCAACTGATACACATTTCCCCATGGTGCGATCTAACCGTAGATGAAAGAGAGCAGAGAGAGCTGACAGGCAAACTGCTCATTAAGGCCCGACAGACAGAGAGGCGTGATAGTGAGTTCAGGCGTTTGGATAACGCCACAAATACCATCTCTCTCACCCATTTATCCTCTTTTCCTGCTTAGGAATTTCCCCCCTTCAAAGCTGTCCTCACAGACAGAAAGGAGCCTGAGAAAGAACAGATATCACTTCTGACTCGCTGACTTCTGCCACAGTTTTTGTTTTTTTGTTTTTTTGCCTTTGGTAGTGTTCGATTACTTGATTAGAGAAGAGGAAAATTAACATGAGCAGGATTAGAAAAGATAAACTGACATCCAGTTATAATTGAACCTTCCAGGCGCTCTGTGGTTGTGTTTTATAAATATATTATATATTTTTGTTAAGCCTGTTTTTGGTTGGGGTCACCAGTCCGCACACAAATCCAGCATTAAAATCTGATTTATGCTGATTAAATCTCATTTCAGTGACTGAAAGGCAATCCACAGGCATTTCTTCATGTTGCAATTTGCCGTTCCTTCAGGGTTCATTTTCAATGCCACGTTGTGCCACCTCTTTGCTTACTGCCGTGATTACGTTTAGGCACAAAAACTAGAACAATGTTTTGGCTCACCTGGGTTTGTCGCCACAATCATAGATGGTTATTGTTCAGACATCTGGTCAAAAAAATCTGTTTAGTTTAGCTATAAAGATGACTGGAAAACTACGTCGCCTTTAAAAGATCCAGTGGTTTAATGCTTACAAAAAGGGAAAACACCATTTTGAGTCTCTTGCTTTGTAGCCATCAGCTGTCAAGCTGCCACCATCCCTCCGACTAACATGAATGCGATATGACATGTATTGGAGAAATGTCAATATGGTATCCGAATCTGTGGTTTAATGTGAAATGTGAACATGTTATTCTGGTGATTGGGCTGGGAGAAGCCTGGACTTCAGTGTGATGTCAAAAGGACCCTTCCACATACTCGATTGGTCGATGAATTGTTCTACCTCCTGAGTCACAGCCGCCCCCGTTAACCTGACGAAGCGATGTGAACAAAACAACCTCTTCAGCCTGCGTCAGCTTGTCTGACCTTATTTTTTAAACATCTTTAGTCATTCAAGTATTGTCCTCTGATCTTCCCTTGCTTTTACATTTTTCTAAAGTTATGATTAAGAGGTGCAAACATTTTGACCTCACACACCTCTCCCTCTCTCTCCCTCTCTCTCTCCCCCTCTCATGCAGTTCAGTAGCAGAGCAGCTAAAACGAGGGGAGACGGTGCAGGCCGAAGCATTCGACAGCGTCACCATTTACTTCAGTGACATTGTGGGCTTCACGTCCATGTCTGCAGAGAGTACACCGCTACAGGTACACAGCAATCAATATGTCACTGCAATCCTCCAATGAATGACTCCCACTCTGCATCTCAGTGTTTCTGTCCTAGAACTTTGTGTTCCCTGGTGAAATGTTTTTTCGAGATCCCCTTTCCTGACTTTCCCTCACAGCTACCAAGCTCATCTCAAAGCTTTTAAAAATCCCAGTTCGTGATCGTAGTCACAGCGAATCCTCACTCTCTATTTACGCATAAAAGTGCTCACCAGTATCAGGTCTCTACCTACAGTGTGTCTCATAGTTCCCACAGTGTGTGTTCCCACACACGGGCCGCAACTCAAAATAGTACAGTTGTTAGATGGAAGAGTGTGCTGACGCAGAGTTGAGTCACATCATGCGACCACATATCTCCCTCTCACTTGAATACCAAAGGGAGGTTTCTCAACCAAATACATGATTAGAATGTCACACCGCGGCTGAGGGTCTGAAGGGTTGATGGGCAATCTGACACCTTCAGATGGAGTGGGATCGCCACAAGGACAGACGCTTGCTCTTCTCACCTTCATCCCTTTTTCCAGGGTCATGGGAAAGAACCAGTTAAGCCTCTCGACAACAAAATACAACATAAAAAATGTAATCCAGTACTACAGTGCTAGTAGAGGTAACTGTTTACATGCCGCTCCCACTGAATGACACCATTATTCCTCAAGGGCGTATGGTTTCAGAAGTGGGCTGGGCGCATCAAGGGTCCTCTTCTGAAACTATGGGAATTCTGTTTCCAGCATTTATATACAAATATATCAATCTTTTTAATAATACAGTATAACACAACTTGTTGCGTTATGATAAAGACAACAAACATGTTTTAACCAGTGTGAGCAGCCTGCTGTATATGACTATGTATAAAGTAACAGAAGACAATAGTACCAAGCTTGCCATGTGCCCCAACAATAGAGCATAACATTTGTTTCTACCCACTTAAGGTATTTCACGCATGAGTGCACATAACTGAAGCAATGCTCACAATGAATCGCTGACTGCTGAAAAGAGGGAAATCGCCACTAACATCACACGTCACAGGCCATGTCACATGACAGCTCAATGATGAAGTTCTTACACAATAAAACATAAAACTGATTTATTTCTCACAGTCATCATTTATATTTTTAAGATCACTTTAAAACATTTTCATTAATGCAAAAAATGATTTATTGAAGCTATTTCAGACTCAACGCTGGTGACATTTTTCAGCCGCTAAGCAACGCCCCTCCTAAACCTACTTACTCTGATTGATCGATCATGTTGTCTAATGGTTGGGGCCTATATCAGTGTTTCCCACAGATAATGTCCTCAGGGGTTTTGTTTTGTCAAGAACCCAGAAATATTCAGTTCACTGACATAGAGGAGTAAAGAAGAAGCTTAAGAAGCTGGAATCAGAGAGTCTAGCCTTTTATTTTTTTCTTGAAAATGACTCAAATTGATTGATCAGTAATTCAATAGATGGCTATTAAGACCACTATCCTAACTGATGCCCAAGTGGAGCATCTTTGAAGAATATAAACTGTAAATTACAATATAGATCAAATATTAGTTTTATTTATTTTTCACCCCAAAAAAGCATCCAAAGCAGGCAAAAGCCCCCCAACAGTGTCCACAGCCATCCTCAGTGGATATTTACACCCTCGGTTCCACTGTCAGCCAGTCAGTTAACCAAACACTTCACCGTGTGCTGACCTGTAATTGTCCCGGCCCTCCTCGTACTCTCTAACAGCCATTCTGAAAAGGTTGCAGTGCATTAGAGAGATACATCACTCCTCTACATACTGTACAGTGCTGCTTGTGAAGGATGTCACCGGCATCCTGAGCCAGGAGTTAGAGGGTTTATTCACCTTTGAATGATTTCCACTTAAATGTAGACGGTATATTATGTACTGTATAGGAGTGTCAGATATTAATATGAGACAATAGCCAGACATATTACTTGAACATATTTGTTAGCTCTCAGGGGTACACACAATGTGTTTTGTTGAGTGCTTATATAAATTATCATTGTATAATCACAAACAGTTGAAAAATGACGTTTGCAATTTATCGCAATAGAAAATACAGTACAGGCCTGTTCTAACATTGGTGATATAAACAGACTTTAATAGCATCAGAAAACATGTTATATAAAGGCTGTTGTTGTTGCTGTTGATGATGGGCACTATACTGAAGACGTGTCAGTGACTTGAGTTACAGCAGGTTCTGATCACATGTTTTGGGTTTGGTGACCGAGCAGCCTTTTGGTCCACATTTAAGCTGCAGACTGTGTCTTTAAAAGTTCAGCTTGGACAAAACAGTCTTAAACTTTTTTTTGTTCACTTTTGTCTGCTCCAAGCTGTACCTATGGCCTGTTCAGGCACAAAACCCACTTAGTCAGGGTCAGGACAAGGCTGTATTTTGGCTCACCTGGTTCTGCCACACACCTGACATCTTGTTAAAAATATACCGTGGTTTGATGCTTGCGACTGCTGAAACGCTGTCTTGAGCGGTCTCCTGCAGCGGTCTCGCTCAACTGTGATGCCACCACATTCCAGTCCACCTCCTCAACATTACAGTCAGCTCATTTAGATGTAATGTGTGCTCGATGTGACACAGATTGTAGAAATGTTGATATAATACTTATGACACATTCAATTTGAATCTTTGCTGACGATGATAAACCTCTAGTTGCTCCAGACTCCAATATAAAAACTCAAGTATACTGTGGAACAAAGCAAATAGGCCTCATCAGTATTATCTGAACTCCTTTGACAAGAGCTTGAATGTAACAGACGTTCCCTTTTATCTAAAAGTTGCTCACTGCAGGTTTCTAATGATTCAGATCCTCATCCATCGCAGCTGAAACCTTCTCATTCACTTTACATCGCTCATTTCAACAGTGCAGCACAAAAAGTCCTGACGAGATGCAGAGCCAGCTGCGTTTTATTTTCTGTTTAAAGATGACGTCTATATAAAAACTTTGTCTTTGAACGAACAGCCAACCTCTGACATTACTGCTAAATCATAACTATTATGCCCCACACTGTTAAATTCAATACAGACTGTGTTTGTTATATTCCATCTGTTGATTTGATTTATGATCCTGTAAAATGTGTCAATGAGCCTCAGCAGGCAATCGTCCAGTGACAGACGAAACAGAGATAATGTGGGAGAGTGTGAGGTTTTGTAGACATGCTGGCCTCCCAGTCTGTCAGCTTTAAACAAAAGAAAAGTAGTGTCATGTTTTAGATGTAAATCTCTGTTGACACGTAGCTGACACACAGACTAGCTGAACATTTTCAGTACTTATCACTGAAATCACTTTAAACCTATGTGTCTCTCTCTCTACAGGTTGTCACTTTGCTCAATGATCTGTACACCTGTTTCGATGCCATCATTGATAACTTTGATGTGTACAAGGTAAGTCAGGATGGTCAGTGTGGATTATTGCTATTATAGATTTTAATTACAAATGTGCATGTTTGTTTTTGAATCTTAAAGGGACAGTCCACTGAAATCAAAATTATATACATACCTTCTTACCTGTAGTACTTTTGATCCATCTAAATGGTTTTGATGTGAGTGTCTGGGTTTTGGAGGTATCAGCCAAAGAGATGTAAGCCTTCTCTCCATAATGGAACTAGATAGATAAATATGTGATTTTTATTGAAGAGTGAACTGTCCCTTTAGTTTGTGTTGATTTCTTGCATCATTTAACAAAACTGCAACTCAAATGTTTGAGTATATGCATTTTTTAGCATGTTTCCTAGCCTCAAACACCAAATACGCAAAATTCTTTGACATACAATTCAGGAATTCAGGTTCTCTGTGTTTGAATCCTCGGAATACAACATAGAAATTGATATGAATTCACTCCTCAGGTGGAGACCATCGGTGATGCCTACATGGTGGTGTCAGGGCTGCCGGTTCGGAACGGAAAACTGCATGCCAGAGAGATCGCCGGGATGTCGCTGGCGTTGTTAGAGCAG
Organism: Acanthopagrus latus; assembly: GCF_904848185.1. NCBI lineage: Eukaryota > Metazoa > Chordata > Actinopteri > Spariformes > Sparidae > Acanthopagrus > Acanthopagrus latus. The sequence continues at coordinate 5,554,681 of NC_051050.1, read as the reverse complement.
GTCAAAACGTTCAAGATCCGACACAGACCCAACGACCAGCTGAGACTCAGGATAGGTATCCACACAGGTGAGTCCGAACCCTCAGCAAGATCTGCACCAAGGTAACCTGGAGCCATGTGGTCTCAGGTTCAGCATCTCACAGCGGCCACCCTGCAGAGGTGTTCTTAACTGATTAGTCAACACAATCATATATTTTCTTCCTCAATGAGTTATGAAGAGTAGCTTCATAGTATAACTTCATTTTTCCTGTGGTCAAAAGTTGCAGTTGCTAGGATCAGCTAACTAAACCTTTTTTTTCTCAACAATTAAAACAATTTATATAAATTCTAACATTTGTCCATTGAGTCCACTGACGACAACGAGCACAGCCACATCGATCTCATCCCGGCCTGTTCTCACTTCTGAGGCCTTTTTCCTGCTGCAGTTTCTTTCTATTGATTCAGGCATTTTCCCCACAGTGGTACACAAAGATGACTTTCCCATACTTAATTCTGCCTTGTGTCCATCAACAATTGATTGGGTTCTGGAGGGAGAACAGCCGGTAATGAGCACAACACCAGACCATTTTGAATTGTCGAGCAAATCCCTAACTGCGGGCATTGATTTGGAGGTCTGAAGCAGGCAGCCTGAACATTGTTGTTATGAAATCTCATTCAGAGAGCTGTCGGAGTTTGTCTCTTTTTAGAAATATTGTTCAGAGCAGCAGGATTTCCAGTGCATGATGTCTTTCTGACCCCTCTATAATGAAAACTGAGTATATATTTATGAGGGTGGACAAAAATATTAGAAACACCTCTCAGTTTAATAACTATAAACATCAGCCTCCAAAATGCTCCAAAAAGTTAAACCAACGGCTCTGTACAAAAACAACCAAAATGTGCAATACAATAAAACCTTCATGACCACCTTCATGTTGCAGGACTGTTGGATTAGCTGAGCTAGTTATATCATTCAATAAGCTGGCAACTGAGCACCCATCACGTGTAGGGCTTGTGATCTGTAACTTCCCACCTCTGGATACCAACGCACTGACTGGACATAAATATTCCGTATGTTTTATCTCGATCTGTCTGCAGCATTTGGTCTGATGTAATTTACAAGAGGCCCCTGACACAGTATTTAGTCTGTATCAGCTCATGGCGGCACTGTTTATGTTCTTATTCAGACACTTGACACGCAACAGAAACGGACCAGCGTGCGTAGGCTGGTACTTAGCATTGTCCGGGTAATTTAAAGCACAAATTCAATTCACTCACACCTCTGTCGTCACATGTAAAAACAGCTTCACTGCTGTGGTTTATGTGATAATGACTGCAGCTCCCAGCATGACACGCATGATTGTTTCTTCCGCTGTAAAATGTGTCTATATTTAACTTGTGTTTTAACAGGTCCAGTCTGTGCCGGCGTGGTCGGGTTGAAAATGCCCAGATACTGTTTGTTTGGAGATACTGTCAACACGGCATCTCGAATGGAGTCCAACGGAGAGGGTGAGTTTCGCTGTCACTTGTTTTTGTTCTGTGTTTCATACCCTGGTTCCTGCGTGGAAGTTAAATCACACGTCTCCACACACATTTCCACAGCGAGCAACGTGTCTTATACCATCTTATTTGCTTGTGAAAGGGTCCTCAGTTTTCACTTTTTCAGCACTGAAAATAACTTCTTAAGTCCTTGAGATTGTCATTACTCTGCTGTGTATTATACACAGTATATCGACATTCTACTTCTGTGTCCTACTACAAGGATACGTCCTTCGTTGCTCCAACTGAAGCTTCTTCTTCTTTTCATTTCAAGTTTTTATTCTTGTTGGGCAGAGACTTTTTTTTTGTGTGATGTGACCATGTACCAAATGACAATCTACATTAGGGTTCATAACAAGTTCAGCTGCAGGTGAGACTTTCTTCATTCAGTGATGGTGTACAGGGTTTAAACCCAGGGCAAGTAACTCAATAGGTTGTGCCTGCTTCTTTCTTTCTGACTCCATTAACATGTCTGTGGCCCTAAAGCCCACTCTGAAACAGCTGGGCACTGAAGATAATAACAAACATTACACATCTGGACTAAATAATGAATTTGGTGGGAGTATTTTTGGCTGTGGATTAACAGTAAATTGGTGCTCTAGTAAACAGTCCCAGCAGCATGATGGTTTATTTGAGGTCATAATAAAAGAAGCTACAGGTACAATTTTACACAAGTTCAATGTAAAGACTCACATTTTTTGCTAACATGTTGAGTCAATGTGAATATTTGACATAACCTGGTCTGATTAAATTAAATGGATACAGACTTAAACATAAACCTGATGTGTTTATACCATTATTACACATAACGTTAAGGGGAACTTTTATATACACCTTATGTGCTCGTCAAGTGATACGTATAGGAAACACATTTCAAACAGGTTATTCTGGCTTCAGTTATAAGTGACACATTTTGTTATCTAATGTATTCACACTGTCTCAATGAAAACTTAAATGTGACTCTGTACACTGCATCTAATTCATAGGATTAAATGTAATTAACATACTTAAAGTAAATGTTTAAGGCAATGATTTTTGAGTGTGTTCATGACAGAAACTGCAAGTGTGTGGCTCACTGAGTAAACGGTTTTAAGACAAAAAAAAAATGGAGCTTCACAGAGGATGAAGATCTATCAGGCTTTGACTACACATACTTCACTGTACAGATCTTTGCAGTGTTGGTTTTATTCCGCTAACTTTTTTGTTTTAGTGTAATGGCGACAGTGTTTTATTGGGAATGAGAGATTATTACTATGATTAACTGTGTGTGTAGATATTTGTTGATTATACTGTACGTTTTTAATATGGACTGCAGGAAGAGAAGTTGACACCAAGTTTATCCCCAATTAAGGGGATACCAGGAAAGAGTACATATTCAAACCGTTCATTGAATCTCTTACTTGAACCTGTTTAATCTTTATCTTTACTGAATTTTTTTTGTTAAGGAAGTGTTAATGAGTATCTGCCACTGAGGTTGGAGGAAATGATTTCAGAGCTGAATATGAGACGTATTGAGCTGCTGAGTCCAACTTTTCCTACACTGCCTTAACCAGCAGTGACAGGAACTAGTGTTATGAAACTGTGGTTGGATATTTTGTGAGCGTATCATCAAATGTATTGATTAAGTACTGAGCCGCTTCCTGTATTGTGCCTCTGCTGGTAAATAATTGATTGCACTTACAGCGAAGGGCCCTTAGCCAGCAATAAACTGAGCAGCTTGAAGCTTCACAGGCAGGAATCAGGTCTCACATCTCTGCACTGTGTGCATTAATTGGAGAAAACAATACAGTTTTTCATCACTGTTAGCATTTCAGCTGCTGGCTCCTGATGGGACTGAATGCATCGGCTCATCACACACACAGTCTCCTGCTCTGCTGTACATCCTGCAGCCTGAGATAAAAGCAGCGTAGGGGAAATTCACATATTGTTGCGGTTGTCATTCAAGGCGTGAAATTACTCAGTCTGGGCTTTTGTGCTCTTGGTGTGTTTTGCAGCCTTAAAGATCCACGTCTCCTCTGCCACCAAAGAAGTGCTGGATGAGTTTGGCTACTTTGATCTCCAGTTACGAGGAGACGTAGAAATGAAGGTAAGAACACTCTCTTTACTTTGTCAAAATGTACTTTCAGTTTTAAGTTTAAGCACTAAAATTAGAGCACTGCTCTGACAATTGTGTTTGTGACTGCTGAGTAAAATTTACCCACAGTGCAAATAAACCATGTGTCTGTACAACTCATTTGGATTCACATTCAGACTGGAAGGCAGAAAATTCTGCAGACAGGGTGAACTGTCGACATTGTTTCTGTTGCTATTCAGGAATGTTCACCAAACTATTTTAGTGTAAGACTTTAAACAAGACACAATCATTTCTTAACTGTTTGGTCTATAAAATCAGGACTGTAGCCGAGGCTGAGGACACTTTGGTTCCGTTCTCACTATTTCTCAGTGTTTCTGAGAATCTGGGTATTTTAACAGCCTTAGTAGGTAACATCATGTAAATACAGAACTTAGTTCATTTTGAGTTTAAAGTACTACAAGTACTTTTTAAGTGGTTATAAGCAGATGAGATAATCAGTGAGAAAATCAGCATTTTAAAATGTTTTTTCTTAATGCCTGTCATCAGGTCAGATTCCCCACACATTCATAACATGTTCACAATGTTACTAGGGAATGTTGTATAACTTGAATAACTTTAGTTTTCTCAACAAAATTAATATTACAGAATAAGCGAATATGTCAGCTGTAGGATCACATGTGACCTATGTGAATGCATTAAAACAGTTTTACTATAGTCACATTACAGTTATTAATCCTCCATTACCTCATCACAGTGCATCCTGCAAACAGCTGTTTAGAAAAGAGAAATTTGCTTGCTTTACTTTCTTTAACTTACTACCTGAACAAAGGCGAGTGCTAGCCAGATAAGGATAAGGATGCCATATTTGTCCACAGGGGCCGCCAGAATCAAGACAAAATGAAAGTCCTTCATAGCAGCTTGAATTTAAATAAGTTAATAAAAGCAAAATGGGGCATTTAATGTTTCTCTTACAAAGTGACATTTACATCAGCATGGAGACTTATTTAAAGGGGGGCTGTGGGGTTGGACTTTGTTAAATTTGGATGTCAGGCTCTGGTCTTGTACCAAATGAAAAAGTGTTATGACAACACAGAGCCTAAGGTGACTAAGTTGTTTTGTCCCACCAATGATCAAACCCCAAAGATATTTAATTTACATCCTCACACATGATAAGCTTATAAGCAAATGTTGGTTAATAGTTGGCAGTTAATTAATTAATCATTTGTTTCTTAATTTTTTTATCTTTTGGGGAAACAAAGATATTTTAATGGCATTTTGAAATGACAATACTTAATATTCCTGTGATTACATACAGTATAAATCTAATGTTTATGGAGAAAGATGGAGATGTAGGCTGAGCTGCAGTTACTGTCAGGGTCACCCTTAAGCGAAGGGCAGCCTAATAGAGGATATCAGCCCCACCCCTCGCTACATCTCCATTGATGAACCTATTGATTTCTGTGTTTTTCAGGGCAAAGGCAAAATGAGAACGTATTGGCTTCTTGGGGAGAAGACTGATGTGTATGTTATCTGAGAGGCCTGCTGATTATGTGGCAGCAGCAGTGGAGACGACAGCAGGAGCTCCAGTGGCCGAGCCACTACTTTATTTGTTCTAGAATAAGTCTTTATTGGTGATTTCCGTGCAGAGGAAAGGAGAACGACACCATACGACAAAAACAGAGGGAATTCCAGGTATATTTATTACCTGTATACTGTAATTGCAAAAAAAAAGAATAGAAAAAAAAATAGAAAAAATATTGTAAAAGTTGTTTTTGTATGAAAACCTTTCTGTCCTGAGAGTGAGTACTTTTCACTGATAAATTCTTATTTTTTGTGCTTTCTATATTAAGATTTGTATAATGTGTTTGGAAGTCAATGATGTAGTAATATTTCCTTGAAACATCCATTGAAGTTTGGAGGCACAGCGTTACAAATGATGTCACTGCAGGGGTTCATCAGCCGTGTTACACAGTACAAGATAATATGTATATATGTATATCCAAGATACTGTAAGATATTTTGTTCAATAAACTGAGTGAAACACTCTTTTTCCATTTATGGACCGGGCTGTATTTTGATGCTTTTGCTCTGTGGACTGTGGTTAGTTATTGATGTTGTGTATCCACAAAGGATGTAACAGGAGAACGACACAGAGCAGCTCTAATGAGTCGGTTGTGTATGCATTAACTTCACATTCATCTTCTCACTGTTCATGTGAACTCTCTGAACATATCTGGGCCACATCCTCCCGACAATACTCACCCAAATGTTTTTAGTTTAACCCAGAAAGAATTTATAAATGACCTTGTGCTCTCCCCCTGAAATATTGGATGTCCCGCTAGAATTGCACATTTAGAAAGGCAGGAAGAGCTCAGAGTGCTGATGCAAAAGTGTAGCAGCCAGTTCAGCTGAGGGACAGTCTATCCGATACAACCTTTTGGGAACACCTTCTGAAATTAAGCTGCAATCTGAAGATGATATTATCCTATTCATATCTTCTATTACATGTCAGTTCTGCACTTATCTACAACAGCATATTGCTGTCACGCCCAAAAAAGAGATACGTACCTTTCGATCCGCAGGTGTGCTGAAGTTTTGCTCTGTGAACAAAACAAAATGGATCTGTATCATCTTATAATGTGAAAAGTTTATTGACATATAAAGCTGCTTTCACCTCAAGATATCTCCACATATTACATCAACATTATAAGAAACCTTTCCTGACATAACTACCTACTATTTAATTGTGACACTGTGATGTGTTAACTTGATACTAATCAATTTTTCTTTTCTTTTCTTAACCGATTAGGCAGCATTAAGCTTCTGTGCTTCCGTGACACTTCATACCAATACTAGCATTGTCACTTTACCTTACTTTACTTTTTTTCCCAACTTTTCACAACACTGCTAGGACTATAATATTATTATTATTTAAAGTATTGCAAGTGTGCCACAGAGAAACTGAGCATTAAGCATCTGGAACCTAATTAACTGCAAGCCGTTGCGGACAAATAAGAGGAGAGGAAGCGGAGAGGAGCGAGTCGGCAGCAGGCAGCTGTGTGGTTTTTGTTGTAATGACATCACCGCTCATTAGATGCTCATTATCAGTTGGTGGAACGGGGGCGTGCATGGGCACTGTGTGTGGATGTGTTGGTGTGTGCTTGCCGCGTTTCATCTCTGCAGGAGAACATCTTCGCCTCCTGCACGGCTGTAATTACCGCCCACTTGCTCGCAGTGACACATGGCTGCTGCCTGTTAGAGCCACAGCGAGCGGAGTGAAGGTCTCTGCTGGGCCCCGCGCTGACCTGCTCGGCCCTCGCAGCGGACCAGGCCGCCTGTCATCACGACATGTGTTACTTTCTGCCTTTTCGCACAGCCGAGACCTTCAAGTGCAAAGCCTGGGGGCACGCAGCAGAAGAAGAAGAAGTGTGAATAAGTCAAACGCTTCTCCAAATCACTTTAAGTAACTAGGACATTTGAAATGTTGAGGTGATGTGTTGCAGTAGACGCTGATTTGTTGATTTCCATTTTTTCTTGGCCACGTTTAGCTTTCTTAAATAGTAGATACTAGAGGTGTATTCTTTAGTATTTATTTTTCCTGATTTATTCACCTCGGTATATATTTTGTATTCATCATCTCTGTGACAACAGTCATGTGGCTCTTTACTGTGTTTAACTGTTGTTTCAACAGCATTTCAAGGGCTGTATTTGTACTTGTATAGTATTGAGCACCATACTGACAATTACTCTCTCGTGATTACATTTAAGTAGAATCAAGCATCAGTTTCTCTGACAGAGAGAGCTCTCGCAAAACCATGGATGTCACTTGCTACTGCACCAAAAGTATTTCCACATTTATTAATGACTCATTGAACCATTTGCTGTACAATAAAATATATAAACATAAGTAAACAAATAAAATAAAATTTGCCACGTTGCTACTCTATTTCATAATCTAAAAATAAAAACAAACAGTAGCCAGAGGTGAAATATTCTGTTATCAGTCAGTCATACAGACAAATATAATGAACAACACAAAACCTTTTTTTTAATTTGTGCTGGTGTTGAACAAACTGAGCAGGGACATACAGCATGTCATTTCAGGGCACCATTTTTGTTTAGATTAGGAAACAGACTCGCAACTTGAAAAAATCCAGATGATTGGAAAGGTCTTAAGGATTCTGGAAATACCTCGAGCACAGCTTTAATGATGTTAAGCCTTCAGGATTCTCCAAAGATCACGGATAAAAGCAGATGTTCAGCTTGAGTGTGGAATGAGGTGGTAATACATGCGTAGCACAAACTGAGAGTTTAGAACCAGCTTTTGAAGTATGGTCACTTAAAAATGGTTATGAGTTTATATAAAATATATCTTTCGACCTGCGAATGACCAAGTCATTGCTCACTGACATCCACCCCTTACATACAGCATGGGGACATACAGCATCCCCTTAACATCTTGTTTCAGGGCTGAATTCTCCCCAGAAAGACCAAAATATTACACAGACATAAACAACAAAGAGACAACTGAAACTGAGGAAAATGAAAATCGCTGTGTCGCATTGCACTTGAAATGTTGAGTACAAATATGCTCTGAGGGTTAGTGTTTCAGAGGCAAATTGGTTTTCCTGTATCATCCCATGAGATAATGAAATGTTTGGAGAGAAAAGCTGCATAAATATAAGCTAAAATTACTTGTCGCCATAGCTACCGCCTACTAATCCCCGCTGAAAGCTCAGTGAGGATCAGCAGCTCCTGGAATTGTCCTTTGATTGACAGAACACGTATGCGAATCCGTACCATTCAACATGTGATTCAAAACTCTGCATTGTGTTTCACATCTGCATGCCACTGGCCTGTGAGCACACATCTCTGTAAATTGTGCAGAGGCACTCTCTGTGCTATTTTCTGAGCCCTGATAGATTTCTTGTTATTTTCTTCAAGGACAATGGCGAGATATTTACCCGGTGTGGGAGGAAAGTGTGGCTTTTTGTTCCTAAGCACTGTTCGATAGCAATAATTACAGGTTTTCAAAAGGCAACAGAGAAACTATAGGAAAAGATGGATGGATCTTGTAAACAAACCAAGCTTCTGGGCGGGCACAGGCACAAAAGGATCAGTACAAACAATAATACAGATAAAAGTGCTACATTTCTAGTTTGAAAGAAAAATCAAAGCCCCAACATCCTGACCTTGAGTTGCTCAGTTGGTGGAGCACAGCCTGGACAGATATTGGTTAATCCAAGTTTGAGTGTAAAGTCATTCACAGGTTCTTAGTTTGTTTCTAACTAGCTGTTGACTAAATCAGGTCGCATGATTAAATCTTATGGAATGTCAGGACCACAGGAACGTGAAAAATCAGTCACTAGGAAGGATACGTTGCTATGGCCGCCTCCATCACCCCAAAATAAAATGTGCTGAATGTTTTTTTATGGTGGATTTAAACATACTCAGGTAACTTTTAACTGGTGATAAAACAGTCTTAATTTAACAATGACTCCTCTACATGACCTACATAAGCCAACAAGACAATCAGCGAGACGGTTGACTGTTTCTTCATGAGGTCAGATTCAGAAGCTGAAACTGATTTTTAAGGTAGAGAGGATGAATCGAGCGGTCTCACACCCTGAAGAACGAAGCTGTTCTGTAGTCTGGTGGTACGGCACTACAGCAACCTTTCACACTACAGTTTTTTAACCTTACATATCCACAAATAGATACATTACCTCAGTACTATGCATCCAGCAAACAGCCGTGTGTAAAAAAAGAGCAATGTTATTAATATTAAGGCAGTATAAAAATAAACTTTTGCATCTTTCTTTCACCCGCCTTCAAAACAAATGCATTTGCATTTGCCAGCAACATCTGTATGAAAGGAGGAGATGGAACTCACAAACTCACAAAGTTTCTTGTAGCTGCTTTGACTAATCTATTTGCTATAAATGGTCAACTTCTTGACTTAAGTGTGTCTGTTTTTAAAGCAATCTGGCTCAGTCAGCTGTACAACAGTTACACCGAGAAACTAGTATGTGTAAATATTTTGAGACCAGAAATACTTAAAAACTACTATGTGTGATGCAACCTTGATGATGAAAAAAAGGTTGTATGCAAATAAATCCCACTTCATGAAAGCATAATACATGTTGTTATAATGTGTGCACACAAAAATATGCAATATGGACTTGAAATTATGTAAATATTTCTTGAAGTGGCAGCAGCAAACTACTAGTTTGGCTCTGCAGACAAAGGATACATGGCAGCTACAGACATCTAAACATCAACATAAATGTGTGGAGGAGAAAGAAGATGAATATGTCAGAGGAAGGCCAAAAGAGGATCAAGATGAGCAAGAAGAATAAGGAGCAATGCAGCTATGTCTCCTCATTCATTTGCTTGTTGTTTACTGACTGTGGCCTGCACTGTGTGTTACTGTTAATGCTTTAGGTCAGCGCTGACCAGAGTCAAACACAGTGCTGACAGATACGGTAAATAATTATTTTTAGGAAGCCAAACATGAAGGCAAATGTTTCTCAGCAAATCCGTATAACAGAAACCTGTTCATGTGTTTTATTCAGTTCAGAGATAGTTTGTTTGAAGTCCAAATGTCAGTGTACTGTGGTCTGTGTTTTGTCAACATGACATCAGCTGAGTCTCTGCAAAAGATTTCTGTTTTTCTGGCAGTAATATTAAAACTTGAAAGTCATTCCAATTTTAAAGAAAAAAACTTTATTTACGTGTGTCTTGTAGATCTTAAATATTGCCCTACCCTTGATTCCACACTATCAGCTAGTCACCAGAGGTGTCACTGTTGTTGAGAATTATGATACACGTGTAAATGTTTTAGCTGTTCAGTATTATCTGATCTTGAGGTGATTCAAGGGGATCCTCTAACATACGGTCTCAGTTATCAGGTGGGACTTCAACCTCATCCAGCTGCTCACTGATGGGTGTGCTGAACAGGGCGGACTTCCTAAAAGGTGCTCTCGGGGTCTTTACTGCAGTCACACCCTGTGATACAGAGCCATACAAGAATTATGTTACACTGTGATCAATCATCTCTGAATCTTTCTATACAAGCTGTGGATGTACATATTCAGTTTATATGAAAACATGAAGAGGGAAGCATCTGGCACAACACAATAAAGAACACTCTGCACAGTACAAAGTGTAATAATGGGGGGAAAGCGCTTTGAATTCACTGTGTTTTTGAATTCACTCTTGACTTAGGTGGGTATCTGCAACTCTAGGAGCTACTAAGAGCTGCTGCTGCTGTCATTGCAGTTTCCTCTGACATTATATGTTGCCATTCCGAGAGGTATTTTATTTCTGAAGAGGTCACTAAGCATAGGCAGACTACAGAGAGAAAATGTGTCTTACGTAGATCATGCTGTATAATCCTTTTCCATAAATAAATGAATCACTTAAAATGAACAGGAACTATTTCATGTGTTTCTTGGGATTCAGCCAAACAAACAAAACACTGCCCAAAGTGGTGTGACACACCTGTATCCACTGGCAATTTTCACTCCAAAATGTGACAGCCTGGTCAGTTTTATAATCATGGACCTGGAAATGAGACCACAACAACACACTGTGAAATGAAAAGCACTGTGACTGTGTTCTTCTTTTTGCTCCTTTTGTTGAAGCAGTGGTGCTGTGCTAATATGTTGGGACTGTTATGTGTATTAAAGTTAAGGATTATTTTCTTTATGAATGAATCTACCTTTTACTCAAAACTAAATTATTGGTTATTTCAGACGGAGGAAAAAAACTCATATTAACATTTGAGAAACTGGAACCAGGGTCTGTTTGGCATTTCTACCTATGAAAGAACTACCAAAACTATATTGTATATCAAAATTGTCATTGATTTGTTTTCTAAAACACAGCTCTTTGTTACTCTTAGTCTCCAGGAATCCAAGGCCAGGGCTCACTGATTAAACAGAGTGTCGGCAGTCCTTATGAAAATGCTCGAGGATCATAATTCTCATTCATGTCTCATCTAGAGCTGATACAACAGAAAATGTTGTTTTCTGGTTTTATGTTTCACAATAACACCTGTTACTGTCTCAGGTTACTTCAAGGAACATCACGTTTTACATCTCAGAGAAATTGAGGAACACTGAGAAACAAACAAGCTGTTGTCAAGGACAATAATGTATTGTATTGTTTTTGTTTGACTATAGTCTTCCGAGAAGTCTGCTCCTTTCACAGGCCTCCTTTATGTTTGTGTGAAAAAAACAACAACAATGTATTGATATACTTAGGTTGTAGTTGGCTGTACAGAGGTGTGTTTGGGTGTAAGTAGTAGGTTCAGTTCTAAATCATTCCTAGAGGATCTTGACCTGGACAAAATTATTGAGTTTACAATAAAGTGGCTAGTAATAAGGAGTAGATGGTGAACTTTTAACAGATTAGAAGAATCATTCTGGTTTTCATGATAATTAGATCAGAGAGACTGTAGATTAGAAGAAGCATTTGTTTTGCTCAACCTCATGTCCACTCCTGATTGCACATAGATGTTTTACACCACACACTGCTGTGTCACACCACACACTACAATGGATGTCTATTTTAGTTTGTTGTTATTGTCATAATCAGTCGTACACTCTATATTCATCCGAAATTGGCAAGTCATCATCAATGAGAACACTTGCTTATACAAGTGTAACAAACACCACCCACACATAAAACAGGTGTAACATATTGGGCATAATCTTCATACAGTTCCCAATACTGATGTTGAGTTTTTTGTTTCAGGCACTTACTGTATGAAAATAAAACACATATTGTTTTAGATTCACAGGAGATTAGATCTCATCACTGTTCATGTACTTGCATACACATATGGAGTATAAACTGTATGCATACATTTACTTGTGTGGTTTCAGGGGTACAAGGCACAAATCCCTTGGCAAAGAAATCCTTCTGAGTTGTGGAGCAGAAGTCAATTTTGGGAGTCGGTCTTCTCTGTTCAGCTTGAATCTTCTCACTGAAGAAAACAATAAGATATCAGCATATATGTATTTGGCTTTGGTGGAAAAGGATCACATCTTTGATTTAAGTTGAAGTAGCAATATTTGGGTGTATGAATATATCTAATATATAATATATATGTATACACATTAACAGATGGTAAAAGTACCTAATGTTAAAATATTCATTTTGCAGGGGGCCATTCAGGGCAATTATAAAACTGTATGTCTGTACAATACTGGAGTAAATGTGCATAGTAACTTTTATTTGGTCCTTAGTACTTGAGTACTCCCTCTTTGTGCTTCAGCACATTTACATTTATCTTTTCAAAGGTGATAGATAAAATAATACAATTATTGTTATTATCATAGAATCTACTCAACATGCCCACTGAGGTGTTTTCATCTTTTTTGGACATGTAGATACGCTAGAACTTTCATTAGGTCACCACAGTTCATGCACTAATGGGATGAATACCAATTCATTTATTTGATCATTCTCCCCTCTATGACCTGGAAATCATCATCATGTTTCCTTACACTTATTACTGCTCGGAGGATTGGTGAGTGAGAAAGAGCGAAGCTTTCGTCCAGGAAACATGAAACCATCCTCAGGAAGTCTTTTATATGACATTTACTGCCGTTTATTGGACATATGTTGCAGCTAATCAGGCTGCTTTCAAACACATCACCATCACATTGCATTTCATACCAGTGTGATGGACACATAAGAGAATGAGTAGTTATAGTAGTCCAAGTGTTTTAAATTCATGTTTTCTGCTTAGTTACAATAAATGGATCACTATTAACTTTAATTTATTGCATCATCAAAATGAAAAGTAGCCTTACAATGTTTGTTTCCACATAGTATGACAGCAGGTCACAACATTGTCTATATAATCCACAGCATTTGTGTACACTGACACACATTTTACATTGGTGTTGTGACTCTAAGCACTTTTTTCATGTCCACAACACATTTCTTTGACTGAATCAATCACTCCATTTGACAACTGCAGTGGAGTTACAGGCGGTGGCCAGTGTGAATACAGGGTGCACAGAGTCCACGACTGTCACAACAGAATCTAAGGTTTGCTTTAGTCTGGGGTAAGGTTTAGGCAACCAAAGCACTTTGGTTAAACTTAGGGAAAAGATCTTGATTTGGATTAGATGTTAATCTAAATGTCAAATAGATCCAAAATACCAAACCAATAGATTAAATGTCATCACTACTTCATGAACTGCTATGATAGTGAAATTTTTTGTTTTGTTGTGTCACTTGTGTCACGTGGCAATAAAAACAGCTACCGGTAATTTAGGCTTATTATATGTGTGTAATCACTTGACTAGACATGAGGGTAACCATGTTGGAATAAATAGGGATGCACTATATGGATTTTCTTCTGCTAATATGAATAACTGATCATTTCACAGTTTTGTATTCTAAAAAGATGTTTCTGACCTATAGTTTACCCACACCTTAGGGTAAGAAAGGCTAAAATGTAGTGAGCAACGATGGGTAATTTAATATTCCACAGCTCCAATAATACTAATTTGTTTGTTTTTTTCTGTCCTCTCTAAACCCTTGTGTAACTGTACTGCAAACAGCAACGGCATTGCTATTTTAAGATTTAATTTCATTATCTGCCGATAACTGATAACATAATTTTCCCACTATCAGGCCAATATTTAATCGGTACATTATATATTGTAAATCCCTAAGAAAAAGGCATAACTGCTCCCAGAGGGGAGGTTCTCCCTTCTTCTCAGTGAGCTGACACTGCCAGAATGCAGTGAGGGAAACAAGGATACAGGGAAGTTAACTGGCATGTATCAACAATAAATGGTGTAAGCTGTCTAGCTCTAACAGGTGTAAGAACGCCAACAGAGAAATGACGGTAATACTAATCAAGCACAGTCTGTTCAGGCCCACATGGTCCTGACAAGAGGTCTAATCAGCGTGGACGTGTGGGTGAAACAACAGTGTGCAGGGCTTTTAACACTGGTGATGTAAGACATTTTTTAACCTTGCATATCATTTAATGTCAGTCATGGATCAATTTTCATCATATACATTGGAGTCAAATTCAAAACATGTATTAATAGAGAGTGATGTTATATATGCCCCACTGAACTCAAAACACTTTAATTCTTCAAAGCTCTAATCCGGCTTAATCTGTTTATTACTGTATTCAAAATGGCTTTGTGTTTAACATAACAAAAAATCAGCCGAGAAAAATGCTCTGAGCTCTTAGCTATACAGGACCTTGGTATGAATCAACCAGTCAATGTGTACAGTCCAGGAAATCTAGTGTATGGCTCAAGACTGAGAGATGAGACACTGTCTACTGCTCGGACAAGCCATTTTCATTGAGACATGATGCTCTGTATTCTTTATGAGCAGTTAACTTGTGCGGGATGTTAATAACCACATCTGTGGGGAAAGACTCTATAAACCCCATTAAGGATGACTCGCTTCCATGTAAAATAACATCATAAAATCAGATTTAAAAGGGCATTACAGCTGCAATTGAACAGTAAAACAGACCCAGACGTGTAAATATTACATCACTTTCCTCCGATTTGTTTCATTTTTGTTTTCTTTCCTCAAGACACGGTCACGGCAGCGTTCTCCGTTTCCACAAACAAACCACATCCAATAATATTTTATTTAGCATCAAAAGACTCGTTCCATAGTTGATTTACCTTATCATCTGAGCAATGTGTTTTTCCAGAAGCTCGCCTCTGACGCCTGAACCATGGAAATAGAAAAGAAAAGACGACCTGAGCATTCATAGAAAATCATCTGAAAAAAGATTCATTGAATAGTAAAAAAGCAAAGCAGCGCAAAGTGTATAAATCTACATATCTTCTATACTGTATATAGTCTACACATGGGATATAATGGCATGAAAAGAAACAGTCTCTTACTGTAGCTGGTGAAAGACAAAGACACATACCCCGCAGTCTCACCCCAGGACTCTTTGGAGGGATGTACACTGCTTTAAAGGTGGTGACACTCTCCAGTTTAGAGTCCTCGTCCAATGTGAGGATCCCTTTGTGTCCATGTTTTTTGATTTGCGCCGTTGTCTTCCCTGTGTCGAGAGCCGCAACGGCTCTCTGGGTACAAGGACATACAGGGTTTGATGGAAAAATACAAACAAGGTGAATTTGAAAGCATACAATAAATACTGGCTTGCCCAATGCCAGCTGCAATCTGCTCCAACCGCTTAATGGATAATGGATGAATGAACAATAAATTCTACCTTAATAAGGCTGATGATGTTTGAATGCAGGCTTTAATTCAAGACTCTGGATCATGTTTAGATTTTATGGAAAACATGTATTTTTTTTTTTATTATTATTATTTTTTTTACATGAAATCTACAGTTAATTGTTTTATTGTTTTTCTCAAAAAGCTGCATTCTTTGTTTCGTATTTGAAATTACACGATTTGTCAATTAGTTAAAATAAAATTCCTCTGTAATGATTTTGATAAAGAAACAAGCATTCACCTGTTAAAGGGGCAAAATATCTGATGACTGATTAAATAAATAAAATCATCAACATAATTTGAATAAATAGCAGGAGTGGCATCATGATGGCTGTGCACTGTGTGGCAGAGATGTCTACAGAGGTTAGCATGCTAACCAGCTACCCCAGTACATCCAGGTCCAAAGCTCCTGTGATAGTGGTATAATATTAACACTCCCCTGGTCCCTCTGCTCCAAGTCTGATCCGCCAACTGCAAGGCTAACTGAGCTAACTAGCTGAGGCGAAGGGAGCCACAGTTACCAACAATTAGCGGTGGCCCAGTGATAGTGCTTAATTTGTTTTGAGCATGAATTTGACAGGTGGTGGTTTATCTTATATAAAAGCAAGCTGATTACCATTTAGTTTTCTTGTCAGTTAAGATAAAACAACAACAACCTCTGAATAGGCCACCATGGGCATGTGATTGAGACTTTCATTCAGAATATCAATGCCGTGTTTCTGGCACTGTGTATAAGCACTTGATGAGAAAATAGGTTGAATGCCTTTTATGAGCGTTTGTAAGCTTTTTCACCCTTTTCAATTTAGCTTTCAAGGAAACGAGCAGGCAGAAAAGCCTCACAGCTACATTATAGCACATAGCAAAAACAAAAAGGAATGGAATTATGCACACAGTCACCGTATGAAACACACTTTGCCATTTATATAAAACACAAAATACACCAACTCCTCTCTGGTAGTCTGAATGGTATTTTAACATTTTAAAATAACACTTGCACAACTTTTGGTCTAGTGTGAGAGCAAACACACACCTGTACTTTTCCTGCTCAAAATGTGTGCCATAAAAATGGTCTGCTTTCCATGGCCTACGTTTTTAATTTGATATGGCTAATGATTATAACCGATAATACGTTTGCTCCAAACTTAAAAGATATACATAAATGTCGTAGCTTTCATCAACAGTGCGTTCATTCCGGTTATTTGCTGTTTGACAAACACTCTGGACTGACGTTTGGCTGAACGTTAATGTATGTTAGCTGACATTAGCGAGGCTGACGCACACCAGCTGCACTCACCTCTTCTACCCAGTTGTGTAACATACATCTTCCAACTTTATTTTCCACAGTGGCTGGCTGTTCGGTCATTGTGACACCAAGATAACTTCACTGGAACGGGCCAAGCTGTCCGGAAACAACCTCCCAAACGTTGTATGCCCCGTCCTCTGGATGAGGTTAAAAGGAACACCGCTTAGCAACGGGCTTCAGTTGACGGAAGTGTCGCCATGGCAACAACATGTATTCCCTCCCGGACAACTGTGTAAGAATACTAAAGAAAGAAAGAAAGAAAGAAAGAAAGAAAGAAAGAAAGAAAGAAAGAAAGAAAGAAAGGATTGCAATAATATACATATCTTATTGTAAGGTTAACACTGGGGGGTCCAAAACATGTCCAGAAAATGAATGAATGAATGAATGAATGAATGAATGAATGAATGAATGAACAATCAATCAATCAATCAATCAATCAATCAATACATATGTATTTTTTCATATCTTTTTCAGCTAAGGTGCTAAAACCAGAGCCATATATATTTATTATTATATGTACAGAAATCTACTTATGTTACATGAAGACATGCCTGAAATGAGGTCTGTGGTTCACACAAGCTTAAAATATTTACATGTTTTGTTTTCTAAAATAAAATCAGTGGTTAAATACCAACGGTTTCAATCAGAAAGTATCTACATGTTGTAGGCGCCATTAAAGGTCATTATGCTGCCCATTCATACACTGGAGCAATTTAGGGTGCAGTATCTGGCTCAAGGATACTTCATGCAGCCAGGGGAGCTAGGGAATTGAACCAGCAACATTCTGATAACTGGACGGCCCCCTCTACCTCCTGAGCCACAAATACAAGCAGTGTGAATAGTATAGTGTAATAGGAACTTTAGTGTTGGTGAGGATGAAGTATTGCGACCACAGTGTAATTAGTTTATGGCCTAACATTAGCCTTTTACGTCTGGCGATTTCATTTATGCGTAAAAAGTCAGTCAAGTCAGTCAAGTGGTGTTCATCTGTGAATATTATCACCCTGAACAAAACCCATAGGTATCATAAACTTGTTTTTATGCACATTTTCCATTTGTGCATAAAAAAGGCTAGATGGAATTGCCAAAACTTTTAAAGTAAAAAAAAAAAAAATGAACGGAAAAGTTTGTGAATCTCAAGCTTCAGCTTCAGTAAACAGACTGAAAGTAGCTGTAGACAAAACACGAGACGAGTGGGACTAAATGACTAAAGTGTAACAGTTACAATGTTGATTTTATGATAGTTCTGGCTTTTTGCATGACTTTCTCCATGCAACTTGTTGCTCTGTGTGATAAAACTGACTTTCCTCTATTCAGATGTGTGCGAATGCATGCAAGGAGTATTTACTGTAACAGAGGAGCACAAGTAGATTAAATGTAGCTAACTCGTGATTATTCCAGAAGGATACAAATTGTATTATGCCAGTCTAATTAACAAAAATATATTTTAAATAAAAACTAACTGGATGAGTATTAATTCCAGCAACAGTTTTATAAAGAGTTGAAAGGTTTCTTCTGATAGCAGAGTGAAGGAATGAATTCTCTTCCTCACACTCTCTCAGGTGAGCACAGAAGCGCATCCTCTGGTCTCCAGGAGACAGCTGTGGGTGAAAGCAATGTCCCCTGAGGTGCAATTAAAGTGACGACAGATGACATTCCTTTCCTTTGATCACCTGGTAAAACGCCTTTATAACCATCAACCGAGAGATCCGTCCAGTCATATGAAGAACATTGTGTTTTATGGTGTAATTAAAGGTTTGAGAATTAAAGTGCTACTATATTCTGTATACATTCATTTAAGATGCTGGTTTTGCCATTTTTACAGGTTTTAGTCTGTAATATAAGTAACTACTTAATCCTGTAAAAAAAAAATCTGTTAATTGTCATATAGTGGCTTGTTGACGGGACTGCAGTGGATTGTACTGTTATTATTTTTTGCAATATCTGTCTGAACTTCACAGAATGTGTCGCAGCTCACTTGTTTTGTCCTGAAGGTGAATCTAATTTGCTGCCAAACCAAGGCGCAACATCTTAATTTAGGAGAACAAACTCAATCTGAGAATTCACTCCTTTGTTTGGTAACTTTGTTGAATCACTTGCTCATTGAGGACCACATACCATTTATTCACGTCAATGCAAACTGTGCTAAGTTTAACACTTGCTGCCTGTTACCGTGGATATGAGACACAGAACAAACCACTGAGTCTGTTGCTGAGAAACAGCAGAGGAGTTTTCACTGTCAGACGGCCAGAGTGTCTGGAACAGTATACCGCCTCAGCATGAAGCACAGTCAGAAATCTAATTAATGTTTTATGGACGCTAGACTGTCAAACTGTGCCTCGTCATGCCACACAACCTAATAGGTGTCCACCCATTATTTTACTGTGATCTGTGATTATGTTGGCTGTAAAAAGTGCATGTACTGTACTACGTGCAGCAACAAAAGCGCAATGTGATGCTGATGTTTCGTCACTGGAGGGGTGAGGTAATCACAAAGAGTGCAAACCTTTCCAGAGGAAAAGAAACTTGCAGTATTTCCTGTGTCTCAGTTTGTCATCAATTTAACAAGTGAATTTTGCCATGGACAACTGGCAAAACGAAAAGGGAGAAAGCAAAGTCCAAACAGTAGTTTATTATACTATCTGTCATACAAGAGCTGTGTTTTAATCAACAAGAGTCTACATTCACATGAGCTCCAAGAGGCTGTAAGGTAGGGCAGTGTAGAATACGTTAACTATGAAAATAATCGACAGATTAATCAACCATTGATATAATCATCGGTTGCTGCCATACAGCAGTGCATTGAGGTAAATGCTAAGAAGCATGCACAATGGCAATGCCATCATATTGGTGTTTGGCAAATGTTGTGTGCAACATTTTAGTTTAGGGCGTTAACATTCATTAATTAACTCTTAAAACAAAGTACAGCCGGAGCACTTTGCATTGTATTTGGACATAAACCAAAAAACAAACATTTTGACCTGATAATGGTGTTAGATGAAATGTCAGAGGATCCCCAAAGTTATTACAATTGCTACGTAACCTCAACTTCATGCTACGGGAAAAGTCACTCTGGATCAAAGTTGGAGACTGAAAAAAACAGACAAGACCAGAGATCATGGTTACAAGATCCAGTAAAGAAATGGCTTGCTCAACTAGTTTAACAGTGATGAATATTACCATTGTTGATTATGACTGGTTCATTGAAATAGGTGACATCACCTTTTACCAAAAATGATCCACCTTCAAACCAGTCAGAAGACACAGACTAAAAAAAGTCCCAAATTTTGCAGATAATATAATTTATTGAGGAAGGATCCCATCACTTATGCATCACATATGCTGGTTAAGAAAATAGGTTTTTAGGCCAATTTCGTATCAACATGCACTGCTTGTGAGCTCTTCTCTATTTCTAGACCAAAAATAAATCAAAATCTATTCCCAAAGTGCACGAGGAGCTGGACAAGTAAAGCAAATTTAAAGCTCGATCTCCTGAAACGTGGAGCAACATTTCCCCCACACAGCATTAGCACTGTGGCTTACGTGTGGTCACTGAGGCGAGTGCGAGCTGGATGGGGATCAGATTTTCCAAATCTCATCCGTGTAGTTCATTATTCCATCCCTCCATTGAAAAACATTGTGATGAGAGAACTTCTTAACAGGGCTTCCTCTCTCTCTCTCTCTCTCTCTCTCTCTCTCTCTCTCTCTCTCTCTCTCTCCTAACAAAGACGCAGGGAGCCGATGTTGCTATTTTTGTACCACATTGTGATTACATGTTGACTAAACATCTCCATGACTACCAGCATCTCTGCAGATGTATTGATGAGATATTAATGTGTTGGACTGTTTCCCTCTCCTTCTTCAGTTGGAAACCCTGGACTGGTGTCTGACAGTCCACATTGGGGATGTTACTTGCACTGGGAATTTTGTGATTTGTGTTTTAGCCAGATCACTCTGGGACGCAGCACCAGATCCAAAATCAGCTTTCACCGAGTTACTTTCATCTTCCCCTGCAGTCACATCCTGACCTTCACACCAACTCTGACACCATCTGCTATAATGAGTTGGAGCTCATGGCGAAAGCAGTATTTGGCTTTCATCTGTCTTTAAGGTGTGTCTGTAATTGTGTTGTGCACATTCATTCTTGTCTTCAGGCTACAGATAGACAAGACAAGGACATATGTCCTTAGTGAGTTCCTGGAATTCCAGTTTCAGTACAAACATGTGGCGACCCCCTGAGCTACAGAAATCCTTCCATTTAAAATGTTTCTATTAACAATTTATCAAATGACTCTATGCAGTGAAAAGGTTAGCCTGATAATCAGAGTGACTTGCCATTGTGTTATTTTCTTGTTTTGCCCAAATCAGTCAGAAGTGAGTGACTTATCTGACCCACAAACATTATTTCCAGACAGCATGGACGCTGCAGGAGCGGTTGCTAGGAGCAATTAAATGCACAGTATGTATTTTTTGCCACCAGGCCTCTCTGGAGCAAAAACAATGGCAAGAAAAATAGTTTGGTGATGTTGTGATGTCATGCGGGATCATGGGAGCTGTCTTCAAACTACCATCATTGCAGATGAAAATCTTGCTGATGTGACTCAGACAGAAATCAGGTTCACAGATGGGGTGATGTTTTAAAGTTTTATGTTATGTTTAGTCACATTTGTTGACTTCCTTCCTCACTCTCTGATCATTTAGTGGTTATGTGGGATTTAAAGCAACAGGCAAGCCAATAAAAGGCACCATTAAGTTGCATACAATGGCAGATTTCTCTGGGTTTGAGCATTATGGGAAACATTTGGGAAAATGTAAATTCACAACTTAACAAAATAGGACAAAGGCGTCAATGTTTTAAGACATTTTAATGTTATTTCTAATGTTAATAACTTTATCATGAAGCTTAAAGGGATCTGTAAATGTATACAGCTGCGTGCCTCTCACACAGCATTGTTGTAAGGGGAGCATTTTTCTTTGACCAATCTTTCATTCCTTCTGCTATGTAGCTGGCTCACTATTATTCAGAGGGTTGGAACCAGCCAATGAAAACCTGTGCTTCAGAACGTCACCGCAGTGAAACCATCTGTAAATAACATTTCAGTTCTCTTATTGACCTGCTGTGTTCTCGCTAACATCGCTCCTTTTCATTCCCTTTCTAGCTCACTCGACCTTCTCTCTCTGTCTCTTGACTGTAGAGCCAGTTAGGAAGGACAAAGGAAGGAACGGTGCATTTGCCAACAGCAACCAAATCCTGCATAGTATGCTTTCAGTTTGTGTCAGCACCTAACAGGAACAAGTGACTGGTCTTCTTTAATTTGGATAAATGTTCAGAGGTGGTGCATCTCAGTAGTCTGATGGTTAAGGTGCATTCCGCATAACTGCAGTGTCCATAGTCTCTACTCCAACCAGGGACATTTGTTGCAGACCATAGCACTCTTGTCATCTTGTTTCCTGTCTCTCTCTACACCATCAACTGGCAAATACAGGCAACTTAACAAAAAGAAAAATGTTCAGAAAAAGACTCACTACAATTTTTCTCTCTAAAATGTAATCTATTGTAAAAAAAAATGAAAGAGGTGTAATTTATAACACTCAAGCACTAAATGTTCCATTCACGTCACAACACCGCTGTTCAATTATTCTGCCCTCTCAGGTGGCTGCCAGTTTGTTGCATTAGCTAATGTTGCTAATGCTAGCTAGCAAATATTAACTTTGCTAAGGTTATCTAATGTTAGCATTGCTGATGCTAGCTCAAGTTAACGTTACTGATGCTAGCTAGCTATAGTTAACATCTCTAACACTGCCTAGCTAACGTCAGGCAGTACAGTATGCTGGGCACATGCTGCTGAACTCCATTTCCCCGCTTTTTATACACACTGGCAGCTACCAAGACTGTTGATGCTGATGCAGCACTTATGCCACGTGATACCATCAGCTTTATACTGCTGGCTGAAAAACCCAACATAATTTTTTAAATAATGAAATCTTAATTATAATTATGTTTTAAAGGACAACAGATCAATCAGGAATTATACTTCTCTTTTCTACAAGCCCTGCAGAAGCATAATTTAAAAAAAAATGATGTGCCTGCTCAAAAGTGTTATTTACATGACTTTTAAGTATTTAAGTACAATACTACAAGTACAACAGTAAATAGATACAGAGTTGTTTTCCACCCATGCCTTGCTGGAAAACTCTCTAGTTGCTTCAGCCAGTTTCAACCAGAACTTCCTGCTCTTGTAAATGGAAGCCCTCTGTGCATGTTGCGGTACAGACATCCTTAACCTGCCTGTGAGTGAACGAAAACTGAGATTTCAATCGGTCAGACCTCAGAAGCGGCTGGCAGGACACACCGTATTGGAAATGCAACAACATAATTCAATTTGGGCCTGTTAATACATTCGCTGCTGTTAGATCTGTCTCCTGTATTTACCTAGCTGGAATAACACTTCGAGCTTGCACCGTGTGGCCCACCGCTCGGTATCGTAATAAAGAGAAGCGCCGCTGTGCTGAAGGGGCTGGTGTTATGTACGTCTTCCCTCAGCACACGGTCGGGTCTTCTTACACCCCCCTTCAAACTCCCGAGCCGAGGCCTCCTGTTTTGGTTGGCGCCCATCAGTGTAGTCAGCTGGTCAGCACACCTTGGCCTCTTGCTTTTTGATTCCACCTCGGTGTAGCACTGTCTGCGGCGCACTAACACCTTAAGTTGGCGGCTGCTCTCTTACACCCGAGGGGCAAACGTGGAAAATGTTCCCTGCCTCTGTCTCTCTGTTTTCCAGGAATGCGAGGGAAATTATTGGATTATCTTATTAAAATGTATTGAGCAAAGTGTCAGAGTACAGTACATTCAGTGGTTCGCATACATTTTTATCTTCCATTAGCCTGGTCTTGAAAATGTTGGATGAAAACGCATTTTTTAAATGGAAACATGGCATGCTGGCAGATGTAATCCAGTAACCACGCAGATCTACCTACGAAACAACTGACTGATCTCAAAAAAACTTTTTATTTTCTTACTTATTTTCTTATTGTTTGTACATTCATGATGTGGATCACGTTTCTTTTTTGTTTGTTTTTTTGGCTCAAGTCACACTACCCATGGCAAATGTGTGTCTCTTTGCATATTTAAAAGTAAGTAATGTAAAGTATGGCCACCTGTTGAAGGTAGCTCTAGAAATACAGGGGGCAAAATAATGACTAACTGCTGCTGACAGTGTTCTTTGCTATAACTATCTTCAGTGACTAGCTGCCATTAGCAAGTTAGCTCAGTTAGCTGTGCAACTGAATGGCCCAATTAGCAGATTAGGAGTCCAATACCTCACCTCTGAGAGCTAGAGGTTAGTCTGAAGACAGGGGATACAGTATGAAGGTGATTTACAGCAGCTCTGACCAGGACTATGACTCTGGGACGAGAGGACATGACAGGCAGTGGCAGAGAAGTGAGAGAGATTTGGGCATCAGCAGTGGCCAAAAACAGTGTGTAGGGCTGGAGTATTTTCACGTTACATCCGTCGTACGTGAATTAAAGGATGTTTTTCAACCAAAACAGAGGTGATTGTAGAAGGCAAATGGTGTGCGGTTGTATTTACAGTTTAAATAAGGTCAATATGTGTGAGAATATTTACTTTATTACATTTTGTGAGTTTCTTTTGTTTAGTTAAGAGACTCAAATCTTTACTGAATTTAGATTTTTACCTTGTGGAAAATATTGAATTACCACTTCTATACTTACAGCTCAAACGACAAGGGCTATCACAGACTGGATACACAGTGTGTGTGCAGCACTGCTGCGTGTCATTACCTCGCGCTTTTCAATTCAGCGTCAATGTTAAAAGTTAAAACTGTTCACACAGGACAGCTAGTCTATCACCTGAACACAACTGGTATACAAGATAGAATGGGCCGGACCAGATAGTATGCCAACTTCATCTCTGCAACGTACAGATGTCTTTTTTTTCAGTGTCTCTAAAATTATTATTGTATTGAGTTTGACCAGACACCAGGGGAAGGTGTACAAAGCATAGCATCATAAATCAAGTTTTAGTTTCCCAAATTTCAAATAATTATGCTGTAAATGGAAATACTGTGAGGAACTAAATGAGAAACTACTCTATTTTTTAGCTGAGAGATTATATGATCTTTTTCTTTAGTCCTGTTACTGGCAGGTTTACAATATGGAGTTGAAGTGTTGGCACACGTGATCTCTTTAGGGATATAACAGACATTATTTTCTTCATTCCTAAAGGTACCTCTATTTTACAGATCCATATGGTTTTCATCCAAAAACAGCTCCAAGCTCTTTTCCACCATTAACACCTACTGCATTAGGGCAGCTCCACCCGTCACCGGTCCCATCAATGATGCATACGACTAGCTGACATCTAGGAATGAAAGATAAGATTTAAACAAAACCGTCTGTCTCCAGGAAACCACACAAGGCCTTTCAGACGCTAATAAAAACAGGGTGTAGATGATTCTCAAACGCCAGACTTTTTAAAAACCACAGACATGGTTTTCAATAAGAAATGGTCCACGGCACTTCCCCTCTGTACTGCCCAGCTGCACAAGACTAAAATAACCTTCACAATTTAATGACATCAAATTATACGTCTAGCCTTCAAAGTGCTGCAGATCCTGTCAGTAAAATCTCAAATCCATTCTCTGTCAATCTACTGGGTTCAATAGTGTTTATTGTATTGCGTCTTGCGTGCTCATAAGATTGTCATTTGCAGCCTCTGCGCAAAAAGATCTTTGTTAGAGACGTCACTGCTTTTTTCAAAGTTTTCTGGAACACCTGATGACGTGAAATCATCCGCATTACATCTCAAAACTTTTCAAAACTGTTAATTTGTCCACACGTTTGATATGACTCATATGCCACCTTCGCACAAATTCGCCAATTTCATATGGATCTTATGCGAGCCCAGGTGTGCAAAGCTTCTGCAGCACCCATCTGGCAACACTAATTAGGTGGGATTGTAATTATGCTGCAGTCCGACAAGATCAAATCAGCTTCCACCTCAGGGCCTCGGGAGAAGATCTATGGTATCTTCTCCTCAAAGAAATATTTCCTAACTTCACTTTATCTTTGACACGTCGGCATGGAGCTGCTGCCACGAACACACAAACACTTCAAGAATCATTTGTCAGCTTTTTTTAACGCTAATCCAAGGTTAAGTCCCTTATTGAACATCTTTGCAACAATGCCATGAGTGGACAGCTTTCACCACCAAGCATCTGGTACAACAAAGTGCGTCACAGGTGTGTAATCCTTCCTTGTTGTTTTAAAGGGCAGTTATTATGGATCAGTGCTCTTCCTTGTGTCAACCGTTCAAAGAATTCCCACTGTCATCATCAAGAATCTAATATCAGCCACCACGTTGGAGATGACTTTTAATTAACTTTCCAGCAAAACAACACTCTTGAGCTCTGCAAGAGTTCTACCCAACTGGCTTTTAATGCTTTTGACTAATTTCCGGAACACAACAGGAGAACTGATGACGAAAAACGATTCAACGTGGCCAGCCTAGCTTGAAATGATATAAAGGCGGACGATACGATCTCCGAGTCAGAACAGCGAAGCAAGAGCTCTGGGAAAGAAACTCATCCACGAAGCTGACGCTTAGCACCTCCTGGAAGACCTTCACCATGAGACAGTCACTCATGCCCGTCATCTTCGCCGCAGCTCTCCTCTTTGAGTGCTACGCACTGTCAGCGGGGTTACCCATGGGCAAGACCGAAGACAGCTCCTTGGAGCAGGATACCTTCACCCCTCTGCTGAGTGACGAGGTGACAGAAAACGGCCTCGGCGAGGTGGATCTGGCCACCGCGGGCAAAACCAGGGCCCCGAGGGTAATCGTCGTCGCTGATCCAAGCCTGTGGAGGGACCTGCGCTCGCTTCACAGTGGACTGTCCCTCTACAAAAGGAGAGCTGACGACACCAGCCAGATCATCGATCACAGAGGCCAGGACCTGAACATCCCCATCCTGAGGAGAGACACGATGAGGTGCATGGTGGGACGGGTTTACCGGCCATGCTGGGAGGTCTAGGACAGTTTGCTCCGATCGTCAAGTCTTCGAAACAGAGGACCACATCCTTTCCTGCCTCACGCTGAGCTGTAACATAATCCAAAACTCTGTGTATCTGTATTTAAGTTACTGCAGAGAAATAAAGTCATTCATTCTGCCTTATGTCCTGTGACTGTGTGGTATCTCTGTCTTTCGACTAAACTGTGGATACTAATACTGAGATGCTGAGGGTTAGAGTTGTATCTTCAGATCTGTGCATAAGTGATGACATAGCAGAAATTGGAGGATGGAAAAATGTTGTTCATTGAGAAACTGTCGTCATTTTTCCATGTATGGATTAAAAAAAAGATAGCAAGATAGCAACCTAATCATTGAGATAAATGCTGGCAACATATGTTTCTTCAAACCACGGTAATTTCACATTTGAGATTTCACACTTTGCGTTTCTTTGTGTCAAATTTTCAGTTTATGCTGTGACATGAATGATCCCTCTGCTTCAAGTGTTTTTGCTAAGCTAGGCTAATCACCTCCAGGATTCCACTCCATACAACACAAAGGTGTGAACATGCTGCTGACCTTCTAATCTAACTCTCGAGAAAACAAAAGTATTTCGCAAAACTTTAAACTTCAAGTCTTAAAATTAGAAATTAAAGAGTGGAAAAAAAAGAGGAACAATTCCAAAACAGCTCATAAAAACATGAACTTAGAGGGCAAATTTCTAGCCTGTCCTCATCTAACAAAACAACCATATACCGTCGACTGTGGAAACAGTTTATTATGACCCATATTCATGTTGGACAGTGACTTCTAAAGTCTGTAGTAATTATTACAGCAACACAGTAGGAAGTCAGGTGAAATACTAAAAAGATCAACCAAGTCCACACAGGACAGAGGATGGGATCGATCGCTGGGTAAAACAGGAGCAGGACTTTCATCCGGGAGAACACAGTTGACAGGGTGATAGTCAATGTTGAGTTTGGCAGTGTTTTTTCTTTCAGTTTTGTACAATTTTAACTTTCTAACATAGACGTAACATGACATGACGTAAGTAACTGAACTAAATCAGTAACATAGTTATTCAAACCCAAACAAAAGCCCAATCCAAACACACCCCTATCCCCTAACACTTAGCCCCAACCCTCCATGTTGCATTTTCACGTCTAGGGATGTGGTCTCCCGATTCTTGTTGAGATAGAGAGGTAGGGTGAAGTGTTAGGGCCACATGGCCCGGCTAATTGAGTTAATTTGAGAACTCTAGCATCAGGATTAACTTTTAGAAATAATAAAATAAAAATACAGAGAGGCCGCTACCACCACAGTCTTCAGAGAATGGAAGCAGAAAATTTATTTGGCTTCTCCTTCCCTCCCGAGTGTTTCCCTTTCACTTTTAGACACTTGTCAGTTTACTTCATATGGTTCATAACTGACCAATAACATGAGTTTTCTATCTCTGACATAGGGTCTAGGACAACAAAAGAGCCTTCACCTTTACCTTAGCCCCTTTTAGGAGTTTTAGGGGATTTTTGCTTTTGACTCATCCTTACTTTGGCATAAACAAGGTGTTTTGTCAATACTTTAGGAGTTCAATGACTCGTACGTGTACGTGCCTAACTAGTAGTGGATGCATAAAACATCTGGTTAGTCTGTCCTTGTTTAGTCTGTTACTCAAGGACTCGAGGACTGTCGCCAGGCCTTGCTCAATATCTGAGGTGATTTGAGGACATTTGTGCATGCAATACAATATGTGTGTGGTTTTATCACTAACAAACATAAAAGGATTGTGCATGTCCTATAATGTGACCTGTAATTAATAAGGCTATAATATAGATATATATATTATGATAGATATATGTACACTACACTAGCTCACTAACATCACATTGTCAGTGCTGATTTGTGCATGACACGCCCACATCCTCACATGTTTCAATGCTCCCTTGACCACTACCCACTGCGCTCTGCTGTGAGGAGCGAGAGGTTCACTTGAAATTGAGGGCTAGGGGTAAAACTTGGAAGTGGGACTGGGTCAAATATATTTTCCTAAACCTTAAAAAAATGTGTCGTTTTGGTAATCAGTGGCAATCGACCTATTCACTCATTGAGGTATGAGGATGTGGTGCAAATTTCAGAATACACAAAAGCAGGCTTCATTCGAAATGTTTGTAACACACAAAACATAACACTTTAAATGGCGGTAGTAGCTGCAGTAACAAGTCGATTCGGGCCTTAGTATGGCTTCTTCGGGAGTTACCGTAGTTTTGGTTCAACAGAAACATCTGCGATGCGGCGGAGTCGCTTTGATAGCCCTTTGACTTACTCACTTCCAGAAGATCGCCCTTTCTTCTAAAATTACAGACAGACTTTCCCATAATAGTTTGTTGCATCAGATCCTGCATACTGGTAAATGACTTCTGTCTTACGTGATGCTGGTGGCCTCGTGCCTGCTCAACAAAGCCAGGCTCTTGGGAGAGTATTTCCCATCGTACAAGGGCTCATCTTATGAGAGAACTGAGGTGTGCGTCGTAATAATGCCAGAGCATTAGGCTAAGCGATTTCCTAAACTCTGCAGATGTGTCCTGCACATCTGCCTTCAACTAGCAGGGGCAGGATTTAATAGGAAATGGCCTTTCAATCAATCAGGATAGGAATCAAGCTTCCTGAGGTTCAATAAACATCAATTACAGATGGTTTGGCTCATTATAGCTGCTGTGGCTGCTGCCTTGCCAACTGCAGCTAATAATGACCCACAGATTCAAACACAGATCTCTTTGTGTGCATTTGTTTTTAGCAAGGAAGGTTCAAGAAACAGTTCATGTAGTAGTTTACCTCTCAGGAATTGTCACCTCAACCAGCCCTTTTTTGTCCTGATTCTACTTTTCTGTTATTATTTCTGACATATGAGGTCCAGTTGTGGTCCTGACCATTAATGCTCATAATTCATTACTTCTTTATGAGGTCTTTTTGACGCTGAATAATGTAACCCTTAAGGTGCGGTAATCTGCTGCTGGTATGGAATGACGATCTGTCCATGTGGGAGATCGTATGCGTCCACACATGTAAATTGATTCAGAGTGGTCAAGCATGTACGTGTGGTCCGCTTTTGACTTTGCTGCGTCTTCTCTGCCAGGAATCACCGTCTGAAAGCGAATGAAAAGTTTCTGGTGCGTGATGGTTGTGAGTCTGTCAAAGCGCTCCAGCCAATAACTGCAGAACATTCCTCACAAAATACAGAGTGAGAGCAGTGAGTCAGCAGAACGGAGGATGTTTCTGGGAATGTCTGCACCTTTGTGGTATTTGGGAATAAGCTTCTGGTTGGAAAAACAATTAGACTGAAGACATGGGCACATATCCAGCGTGTGAAAAATGTGATGCCTACTCTGACAAACAGTTTGGAAAACTGGTACTTTGTAAACTATCTTCGACTCGTTTGACAGCATAAGAACAGTTTTGTAAGTAAATCCTTTTTTTGATGACTGACAGACCAACAGCTTTCTGCAACACTGGGGACTTGGGGACACAGATGATGCAGGTTTGCTGGTTGATGAAGATATTCCTTTATTGATCCCCCTTGGGAGAAGTTCAGAGGGAAAAAAGTAGCAGAGCAAGAGTAAGTCTCAAAAAATAGAGACAATATTAAAGTGATATTTACGGAAGCCCTAAAGGCAATCATTCATTTTATTTCCTTCGTTTTCCCATGATAATGAGTTCATTTCAATTGTTTTCTCGAGATCTAGAGTTATCATCTCAAAATAACAATTGCTGTTTTCCCGAGATAACGGGGTAATTTTCTCAAGATCTCGGGTTTACGAAACTTTGTTTTCCCGAGATAACGATATAATCAGTTCAAAATGTCAAGATAATGACTGTGATGTGATAGGCCTGAGATTTCCATCACACACAAGTGGCATGGCATGCTGACCGATGGGTTTACAGATAATAGACACATTAGTATGCGTAATCTAAAAGACAGTTAGCAAGGCTTCAGCTATATACTGTGTAAATTACCTGTAATAGCAAGGCATAATGCTATTTCAGCCTGCGTCAGGGCTTGATTGAAAAGATATGCGACGCGGTGATCGATATGCTCCCGCTCCTCTGACATGGCCACACTGAATGATGTTTCGTTATCTTGAGACATCAAGAAAATTATCCCTTTATCTTGGGAAAATGGAGGAAATAAAATGTACGAATGCATGGCCCTTTAGGGCCTCCGTAGGTTTTGAAAGAATTAACTAACAATTTGAATTGAAAATATAAGAGATTCACCCACTGCCCACCCGCTCCGTGTGCAAGTTCCCACTCAGCATATAGACTCACTGTACACTGAGATGACACAGATGACACAAATGTTTTCAGCATGCTGTTAGATTAATATTATGCTTCTGTAGGCATTAATTCTTCTTAGGTTTGGCTGGCTGGTAGTGGGCGGGGCTTATCAATAAACCTAGTGGCCCAGGTGTACTGATGATGCTGGGTAACTGCCTCCAGTGTTGAATTTAGCGCTGAAGAATTGTGAACCATCTGTATGGGACCCAACATCACAGTCACTGTTTTGCTGTGAAGACATACACCCAGTACCTCCAGTTTTGTTTTAATTTTTGACTGCCAACCACCAATAAAACCTGAGCGAATCGCTGAGGCTGGATGCTCATAGTGTATGTGATTGTATCAGGGAATGCTTTAGACTTCATTCATTCATTCATTCTCTATTAACACTGACTTCAACCTTATAGTTTTTTTGACTTACAGCCTCACAGAGCTGCGAGCAGGACTGTTGACACTGTTGTTTTACTGCGGACAAACAGTTTTAGCGCGTGGACTTTACTGAGACTGATGAATTTTAAAGGGTAATTATTGAGTCACAATCTGGGGAAGATTTACTAATGTTGTGTGAGCGGAATTATGCTACATTAACTATTTCCAAATAATAGCAGCCCACCACAGTGTTTATTTTCCTGTTTCATGCTCAACAAACACTCTGCCATCATGCTTTCACAGTCTTTGGCTTTCAACACAAAAGCCTTGCCCTTTAAAATGATGACAAATTACAAGGAGAGCCTTTTGGCATTTACCTTCCTCTTAATTGTACACAATTCAGATAAAGGTTTTATGGGAAGGGGTTTTGTTTTACTGATAACCGTGGGGAGCAACATCTGGAAGCTGTTAAACATTAGGCTGTGAAAGTTGTTGGTTACATGTGGTTTTTGATTTAACTCACCATGACTTTTATCACGGTGAATCTCAAATGTTTTCCTGAGATGTTTCTCAACAGTTCTTATGTTTCAGTACATAATAATTCACTGTTTGCAAAATATCAAAGTTTTATCTGTGAAAGAATGTATACCACAGTCTCCTGGCATACAATGGTGGTATGATAGTGGCTATAGAGAGCGCCATCATTCTTGTGAATTGGGTTTGTGATTTCAGTGGAGTTTCTTTTTCTCTTTTTTAACTGTTTTTTTCCCAGAGTTCATTGTCCTCTTTCTGAGCCAATAGAGGAAGGATCTGCATCTGTTGTCCCGTGGGTGAATCAATGCATTTGACAAAAAAATTTCTCTACGACATTGTTTGTGAATATACAGTTGTTGTAAATAACCTTGAAGATGCACACAACGTGTAAGGTCTAACTGAGGTTTGCCAATAATGGGTTGCTGGCTATTTAACTCAACATCCATAAGTCAAAATTCCTTTAATGGCTCTATTTACATGGAAATAAACTGTTAAGGTGCAAAATTAATGTAATGAAATCTAGTTAATAGCAACTGCACAGCTGGACAGAGAGCTGTCTGATATTAAGTATAGAAATGAAGAGCTTCAACTGCAATAATCAACATGGTGAGAAAATACTGTCCATATTCAGTGCAGATCGGTGTTGGGGCTGACAGGCTAAAAGGTAGCGCATTACAGTAATGTATTACTTTAAGCAGTAATGTATAATGCTAATAGGATTCGGGTAATATTATTAAATTTACTGTGTCCAGTGAGTGTTTTATAATGTTTTTTAACAATTTATCCAAACCACGGCACTTCCACCAGTGTGCCACCAGAGATAATGTCTATGGAAGAAGAATGTGTTGCAGCTGAAGTGGTTGCAGAGTCAATCTTTACATTTTCGCTCTAGGTTTACCACCATTATTTTGAGTTTAGCAGAGAAAAAGACAAAAAAATTGAGGGAATAGTCAAGTGTCAATCGTCAATTTTTTTATTGGGAAGACAGGGGTAGGTCTCCACAGCACAAGTTTTGTGCTTGTCTTTACCATAATAACAAGCCTAGTTTTTTTTTTTTTAATAAAAAAAGAGAACACTCATTAGGCTTTTATTATTCAATATCTGCCACCACTGAACTTTTACCATCATCCATTTTACAATGCCTAGTTGCACTTCTGCTCATATTTTGGTTAAAGCAACCCAAAAGATATGTAATTAGTAACTCTACACACATAGTAATGTTGTAAAGTTATACTTTCGAATGAAAATGACTCGTCAAACAGTACTTTTTGGACGTAACTGGCCCAACAATGGTAAAGATTAATTTTACTGTGTTCCTTCCTGATTCCCAAAACAACATATAAGCTAATCAACACACATCAGTGTTCGCGGAACAACACAATGTCCCAGCAACCGGCATATTAGACCGCTGTGTGGTTGCTGTTCGGTTAGTTCTAAGCAACCAAAATATTTGATAAGGTACATGGTTTAGCTTAAAATAAGCATGTTACTAGTGTTTCACAGGGGACACAAACAGAGGTCGTCTGGGTCAAAGGCCTGTGTTTGTGTGAGCCATCCCTCCACCACATTCTCATCTGTTGGTGTACTTTGTCATACTTTTTTACTAAGTCCCCTGATTTCCTCCCGTGCTACCTCATGATTACCTCGGCCATTAGACATCTGGCTCCTCACGATAAACAAACATGGGTTGTGAAATCTATTTGCACTGTACATCTTTACAGTAGTGTTTCTGATGAGGACGGGCTGTCAAGTCTGAAAACAGCAGATGTGACGGATATTAAATGTGAACTCAAATGTGACATTAAGCCTCCAATTATTACATAATTGAAGCAAAAGCCTTTATTAACACCATTAATTATTGGTATTTCCCCATTAAGATTTTGTATTACACCTCATAATAAATGTGTGGCCAGGCTCTGTTGCAGTTAATGGACGGATCAAAGGGCACTTTGTATCCTCTGCAGGGAGGCATTGTAAAGCTTGCTTGCCTTGCCTGTCGTTTCTTCCGGAAGAATAGCACTATTAATAGCTGGAGGAAGAGCAGGAGAAAGGTTGGCTATCCATTGAAGCCGTCTTGGACTTCATTATCAAAGGGTGGATAGCCCAGCTTGGCTGTCTGCTATATGCTACACACCACTCAGTTGCCTTTCCCACGGAACAGTTCCATTTAAGATTATAAGGCTCTTAAGAAGCCTCCGGACAGTTGAACTCAGTCAATGTGGATTTTGTCAGTGAGATTCTTCTTCAGCAGGGCATTAAACAAAAGAATAAGAATTAACAGCCTTTTTGGAGGATAATTAATGCAAAGACATTTTGAATCAGTGACGGCAGAGACAGTATGTATATGTAGAGCCTATTTCAAACATGGTACACGGCTGGATGAAAAAAGTATCCTTACGTGCACACCTAACATGTCATTAATTCTCATTTAATGAGAATTCTGTATTTTAATCTGTATTTTTGAGGTAACGGTTTGTTTCATTTGGTCGCCTGACACTTTAACTTTCAGGACAGAGTCAAAGAGTGAGGGAGGACATCGGCTACTGTGACGGATTGTTACCTGTCCCTGAACATTTCTGCCTGAGTGAAATCAACTTCCATGATCACACAGCTACATGCCTCTTTTGTTTCATTTTGATTGAGAGACTCCTAGTGGCAGAAATGACAGACCACATGTTGAAAATCCTTACTTTCTATTGAGCGATTGTTTCTGTGACGCTTTTAGTTTCACTTCACTATTATTGAAATGTTTATTGTTTTAAAAAGTAACAGGGCTCACGAAGTCTTGAAAAATCTCTTAAACAAGTGGATGCGTATCTTCTTCACACAAGTTAATTTATGATATACAAATCATTTTGGGGTCCTGTAGAAAATCAGTGTATCAATGTGAGTGTGAATGGGTGAATGTGACAAGTGTTGTAAAGCCCTTTCCGGCGTCAATAGACCGGAAAAGTGCTACAGAAATGCAAAGCCATTTACCAATGATGAATAAGAAAGTTTTAAGCATTGCAGCACCAATAATAGAAACAGATCTGGAAAAAACACCACCATGGATGTCCCCAGCGCTTGATCAGTTCCTGATGTGACTCTCTGATGTACAAAGAATTAGTGGTTGGGATGCAGGGATGGTATTAACATAATGTTTTGGACAGAGGGACTGTTCAAGCTGTGTCAGCCTTCAATTGTCTGAAATGTCCGAGGCAGCTGGCACAGTGAAAGGAGGTGAACACATGAAGGCTAATTGTAGTGGGAAAGGAGTCATCTGCATATGGTTCCTGCACTTTTTTGTTTGTTCAACATTGCCCGTTTTGCACAGTTTACAACAAATGGCTTTCACCCTCAATGGGGTGCCTTGGAAAAAAAAAACACATCTGGAACCCATTTTTGGCAAAGTGATTATTCTGTCTAGGCAGTCGAGATGAAAATCAGTGCATTGTTTGACCAAATTGCAAGTTGCAACTCCAGTATTTTATATTTACTTATGCCCCTGAGATATTTTGTCTGCCTTATTGTGGAAATGCATTATACTGGACATGGGTTTGCCAGGGAGAGTTCCTATAACTTGGATATTCTCTGCTTCCATTAAGTTAATCTTGATCACGCTTATAAGAAATCTATTGTGTGGTTCTGACACAAGATCTCATGAAATAGAAAAATGACTCCCTTGAAAAGCGACTTTGGCATGGGACACAGAAGCATCAATCATTTGTGTAAACCACTGAGATGTCACACATTTGTGTTTGTTGAAACTTGTCATTAATGGCATCATGGAAGTCTCCACTTTTTTGTATGAGTTAGACCATATTAGACCATGATTCGGATTTATCATCTGTTTTACTCTGAATGGAGCCATAATTTACAAAACAAACATCATGCTGTGATGAATAAAACTTGAACTTATAAGAAAATGGGACAAAAACCTGTCAGGAAACTGTTTATTAAGGAAATACACTGAGTTAGAGGTAGGGTAATTTTCTCATAAGTTTACATACAATCATACCATTTTTTAAATTTTTTTTTTTTTTTTGCAACCAGTGGAGCCTCTCCCTGCTGGCCTTTAGAAAGAATGCAGATTTAAGGCACTTTTGCATTGACTTAAGTTTTTGAGACATGCAAGCTCTGTCCATATTTGGAACACTTCCTGTTAGTGCTTCGGATTAAAAGCCTTCCAGTTTGGGTGTTACTTAAAAGGCAGATGCACACACTTGTTTTTCACTGAGGAACTTCCACAGATTCCTGAAAATAATTAGAGACACCATCAAGGGGAAACATTTTGCGCCATGGCCTAAATGAAGTCAACTTTTGGCTAATCCTGCAGGTCAGAGTCGAAGTCTCATCTTCTGCCACACTTTATCGATCCCTGAGGAGGAAATACACTTCCTTCCTCCACAGAGGTTGAGAGCACAGAAGACAGGGGTCATTGGGACCACAGAGACTTCAGATTAAGGCGTTAACTATGAACCTGAGGACAGGAATGGGTTGTTATGGGTAAAATTAAGTTGATTCTGTATTTAGAAGACATTTGTTTTTTTAAATCGAAAACAATAATTACTCTGTGCTTTACGAAGGGCAATAACATTATTAAGTGAAAACAGTGAAAAATGTAGATCTGTTTATTTAGATCATTTTCTAATTTCTACCATTTAGATTAATATGAGGAACGAAGGTCAAAATACAGTTCCATATCCATATGTATGTAGACAAGCAACGGCATACTATATGTAACATGCACAGTGCATACATTGTGTATACATACACAGAGACATTTATCTTTATTTAAGATAGATAAATAAAAAGTCATCAACGCCTTCAATCAGGCTTTTATTTATGGTCATTTTATTATAAATTTACTTCACAAATTACATGGTAGAATATATTTTACAGTGACCATGGTATAGAAATTGATTTATAGTAAATTTTATATACACGTGTTTATTATCTTAGATATTAAAGACTTGTACTGGAAATAATAACTCAGAATGAGTTATACATTATAGATAGAACTATACTTTTTAGAGAAGATGAACATCTGCTCTCCCATCTGTCTGAAGCCATAAATATTGTATTTAGTCACTGCATTTATTGAATCACGTGCAGTGACAATGGCTGGCTGTATGTGAATGAAACCTGATACTGAAATCCAATTTGGTCAGGCTCAATTCTTTCTTCCCTAATATGATCAGTCTAATAGTTTGGTCAACCAGTTACATGGTATACGGCGCCAAAGGGCTCTCCGATGTCCAGTGCTGATGACACTCCTCCTGGTCAGTTTAAATAATCGGTGTAACAGCTCAACATATTCGAGCCTGATGAGCTGTTCGTCACCAGCGATCTGAGCAATCAGATAAAATGTCACGATGGTTTTGGAGAGGGTCGCTGGAGATGGCAGTAACTGAAGACAGAATCGAGTCGACTCAAACATTGATGTAGTTGTTTAGCTTTGAAAAATGTTATAATGTTAGTAGCCCATGACAGTTTATGCTACACCATCCAAATCTGTCATTATTAGCTAACTAAGGAGGCCGATGTCAGTTGGTCTGTTGGCCTGTTCACAACCTTGGTCCAGGCTGAAATATCTCAGCAACTGTTGGCTCGATTGCCATGAAATCAGTCAATCTGTTGTTCTTTAGTCCCATCATCATCGTCCAATGCTTTGGCTTATAACAGCCTCTGCTGTATGCGCCTCTGTTTTTCGTACTGTTGAGGAAGCCATTCAAGTCCTGTTGAGCAGTTTGCTGTGGTGATGTGTTTATTCAAAGAATACTAGTAAACTGGTGAACTGGCAGGCACAGAGCAGATCTGAGCCGGTGAGTGGACCCAGAGCAAATGAAACTACAGCATTTTATACAGAAAGAACAAAGGAGACAAAATAGCAGGTTCAAGAGTGAAGAGTGTGATCAGCTCATCACAGCTGATCACAGACAAAGCAAACACAGGCTCTAAGGGAGGCTAAGACAAGTAATCAGTTGGCTGTAATCTGCAGCCACACAGCTAGAAGTCACTAAATCCTTCACTCTGAGCTACTGAGACATTGTACAGGTTATTGACTGTGACAGCAAGAAAAGCCTGATATTCCTTATTTCTCATTGGGCCATTTATTCATTTTTGGAACTCATTTTTGTGAGGCTTGCCTCTATAGTCAGTTGCCTCTGACCATCAGGGCCTGACGCACCAGATGTTAGTTTGTGCTAGTGATTTGACGACCTTTCCAGGCTCCCCGAAGCCCTCGGTCCAGAGGGTGCGAGACAGACAGAGTGACAGGAGACAGAGAGAGAAAGAAAGATGGCTCTAGGCGATGGGGTTACTTTCATGTCTCTTGACTTGGTTGCTGACTGTGTTGATTTTCCACTGTGTTTTAGTGTTTTTCTGTGTATTCTGCGAGCTGAGCTTCCCAGAAATGAGACAGAAGCGGACCAGTGGGAGAGCGGAAATACCTCATACTACGCTGTAGAACACGACTTATTTCATGTGCTTTTAAGTACGATTTGCGTTTCATTTTCATAGCCTCTGACAAGGGTTCCCTGAGTTCACAACGGGGAAAATAGGAGCAGAGTGAGAATCCAGTCAAGCCGTATGGAGGTTGTTATGAAGCAGTAACTCGTCACTGTAAGCATCAGAGCAGGACAGTAAATTGCTGTCATCCTGAAGAGAGCATCTAATGACTCTGTGTGTCCTCGTTATGACACAAGAGTGCCCAGTTTGACCGATTCAATCAAGCTTTCCTCCACTTCACCCTGTTTAACATGTCTCACAGTGGTGTTGACACCGGAGCGACACATAAGTAATGGTCGCATTTTTTCCTGTTTTCCTGTTTTTTTTCCCTGTAATTTGCATTACACTCTTCTGGCAGCCGGGCTGCACTGGAATGAGGGAAACTAGCAGTTGTGAGGAGGACAGCGTGTATTCTCCACAATCTTTGTCAGCCGTCCTTCCATAGAAACATTTATGCTTTTCAGTCTATTCAAGAAGAGGACATGTTTACGTTTTTAGATTTTTTAAAAAAGAGATTATTAGACTAATTGCATTATGAGATGATGTTGGGAGTTCATGCAAGTCGCCTATATGTCATATATCCTGTATCCATCATGATTTAAACTTTTAAAAGAAAAGGTCAATGGAAATAGCTTGACATTCTCGGAAATATGCTTATTGGCATTTGCATTCTTTCCCAGAGATGTGGGATGATAGTTTAGGCCTGCAGGCATTAAGTAAGTTGTCTTAAACCCAAAAACTTTATTTTTACCCTTTCGTTATGTCTGCATTTAAAAACATGTTAATTGGCAAGCTTTAGAGGTGTTGGTTGGCACCTTTGTGATCTCCCATCAGAGCTTGGCTCTGCCTCTAGTCTTAAATGAGCTAACCAGACTGTGGCTGCAGTTTGCTGGCTCGTTAGCAAATTTACATGATTTTAGTGTCTTCTCATCTCAGAGAGGAAGCATTTCCAAACTGTTCTCTTGTTGTCATTCTATAACATGTGAAGTTGTCGCTGCTACACACCTACAAACAAAAGCGAGCACGCTAAATTACGCTACATCACATTATCAAACTTTGTCAGAATATCTCCAGTGGGATCAACACTACAAGTACAATCGAATAGAAATGCATAGAAAGCATGAAAATATATATATATAAAATTGTCTTCACAGTCACCAAATCTCAACCACACTTCCACTTCCAAAACCACCATGGTTTTGGAGTGATGTGTCTGACAGCACTGTGTACCATCATCATCAAACACCAAAATAAGATGATCTATTCTGAATAATGTCCTCCGTGATCTTTAAGCAGCTTGTCCTTCAGGTGGTTCATTTGGTTTCTAAGGAGGCTCTAGAAGTCAGTGATATATGTTCTAGGGGTCCTGTAGGAGCTTCTTGTAGTCACTGAAGACGTTCTAGAGGCCCCTTAGGTGTTTTTAGTGGTCAGTGGGGAGTTTGAAGCAGTCTTGTACATAGTTTCTGATCTTTTAGGTTCTTCTCGTGATTACTAAGGAGGTTCTAGCTGTCTTGCAGGTGTTTTGTGGTTCCCCATGTGGTTCTAATGGTTCTTTGGGAGGCTGTAGTGGTCACTGATGTGGTTATATCTTCCTTCACGCTGGTCCCTGTGGTCCATTTGAAGGTTTTAGCTGTCTTACAGGTAGGTCTTGGTCTGTTACATGGTTCTAGTGGGTACTTTTTGATCACTGGGGAGGCTGTATGGATCTTTCAGGTGTTTTTTGCGTTTCTTTTGGAGGTTCTAGATGTTTTTAGGTGGTTCTTTGGTCATCACGTTTGTTCTAGTGGTTCTTTGGGTGGTTCAAGCTGTCATTGAAATGGTTTTACCTGTCTTTAAGATGCCGCCCTGCAGGAGGTTTAACGGGACACCGAAGAGATTGAGTGGGTTGGTTGTGGTTGTAGTGGTCCTATAAGGGAATTAAGTAGTGAACGTGGAAGTTGAGTGGGTGTTTGAGGCGGTTCTTGTAATCCTTTTGGAGGTTATAGTGGTCAGTTTGGAGATTCAGTGGAACCCCGAGGTAATCAAGTGGATTTTTAGGGAGCTTCTAGGCATTTGTTGGAGCTTGTTGTGTGCTGTAAGAACTTTTTTAGGTCTCCTTCAAACACCTGAGGGCAAGGTGTTAGACAGAACCATGACCAAAACACCAAATGATGAAAACCAAAGGATTGTCTTTTGGAGGAACGGTTTTCATCCCTGAAGTAGAAATAAGAGACTGACAAGGAGCACTGCAACTACTGCTCTTGCTGGAGGCGCACGGTAGACAACATTACTAAAGGTTTCCCTTGAATTTAT